>NC_058081.1:550753596-551353596 GCF_014858855.1 Bufo gargarizans
GCAGTGTGTTCGGTGACGTCACCGGCTCTGATGGACGGGCTTTAGCGTTGCCCGAGCCGTTTTACTGGCTATCCCACTGTCATGGAACCATGAACCAGACGTACAACAAGAGATAAGTGGAAATAAGAAGCTTTATTGAAAATCAAGCTGTAAGGCAAAAGTCCAAACGGATGGCTAAACCGAAGCAGGGTCTTGCGAAGCCAGAGATCAGGAACCAGAAGGGTAGTCAGATGAAGCCTGGATCAGGAACCAGCAGGGTAGTCAGACGAAGCCTGGATCAGGAACCAGCAGGGTAGTCAGACGAAGCCAGGATCAGGAACCAGAAGCAGCAGCAGTCTTAGAAGCATGTGAACACAGGAGGACCAAGCAAGGAACTGAAGCCACAGACCTCCTATATATATGAGCTAGGCATCCAGCTCCTCCCAGTGGGAAGGAGAAGCCGCAGGGTGGGAGGCTACAAGAAACCCAGAAACCAAGATGGCCGCCAGCACATGTCAAACGAAGGAGAACAGCAAGAAGGTAAGACCATGACAGTACCTCCCCCTCAAGGGCCCCTCCTCCGCGGAGTAAAGAACGGTTTCTGAGGGAAGCGTGCGTGGAAGGCTCGGAGCAAGGCAGGAGCATGGACATCTGCGGAGGGAACCCAGGAACGCTCCTCTGGACCATAACCACGCCAATGGACCAAAAACTGCACCCGGCCGCGGACCAGGCGTGAGTCCAGGATATTGCTCACCTCATACTCCTCACGATTGCCCACTTGGACCGGACGAGGCCGAGGAACCGAGGAAGTGAAACGATTACACACCAGTGGCTTCAACAGGGAGACATGAAACACGTTGGAGATCCGCATGCCAGGAGGAAGCGCAAGGGCATAGGCTACCGGGTTTACCCTGCGAAGCACTCGGAAGGGACCAACAAAGCGAGGCGCCAACTTGGGAGTGGGCACTCGAAGGTTGAGGTTGCGGGTGGACAACCATACGCGGTCTCCGACCTGGTAGGAAGGAGCGGGCGCTCGTCTGCGATCAGCCTGGAGTCTCTGGCGCTGCGCAGAGACCTCAAGGGACCTCTGGATCTGTACCCAAGAAGCACGTAGGACGGAAAGGTGATCCTCCACAGCCGGAATATCCTGGGGAGAGAATACCTCCGGTAACACGGCAGGTTGGAACCCATAATTGGCCATGAAGGGAGACGTCCCAGAGGAAGAGTTCACCGCCGTGTTCCTGGCAAACTCAGCCCAAGGCAGGAGGTCAACCCAATTGTCTTGGTGATTGGAGACATAGCAATGAAGGAATTGCTCCAAGGCCTGATTGGATCGTTCTGCGGCCCCATGGGACTGAGGGTGGTAGGCCGAGGAGAAAGAGAGATGAATCCCCAACTGGGAGCAAAAGGCGCGCCAGAACCTGGACACAAACTGACTCCCCCGATCCGACACAATCTCCTTGGGCAAACCGTGCAACCGGAAGACCTCCCTGGCAAAAATCGAGGCCAACTCTTGTGCAGAGGGTAACTTCTTGAGAGGAACACAGTGGCACATTTTGGAAAACCGATCCACAATCATGAGAATGACCGTATGTCCTCGGGATGCAGGGAGGTCCACAATGAAATCCATCCCCAGGTGTGACCATGGACGCTCCCCGGTGGCTATGGGTTGCAAAAGGCCCAACGGAAGGTGCCGAGGGGACTTACTCTGGGCACAAACGGAGCATGCCGCTACATATGCGGCGATGTCGGAACGTAGAGAAGGCCACCAGAACAGACGTGAAACAGCCCAGGACAGCTGATTCTTTCCAGGATGCCCCGCGGCCTTGGAGTTATGGTAGGTTCGCAACAACCGAGTGCGCAACTCCTCAGGCACAAAACATCTGCCGTTGGGTCTCCCAGAGGGAGCACCAGATTGAGCCGCCAAAATCTGCTCACCCAGGGGAGAGGTCAGGCTGGTGCGAATGGCGGCCAGGATCTGATTCGGAGGTATGACCGAAGTCGGAATCGACTCCTCCCCGGACAGCTCGGAGTACTGCCGTGATAAGGCATCCGCTCTGATGTTCTTGGAACCGGGTAGGTAGGAGACCACGTAATTAAAACGTGACAAGAACAGAGCCCATCTGGCCTGACGTGGTGTCAATCTCTTGGCCTCAGAGAGGTAGGTCAGATTCTTGTGGTCCGTCAGGATGAGAACCGGAACCACCGAGCCCTCGAGCAAGTGCCTCCATTCTTTAAGGGCCTGCACGATGGCCAATAACTCCCTGTCACCAATCTGATAGTTTCACTCCGCGGAAGACAGTTTCCGGGAGTAAAACCCACAAGGAAGCAGAGGACCCTCTGGTGTTCTACGCTGAGACCGAAGGGCGCCTACTCCCGTCTCAGACGCGTCCACCTCGAGGACAAAAGGCAACCCAGGGTTGGGATGCGACAGAATCGGAGCCGACACAAAGGCGGACTTTAGAGCCTCAAAAGCTCGGATGGCCTCGAGCGGCCAGACCTGGGGATTACTGCCCTTCCTGGTCAGATCCGTGAGAGGCTTGGCTAGCATGGAAAAGTCCCTGATGAACTTCCGATAATAATTGGCGAAGCCCAAAAAGCGCTGCAGGGCACGAAGACCACTGGGCTGGGGCCACTGTAAGACAGCCGAAACCTTCTCAGGATCCATGGAGAACCCCTCAGCGGAAATGATGTAACCTAAGAAGGTTACCTGGGATCGGTGAAATTCGCATTTCTCAAGCTTACCGAACAGCTTGTTCTCTCGTAACCGTTGCAACACTCGTCTGACATCCAGAATGTGGGCCTCCATGGATTCAGAATATACCAAGATGTCATCCAAATAGACCACCACACACTGCTGCAACAGGTCACGGAAAACATCGTTGATGAATTCCTGGAAGACTGCGGGCGCATTGCACAACCCAAAGGGCATAACCAAGGATTCATAATGACCGGTCCTGGTGTTAAACGCGGTCTTCCACTCATCGCCCGCTTGATCCTTACCAGGTTATATGCCGCCCTCAGGTCGAGTTTGGTAAAGACCGTGGCCCCTTTGAGGCGATCGAACAGCTCGGAAATCAAGGGTATCGGGTAAGCGTTCTTGATCGTGATGCGATTGAGACCCCTGTAATCAATGCAAAGCCTCAACTCACCGCCCTTCTTTTTCACAAAGAAAAATCCAGCCCCTGCCGGGGACGAGGATTTGCGAATGTGTCCGCGTGAAAGCGCCTCCCTCACGTACTCCTCCATGGCCTCATTCTCCGCTACCGACAGTGGATAGACTTTGCCACGAGGAGGAACGGCACCAGATTGTAACTCTATGGCACAATCGTATGGGCGGTGCGGAGGTAGGGCAACCGCACACACCTTATCGAATACATCCCGGTACTCCTCGTATTCAGGAGGCAACAGAGAGTCCGAGGAAGTACACAGCAACTTGACAGGCCCATGGATGCAACTAGCCCCACACTGTGGTGACCACGAGAGGATCTCGGCCGATCTCCAATCGAAAGTCGGATTATGCTTCTGGAGCCAGGGGTACCCCAAGACCACCGAGTAGTGTGGAGACGAAATAACCTGGAGACAGACCGACTCTCTGTGAACGGCACCAATGGCCATCCCCACTGGAAGGTTCTCCTGAGTCACGTGTGGCGGCAGAAGGGGTCTGCCGTCTATCGCCTCAAGAGCCAGTGGGGAACCTCGAGGCTGCAGAGGAATGGAATTGGCGGCAGCGAACACACTATCAATGAACAAACCACCAGCACCAGAGTCCACCAACGCCTGGGTCGTCACCGAGCCCCCGACCCAGGAGAGGACAACAGTAATCAGTGGTTTGTCAACACGGGAAACCGGGGACGAGGAGACTCCACCCAAGATCTGCCCCCGACAGGATCTCAGGTGCGAGCGTTTCCCGGACGGTTCGGGCATGCCAACCGAAAATGCCCACCGAGACCACAGTACATGCATCGGCCCTCGCGTCTCCGGAGTACCCTCTCCCCCTCGGACAGGCGAGCAAACCCCAGCTGCATGGGTTCACCCCCAGACAAGTCATCCCCAGGAGGCGTGGGAGGAGAGGGAGGCACGGGTGGGACAGCAAACGTAGGCGCCAATCTGTTAGAAGACCTCCGCAGGCTCTCCTTAAAGGAAGGTCTCTCCCTGAGTCTGGTGTCAATCAAAATCAGGAAAGAAATAAGAGACTCGAGCTCCACAGGTAGGTCCTTAGCTGCAACCTCATCCTTCAAGGCATCCGAGAGACCATGAGAGAAAGCAGCGACCAGAGCCTCATTATTCCAGCCCACCTCTGCTGCCAGGGTACGAAACTCAATGGCGTATTCAGCTACGGACCGTGAACCCTGTCTGATGGACATAAGGAGCTTCGCAGCAGAGGCAGCACGAGCCGGCACATCGAATACCTTCCGAAGAGAAGCAACAAAACCGGAAAACTCGGCAACCACCGGATTGTTGTTCTCCCATAAAGGGCTGGCCCAGGCCAAGGCCTTGTCCGAGAGCAGCGAGATCAAGAAGCCCACCTTTGATCTCTCAGTAGGAAAGGCATGTGGCAGCAACTCGAAATAAATGCCCACCTGGTTAAGGAAACCTCGGCACTGAGTTGGCTCTCCCCCAAAGCGCTGTGGAAGGGGGGCAGAACCGGTCATACCCCGAAACACCGCAGGCGCAGCAACAGGTGTCGGGGTAGACTCTGGCGCAACAACCGGAGCGGCAGTAGGAGCGGGCCCAGGAGCGACAACCGACCCATCGGCAACGGAAGCTAAATGAGCCGTGCGTTCAAGCAGGGTTTGCAACGCCACAGCGAACCGACCCAACAGGTGATCCTGCTGATCAAGTCTGGCAACCAGCGTAGGTAGCGAGGATGGCCCTGTACCGTCAGAATTCATGGCTTGGTCCTAATGTCATGGAACCATGAACCAGACGTACAACAAGAGATAAGTGGAAATAAGAAGCTTTATTGAAAATCAAGCTGTAAGGCAAAAGTCCAAACGGATGGCTAAACCGAAGCAGGGTCTTGCGAAGCCAGAGATCAGGAACCAGAAGGGTAGTCAGACGAAGCCTGGATCAGGAACCAGCAGGGTAGTCAGACGAAGCCTGGATCAGGAACCAGCAGGGTAGTCAGACGAAGCCAGGATCAGGAACCAGAAGCAGCAGCAGTCTTAGAAGCATGTGAACACAGGAGGACCAAGCAAGGAACTGAAGCCACAGACCTCCTATATATATGAGCTAGGCATCCAGCTCCTCCCAGTGGGAAGGAGAAGCCGCAGGGTGGGAGGCTACAAGAAACCCAGAAACCAAGATGGCCGCCAGCACATGTCAAACGAAGGAGAACAGCAAGAAGGTAAGACCATGACACCCACCCATCAGTGCCGGTGACGTCACCAGGGTTCCTTGCAGCCCCATGGAGAGCCCGGTACGTCACCGGATCTCCAAAAAATGCCTTTGCCCTGCGCGATTTATTGCAGGGCAAAAGAGGAGCATCGAAGCATGAACTTCTCCGATGCTCATGTCAGGGGGGCTGCTGGGGTGAAAATGGAGGTATGTCCGGGTTCAGCTCTGAACCCGGACAACCCCTTTAAGAAGAGTTTAATGTTTGCAGGATTGAAGTTGAAGTACATCCAGCAAATCTCTTTATACAGTGCAAAGTCCTCTCAAATGTGTAAGCATGAGCTAAGCAGATTAATACAGCATTGGCCCTTAGATTATTCTGGCTAAAATATCTGCTGTAGGGTTCTAGCAACCATGGATGTAGTGTCCAGTATTCTGTGGTGTATAGGATGTCCTAACTTGTTTGCCATTTGCAGCAGCGGGGTGTGGAATGCTTTAAGCTGGGTTACCTGGCTGTCTTTCTCTTTTACAGTAGCCCTGCAAATCCTCCTCCTCTTGTTCTTTCTTGCTTTCATCTCCTGGAGCTTGTGGAAGTGCCAGAAGATCTAGGGCTTGTATCTGGAGTATGGAGGATAGGAGCACATGGAGTTTGCTTTCTTCCTCCTCTCTATCTACAGCTACTCTGCCTTGAATCTTCTGGAACTTGGGGGTTGGGGACAGCCCTAAGCTCCTGAGAGGGCTGGGACAGGTTTGTTAACTCTACCCATGCCTGGCTCATGCTGATACATACTGAGTGTGCTGTACATTACATTAGCATTACAAACATTACAAACATTACAGCGATATAGCTATATCCTGTAATATTATTACACTCCAGAAATTCATCCAGGCCCCTCTTGAATTCCTTTATTGTACTCACCATCACCACCTCCTCAGGCAGAGAGTTCCATAGTCTCACTGCTCTTACCGTAAAGAATCCTCTTCTATGTTTGTGTACAAACCTTCTTTCCTCCAGGCGCAGAGGATGTCCTCTTGTCACAGTCACAGTCCTGGGGATAAATAGATGATGGGATAGATCTCTGTACTGTCCCCTGATATATTTATACATATTAATTAGATCTCCTCTCAGTCGTCTTTTTTCTAAAGTGAATAACCCTAATTTTGATAATCTTTCAGGGTACTGTAGTTGCCCCATTCCAGTTATTACTTTAGTTGCCCTCCTCTGGACCCTCTCCAGCTCTGCTATGTCTGCTTTGTTCACTGGAGCCCAGAACTGTACACAGTACTCCATGTGTGGTCTGACTAATGATTTATAAAGTGGTAGGACTATGTTCTCATCACGGGCATCTATGCTCCTTTTGATGCAACCCATTATCTTATTGGCCTTGGCAGCAGCTGCCTGACACTGGTTTTTGCAGCTTAGTTTGCTGTTTATTAAAATTCCTAGATCCTTTTCCATGTCAGTGTTACCAAGTGTTTTACCATTTAGTATGTACGGGTGACTTGCATTATTCCTTCCCATGTGCATAACTTTACATTTGTCAGTGTTAAACCTCATCTGCCACTTATCTGCCCAAGCCTCCAATCTATCCAGATCGCTCTGTAGTAGTATACTGTCCTCTTCAGTGTTAATTACTTTACACAGTTTAGTGTCATCTGCGAAAATTGATATTTTACTATGCAAGCCTTCTACAAGATCATTAATAAATATATTGAAGAGAATAGGGCCCAATATTGACCCCTGAGGTTCTCCACTAGTGACAGTGACCCAATCTGAGTGTGTACCATTAATAACCACCCTCTGTTTTCTATCATTGAGCCAGTTTTCTCCCAGTCCGAGCATTCTCATTTTATATACTAACCTTTTATGTGGTACAGTGTCAAATGCTTTGGAGAAGTCCAGATACACGACATCCATTGATTCGCCGCTGTCAAGTCTAGAACTTACCTGCTCATAGAAACTGATTAAATTAGTTTGACATGACCGATCCCTCACGAAGCCATGCTGATATAGCGTTATTTGCTTATTTCCGTTAAGAGGCTCTAACATAGCATCTCTCAGAAAACCTTCAAACAGTTTACCCACAACAGATGTTAAACTTACTGGCCTATAGTTTCCAGGCTCTGTTTTTGGACCCTTTTTGAATATTGGCACCACATTTGCTATGCGCCAATCCTGTGGGACATTCCCTGTCAATATAGAATCTGCAAATATCAGAAATAAGGGTCTGGCTATGAGATTACTTAATTCCCTTAGGATACGGGGGTGTATGCCATCCGGTTGTGGCGATTTGTCTATTTTAATCTTTTTAAGTTGCTGTTGTACTTCTTCCTGGGTCAGACAGGACACTTTTAATGGGGAATTTATTTCAACATTCAGCATGTCATCTGACAGTTTATTTTCCTCAGTGAATACATTGGAGAAAAAAATATTTAACAGCTTTGCTTTCTCCTCGTCGCTCTCTGCGACTCCCCCCTCATTACTCTTTAACCCCTTAAGGACTCAGCCCTATTTCACCTTAAGGACTTGGCCATTTTTTGCAAATCTGACCAGTGTCCCTTTAAGTGCTCATAACTTTAAAACGCTTTGACTTACCCAGGCCATTCTGAGATTGTTTTTTCGTCACATATTGTACTTCATGACACTGCTAAAATTGGGTCAAAAAAGTTAATTTTTTTGCACCAAAAAATAAAATTTTTACAATTTTTTTTGAAAAATTAGCAAATTTCAAAGTTTCAGTTTCTCTACTTCTGTAATACATAGTAATACCCCCAAAAATTGTGATGGCTTTACATTCCCCATATGTCTACTTCATGTGTGTAGCATTTTGGGAATGATATTTTATTTTTTGGGGATGTTACAAGGCTTAGAAGTTTAGAAGCAAATTTTGAAATTTTTCAGAAATCTTCAAAATCCCACTTTTTATGGACCAGTTCAGGTTTGCAGTCATATTGTGAGGCTTAGATAATAGAAACCTCCCAAAAATGACCCCATTCTAGAAACTACACCCCTCAAGGTATTCAAAACTGTTTTTTCAAACTTTATTAACCCTTTAGGTCTTCCACAAGAGTTAATGGCAGATGGAGAAACAATTTAGAAATTTCTATTTTTGGGAAAATTTTCCAATATAATCAATTTTTTCCAGGAGTAAAACAAGGGGTAACTGCCAAACAAAACTCAAAATGGGTTGCCCTGATTCTGTAGTTTGCAGAAACACCCCATATGTGGTCGTAAACTACTGTTTGGCCAAACGGCAGGACATAGAAGGAGGGGAACACCATATGGGTTTTGGAAGGCAGATTTTGCAGGACTGGTTTTGTTTATACCATGTCCCATTTGAAGCCCCCTGTTGCACCCCTAGAATAGAAATTTCAAAAAAGTGACTCCATCTAAGAAAGTACACCCCTCAAGGTATTCAAAACTGGGTTTACAAACTTTGTTAACCCTTTAGGTGTTCCACAAGAGTTAATGGCAGATGGAGAAACAATTTAGAAATTTCTATTTTTTGGAAAATTTTCCAATATAATCAATTTTTTCCAGGAGTAAAACAAGGGTTAACTGCCAAACAAAACTCAAAATGGGTTGCCCTGATTCTGTAGTTTGCAGAAACACCCCATATGTGGTCGTAAACTACTGTTTGGCCAAACGGGAGGACATAGAAGGAGGGGAACGCCATATGGGTTTTGGAAGGCAGATTTTGCAGGACTGGTTTTGTTTATACCATGTCCCATTTGAAGCCCCCTGTTGCACCCCTAGAATAGAAATTTCAAAAAAGTGACTCCATCTAAGAAAGTACACCCCTCAAGGTATTCAAAACTGGGTTTACAAACTTTGTTAACCCTTTAGGTGTTCCACAAGAGTTAATGGCAGATGGAGAAACAATTTAGAAATTTCTATTTTTTGGAAAATTTTCCAATATAATCAATTTTTTCCAGGAGTAAAACAAGGGTTAACTGCCAAACAAAACTCAAAATGGGTTGCCCTGATTCTGTAGTTTGCAGAAACACCCCATATGTGGTCGTAAACTACTGTTTGGCCAAACGGGAGGACATAGAAGGAGGGGAACGCCATATGGGTTTTGGAAGGCAGATTTTGCAGGACTGGTTTTGTTTATACCATGTCCCATTTGAAGCCCCCTGTTGCACCCCTAGAATAGAAATTTCAAAAAAGTGACTCCATCTAAGAAAGTACACCCCTCAAGGTATTCAAAACTGGGTTTACAAACTTTGTTAACCCTTTAGGTGTTCCACAAGAGTTAATGGCAGATGGAGAAACAATTTAGAAATTTCTATTTTTTGGAAAATTTTCCAATATAATCAATTTTTTCCAGGAGTAAAACAAGGGTTAACTGCCAAACAAAACTCAAAATGGGTTGCCCTGATTCTGTAGTTTGCAGAAACACCCCATATGTGGTCGTAAACTACTGTTTGGCCAAACGGGAGGACATAGAAGGAGGGGATCACCATATGGGTTTTGGAAGGCAGATTTTGCAGGACTGGTTTTGTTTATACCATGTCCCATTTGAAGCCCCCTGTTGCACCCCTAGAATAGAAATTTCAAAAAAGTGACTCCATCTAAGAAAGTACACCCCTCAAGGTATTCAAAACTGGGTTTACAAACTTTGTTAACCCTTTAGGTGTTCCACAAGAGTTAATGGCAGATGGAGAAACAATTTAGAAATTTCTATTTTTTGGAAAATTTTCCAATATAATCAATTTTTTCCAGGAGTAAAACAAGGGTTAACTGCCAAACAAAACTCAAAATGGGTTGCCCTGATTCTGTAGTTTGCAGAAACACCCCATATGTGGTCGTAAACTACTGTTTGGCCAAACGGCAGGACATAGAAGAAGGGGAACGCCATACGGTTTTTGGAAGGCAGATTTTGCTGGACTGGTTTATTTACACCATGTACCCTTTCAAGACCCCTGATGCACCCCTAGAGTAGAAACTCCATAAAAGTGACCCCATCTAGGAAACTACAGGATAAGGTGGTTGTTGTTTTGGGACTATTTTAGGGGTAAATATGATTTTTGGTTGCTCTATATTACTCTTTTTTGAGGCAATGTAACAAAAAAATTAAATTCTAAAAAAATTTCTACATTCGCTATTTAGTTTTGTGGAACACCTAAAGGGTTAACATAGTTTGTAAAGTAACTTTTGAATACCTTGAGGGGTGTAGTTTCTTAGATGGGGTCACTTTTTTGGAGTTTCTAGTCTAGGCTACATCAGGGGGGGCTTCTAATGGGACATGGTGTCAAAAAAAAAAACTGTCCATCAAAATCTGCCTTCCAGAAACCGTATGGAGTTCCCTTCGTTCTATGCCCTGCCGTGCGGCTATATAGCCATTTACGACCACATATGGGGTGTTTCTGCAAACTACAGAATCAGGGCCATAAATATTGAGTTTTGTTTGGCTGTTAACCCTTGCTTTATTACCGGCAAAAGGGATTCAAATTGAAATTTTGCCCAAAAATGGGTGTTTTGGCACCGTTTTTGTTTTATATTTTTAACACCGTTCATTCGAGGCGTTTGGTCAAATGTTATTTTTATAGCGACGACTTTTACGCACGCGACGATGCCCAATATGTATGGCTCTCAGACTTTGGAGACACTAAGCAGGCATCCTAAAAACTGCGGCCCTCCAGATGTTGTAAAACTACAATTCCCACCATGCCCTGCTGATGGCTGTAGGTTGTCTGGGCATGCTGGGAGTTATAGTTTTACAACATCTGGAGGGCCGCAGTTTGAGGATGCCTGCTCTAAAACTAATATTTTTTGGGGGAAAAAAAATTGTTTCTGTGTCTCCAAAGTCTAAGAGCCATAGTGTTTTATGTTCTCTAGTGGACTGTTGGGGATTATAAAAATTTAGTACTCCATGGAAGTGTGATACTCCCTGAAGCAATCGATAACGCAGAGGCCCGGATGATCGGGGCACGTGTCACATTGAGTGGTGGTGTCCTTCCGTATCCCCCTCTTGTGACACACTCTGCATCTTTTTTGGGTTCGTCCCTTCTTTCCAGTATGGGGGACCACACCTGGAAAGTGTTGGCCAGGGACGATCCGGGCGCCTCCAGTTCCCGAGGTACTCCGGCCTGCTCTTTCCCGGTCCGAAAAGATCAGGTCTTTGAGGACTGCCTCATAGAATTGGAGGAATGTCCCTGTGCTGCCAGCGCTTCGGGATAGTACAAAAGAGTTGTACATGGCAACCTGCACCATGTAGACCGTAACTTTTTTGTACCATGCCCGGGTTTTGCGCATGGCATTATATGGCGTGAGGACTTGATCAGAGAGATCAACTCCTCCCATATACCGATTGTAGTCGACGATACAATCGGGCTTGAGGACCGTTGCTGCGGTACCTCGCACAGGGACTGGGGTGGTGCTGTTACCGTGGATTGTGGACAGCATAAGGACATCCCTCTTGTCCTTATACCTGACCAGCAACAGGTTTCCACTGGTAAGGGCACGGGTCTCACCCCTGGGGATAGGTACCTGGAGGGGGTGGGCAGGGAGGCCGCGCTGATTTTTCCGCACGGTCCCACAAGCGAACGTGGATCTGGCGGCAAGGGACCTGAACAAGGGAATGCTGGTATAAAAGTTATCCACGTACAAGTGGTAACCCTTATCCAGCAGTGGGTGCATAAGGTCCCACACGAGGTTGTGGTGGTGGTGGGGGGCTGGTAGGGGGGGGCAAGTGGCAGGGGGGGCTCTGGGGTCTGATAGATGGATCAAAAAAGTTTTGTGTAAAAGTTCTTTTTTTTTTTTTTTTTTCCTAACTAACTTTTCCCTTCTTTCCCTTCCTAATGGTGCCTCTCCCTCACTGACCCTAACCTACCTGAGTGGCGATGGGTGCAGGAGGGTGATGGATGCCGATTAGGGGGACACAGGAGCTGGTGCTGGACGATGCTGCACGGTCAGGGTGCTGGACAGGAAGAGGAGGGGAGAGAGGAGCGCAGGAAGTTTGAATCTCGCGCCTCTCTCCCCTGCACCAATCAGCACCCTGGACAGCAGTGTTCAGCACCAGGGCCAGCACCGCCTCCTCAAATCCTCGGACTGCGATTGGTGGTGTAAAATTACGCCACCGATCGCAGTCTTTTTCCGGTTCATCGGGTCACAGCACACCCGAATGGACCGGAAACGCAGAAAACCGCAGGTCTGAATGGACCTGCGGTTTTCTGCGATCGTCTATACGGGGGGGTCAAATGACCCCCCCCTGCGTTGTTACGGGATGCCGGCTGAATGATTTCAGCCGGCATCCCGTTCCGATTAACCCCCGCGGCGCCGGAATCGCGAATTGAAGCCATGACGTACCGGTACGTCATGGGTCCTTAAGGATTCGGGAAACATGCCGTACCGATACGTCATGGGTCCCTAAGGGGTTAAAGGGCCAACACCTTAAGATTTATACTTTTTAACATTTATATAATTGAAGAATATTTTAGGGTTAGTTTTACTCTCTTTGGCAATTAATCTCTCGGTCTCTAGTTTGGACGCTTTTATTTGTTTTTTACATGTTCTATTTTTTCCTTATAGTTTTTCAGTGCTTCCGTGCTACCTTCCTGTTTTAGTGTTTTATATGCTTTCTTTTTGTCATGTATTGCTTTCTTTACAGTTCTGTTTATCCACATTGGTTTCTTTTTGTTCCTTAACCTTTTATTCCCATACGGTATGTACATCTCACAATGAGAGGGAGCCATGACCAGATTTCCATTAACCTCCTGACGAAGCTGAGGCGAAACGCGCGTCGGGGTTCCAGCCTGCCCTGTGTCCGCTGTCTCTGCCCTCCATCATGTCTTTGGGTATGTTTGTTTTTCCAGCAGGTACCAGTGGGAGAGTTTCTTTCCTATAGCTTCCATAGTGATAGCTCGGTGTAAGGGGGCGTATTTACTTGAATATTTCAGACAGATACTTTGTTATTATTTTTTCTGTCATTATTGTTATACTATTTTGTGCCCCACACCTATATTGACTCTCCTCTGGGGTATGCAGTGGAGTGAGAACCACAGTTACTTGTATTTGTTTTGTACCAAATAATATCTACTTATAAATTACCCCACTGCATATGGCACATACACTTTACATGTGTTCCATCTGTTTGGCGGGTTATTGAGACACCGGCGGGGGGACTATGGCATCCAGTTTGTTTGCTGATTTTCTCCAAATTAATTCTGTGTAACAATGTCTCATATTTATGAATTTTGATCAATTTGTGATATAATAAAGTATTTATATTTTTAAATATATTGGGCATTCTATAGTTGTTTTTTAACAACAATTTTAGGTTTATATGATTGGTTCTCTGTTTGCCCTACCCTACGGTTTTATAGTGAGGTCTTCTTTGTTGGTTCTCTATTGGTTAATACTAAGTCCAGTATGGACGTCCCTCTAGTCGGGTCCTGAACCAGTTGGGAGAGGTAATTGTCTTTGGTTATTGCCAAGAACCTGTTTCCCTTATGAGATATACAAGTTTCAGTTTCCCAGTCTATATCTGGGTAGTTGAAGTCTCCCATAATAACCACCTCATTATGATTTGCCGCCTTGTCAATCTCATTTAGTAGTAGATTTTCTGTGGACTCTGGTATATTAGGTGGTTTATAGTAAACTCTTATTAGTAATTTATTGTTGTTTTTAGCGCCATGTATCTCTACCCACAGTGACTCCACATGTTCATGTCCCTCACTTATATCTTCACGGAGTTACAATGGTTACAATACAGTTATCCTGGAGAGGGAAATGTGGTAAAGATTCTCATTAGCTAATGACAAAGGAGGTCATACCAACCAGGACTAAACCCTCTGTTCAAGGCCTCATAGCATTTGCATGTGCTGCCTCTATGTATGGTTTTGCATCATACCCAATATTTACATATTGAAATGGGATTTATTTACTAATGGAGACCAATTTCTCTTTTCACAGTGATGTCGGATGTATTCACAGTAATTTACCAGCTCAGAAAATGACCAGGTATATCATAGAGAAGCCAAAGCAGAAAACAAGCCAATTTGCTTCTTTTATAGTTTAACGTGTACTTAAACTGATTAGATTGGCAAAACAAATCACAAAATGCAATCATCACTTTTGACCTACAATTAATGTAGCAAAATGGAAATCAGCAATTTTCATTACCTTTAATTTTAGCTTTGGATTAAAAGACTGAATTATCTCTTCTCATGGTGCCCTCTGGAGGATAAAATCCCATAAGCAGACCTATAAAGCAGCAGTTTATTATGCTGTTATTTTAATGCAGTAATTATCACACTCTCTATTCATTTTTTCTTAAATAAAAGTTGGTATCACCATTCCTTTTGTGCTACTTTACACTTCGCTGCCATGGGCATGCACTGCCTTGCTGTGAATTGAAAGAACCATAAAGGAATACTAAACAGCAGGATTTGTTTTCGTTTTTTTCATATTTCTGACCTTGTAAAAATCTTGCAGGTAACCCTGGGGTTAATTCCGATGGATTACTGAAGGGACAGAAGGGTTTTCTTAAAAAGTAGGGCTTAGCCTATCTGGCCTCTTATGGTGGAAGAATTATACAGGAGAGCTCCAGCTGCAGCCAGTTTCCTTACAGTCAAAAACACTCTTTGGCTAAGGCCTCATGCACACGACAGTATTTTTTAGCGTCCCGCAAAACGTGGTTCCGTTGTTCCGTGATCCGTGGCCGTTTTTGCTTCCGTTGCGCTTCCGTGTGTCCGTGTTACAGTTTTTTTTGCAGCCCGTCAGAAATCCTGGAATGGTGAAAAAAATGGCATTTTACTATCTCCACCCAGGATACTGGTATAAATCAGGGGCACCTGAGTCTGCATTTGTGGCCATTTTCTGTAGTCTTTCCAGAGTACAGAGGTTATTTTGGCTGCTCTCTTTGCTGTATCACCATGTCTGATTCAGAGGAAGAGGTCTTACTGCATTGGCTCGTTTCTCGGCAATGGAGTCCGCGCCCTCCTTTGTTGAATGATGAACCAACTAGAAGGCGACGATTGTTTCCCAACGCTCCCGGAAAGGACACTTTCATTCCCTCTACCAAGATCTGCGGCTGCATCCAGAGAAGTTCTTTGCCTTCTGTCGGATGTCAGTGGGTAGATTTGATCGCTTGCTGTCGTCTCTACGTACTGTCCTTACCTTTATGGACACCAATATGAGGCGCAGCATTTCACCTGAGGAAAGGCTCATCGTCACATTGAGGTAAGCAGTATAGTACTTGTAAAGTTGCACCAGTAATGTGCAGTGCTTGTGTCAGGGGGAACATGTGCTAGAAAATGGCTGCTGTGAGACATGTGCTACTGTTTCCTGAAGTCACCTTCTTTTTTAATCCTATTTTTATTGGGGGGTGTATTTTTTTATTTAACCTCTTGCAAACCTGCCACATATGATTCTTTTGTTTTGGGTTTGGTTTATTTTAGCAGCTTTAAAACGTGTGTTCATCTAAAGGGCTCCAGACACTCCATGATTCGTCGCCATTCGCCTGTAGTTTGGTTAAAATTGTGTTTTTAGTCAGTCACTCAGCCATGTTACTGCAGGCTGTTACATGCCTTTTTTGGCTTCTAGACAATTTTCACCAAATACAGGTGTATGCGTTTGTGTTTTGGAGTGTGTGAATGAATTGGGTCACTCTGTCAGGTTCTCTAGCGGCGTGTACCACCCTGTTAGAAGTCTATATCCCAGTCTGTTCACTTTTTTAGGGGATTGTGCTGCTGCCAACCCCTCAGATTTCCTTGTAACGTTCACATAATGCCTATTGGTCGCAGATTTCTAACCTTGCACATGACTATCTGCATTTTCCAAAGGGAAGAAACACTGTTTTTGTTAAAATTTAGTGTTATTACTGCCCCCACCCCAAATGATGCTTTGGTATGGTTTGTATTCCCCATTGCCAATATAATTTTGTTTAAGCAACCATGGACATGGTGCAGTGATGGCAAGCCGTTTTCAGACAGAGTTGCGACTGGTCATCCATCATTTGTCTTGTTTACTGCCCAAAGCACACCAGACAATTTTGCAGGAATACTGTAGTACAATATAGTTGTGCCTTTTGGTTTTTAACCATTTGCTAGACAATGCATGAATTAATTCCATGCTGCCTGTCGCTTGAATTGTGTGCTTTCGGCAGATCAATGCTCTGTAAAGTCTAGGGTGTATATTTGTTAACCCTCAAATTTACAATGGGTGTGGGCGGACACAGAGAGGCCCTTCAGTGCCGCCTCTGGCACCTGTCCCATAGGTTACGCTCCACTAGACATAGTGTGGTTAAAAATCATGTAGTGTATAGAACATTGTTAAGGAATCCAGACTCTGTTGTTCCGTTACTTTTTTTTTTTTTTTCTCTCAACAGATTCCTTGCCACTGGGAACTCTTTTGCATCCCTGCATTTCGAGTTTCTATTAGGAACCTCCACGATCTCGAGAATTGTTCGACACACTTGCCATGTCATCTGGCAGCAACTCCGAGAGACGGTGATGCCGCAGCCCAAGGTGGACGATTGGCTTCGGATCGCTGAGGGCTTTCAAAATTCTGCGCAGTTCCCAAACTGCATTGGGGCAATGGATGGCAAGCACATCCGTGCGAAGAAGCCGCCACACTCTGGGAGCCGGTACTTCAATTATAAACAGTTTTTCTCGGTAGTGCTGATGGCAGTTGCTGACAGTCATTACCGGTTTATAATGGTAGATATCGGGTCCTATGGAAGCACTGCGGATGCTCGCATCTTTAGTGCTTCTAGAATGGGTGAGCGGCTTCATGCCAACCAGCTTGCCCTGCCCGAGTCCAGAAGACTGCCCGGATATGCAGGTCCGCCGGCTCCATTTGTCATCGTGGCGGATGAAGGGTTCGCATTGACTCCACATGTTATGCGTCCCTTTCCAAAGCGTGGTTTGGATGTCAGGAGGCGTATCTTCAACTACCGGTTGACTCGTGCCCGTCGGTATGTGGAGTGCGCTTTCGGGATACTCTCTAGCAAGTGGAGGGTGTTTTTGTCATCCATACAGATGGATCCGGAGAATGCTACCCTGGTCATTAAAGCTTGTGTTGTTCTGCACAACTTCACCAGGATTCACGAGGCTTCCTCTTCTGTAGACTTGGAAGATCTTCCAACGTCTTCAGATTTGGGCTTGGAAAGGACCCGGCATAGACGACCAGGGACTGCAGGCATTACAGTTTGTGAACTCTTTGCAGACTACTTTCACAGCCCAGAGGGTTCCTTGCCATGGCAGAGGGACGCTATTCGTGGCAGTTTTTGAAATCTTCTGGGCTCGTTAGTTTTTTGTTATTTTCTAGATAGATTACTTGAATTTATTGTATTAGTGGAGTGTAGGGACTCGCAAGGTAATGAGGACCCTTGACGTGGGCTTGCGGGCTGAGATTTTGTGGACATCGCATATTTTATTCTATCTACACATTATTTTATATGATGCTTTGGTCTAAATTTAGTTAGACTATTTCATCTTTATACTTCGAGTCTTTTGTCCATAAAATTTTCTAATACCTCATCTTGAAAGTAATGAAATTTAAAGGTGCGGTGCATCTTAATAAAGTTTTTCATTTGGAGATACTGTGCATGTGTTTTTTGGCATTTAAAAGACAAAATGAGAAGGTCAATGGTTTGTGTAATGTTTAAAATAAAAAGCAGACACATTTTGGGTGCACAAAATAATTTTTTCAGAAACTATTCAGCACCAAAACAGGTAAGGAACGACATTGTTTTAAAAAAAACACAACAATCCAATTTTACACTAAAAAACCAACACCAAATAAAAAAATTACAACTCAAACAGGTTCTGAGTAAAAGACCCTGCAGGAAAGGAGGACCGTGGCCTTCCCTGAGCCTGCTGTGGTGGGACAGTGGGCAAACTGCCCTGGTAAATGCCCTGTGCTGCCCCTTGCATATGGCCATGGGGTGGCCCGTACTGGGGGTGTGGTGCAAAAGAAGGTGCCTGCGTCGGTTGCCTTTCAACTGCAAATTGTCCGGGCATTTGGGGTTGCCCCTCACTTTCCAGATCCTTCTTCCAGGTATTTAATCTACCCAGAATTTGATTTGGGATTGCAAACAGCTTCAAGACTACTGCAATTGAAGCCACGCACTCATTGTACTCTGTTTCCGGCACTTTCTTCATCAGGGGCCCTAATCCCCGGAGCATTTTCTCCTCCACTCCGTCACTCCGCCTCTGTGCCAGAAAATCAATGACGCGTGCGTCAATAACCTCCCGACTCACTGGCACAGAGGTGGAGGGAGGGACTTGGCGGCGGCGTCTTGGCTGCGGCTGCCTGACACGGGGTGGACTGGAGAGTGGTTGTTGTTGCTGGCCCTGTGAAGAATCCTCCGGGTCCTCTGCCGGCGTTGGTTCGGGACTTCTTTTAGGTGAAAAAACAGCGGGAGTTTCACTCCCATCCGAAGCAGACTCCTCAGAGGGTTCCAGACTGTCCACAGTACTGTTTTTCAAAGACATGTAAAAACTCAATTAGATATCTTTTAAGAAACTTTACAGAAAATGAACAGTGATATTAGGTGTTATCAGCCGTATACATACACTATATATATGGAGTGGCTCCATACAACATAATGAAAGAGAATACGCAATAAACACATGCATCTATGTGAACAGTGCAATTCCTAATGTATTTCCAATATATAGGGCAAGATGGGTCACAACTGGTAAAGCGCTAATGGTAATGGTAAAACATGGTTTGCTGGTTGAAGCAGTCCAGCGAAAGAAGAGGAATACTCATTCCAGGCACAAAACCAGTGCGGATATTGACGCCATCTCACCAGTATGTGGCCTGCTTCAACCATACCAACATACAAGACGTAGGGTCTAACTGGTTGAACTTTTACGGCTAACTAATAACATGTACTGGGCCACAATTGTGCATGATGAGAGCAGTCATTCAGATACGGCTGGTCAAGCCTCGAAGGAACATCATTTTAAACCATTATCATAGGATTTTGGGGTTTTTTCATTGTACACGAACAAACCAAGGAATCAATGTTGGTCCTGGTGCCATACATTGAAAGCAATGTAAATGACGTGGGCAATACGAAAAGGGTATCAAATTCCGACATGCCATTAAAAAAAAGGTATCTATATGGGAACTATAAAAGCACCCGCTAATGTCAAAACTGATATACTAATCAGGACTCGCATCAAAACGGGAGACATGCACATTTTGAGGTATAAATGACTTATCCCTATGAAAAGTAAGACCAACAGGAGCCAAACACGCAGAACATCTGTATGATGAGATAATGCGTGCAGAGCGCACGTGGCTTGTCGTTTGTGAAATCCTTTCAATATTAAAAACATCTATGTTCTGGGACCTGCCCAAAATTGCTGCAGCAGGAACCAAACAGAGAGGGGGGTGCTATATGCGCACTACACGTGTCGTCTCATCATACAGCTCAGCAGCGGGATTGACTGGTGTGACTCTTCCACATAAAGTGATGGACACAACCAACCCCAGGCATGTGCAAACTGATGCCCACCATCTGATGCACAACGACAACTCCAAGCAGGACTGGTTAACTTACAGCTATGCAGGCATGCTTGGCGTGTGCCTTCTAAAAATGTGGGATTGAGTCATTTTGTACATGGCAGGCCCACAGAAAGTATATGCCTTCCAAAGTACAACACAAATGAACCCATTACTTTCGTGTACACATTAGGTGAGGCATACACAATTGAAAGTTTAAGCACAATGAGAAATGGCTCAACAAATCATAATTTACTTACGGCCTCAAGTCCATAACGGGTTTGAGAAACTGCAACTGGGCAGTGTAGATATACGGTCTTTTCCGGGAGGTACCCTCTCCACTACGGCCCTTGCTGGAGACCTCACGCCGAAATTGGTCCTGGCAACTGGCCCACCGAGTTTTGGTTTGTTTCACTGTTCATAATGAACAAAAAATAAAAAACAAATTAAAAAGGATCCAAACAAACCAGCATAAAATGTCATTTTACAAAAAAGGGAGCAAATAGGGAATAACAAGGTACCAACAAAAAAGGACAGAATAAACAGCACATGGTACAGTCCAGCAGGTGTCTGGATACTAATGCAGACGAACAAGATGGAGGAGACTAGTCGTGTAAGCCTTGTGGCCCTAACTTTAAAAAAAAAGTGTAGGTCACAACTCTAAGATGCTCAAATACAAGGACATGTGTCTGGGACAAAAAGGGCACAAACATGTGATTATAAACATGAGAACTGTATGCTGGAGCAAAGGGAGGGACAGCCATTTACACATTGAAATGGTGTTGTATGATATGTAATAAACGTCACTTTAACAAACCATGTTCAGCCGTTTATGGAAAATGAAGCTGAACCGCACAGAAAACACTATAGGGAACTCAGGGTTAAAAACAAAATCTGGTTGCCATCCAGAGGGCACGCACAGCCCAACTACATTGCTCTCACTTACCTAAGTCGGCACGGCCTCTGCTATCTGCTTTGGCCCAATCGTTCCTGCGGAGGCTACAGGCCACCTGCTCCCACGCAGCATCTTTTCTGGTACGATCCATATACAGATTGCTGCGGGTATCCCAAATCTCAGGCCTCTCCTGGACCAGGGTGATTAATTTCTCAACATTCCACCTAGGCATTTTGTCTGGGAAATTAATGGCTGCCTCACCACACACACAGAAGCTTCCAGACACAGGTGGCTAGAAATTAGCATAACCTGTGACCCTAAACTTCCTGTACATATTTTTTTTTTCAATTTATTGCCACAACTTTTGCCAGACAGAGTGCCCATGGCAAATTAAATAAATAAAACGGGCGCGGACGCGGGTGTCAAACGGGTGTGCAAACGCGTTTTTAACGGCCCCATTGACTTGAATGGGGCCGCGATCCGTTAGCCGTGAAAAAAATAGGACAGGTTATATTTTTTTCACGGCCTGGAAACACGGGTCACGGGCGCGGTGTAAAAACGGTGCACAAGCCGAGTTTTCAACGGACCCATTGAAAGTCAATGGAGCCGCAGAAAAAAACGTCTAACGGCACAACGGTCGTGTGCATGAGGCCTAATGCAAAATCTTTAACATAGCCCCGCACCTACCGCATACCATTTATAATACTGATGTGTCATGTGAAAGGAAATCCCTTGGGGCTCCTTTACGTTTTTTTGGCTCAGTTTTGACTGCTACTGCTGTATTCTCTATACTGTAGCTATGACCTTGATTATGACAATATAGATGCTTATTATGCATTAAAATCATAAAAATAGAATATGTTTTAACAATACCCTATGTGAATTTTTTTTATTATGCAGTGATGAAAACTGGAAGGTTTACTTGAAAAGGATTAAAAAGTTAACTGGTGAAGAAGTCATACAGTTGTAGCATTCTATTACTTGACAGTCAAAGGGGTTCTCCACTCCACTCCTTTACTACTGATGATCAACCCTCAGGATAGACAATTAATATCTGATTGCCACTGGTCCAATACCCTGCACCCCAAGAGATCAGCTAGCTTTATTAGTCTCATTGTGCAGTGGACAGTACATGTAATTGCTGCACTGCTCACATCCACTTCAATGGGAGCAGCTGTTATGGGTAATGTCGAGGGGATAACGCCAGATAGCACACAGAAGGAATAGACCAGAGTCTAGGCCTCAAAGCTAAGGGAGAGGGATGGTGACCTCCTAGGAATCCCTAGATCTCTCCTTGACTCCTGCCAGTATGAGTAGACCCTGAAGGTGGAAATACTCATACACTGGAACCTTAGCACTGGAAACCCTGGAAGACCCTAGGAGTGGTGGCAGAGAATGAGACTACTGGTTATCCCCAGATGAAGGAACCAGACAACAACGCACACAAGCGAACAACAAAAAGCAAAACAAAATGCACTTAGCTTCAATAAGAATGGAGGAGGAGAAGATCCAAAGGAACAACACACCAGCTCAACCAACTCCAGCAGGAAATATCAGTGTCAGAGTCAGAACTAAATAGACCCTCAGTAATGACCTCAAGCTGCACCTGACAAGAGGTGTGGTAATTACCAAACACAACACTGCATGATGAAAACAGAGAGACTGTCATATACCCTCACGTGCCGCCAGTCTCTCAGATCTTCTCACCTCTGTCATGGGAGGGACCGTGACAGTAGCACTGCAGTAGCCAGCTCTGTCCACTAGACAATGGGCAGAGCTGTGTGATCTGTGGGGGTGTGGCCGTGCGGGGTCACTGCTGATCAGATATTACTGGTCTACCCTGAGGGTTGTTCATCAATAGTAAAGGAGTGGACAACCCTTTTAACTCCTTCAGCCCTTGACAATTTTCAGTTTTTGCATTTTTGTTTTCCGCTCCCTGCCTTCCCAGAGCTATAACTTTTATTTTTCTGTTCACATACTGTAACTGTATGAGGGCTTGTTTTTTGCACAGCCAGTTTTACTTTCTAATGTCAACATTTAATATTGGATACAATGTAGTGGGATTGGGGAGGGGGCTGGGGGCCCGCCCCGAGGGAGAACGCAAGTGCCGCCTCGCCTGCCGCATATTACACTGCGAGCTGTCGGCCGCCCGGCGCCCCTGTTCCTATGGCGCCCTGTGCGGCCGCACAGCCCGCACACCCCAAAGGCCGGCCCTGAGTGGGAAGTTGCTAAAACATTCCAAATGGGCAGTACGAATACAGCAATACTACATTTATATAGTATTTCTTGTGTTTTAATACTGGGAAAAATAAAAAATAAAAAAAATAATTTTTGGGAGGGAAGGTGAAGCAACCATAAAGCAGCAAATCGGCTATTGGGGTATTTTTTTGTTGTAGTTTTTTTCCATTACTGCATTTTCCATACAGGATAAATACTTTTATATGTTAATAGTTCAGGTGTTTTGGGATGTGGCACTGCAAATGATCTTTATAGTTTTATTGTTTATTATTATTTTTAATGTGGAGAAAATTGAGTGATTTAATTTTGTTTTATTTTTTATTTTTTGTTTCCTTTTTTTAAAATCTTTTTTATGTCCCCCTAGGCGACTTGAAAAATGCGATCCTCTGATTACTGCTCCCATAGACTGCAATGAATTGCCAGCGCAGCCAATGGGAGTTTCATTATGTTCCTATAGAGCCCTGCCTGCTGCAGACACTGGGAGCGCAGCACTCCTGGTAAAAGCTGCCTCATGGTCACAATTGACCCAGGAATCTGAATGTCAGTGATCTTCTGTTATTGTCAGTCACAGACATTATCATCCGGGTGTCTGCTGTGTGAAACACCTATTCCGCTCTGGATGGCAGCCATTTTTAAAACCCTGACCAGCGCTGTATATGTAATATGCTGGTCAGGAAGGGGTTCACACATTAAATACACAATTGCAGCAAACTTTAAACTGACACTTAACACAACAAATCTACTGCAACTGTTTATGTAATGTGCTGCATCAAGTTAACCAACGCTTCATCTGTAGCCTGCACCTCAGATTTCTTCTTTCTTGTCTAATCCAATAAATATTGCACAGAAACTGACGTCTTCCTTCTCGAATTTGTAAATGTTTTTGCCAGATCTCAACACATCAATGTAAAGATGACGGATCATAGGATTGTCACGCTTGACAAATACTTAAGCATAATCATTCTGAAACCATTTGAAGGATGTCAATGTCATGTAGAAAGTGACTGTAAATTGCTTAAGATAAGCACACATCCATCCAGAACCTGAAATAAGGAGCCTCATTTATCAGGAATTGAAGCTTTAAGACAAATAGTAACGCTGACTAAAAGAAATATGCGCACATTTCCATAATAGTCTGCATCTTTCTCCGAATTCTAGGCTCGAATAACTGCAAAATGTGTTACTATTAGTAAAGTCAAATTGGGGCATGTTAGCAATAGCAAAATACAAGTAAACTAGGCCACTGCAGCCAATAAGTCTTATCCCCATCGCTATATGCTAGAGAACTCAATGAACCAATACTATTGATTAACATCTGATCTGTAACATTTAGTCTTATGTACAGCTTTACTGTATTCCTTGCATTAACTTTTTGTAACTGAATGTAAAATTTCAATGATATATGATGGAAAAGAAAAATGGCAGTGTATAAACCGCCCAGTGTATGAACCACCCAGCCCTGATATGAAAGGGGTTGGCCACTCTTTTAGCACTTATTAAAACTATAAGGCCTCTTTCACACGGGAGTCATGTTTTTTGCCCAGATAAGATGCGGGTGCGTTGTGGGAAAATGCGCGATTTTTCCGCGCGAGTGCAAAACATTGTAATGCGTTTTGCACACGCGTGAATAAAATCGGCATGTTTGGTGTTCTGTAGATTGTATTATTTTCCCTTATAACATGGTTATAAGGGAAAATAATAGCATTCTTGATACAGAATGCTTAGTAAAATAGGGCTGGGGGGGTTAAAAAAAAAATATATAATTTTACTCACCTTAATCCACTTGATCGCGCAGCCGGCATCTCTTCTGTCTTCTTTGCTGTGTGCAGGAATAGGACCTTTGATTACGCCACTGTGCTCATCATATGGTCCAATTTCATGGTTCATCACCATGGTGAAGGACCATGTGATTGGATCATGTGATGTGACGTCACCACAGGTCCTTAGCCGGCAGCTCAACATTACAGAAGATGACAGAGACCCGCAACTACGCGATCAAGTGGACTCTGTGAGTTATTTATTTATTTTTTTAACCCCTCCATCACTATTTTACTTTGCATTCTGTATTCAGAATGCTATTATTTTCCCTTTTAACCATGTTATAAGGGAAAATAATACAGATCGGGTCCCTAGCCCGACCATCACCTAGCAACCATGCAGGAAAATTGCACCGCATCCACACTTGCTTGCGGATGCTTGAGATTTTCACGCGGCCCCATTCACTTCTATGGGGCCTGCGTTGCGCAACACACAAGTGATGCGTGAAAATCACAGCTCATGTGCACAGTCCCATAGAAATTAATGGGTTTGGATTCAGTGCAGGTGCAATGCGTTCAACTCACGCATTGCACCCGCGTGGAATAATCTCCCGTGTGAAAGGGGCCTAAAGAAAGTAGGGAGATATTACACTAAGGGTCCATTCACACGACCGTATGTACGGATCCGTACCCGTTCCGCAATTTTGCGGAAGGTCTGTGGATTCATTCATTTCTATGGGCCCTCAAAAGATGCGGACAGCACACCGTGTGCTGTCCGCATCCGTTATTCCGTACCGCGGGTCCGCAAAAGTAAACTTCAGTGTACTATACTTGTCCACATAAAACGTTCTATGTACCCATACAAGTCTATGGGTCCACAAAAATGCGGATTACAAAGGAAATATTTCCGTATGTAATCTGCATTTTTGCAGATCGATGTCCACAATTTTATTGACCATGCCCCAAATAAAAATTGATACATTATCAGACAGGTCTGTCTGGGCAAATTCAGACAGAAAAAAAACTCAGGTTATGAGTTGTCTGACATGGCTTTCTCTGTGGAGAAGATGATAGTTATGATCCAGTAGAGAATTGAGTCGTGGTACACTCGTTCAGAATTGTACCACGATCGTGTCCGCAAGGATAGGTCGTGGTGCAAAGTTGCTGAAATCCTTATGCCGGACGAGTGGTCAAAGGGAGATGCCGAAGTCCATAAAAGGATTAGTGTGTAAACTTATATTTAAATATTTCTAGATTAATTTTTATTTGAAATGAAATTGGGTTTAGGTTTTCTAGCATGTGCAGCATGCTCAGAGAAGTTTGCAAACTTCTCTGAACATCCTGCACTTATTTTCGAAGTGCACGAGCATGATGTAAGTTTTATCTAGTCTACATGCATGTAGTATATAGCATGTGCAGCATGCTCAGAGAAGTTTGCACTACATGCATGTACACTAGATCAAACTGACATACTCTTTTTTTTTTTTTGTCTCCTAACAAAAAAACCTAAACATTTTTAATTAATTTTTTCGTTTTTTATTTAAATCACAGTAAAAAAATTTAAGACCTGATGGCATTCCTGCCGGGATCAATTCCGGCGCGAAGAAAGAGCACATAAAGGCAAAAGTGGCGATAGCGGTGGAAAGAAAATGAAGCCCTATCTCTACACATAGCAACAGCTGTTTTGGAGATATTTGCAGGCCCAACTATGCCAATGAGAGTGTTTGACTTCCTCAATGATGCTCGGAAACAATTGCATCAGCCTGCAATGTCTTCGATGCATCATTCATTTCCTCCTCCAGTACAAGGTCCAAGTGCTACACAGGTCTTCCCGCAGCCCACTACCTCCTCTTCGGACCAGTATTCGTACTCTCGGGACCTTTATGACTTATGAATGATTTATTTCTTTTTTTATGTTATATAAAAAAAAATATTAATTACCTAAAACAATTGTAAGTATGACCGGACTAGGGCGCAGCTTAGGGTAGGCCAGCATGATTAGGTTTGGTTGTAGAGTCTAGGTGGTTAAGGGTTAAGGGATTTGAAATGGATGTTGGGGAGGGGGGCGTTGCGTTAATAGGGAGGAGTTTGGGGGGCTATATATGGAGGTGGTGTAAGGTGAGGGGTGCAATTTTGAGGAAAAGAAAAACTGGTAAGATGTCGCAGGCACTTACCATTGAAGACATACTGTCCAGGTTGCGGGAGGCAGCGTAGGAGCGGGGACATGATTGGGTGAGCTCGCAGATGGCTGGCATGCTGAGGGGGGAGGCGGTGAGTGCTGTCAGCTCACCGCCTGAAGGAAGACGGCCGCGGCAGGTACGGCCGCCGGCGTGCCTAAGTCCCACTGAGACCCCCCGGGTTCGGCACCATGTCAGGATCCCCTCCGGGGACCCTCCACCTCGGGAGACTTCAGGGCAGCCTTCATCCTCATCCTCCCGACGTGGGAGGAATCCGACTAGCAGGCGGAACCCAGCGCAGGGCAGGAGGACCCGCCCTCTGCCCTCTCCAGCTAGCGGCAGTGTATTGGGAGCGGGAACGGTGGGATCCTTCCCTGATATGGGGGATGGGAGGTCTGCTCAGCACAGGAGTGACAGGGGCCATGATGCACACGGGGCTGCGCAGCAGCAAGATGGTGGGGAGCGCAGGCCCCAGGAGGAAGATGTGCTGGGAAGATCTGAGTCGCTCCAGTGCCCCCTGGTTGCCAGAAGTGAGGAGAGAAGCGCACCCAGCATGGAGCCTGCTGGGGTGCAGAGTGTCAGTGCCAGTCAAGTCCCAAGATGGAGTGAGGTGGTCCAAAGGGATGACGGTCGTCAGGATGCAGGAAGTTCCGCTGTAGGGTTCACAGCGCCCTGGCAGCAAGGTGAGAACCCGTGGGGATCCCTTAATTCTCTGTTGAGTGCCCAAGGGGGGAGTGGGCTGGGGGGTGGTCATGGGGAGTTAGCTGGCTTAGGTCAGTTTTTGGGTAGTCTGGCGGGGTTGTTTGCGGGGTTGGGGATTGCGGGTAGGGCCCCGATGCAGGCATGGGGGGTCGGGACGGGCAGCGTCGGTGGGACTGGCGAAGTGGCGACACGGGATGGCGGGTCGGTTTCTGTGCAGACGCAGGCAGGGGGTGAAGCGGTGGGGGAAAAGGTGGGTGATGCGGCTCAAGGGGAGGTATATGTTTGTTTTGAGGGGCCGTTGGGGGCGCATTTGAGACAAGAGGTGCGGGATAGGATTTGGAAAGGGGAATACGTGGAGATTTTTTCGCTCCTCCCGCTGGAGCGTTTGAATTTTGATAGGGAGCGGAAGGACCAGAAGAGGAAAGATGAGGATGAGAAATGGCGGTACAGATTGATACCGCGTACTTTTGGGAATTGGTTGCAAGCGTTTGCAATCTTGGCGAGCGTGATAGGGGAAAAGAATCCGGAGTGCTGTTCGGCGTTGTTCTGTTACATGTATGCGATAGGGGAGGCTTACCGCATGTATAGGGGTGTTGGCTAGTTAAGGTATGACGAGCAGTTTAGGCAGAGGAAAGCGGTCCGCCCAAATATGCGGTGGGACCATAAGGATATCGGTTTATGGATGAGGGTGACGGCGCCGGGGAGACAGGGGCAGCCCTTTCGGGGCGAGGCAGGGGGGGCTGGGCAGTTTACCTTGGTGGCCGCGTCCGCAAAGAGACAGTGCTTCCTGTTTAACGATGGGGATGTAAGTTTGGCGCAAAGTGCAGGTTTTTAATTCCGTCGGATCCTTTGCCGGCAGTTTGGGGGGGTAAGAATTAGCATTCGGCGCTTGAGCATGCCCACGTGGTGGCGGATAAATTGAGGTTCGGTTAGGCAGGATGGACGGGCCATTTGATGCACCTCCGTTAGCGAATTTAAGGGTTTCGCCGTTGGGGGTAGTACCTAAAAAGGAGCCGAATACATTTCGGCTAATACACCATCTTTCCTTTCCGAAAGGGGCGTCGGTCAATGACGGTATTGACCCTGACATCTGTTCGGTGGTTTATACGTCGTTTGATGTGGCTGTGGGCTGGGTGCGGAAGTTGGGTCCTGGAACGCTATTGGCTAAAACGGACATAGAGGCAGCATTTCGCCTTATGCCGGTGAATCCAGATAGCCTGCATTTGTTGGGATGTTGTTGGGAAGGGAAGTCTTTCGTGGACCGGTGTTTACCTATGGGTTGTTCGGTATCTTGCACGTATTTTGAAAGGTTTAGCTCGTTTTTGGAATGGGTGGTGGTGGATGTGGCGGGTTGTTCGTCCATCATTCACTATTTAGATGATTTTTTGTGTCTGGGTCCGGCGAATTCGAGGGTGTGTGCGTTACTGTTGGGTTCGTTACAGGCAATGTTTACATCTTTTGGGGTTAAAGTTAGCGGAGGATAAAACGGTTGGTCCTACGACTGAGTTTTTTGGGGATCATTATTGATACGGTTAGGATGGAATGTAGACTCCCTGATGAGAAGGTACGGGATTTGCAGGACTCTGTGGAAAGGGCAGGGAGGGCAAAGAAGATAAGGTTGAAGGACCTTGGGGAAGTTGAACTTTGCCTGTCACATTATGCCGATGGGCAGAATTTTTTGTCGGTGGTTGGCAGCGGCAACGGCGGGTGTGACGGCTCCACATCATTTTATTAGGTTAGGGAAGGAGTTGAAGACGGATTTGGAGGTGTGGGACAGGTTTTTGCAACATTTTAATAGGAGGGCACTGGTCCTGCAAGAGGTGATTGATAATTTCAGACGCCGCAGGGGGGGTGGGTTTTGGGGTGTATCGTCAGGGGCATTGATGTGCGGGCAGGTGGCCTGAGTCATGGGTAAGTAAGGGGTGGGTGCGGAACCTGGCGTTATTGGAGCTTTTCCCGAGCAGTGGTGTTGTGGGGCGATGAGTTTCGTGATAAAAAAATATGTTTTCATTGTGACACCTTAGGGGTGGTGCAGGCGATCAATTTATTTACCGCTTCCTCCCCCCTGTAGTGCGTTTGTTGCAGCATATGGTGTTACAATGTTTGTCTACTAATGTTTGGGTGGTGGCGTGTCATGTCCCGGGGGTCTAATTCAATTGCTGATGCTCTTTCTCGTTCGCAGTGGGAGCGGTTTCGGCAGTTGGCACCGGAGGCGGACCTGGAAGGTTTGGTTTGTCCGGCGTCAATGTGGGAAATCTTGGAGGTACTGTAGCGGGACTATTTAGGGCATCTCTGAGTGATGGGACATGGGTGGCTTATGGGAAGGCTTGGGCTGGGTGGGAGCGTTGGTGTGCAGGTTTAGGGGTGGGGGTCGATGGGGGAGAGGTTCCTTTGTTGTTGTTTTTAGGGCAAATGAAGGAGGAGGGGTGGTCGGTTGCAGTTGGGTTTCAGTTCAGGGGTTTAGCAGATGTGCCTAAGACCTTTTTGGTAAAGCGGGTTTTGAGGTGTTGGAGGCGGGGTAGGCGGTATCAGGATGGCAGGAAGCCAATATCGTTTGAGTTACTGTTGGGCATTGGGAGGCAGGTGGACTTGGTGTGTTCTTCGTTATGGGAACTGCGTTTGTTTAAGTTGGCCTTTTTGTTAGCGTTTTCTAGTGCTTTTCAGGTGGGCGAATTGATTGGCAGGAGTGTGCGGTGTTCGGGAGGTTTGGCTGTGGAGGATGTAGATTTGGGTGGGGACAGGGTGTTGATCCGGTTGAGGGGGTCCAAGATGGATATGAAAGGCAGGGGTTGTAGGGTTACTTTGTTTGAGGTACCTGGGTGCATGTTGTGTCCGGTGGCCACCCTGTTTTTGTCGAAGGCCCCTTGCTCAGGCACGAGGACGAATCATTTTTATCACGGTACCAATTTGTGGCAGTGTTAAAAAAATGTCTGGTGGCTTTGGGGGTGGATTCGGCGAGGTATTCGGGGCATTCATTTAGGATCGGGGCCCGCAAATGAAGCAGCTAGGTTGGGGATGAGTGTTGAGCAGATTATGAGGTTAGGGAGATGGGTATCTGTCAGGTTTAGATCGTACATTAGGTTGGATAGTTTGGTGTGATCGGGGTTAGTGGGGCAAGATGCTTAATGTGTTTTTTTGTTGTTTCAGGTATCTCGACTGCTCTCGTTTGGATCCTGGGCCACTCCTTTGTTTGGTGGGGAGTGGCGGTGGTAAGGTGGTTGGGTTTTCGGGGCATGTGGGGGGGTGTTACATGAAGTGCATAGATTTGTGCATTTGGATTGGGCCCCAGATGTGCTGGTGGTACATTATGGGGGTAATGATTTGGGTGTCACGCCGGTGCGCACCTTGATTCGGGACGGTAAATTCGGTTTATTGAGGCTTTGGTCGTTGTTTCCCGGAATAGTGGTGGTGTGGTCTGACACTGTGCCTCATAGGAAATGGAGGAATGCACGGTCGGTCGATAGGATCAACAAGGCTCGGATTAAAGTTAATAGGGCGATCAGGAAATTTGTGGCGAAACACGGAGCGGTTGCAGTAAGGCATAGAGAGTTGGAGGAGAGTATGGGGGAGTTTTGGAGAAAGGATGGAGTTCATTTGAACGCAGTGGGCATTGATTTATGGTCACTGGGGTTGCAGGATGGAATTGAAAGAGCCTTGGGTGTGTGGAGAAACGCGTAAGCTTGAGGTGGGTGGGGGTCAAGTTGTGCGTTGTTGGTGGCATGAGGTACGGGAAGCTGGGACTACGGATCAGGATTTGAGGTTGAGAGGGCCCCTTATGGTGGGGGCTTGACTCTCATGGTGGGGCTTACCTGTTCGGTTTGGTGAGGCGTCCACCACTGGGTGTCTCCGAGCTAGTATACTGCGGCTGGAGGCAAGGTGGATTTGCCGTGTGGTTGTGTAGGTGGACAATTTGGGGGCTTCCAGGACTTCCTTCGTCTGTGATTATGTTATTTATGTTATATATGTTATGTATTTATGTTAATAATAAATGGCTGCTGTGGCCAATTAAATCCATTTGAGGAGTTGTGTGGTTATTTTGGGGATGATGGTGGGTGGACGGGTATGAGGACTGGTGGGGTAAAGAGGTGTGGTGAGACCCGGAGTATCAACCAATACCTTAATCATGTTTTGCTTTAAAAAAAAGGTTTATTCTGAAAAGGTATAATCAAAAATGTTATATTACCATGTGTTAGAATAGCACAGTGGTGGAAAAGCTATGGCACAGGTGCCAGAGGTGGCATTCAGAGCCCACGCCCAGGGAAACAAAGTCTATGGTATACCAATATGCCTTTGGACTTTTTCTGCAATTTATCAGCACAGGGCGCATTATGAACAGCAGAACTAGCAGTAGGCTGCCTATTATAGCTAAATGATAAAGTACATGGATGATATACTATATTGGTATTCGGTTTAAATTGCCATGTTAGTACTTGTAATTAAAAAAAAATGTGGGTTTTGGGTTTGTGTATATTTATATACACAATGTTTTTTTCAAATGAGGTTTAAAAAAAACCATTAAATTAAAAATGTTATGTTTTTCTAAAATACCTAAGCTCGCAAGCCCACGTCAAGGGTCCTCATTGTCTTACGAGTCCCTAATCTAATCTAACAATATGAGAACTAACTAAAAATGTAAATTTAGATAAATTTAGATAACCATAACCCAAGTTTTATCTACGACTACCACAAATGCTGTTCAGCTGCCATGGTAATGCACCCTCTCTACTAATGAAGTAATCTACAAAGAGTTCTCGAACTGCTAGTCCAGCAGGTCCAGGTCTTCCATGCGGATTATGGTCTCCTTGTGAAATTGTGTAAAATCGCACAACCCTGTATCACCAGGGTGGCATTTTGCGGACTCATTTGCAAAGATGACATGAATGCTCTCTATTTATTGGACAGTATCCCAAAAGCACATACAACATATCAACGTGCACAAGACAGGCGATAATTGAATATGCACTTTCGGTCATCCAAATCGCGTCTAGGAAAAGGTCGCATTACATGTGGAGATAATGCAAACCCTTCGTCTGCCACGATTACAAATGGAGCGGCTGAAGCAGAAGATCCGGGTAGTCGTTTGGGCTCTAGCAAGGAAAGTTGGTTGGCGCGAAGCCGTTCACCCATTTTAGAAGAACAGAAGATGCGGGCGTCTGCTGTGCTTCCATAGGCCCCACTATCAACAATAATAAATCTATAATGACTGTCAACTAAGGCCAACAGCACTATAGAAAAATATTGTTTGAAATTAAAATATTGGGACACTGCCAATGCCCCTATGCCCCTATCCCATATTTGCCATCCAATGCCCTATGCAGTTTGGAAACTGCACAGATTGATAAAACCCACCAGCAATTCTAAGCCAATCTTCTGCCGTGGGTTGGGGCATCACCGCATCTCTGAGTTGATGCCAGATAAGTTGACATGTGTGACAGACAATCCCAAATATAGTTGAGCTTCCCAGCAGATACTCATAATGCAAGGAGGCAAAAGAGTTCCCAGTTGCAAGGAACCTGTGAAGAGAAAAAATACATTTATAAGTTCCCATTTCTAAAATTGAAATATTTTACAGTTATAATTAACGATAGACTAATAAACTTACCTCAACGTGACTAGAAGTCTTTCTTCAAGTGAAATGCTGCGCCTCATGTTAGTGTCCAGGAAAGTCAGTCCAGAACGGAGAGACGCCAGCAATATATCAAAAGTAGCTATCGTCATATGGCAATAACCCTGAAATGTATCACGGTGCTGCCGCAAGTCGAAGTACAAGGTGTGAAAGTGGCCCTTCTGTAGGCGCTGGGAAACAATGGGATGAACCCACCGCTTCCTTCTACTCAGTTCTTCAGACAGCATAGCTGACTGCTGTCCAAATCTCTGAGGAACTAGCCAGTACAGAAAAAGCTCTTGTTCATTACCCATGATACACAAGAAATATAGCCCAAAACCGATGCCGACTAAGCGCAAGTTTCACACTAAGCTCTCTGTGCAATCAAAGCCAGACAAAATGGCGCTAAAGCAATCTGACAGGATTATTTTATACACATTTTCACCTTTTTTTCTATTCAACACTTAAATCTTTATAAAAAATGTAAAATGCAACTTCCGTTTTTTGGGGATCCGCAAAAAACGGAACATATTCCATTCTGTTTTTTACGGAAGAACGGATCCGCATTTTTGCGGATCCGCAAAGCCATACGGTTGTGTGAATGGACCCTTACTAATATATCTTCTTAAGCAGATCTGCCTGGTTTCCTTGCTATTGGCAGCCATGACTTCCTGTCCTGCTCTCACAGCTGCCTGTCTCGCCCATCCCTGCATGTGTCATGGAGGAGCTACCTCGTCCATGCCTGAAGGAGTGTGCTGCTGTCTGGGTCCTAAAGCACCCTGCTTGTATCAGAGCTGCTTTCCTTCTGTGACTGGCACTCCTGGCTGTGCAGGGCTGGCAGGGGCTTAGCAGGGACACTTGTGAAAAGCTGAAATAAATAAACTTTGGCAGGAGGAAGGGAGACTGAGGGGAAGCTATGATGGCAGACTCCGCTTCCTCTGTCTCTCCTGTACTGAGAGGATCCTGCTGTATGTAAGGATGTAGCAGAGCCAGGATGGTGCTGTGGACCACAAACTGTGAGGAATCCAAGTTTCTGTCCTGGTTATGGCCCCTTTGCTCTGTATTCTTATCACAGACATGATTATTACAGCCAGACCAACACTACAGGAGCTTTAACCCCTTCTGTGCTGCCAGTACGGCTGAGGTCAGTGATAGCAGCAGTCAATGGTCTCATCTGTAAATGTGTGCCCTCTCCTTTCTGCACACTGTATATAGTGATATGTGACCCCCCCCCCCCCCATACAGTGATATGTGACCCCCACCACTGTACACTGTAAATACTGATATGTGACCCCCCACTGTATACTGTATATACTGATGTGTGACCCCCACCACTGTATATAGAGATCCGTGAGCCCCTGTACACTGTATATACAGAGGTGTGAGCCCCTGTACATTGTATATAGAGATGTTTGACTATACTCGTTCCCCCTTTTTCCCCAGGTGAAGGGCAGTCATATTTTCATAGATGATTTCTAGGCCATCAGCTGGGAGTAAGTTGTGAGATGATAGACAGGGTGCTCCTCTGTCAGCAGATCGATTTGTACAAATGTATTCATCAGAGTTCTTGTGCAATTAAAGGTCTGTCCCCCCTCTCAACAGACCCCTCTCCTCCGGCAGTCCGTGCACCTAAACAGAAATCTATGACATCTCAGAGCTGCCATAGATTTCTGGCTTCATTTGAGTCAGAAAACTGGCAAAAAGAGTATCTGCGACAAAAAATAAAAAATTCTAGGAACTCGCCATGCCCCTCACGGAATACCTTGGGGTGTCTTCTTTCCAAAATGGGGTCACTTGTGGCGTAGTTATACTGCCCTGGCAATTTAGGGGCCCATATGTGTGAGAAGTACTTTGCAATCAAAATCTGTAAAAAATGACCGGTGAAATCCGAAAGGTGCACTTTGGAATATGCGCCCCTTTGCCCACCTTGGCATCAAAAAAGTGTCACACATGTGGTATCGCCGTACTCAGGAGAAGTTGGGGAATGTGTTTTGGGGTGTCATTTTACATATACCCATGCTGGGTGAGAGAAATATCTTGGCAAACGACAACTTTTCCCATTTTTTTATACAAAGTTGGCATTTGACCAAGATATTTTTCTCACCCAGCATGGGTATATGTAAAATGACACCCCAAAACACATTCCCCAACTTCTCCTGAGTACGGCGATACCAGATGTGTCACACTTTTTTGCTGCCAAGGTGGGCAAAGGGGCACATATTCCAAAGTGCACCTTTCGGATTTTGCAGGCCATTTTTTACACATTTTGATTGCAAAGTTCTTCTCACACATATGGGCCCCTAAATTGCCAGGGCAGTATAACTACGCCACAAGTGAACCCATTTTGGAAAGAAGACACCCTAAGGTATTCCGTGAGGGGCACTGCGAGTTCCTAGAATTTTTTTTTTTTTGTCACAAGTTAGCGGAAAATGATGATGTTTTTTTTTTTTTTTTTTTTTTTCTTACAAAGTCTCATATTCCACTAACTTGCGACAAAAAATAAAAAATTCTAGGAACTCACCATGCCCCTCACAGAATACCTTGGGGTGTCTTCTTTCCAAAATGGGGTCACTTGTGGCGTAGTTATACTGCCCTGGCAATTTAGGGGCCCATATGTGTGAGAAGTACTTTGCAATCAAAATGTGTAAAAAATGGCCTGCAAAATCCGAAAGGTGCACTTTGGAATATGTGCCCCTTTGCCCACCTTGGCATCAAAAAAGTGTCACACATCTGGTATCGCCGTACTCAGGAGAAGTTGGGGAATGTGTTTTGGGGTGCCATTTTACATATACCCATGCTGGGTGAGAGAAATATGTTGGCAAAAGACAACTTTTCCCATTTTTTTATACAAAGTTGGCATTTGACCAAGATATTTATCTCACCCAGCATGGGTATATGTAAAATGACACCCCAAAACACATTCCCCAACTTCTTCTGAGTACGGCGATACCAGATGTGTCACACTTTTTTGCAGCCTAGATGCGCAAAGGGGCCTAAATTCCTTTTAGGAGGGCATTTTTAGACATTTGGATCCCAGACTTCTTCTCACGCTTTAGGGCCCCTAAAAAGCCAGGGCAGTATAAATACCCCACATGTGACCCCACTTTGGAAAGAAGACACCCCAAGGTATCCAATGAGGGGCCTGGCAAGTTCATAGAATTTTTTTTTTTTTCGCATAAGTTAGCGGAAATTGTTTTTTTTTTTGTTTTTTCTCACAAAGTCTCACTTTCCGCTAACTTAGGACAAAAATTTAAATCTTTCATAGACTCAATATGCTCCTCAGCAAATACCTTGGGGTGTCTTCTTTCCAAAATGGGGTCAGTTGTGGGGTGTTTGTACTGCCCTGGCATTTGAGGGTCTCCGCAATCATTACATGTATGGCCAGCATTAGGAGTTTCTGCTATTCTCCTTATATTGAGCATACAGGTAATGAGATTTTTTTTTTCCGTTCAGCCTCTGGGCTGAAAGAAAAAAATGAACGGCACAGATTTCTTCATTCGCATCGATCAATGTGGATGAAAAAATCTCTGCCAAAAAAAAAAATGGAGGGGAAAGGCGTCTGCCAGGACATAGGAGCTCCGCCCTACATCCATACCCACTTAGCTCGTATGCCCTGGCAAACCAGATTTCTCCATTCGCATCAATCGATGTGGATGAATAAATCATTGCCGGGATTTTTTTTTTTATATATATATATATATATATACAAAGTGTTTGCCAAAGCATAGGAACGCCGCCTCCTCCTCAGCTCGTATGCCTCGGCAAACGTATCTGTCACTGCAGAGGAGAAAATCCCGTCTTGCAGCGCCGCATACACCGACTTGCGTGTAATCTGACAGCCATTAGAATGCACATCGGTGCTGCAGCTAGTAGATCGGTTGGTCCACCTGGAAGGTAAAAAAAGAAAAAAAAAAGAAAAAAACCAGGCCACAACGCAATAATTTTATTAACTTTGGAACAGAACATGTAACTTTAACTTTTGGAACTAAACATTAACCTGTTTGCTTACCTGTTTTTTTTTTTTTTTTTTTTACCTTTATAGAACAAACCTCACCTTCCCCATGGGTCAATGTGCAAAGCGCAAATCGCCCAAAGATGTGGCGAAGTGCGTTATGCACTTTGTCCCATGTGAAAGGAGACGTTTGCAGCAGCAGTGAGTGAATGGGCCCTAATAGCCCTGTGTGCCTGTCCTGGTGAGATGATTCCTATGCTAATAGTGTACCTGTGAGTGGTACTTCCGGAAACACTCTCCAAAGCATAGGGCAGGGTGGTCCGGACAGTCAGGACAGAAATAGCGGGTGTCACGCCTTATTCCACTCCTGCTACAGACACGACATCTTTTTCGGGGTGACTGTTGGGTTGAGGTACCAGGAACGACATTGGGGAAATGTCGCTCGTGTAGACGGCTAACTACACCGGTGGTTGGGGCCACGGAACCTCCTGGATACAGGAGGTTCTCGATGATCTCTTCCTGAAATTTGAGGAAGGATCCAGTTCTCCCAGCCTTACTGTAGAGAACAAAACTATTGTACAGAGCCAATTGAATTAAATATACAGACACCTTCTTATACCAGCGTCTGGTGCGTCGGGAAACTAAATACGGAGACAACATCTGGTCATTGAAGTCGACCCCTCCCATGTGGAGGTTATAGTCGTGGACTGAGAGGGGCTTTTCAATGACACGGGTTGCTCGCTCAATTTGTATTGTCGTGTCTGCGTGAATGGAGGAGAGCATGTAAACGTCACGCTTGTCTCTCCATTTCACCGCGAGCAGTTCTTCGTTACACAGTGCGGCCCTCTGCCCCCTTGCAAGACGGGTGGTAACGAGCCGTTGGGGGAAGCCCGCGCGACTAGTTCGCGCGGTACCACAGGCACCAATCCGTTCTAGAAACAAATGCCTAAAGAGGGCCACACTTGTGTAAAAATTGTCCACATAAAGATGGTACCCCTTGCCGAATAAGGGTGACACCAAGTCCCAAACTCTCTTCCCACTGCTCCCCAGGTAGTCAGGGCAACCGACCGGCTCCAGGGTCTGATCTTTTCCCTCATAGACCCGAAATTTGTGGGTATAGCCTGTGGCCCTTTCACAGAGCTTATACAATTTGACCCCATACCGGGCGCGCTTGCTTGGGATGTATTGTTTGAAGCCAAGGCGCCCGGTAAAATGTATCAGGGACTCGTCTATGCAGATGTTTTGCTCTGGGGTATAAATATCTGCAAATTTCTGGTTGAAATGGTCTATGAGGGGCCGAATTTTGTGGAGCCGGTCAAAAGCAGGGTGGCCCCTGGGACGGGAGGCGGTGTTGTCACTAAAGTGCAGGAACCGCAGGATGGCCTCAAAACGTGCCCTGGACATGGCAGCAGAGAACATGGGCATGTGATGAATCGGGTTCGTGGACCAATATGACCGCAATTCATGCTTTTTTGTCAGGCCCATGTTGAGGAGGAGGCCCAGAAAAGTTTTAAGTTCGGAAACTTGGACTGGTTTCCACCGGAAAGGCTGGGCATAAAAGCTTCCCGGGTTAGCGGTGATAAATTGTGTGGCATACCTGTTTGTTTCGGCCACAACTATGTCTAAAAGCTCCGCAGTCAAGAACAGCTCAAAAAATCCCAGGGCCGAACCGATCTGAGCCGTCTCAACCCGAACTCCAGACTGGGCAGTGAAAGGGAAAACTACAGGTGCGGCTGAAGTTGGGGACTGCCAATCAGGGTTTGCCAGCACCTCTGGGATTCTAGGGGCTCTACGGGCACGTCTTTGCGGTGGCTGCGACGGGGTCACTACTGCACGTGCCACCGTACCAGCTTCAACTGCCCTTCTGGTGCTCGCTACTTCACCAGGTTGTACGGCAGTGCTGGTACTAGGTCCAGGGAGGGCTGGGCTGCTGGTGTATGCCTCACCACGTAATCCGACAGCACCAGCCCCACTCTGCTGCTCTTGAAGCGGATCCTGCGCAACCTGCGGTCTAGCGACACGGGGCCGGGTACGCCTGGTGCTATCAGGGACCTCAGCCTCCTCGTCCGAACTTTGGGTCAGAGAGCCACTGCTTTCTACAGGTTCGTATTCTGACCCGCTGGATTCATCAGATGAGGGTTCCCACTCCTCATCCGACTGGGTCAGAAGCCTGTAGGCCTCTTCAGAGGAATACCCCCTGTTAGACATGTGGGCAACTAAATTTAGGGGTATTCCCTGAGACTACCCAAGAAAAAAAAAGCAAGCCTGTCTTACAAAGGGGAGGCTAGCGAAGTACCGGAGGCCGCTGCGGTTGATAAAAAATATCAAAACTGATTTTGATGAGTTTTTTTTTGTCACTGCGGTGGGGCGGGTGTGGGCGAACGCACGTGTGGGCGACCGATCAGGCCTGATCGGGCAAACACTGCGTTTTGGGTGGAGGGCGAACTAAAGTGACACTAGTACTATTATAGATCTGACCGTGATCAGTTTTGATCACTTCCAGATACTATAAAAGTACAAATGCTGATTAGCGATACGCTAATCAGCGAATAACGGACTGCGGTGCGGTGGGCTGGGCGCTAACTGATCGCTAACTACCTAACCAAGGGACCTAAACTATACCTAAAACCTAACGGTCAATAACAGTGAAAAAAAAAAGTGACAGTTTGCACTGATCACTTTTTTCTTTTCACTTGTGATTGACAGGGGTGATCAAAGGGTTAATTGGGGTTCAGGGGGGTGATCAGGGGCTATAGTGTAGTGTTTGGTGTACTCACTGTGAAGCCTGCTCCTCTGCTGGATCCAACCGACGAAAAGAACCAGCAGAGGAGCAGGCAGCCATATAACAGATCATATTTACTAATATGATCTGCTATCTGGCACTTTGATTGGCTTTTTTAAAAATCAGCAACCTGCCAGCCACGATCATTGGCTGGCAGGTTGCTGACGAAATACTTCTCGAAGAAATGCCGGCGCGAACTGCGCACGCGCGGGCGCATACTCGTGTCATCTCGCGTCTCGCGAGATGACGCGTATATGCGTTACTGTGCGCCAGCCTGCCACCTCCGGAATGCACATGTGCGTTAGGCGGTCCGGAGGTGGTTAAAAAGTTGCAAACCCCCCTCCTCCAGAAACATGTCCGTGTAGTAAACTCTCTCTACTGCTGGAACTGGGGCATTCCTTCTATTGCTATGTCTGTACAGCTTACTGCTGCGACTTGGGTGTTCCTTCTATTACTATGTTTGTACAGCTGTTTTTGATAATGTCTGAGGGGCTCTTGTCTCTATGGGAACACAGGTGGGCGGGGATATCATGTGACTGCTCCTCTGAAGATGCTTGCTGCAGTGCATGCTGGGATATTTACTTTCACTTTACAGCTGCTCCTCCCACACATCCGGTCTGAGGAGCTCCTCCAGGGAAGTGTGCCACGGTGGACAGGTTACAAAAATGATATATAGCCAGTACATTTAGCTTCAGTTATTAATACTTCATAGTTTTGGCTAATGTCTGGGGCACTTTGGCTTTTTGATACTTAGGGTGGCCAACCCCTTTAAAGATGATACCTGCTATATCTCTATCACAAATCATAGAAATAAAGCAGGGATTAATTATTTATTTCTATTTCAATGTGTACAAAGGACATTTAGGTTTTATCAAAAGAGAGGGAACATAACCAACCTTTATCGCCTCTACACAAAATAGGTGATACATGTATGATGAGTGAAGATTCAACTGCTGGGACCCCTACCAATCATGAGAACTGAGGTCTTTAAGTTTCCCTGTGTGAATGGAGTGGTGGTTTACATGTGTGGCCACCATTCTATTCACGTCTGTTGGAATGATAGAGATAACAGAGTGCTGTACCCCAGGGGCTTAGCTATAGGGGAAGCAGCTGCTTTGGGTCCCATACTCAGAATGGTCCCACCCAGGATGATGACTGAAAGATTTTATTGTCAGGACCCCCTCAAGAGTATTATAAAATTACTTTATGTACAGTGACACTGTAGGAAATGGATGGAGCGACTGCCTGGACTGGTCTTAAAGAGAGATCTTGACTAGATACAAGAGTGGGGGGTGCACAGAAGGAGGGTGTTGCGAAGTTGTAGGGGCGTTGGGGGCCCATTTGCTATGGGACCCAGTCATTTCTAGTTACGCCACTGCTGTATCCAGCATTCTCATAAACAGTGAATAGAGTGGTGATCATTCATGCATAGGAGTCTCAGAGACCTCCGATCTCTTGATTGGTGAGTGTCCCAGTGGTGGGACCCACAGTGATCATACATTTACTATTAAGGTTACTCTTATTTCACGCAACCCACACTGATGTAATATTCTAGTAATGATCAATAATCACTGTGTTAATTACACTTCTGCATAATATAAAGGTTATACATCCAGTTAATGAAAACTAAACAAATCAACTGTTCAATTTAGATGGAGACTGTTGTTTCATTAATGAACAGTACAAATGTACCGTATAGAAAAAAACTGGCAATATATCTTATTAAAGAAAAATGACTTTCTTCTTCCCCTGCCTCCTCCTTCACTCTTATTTCACTGCTAAAATAAAGGCTGTCCATCAAAGTCTATGGAGAGGTGAGGGAGGTAGAAGGAAGCAGCTGCTAAGAGACACACAGATGCTGCAACGTCTAATATGTTTTCTATCTCACCACATTACTGAATTCACAGCTACAGTGTTTAGTATAGTTGTACTTGAAATAAAACCAATCTCGTAATCCAGATCAGTTCCTACAAGATAAATGGAGATAGAGAGATAGATAAATATGAGATAGATAGGTAGGAGATAGATCGATCGATAGATAGATGATAGAAGATAGACATTATTTCTTTAGTATAGACTGTTGTTATTTTAGTTAGATTTTTGGATGGCACTGGAGGGCTGAGGACCCTGGGGTTTGCAGCCTGGTGATATCCACGTGCATAGTGCTGCTTTGGCTTTATATGTGTGGTACCATCCAACATAAGATTGTGCCTTCTCCTACCTGTACATTAGAATTAGAAGGACTATACTACTTTAATGTTTATTGCTTTTCTTTTTCTTTTGCAGGTCTATAGTTTTCTGGCCACATTGATATATGCTAAATTATTTGTGTATTTTTCAGCATCATGTCTTGAATAAGATCTTCATCGATTCTCTTCTATATGGAAATTTTGACCTTTACCAAATGTTACATTAATTAGACTATAATTATCTATCCTGGGGATAGTTAAGACAAATGTGGTATATGGAAGAAAATATGATTTTCTTTTCAGTAGGAGCGTACCTAAGCAAGTTGTGTTTCTCAATTGCTTTGTTTGTACACCTAAGAAAATAAAGGCCGACATTTCTTTGTTACTTCATCAAAACGAGCCTCACCATACCCCTGAAATACGTCTATTACTTGAAGGTCACTTCTAGGTACACTTCAATGAGCATCTACAGTGCATTCTGGTGACCCATTGGTCAAGTGTCTAAAGTCTGTTGATTAATTGGATAAAGATGTAGTGGATTATGTTCAACCTGCAGCATTTACTAGTCTCTTTTCTGACTCCTTTTGACTTATGCCAGTGCCATTTGTTTCTTTAGGCTCAGTTCACAGTGTAGTTTTTATCATTCCATCTGAAGTTTTGGTATTTCAGTAAGAATAGCAGAGTCTGCAGCACAATTCTTTTGGAATTTAAACGGAAAAGACCCATTTGCAAATGGATTCATCAAGATCTATCTGAAAAATGATCCATATTATCTATTGTGGCTCCATTATGCACTAGAATGAAGTCTTTTAGAGTGAAGTTTTATTAAAAGAAGACTTAAATCCTTGTGCATAATACCGTACATGAGCATTCTTGGCAGATGTTGGCTGTATGAACAGGAACCTGGCCACAATGACTGATCAGCAATGACACCTAAACCGGTCAATTTAACTCCTCAGATGCTGCATTCAATAGCGATCGGGGCATCTATGGAGTCAGGCAGAGGGAGCCACCTCCTTCCGATTGGAGTCCCTGCAGTGAAATTGCGGGGCTATGGTCGTTTACCATGACAGTATTGGGCTTGATGAAGGTTCCCAGACCTGTCATGGTAATCTGCCTGTAAAGCTGTAGGCACAGAGCAGCAGGCAGAGCAGCAGAATTCCATTTACCATAATAGTTCTCTATTATGGGGTATGGGACAAGGGATAAAAAGATCCCAGGTTCTAGCCCCCTATGGAGACTAAAAGCTATGTAAAAGAAACATAAACAACCAATAAAAATACTAGAAGTTCAAATCACCCTCTTTCCCAATTCTACATATTAAAATATATGTTAACAGAAATGTAAACAAAACATAAAATGGGTCCGAAAATGTCTAAACTATTAAAATATTTCTTAAAGGTTTTTATTGTTTTAACCCCTTAGGGACGCATGACGTACCGGTACGGCATGTTTCCCGAGTCCTTAAGGACCCATGACGTACCGGTACGTCATGGGTTTAAATCGCGATTGCGGCGCGGCGGGGGTTAAGCGGAACAGGATGCCAGCTGAAATCATTCAGCGGGCATCTTGTCACAACGCCGGGGGGGGGGTCCCCCCGTATCGGCGATCGCTGCAAACCGCAGGTCAACTCAGACCTGCGGTTTGCGGCTTTTTTTACCTGCGGTTGCGGAAGCTGTGCGGAGGTGCCATTGGGTCCCTATGCGGCTGTGGGGGGGACCCGATGGTATGGAAGGCAGCGCAATGTCTAAGGAAGGCATCGCGCTGCCTTCCGGTGAACAGCCTGTGAGATCCAGCCCCCTGGATCTCACAGGCCCCGGAAGCTGTATGAGTAATACACACAGTATTACTCATACAGCCAATGCATTCCAATACAGAAGTATTGGAATGCATTGTAAAGGAATATACCCCCCAAAGTTAAAGTCACAAGGTGGGACAAAAAATAAAGTGACAAAAAGTTGAAAAAAATAAAGTTTTCCCCCAAAAAATAAAAGTTTCAAGTAAAAATAAACAAAAACGTAATTTTCCCCAAATAAAGAAAAAAAAATTGGTAAAAAATAGGGGGGAAAAAAAGTATACATATTAGGTATTGCTGCGTCCGTATCGACGGCTCTATAAACATATCACATGACCTAACCCTTCAGATGAACACCGTAAAAAATACAAACTGTGCTAAATAAACCATTTTTTTGTCATCTTACATCACAAAAAGTACAACAGCAAGCGATCAAAAAGGCGTTTGCCCACCAAAATAGTACCAATATAACCGTCATCTCATCCCGCAAAAAATTAGCCCCTAGCTGAGACAATCGCCCAAAAAATAAAAAAAACTATGGCTCAGAATATGGAGACACTAAAACATCATTTTTTTGTTTGAAAAAAGTTGTTATTGTGTAAAACTTACATAAATAAAAAAAAGTATACATATTTGGTATTGCTGCAATCGTATCGACCAGCTCTATGAAAACATCACATGAACTAACCTATCAGATGAACACTGTAAAAAATAAAAAATAAAAACTGTGCTAAATAAACAATTTTTTATCACCTTACATCACAAAAAGTGTAATAGCAAGCGATCAAAAAGTCATACACACCCCAAAATAGTGCCAATCAAACCGTCATTTCATCATGCAAAAAAAGAGACCCTACCTAAGATAATCGCCCAAAAACAAAAAAAAAATATGGCTCTCAGAATATGGAGACACTAAAACATGATTTTTATTTGTTTCAAAAATTATATTATTGTGTAAAACTTACATAAATAAAAAAAAGTATATATATTAGGTATTGCTGCGTCTGTATCGACCGGTTCTATAAAAATATCACATGACCTAACCCCTCAGATGAATACCGTAAAAAATATAAAATAAAAACTGTGCTAAATAAACCATTTTTTGTCACCTTACATCACAAAAAGTGTAATAGCAAGCGATCAAAAAGTCAATACGCACCCCAAAATAGCGCCAATAAAACCGTCATCTCATCCCGGAAAAATCATACCCTACCCAAGGTAATCACCTAAAAACTGAAAAAATTATGGCTCTCAGACTATGGAAACACTAAAACATGATTTATTTTGCTTCAAAAACGAAATCATTGTGTAAAACTTACATAAATAAAAAAAGTGTACATATTATCGCCGCATCCGTGACAACCTCGTCTAAAAAAATATCACATGATCTAACCTGTCAGGTGAATATTGTAAATAACAAAAAATAAAAACGGTGCCAAAACAGCTATTTCTTGCTATCTTGCCTCACAAAAAGTGTAATATAGAGCAACCATAAATCATATGTACCCTAAACTAATACAAACATACTGCCACCCTATCCTGTAGTTTCTAAAATAGGGCCACTTTTTTGGAGTTTATACTCTAGGGGTGCATCAGGGGGGCTTCAAATGGGACATGGTGTAAAAAAAAAACAGTCCAGCAAAATCAGCCTTCCAAAAACCGTATGGCATTCCTTTCCTTCTGCGCCCTGCCGTGTGCCCGTACAGCAGTTTACAACCACATATGGGGTGTTTCTGTAAACTACAGAATCAGGGCCATAAATATTGAGTTTTGTTTGGCTGTTGACCCTTGCTTTGTTACTTAAGGGGTTAAAAGTAGGGATGAGCGAACTCGAACTGTATAGTTCGGGTTCGTACCGAATTTTGGGGTGTCCGTGACACGGACCCGAACCCGGACATTTTCGTAAAAGTCCGGGTTCGGGTTCGGTGTTCGTCGCTTTCTTGGCGCTTTTGTGACGCTTTCTTGGCGCTTTTTGAAAGGCTGCAAAGCAGCCAATCAACAAGCGTCATACTACTTGCCCCAAGAGGCCATCACAGCCATGCCTACTATTGGCATGGCTGTGATTGGCCAGAGCACCATGTGACCCAGCCTCTATTTAAGCTGGAGTCACATAGCGCCGCCCGTCACTCTGCTCTGATTAGCGTAGGGAGAGGTTGCGGCTGCGACAGTAGGGCGAGATTAGGCAGATTAACTCCTCCAAAGGACTTGATTAACTGATCGATCTGCAGCTGTGGATCATTGAGCTGCTGATCCTCAATTGCTCACTGTTTTTAGGCTGCCCAGACCGTTTGTCAGTCACATTTTTCTGGGGTGATCGGCGGCCATTTTGTGTCTTGTGGTGCGCCAGCACAAGCTGCGACCAAGTGCATTTAACCCTCAATGGTGTGGTTGTTTTTTGGCTAAAGCCTACATCAGGGTGAAGCTGTCACACCAAGTGCATTTAACCAGCAATAGTCTGTTCATTTTTTGGCCATATACAAAATCAGGGGCAAGCTGCGCCTGTCACCAAGTGCATTTAACCCTCAATGGTGTGGTTGTTTTTTGGCTAAAGCCTACATCAGGGTGAAGCTGTCACACCAAGTGCATTTAACCAGCAATAGTCTGTTCATTTTTTGGCCATATACAAAATCAGGGGCAAGCTGCGCCTGTCACCAAGTGCATTTAACCCTCAATGGTGTGGTTGTTTTTTGGCTAAAGCCTACATCAGGGTGAAGCTGTCACACCAAGTGCATTTAACCAGCAATAGTCTGTTCATTTTTTGGCCATATACAAAATCAGGGGCAAGCTGCGCCTGTCACCAAGTGCATTTAACCCTCAATGGTGTGGTTGTTTTTTGGCTAAAGCCTACATCAGGGTGAAGCTGTCACACCAAGTGCATTTAACCAGCAATAGTCTGTTCATTTTTTGGCCATATACAAAATCAGGGGCAAGCTGCGCCTGTCACCAAGTGCATTTAACCCTCAATGGTGTGGTTGTTTTCTGGCTAAAGCCTACATCAGGGTGAAGCTGTCACACCAAGTGCATTTAACCAGCAATAGTCTGTTTATTTTTTGGCCATATACTACATCAGGGGCAAGCTGCGCCCGTCACCAAGTGCATTTAACCCTCAGTAGTGTGGTTGGTCAAGCTGTGACACCAAGTGCATTTAACCAGCAATAGTCTGTTCATTTTTTGGCCATATACTACATCAGGGGCAAGCTGCGCCCGTCACCAAGTGCATTTAACCAGCAATAGTGTGGTTATTTTTTGGCCATATCCCAGTCTAATTCTGTCACTAAATCCATACCGGTCACCCAGCGCCTAAATACTAGGCCTCAAATTTATATCCCGCTAAATCTCTCGTTACCGCTGTCCTGTTGTAGCTGGGAAAGTTATTTAGTGTCCGTCAAAGCACATTTTTTGTTCTGGGTTGAAGTACAATTCCCAATTTAGCAATTTCATAATTTAGTGGTTTCTGCTATATCAGAGCTATTTGAAATCTATCCCTAAAAGGGTATATAATATTCAAGGTGCACATTGGGTCATTCAGAATAACTTCACACACACCCGCTACTGTGTATTTTCAAGTCTAATTCTGTCACTAAACCCATACCTGTCACCCAGCGCCTAAATACTAGGCCTCAAATTTATATCCTGCTAAATCTCTCGTTACCGCTGTCCTGTTGTAGCTGGGAAAGTTATTTAGTGTCCGTCAAAGCACATTTTTTGTTCTGGGTTGAAGTACAATTCCCAATTTAGCAATTTCATAATTTAGTGGTTTCTGCTATATCAGAGCTATTTGAAATCTATCCCTAAAAGGGTATATAATATTCAAGGTGCACATTGGGTCATTCAGAATAACTTCACACACACCCGCTACTGTGTATTTTCAAGTCTAATTCTGTCACTAAACCCATACCTGTCACCCAGCGCCTAAATACTAGGCCTCAAATTTATATCCTGCTAAATCTCTCGTTACCGCTGTCCTGTTGTAGCTGGGAAAGTTATTTAGTGTCCGTCAAAGCACATTTTTTGTTCTGGGTTGAAATACAATTCCCAATTTAGCAATTTCATAATTTAGTGGTTTCTGCTATATCAGAGCTATTTGAAATCTATCCCTAAAAGGGTAGATCATATTGAAGGTGCACATAGGGTCATTCAGAATAACTTCACACACACCCGCTACTGTGTATTTCCAAGTCTAATTCTGTCACTAAACCCATACCTGTCACCCAGCGCCTAAATACTAGGCCTCAAATTTATATCCCGCTAAATCTCTCGTTACCGCTGTCCTGTTGTAGCTGGGAAAGTTATTTAGTGTCCGTCAAAGCACATTTTTTGTTCTGGGTTGAAGTACAATTCCCAATTTAGCAATTTCATAATTTAGTGGTTTCTGCTATATCAGAGCTATTTGAAATCTATCCCTAAAAGGGTATATAATATTCAAGGTGCACATTGGGTCATTCAGAATAACTTCACACACACCCGCTACTGTGTATTTTCAAGTCTAATTCTGTCACTAAACCCATACCTGTCACCCAGCGCCTAAATACTAGGCCTCAAATTTATATCCTGCTAAATCTCTCGTTACCGCTGTCCTGTTGTAGCTGGGAAAGTTATTTAGTGTCCGTCAAAGCACATTTTTTCTTCTGGGTTGAAAAACAATTCCCAATTTAGCAATTTCATAATTTAGTGGTTTCTGCTATATCAGAGCTATTTGAAATCTATCCCTAAAAGGGTAGATCATATTGAAGGTGCACATAGGGTCATTCAGAATAACTTCACACACACCCGCTACTGTGTATTTCCAAGTCTAATTCTGTCACTAAACCCATACCTGTCACCCAGCGCCTAAATACTAGGCCTCAAATTTATATCCCGCTAAATCTCTCGTTACCGCTGTCCTGTTGTAGCTGGGAAAGTTATTTAGTGTCCGTCAAAGCACATTTTTTGTTCTGGGTTGAAGTACAATTCCCAATTTAGCAATTTCATAATTTAGTGGTTTCTGCTATATCAGAGCTATTTGAAATCTATCCCTAAAAGGGTATATAATATTCAAGGTGCACATTGGGTCATTCAGAATAACTTCACACACACCCGCTACTGTGTATTTCCAAGTCTAATTCTGTCACTAAACCCATACCTGTCACCCAGCGCCTAAATACTAGGCCTCAAATTTATATCCTGCTAAATCTCTCGTTACCGCTGTACTGTTGTTGCTTGGAAAGATATTTAGTGTCCGTCAAAGCACATTTTTTGTTCTGGGTTGAAGTACAATTCCCAATTTAGCAATTTCATAATTTAGTGGTTTCTGCTATATCAGAGCTATTTGAAATCTATCCCTAAAAGGGTATATAATATTCAAGGTGCACATTGGGTCATTCAGAATAACTTCACACACACCCGCTACTGTGTATTTCCAAGTCTAATTCTGTCACTAAACCCATACCTGTCACCCAGCGCCTAAATACTAGGCCTCAAATTTATATCCTGCTAAATCTCTCGTTACCGCTGTACTGTTGTTGCTTGGAAAGATATTTAGTGTCCGTCAAAGCACATTTTTTGTTCTGGGTTGAAGTACAATTCCCAATTTAGCAATTTCATAATTTAGTGGTTTCTGCTATATCAGAGCTATTTGAAATCTATCCCTAAAAGGGTATATAATATTCAAGGTGCACATTGGGTCATTCAGAATAACTTCACACACACCCGCTACTGTGTATTTTCAAGTCTAATTCTGTCACTAAACCCATACCTGTCACCCAGCGCCTAAATACTAGGCCTCAAATTTATATCCTGCTAAATCTCTCGTTACCGCTGTCCTGTTGTAGCTGGGAAAGTTATTTAGTGTCCGTCAAAGCACATTTTTTCTTCTGGGTTGAAATACAATTCCCAATTTAGCAATTTCATAATTTAGTGGTTTCTGCTATATCAGAGCTATTTGAAATCTATCCCTAAAAGGGTAGATCATATTGAAGGTGCACATAGGGTCATTCAGAATAACTTCACACACACCCGCTACTGTGTATTTCCAAGTCTAATTCTGTCACTAAACCCATACCTGTCACCCAGCGCCTAAATACTAGGCCTCAAATTTATATCCCGCTAAATCTCTCGTTACCGCTGTCCTGTTGTAGCTGGGAAAGTTATTTAGTGTCCGTCAAAGCACATTTTTTGTTCTGGGTTGAAGTACAATTCCCAATTTAGCAATTTCATAATTTAGTGGTTTCTGCTATATCAGAGCTATTTGAAATCTATCCCTAAAAGGGTATATAATATTCAAGGTGCACATTGGGTCATTCAGAATAACTTCACACACACCCGCTACTGTGTATTTCCAAGTCTAATTCTGTCACTAAACCCATACCTGTCACCCAGCGCCTAAATACTAGGCCTCAAATTTATATCCTGCTAAATCTCTCGTTACCGCTGTACTGTTGTTGCTTGGAAAGATATTTAGTGTCCGTCAAAGCACATTTTTTGTTCTGGGTTGAAGTACAATTCCCAATTTAGCAATTTCATAATTTAGTGGTTTCTGCTATATCAGAGCTATTTGAAATCTATCCCTAAAAGGGTATATAATATTCAAGGTGCACATTGGGTCATTCAGAATAACTTCACACACACCCGCTACTGTGTATTTTCAAGTCTAATTCTGTCACTAAACCCATACCTGTCACCCAGCGCCTAAATACTAGGCCTCAAATTTATATCCTGCTAAATCTCTCGTTACCGCTGTACTGTTGTTGCTGGGCAAGATATTTAGTGTCCGTCAAAGCACATTTTTTGTTCTGGGTTGAAATACAATTCCCAATTTAGCAATTTCATAATTTAGTGGTTTCTGCTATATCAGAGCTATTTGAAATCTATCCCTAAAAGGGTATATAATATTCAAGGTGCACATTGGGTCATTCAGAATAACTTCACACACACCCGCTACTGTGTATTTCCAAGTCTAATTCTGGCACTAAACCCATACCTGTCACCCAGCGCCTAAATACTAGGCCTCAAATTTATATCCCGCTAAATCTGTCCTTAGTGCTGTAGCTGGGCGAGTTATTTAGTGTCCGTTCAAGCACATTTCTTGTTCTGGGTTGAAATACAATTCCCAATTTAGCAATTTCATAATTTAGTGGTTTCTGCTATATCAGAGCTATTTGAAATCTATCCCTAAAAGGGTATATAATATTCAAGGTGCACATTGGGTCATTCAGAATAACTTCACACACACCCGCTACTGTGTATTTCCAAGTCTAATTCTGGCACTAAACCCATACCTGTCACCCAGCGCCTAAATACTAGGCCTCAAATTTATATCCCGCTAAATCTGTCCCTAGTGCTGTAGCTGGGCGAGTTATTTAGTGTCCGTTCAAGCACATTTCTTGTTCTGGGTTGAAATACAATTCCCAATTTAGCAATTTCATAATTTAGTGGTTTCTGCTATATCAGAGCTATTTGAAATCTATCCCTAAAAGGGTAGATCATATTGAAGGTGCACATAGGGTCATTCAGAATAACTTCACACACACGCTTCTGTGCATTTCCAAGTCTAATTCTGTCACTAAATCCATACCGGTCACCCAGCGCCTAAATACTAGGCCTCAAATTTATATCCCGCTGAATTTGAATACAATACATTGGGCCAAATAATATATTTGTTGTTGTGGTGAACCATAACAATGAGAAAAACATCTAGTAAGGGAAGCGGACGTGGACATGGTCGTGGTGGTGTTAGTGGACCCTCTGGTGCTGGGAGAGGACGTGGCCGTTCTGCCACATCCACACGTCCTAGTGTACCAACTACCTCAGGTCCCAGTAGCCGCCAGAATTTACAGCGATATATGGTGGGGCCCAATGCCGTTCTAAGGATGGTAAGGCCTGAGCAGGTACAGGCATTAGTCAATTGGGTGGCCGACAGTGGATCCAGCACGTTCACATTATCTCCCACCCAGTCTTCTGCAGAAAGCGCACAGATGGCGCCTGAAAACCAACCCCATCAGTCTGTCACATCACCCCCATGCATACCAGGGAAACTGTCTCAGCCTCAAGTTATGCAGCAGTCTCTTATGCTGTTTGAAGACTCCGCTGGCAGGGTTTCCCAAGGGCATCCACCTAGCCCTTCCCCAGCGGTGAAAGACATAGAATGCACTGACGCACAACCTCTTATGTTTCCTGATGATGAGGACATGGGAATACCACCTCAGCATGTCTCTGATGATGACGAAACACAGGTGCCAACTGCTGCGTCTTTCTGCAGTGTGCAGACTGAACAGGAGGTCAGGGATCAAGACTGGGTGGAAGACGATGCAGGGGACGATGAGGTCCTAGACCCCACATGGAATGAAGGTCGTGCCACTGACTTTCACAGTTCGGAGGAAGAGGCAGTGGTGAGACCGAGCCAACAGCGTAGCAAAAGAGGGAGCAGTGGGCAAAAGCAGAACACCCGCCGCCAAGAGACTCCGCCTGCTACTGACCGCCGCCATCTGGGACCGAGCACCCCAAAGGCAGCTTCAAGGAGTTCCCTGGCATGGCACTTCTTCAAACAATGTGCTGACGACAAGACCCGAGTGGTTTGCACGCTGTGCCATCAGAGCCTGAAGCGAGGCATTAACGTTCTGAACCTGAGCACAACCTGCATGACCAGGCACCTGCATGCAAAGCATGAACTGCAGTGGAGTAAACACCTTAAAACCAAGGAAGTCACTCAGGCTCCCCCTGCTACCTCTTCTGCTGCTGCCGCCTCGGCCTATTCTGCTGCTGCCGCCTCGGCCTCTTCCTCCGCCTCTGGAGGAACGTTGGCACCTGCCGCCCAGCAAACAGGGGATGTACCACCAACACCACCACCACCACCTCCGTCACCAAGCGTCTCAACCATGTCACACGCCAGCGTTCAGCTCTCCATCTCACAAACATTTGATAGAAAGCGTAAATTCCCACCTAGCCACCCTCGATCCCTGGCCCTGAATGCCAGCATTTCTAAACTACTGGCCTATGAAATGCTGTCATTTAGGCTGGTGGACACAGACAGCTTCAAACAGCTCATGTCGCTTGCTGTCCCACAGTATGTTGTTCCCAGCCGGCACTACTTCTCCAAGAGAGCCGTGCCTTCCCTGCACAACCAAGTATCCGATAAAATCAAGTGTGCACTGCGCAACGCCATCTGTAGCAAGGTCCACCTAACCACAGATACGTGGACCAGTAAGCACGGCCAGGGACGCTATATCTCCCTAACTGCACACTGGGTAAATGTAGTGGCAGCTGGGCCCCAGGCGGAGAGCTGTTTGGCGCACGTCCTTCCGCCGCCAAGGATCGCAGGGCAACATTCTTTGCCTCCTGTTGCCACCTCCTCCTTCTCGGCTTCCTCCTCCTCTTCTTCCACCTGCTCATCCAGTCAGCCACACACCTTCACCACCAACTTCAGCACAGCCCGGGGTAAACGTCAGCAGGCCATTCTGAAACTCATATGTTTGGGGGACAGGCCCCACACCGCACAGGAGTTGTGGCGGGGTATTGAACAACAGACCGACGAGTGGTTGCTGCCGGTGAGCCTCAAGCCCGGCCTGGTGGTGTGTGATAATGGGCGAAATCTCGTTGCAGCTCTGGGACTAGCCAATTTGACGCACATCCCTTGCTTGGCGCATGTGCTGAATTTGGTGGTGCAGAAGTTCATTCACAACTACCCCGACATGTCAGAGCTGCTGCATAAAGTGCGGGCCGTCTGTTCGCGCTTCCGGCGTTCACATCCTGCCGCTGCTCGCCTGTCTGCGCTACAGCGTAACTTCGGCCTTCCCGCTCACCGCCTCATATGCGACGTGCCCACCAGGTGGAACTCCACCTTGCACATGCTGGACAGACTGTGCGAGCAGCAGCAGGCCATAGTGGAGTTTCAGCTGCAGCACGCACGGGTCAGTCGCACTACAGAACAGCACCACTTCACCACCAATGACTGGGCCTCCATGCGAGACCTGTGTGCCCTGTTGCGCTGTTTCGAGTACTCCACCAACATGGCCAGTGGCGATGACACCGTTATCAGCGTTACAATACCACTTCTATGTCTCCTTGAGAAAACACTTAGGGCGATGATGGAAGAGGAGGTGGCCCAGGAGGAGGAGGAGGAGGAAGAGGGGTCATTTTTAGCACTTTCAGGCCAGTCTCTTCGAAGTGACTCAGAGGGAGGTTTTTGGCAACAGCAGAGGCCAGGTACAAATGTGGCCAGCCAGGGCCCACTACTGGAGGACGAGGAGGACGAGGATGAGGAGGAGGTGGAGGAGGATGAGGATGAAGCATGGTCACAGCGGGGTGGCACCCAACGCAGCTCGGGTCCATCACTGGTGCGTGGCTGGGGGGAAAGGCAGGACGATGACGATACGCCTCCCACAGAGGACAGCTTGTCCTTACCCCTGGGCAGCCTGGCACACATGAGCGACTACATGCTGCAGTGCCTGCGCAACGACAGCAGAGTTGCCCACATTTTAACCTGTGCGGACTACTGGGTTGCCACCCTGCTGGATCCACGCTACAAAGACAATGTGCCCACCTTACTTCCTGCACTGGAGCGTGATAGGAAGATGCGCGAGTACAAGCGCACGTTGGTAGACGCGCTACTGAGAGCATTCCCAAATGTCACAGGGGAACAAGTGGAAGCCCAAGGCCAAGGCAGAGGAGGAGCAAGAGGTCGCCAAGGCAGCTGTGTCACGGCCAGCTCCTCTGAGGGCAGGGTTAGCATGGCAGAGATGTGGAAAACTTTTGTCAACACGCCACAGCTAACTGCACCACCACCTGATACGCAACGTGTTAGCAGGAGGCAACATTTCACTAACATGGTGGAACAGTACGTGTGCACACCCCTCCACGTACTGACTGATGGTTCGGCCCCATTCAACTTCTGGGTCTCTAAATTGTCCACGTGGCCAGAGCTAGCCTTTTATGCCTTGGAGGTGCTGGCCTGCCCGGCAGCCAGCGTTTTGTCTGAACGTGTATTCAGCACGGCAGGGGGCGTCATTACAGACAAACGCAGCCGCCTGTCTACAGCCAATGTGGACAAGCTGACGTTCATAAAAATGAACCAGGCATGGATCCCACAGGACCTGTCCGTCCCTTGTCCAGATTAGACATTAACTACCTCCCCATAACCATATATTATTGGACTCCAGGGCACTTCCTCATTCAATCCTATTTTTATTTTCATTTTACCATTATATTGCAAGGCTACCCAAAGTTGAATGAACCTCTCCTCTGCCTGTGTGCTAGGCCTAAATATATGCCAATGGATTGTTGCAGTGGTGGCTGACGTGAAGCCTCATTCTCTGCTATGACATGCAGACTGATTCTCTGGTGACATGAAGCCAGATTGTCTGTTACGGGACCTCTCTCCTCTGCCTGGGTGCTGGGCCTGAATTTATGACAATGGACTGTTGCAGTGGTGGGTGACGTGAAGCCTGATTCTCTGCTATGACATGCAGACTGATTCTCTGGTGACATGAAGCCAGATCCTCTGTTACGGGACCTCTCTCCTCTGCCTGGGTGCTGGGCCTAAATTTATGAAAATGGACTGTTGCAGTGGTGGGTGACGTGAAGCCTCATTCTCTGCTATGACATGCAGACTGATTCTCTGCTGACATGAAGCCAGATCGTCTGTTACGGGACCTCTCTCCTCTGCCTGGGTGCTGGGCCTAAATTTATGAAAATGGACTCTTACAGTGGTGGGTGACGTGAAGCCTGATTCTCTGCTATGACATGAAGACTGATTCTCTGCTGACATGAAGCCAGATCCTCTGTTACGGGACCTCTCTCCTCTGCCTGGGTGCTGGGCCTAAATATCTGACAATGGACTGTTGCATTGGTGGCTGACGTGAAGCCTGATTCTCTGCTATGATATGAAGACTGATTCTCTGCTGACATGAAGCCAGATTGTCTGTTACGGGACCTCTCTCCTCTGCCTGTGTGCTAGGCCTAAATATATGCCAATGGATTGTTGCAGTGGTGGCTGACGTGAAGCCTGATTCTCTGCTATGACATGCAGACTGATTCTCTGGTGACATGAAGCCAGATCCTCTGTTACGGGACCTCTCTCCTCTGCCTGGGTGCTGGGCCTAAATATATGAAAATGGACTGTTGCAGTGGTGGGTGACGTGAAGCCTGATTCTCTGCTATGACATGCAGACTGATTCTCTGGTGACATGAAGCCAGATCCTCTGTTACGGGACCTCTTTCCTCTGCCTGGGTGCTGGGCCTAAATTTATGAAAATGGACTGTTGCAGTGGTGGGTGACGTGAAGCCTCATTCTCTGCTATGACATGCAGACTGATTCTCTGCTGACATGAAGCCAGATTGTCTGTTACGGGACCTCTCTCCTCTGCCTGTGTGCTAGGCCTAAATATATGCCAATGGATTGTTGCAGTGGTGGCTGACGTGAAGCCTGATTCTCTGCTATGACATGCAGACTGATTCTCTGGTGACATGAAGCCAGATCCTCTGTTACGGGACCTCTCTCCTCTGCCTGGGTGCTGGGCCTAAATATCTGACAATGGACTGTTGCATTGGTGGCTGACGTGAAGCCTGATTTTCTGCTATGATATGAAGACTGATTCTCTGCTGACATGAAGCCAGATTGTCTGTTACGGGACCTCTCTCCTCTGCCTGTGTGCTAGGCCTAAATATATGCCAATGGATTGTTGCAGTGGTGGCTGACGTGAAGCCTGATTCTCTGCTATGACATGCAGACTGATTCTCTGGTGACATGAAGCCAGATCCTCTGTTACGGGACCTCTCTCCTCTGCCTGGGTGCTGGGCCTAAATTTATGAAAATGGACTGTTGCAGTGGTGGGTGACGTGAAGCCTGATTCTCTGCTATGACATGCAGACTGATTCTCTGGTGACATGAAGCCAGATCCTCTGTTACGGGACCTCTCTCCTCTGCCTGGGTGCTGGGCCTAAATTTATGAAAATGGACTGTTGCAGTGGTGGGTGACGTGAAGCCTCATTCTCTGCTATGACATGCAGACTGATTCTCTGCTGACATGAAGCCAGATTGTCTGTTACGGGACCTCTCTCCTCTGCCTGGGTGCTGGGCCTGAATTTATGACAATGGACTGTTGCAGTGGTGGCTGACGTGAAGCCTGATTCTCTGCTATGATATGAAGACTGATTCTCTGCTGACATGAAGCCAGATTGTCTGTTACGGGACCTCTCTCCTCTGCCTGGGTGCCGGGGCCTAAATATCTGAGAATGGACTGTTCCAGTGGTGGGTAACGGGAAGCCAGATTCTCTGCTATGATATGAAGACTGATTCTCTGCTGACATGAAGCCAGATTGTCTGTTACGGGACCTCTCTCCTCTGCCTGGGTGCTGGGCCTAAATTTATGAAAATGGACTATTACAGTGGTGGGTGACGTGAAGCCTGATTCTCTGCTATGACATGAAGACTGATTCTCTGCTGACATGAAGCCAGATTGTCTGTTACGGGACCTCTCTCCTCTGCCTGGGTGCCGGGGCCTAAATATCTGAGAATGGACTGTTCCAGTGGTGGGTGACGGGAAGCCAGATTCTCTGCTATGGAACCTCTCTCCAATTGATTTTGGTTAATTTTTATTTATTTAATTTTTATTTTAATTAATTTCCCTATCCACATTTGTTTGCAGGGGATTTACCTACATGTTGCTGCCTTTTGCAGCCCTCTAGCCCTTTCCTGGGCTGTTTTACAGCCGTTTTAGTGCCGAAAAGTTCGGGTCCCCATTGACTTCAATGGGGTTCGGGTTCGGGACGAAGTTCGGATCGGGTTCGGATCCCGAACCCGAACATTTCCGGGATGTTCGGCCGAACTTCTCGAACCCGAACATCCAGGTGTTCGCTCAACTCTAGTTAAAAGTAATATAAAAAAAATATATATATAGAAATATACAAAGTCATATAATTTTTTGCGCATATTGAATGTCGTAATTAGAGATGAACAAAAAGTTCTTTTGATTTGACTACCTTGGCAAAAAAATAAAAAAATAAATTACTGACAAATTACTTGATCATGAAACATATTTATTTGTAAGTATTTCATTACATAAATTCAATTGCACTTATCCATTTGAATCTAAAGAGGCTTGAAGATCCAGCACAAAATCTTGCACACGATTTTGCACGGGATCCCCAAGCAAGATGGTCGCGGCAGCCTCCTCACACTCAAATGGATGAGGGACCAATATTAGAGAGAATGAGCCAAGCTTGCAGGCAACCCATATATTGTAAGCCATGCTCAGCCAAATACCTGTCCAGTTCGAGCATCGCTATGCTCGGCACATGGCGGTACTCGGCCGAGTACCACATTTGCTCGAGTGCCATGCTCGAGTCTCCTTCCCGCACATTTTGTGGCTGCTAAGCAGCCAATAAACATGCAGGTAAGTACTGACATTACTGTAATGCCAGGAGCCATGTTGTCTTCTGGCATTACAGTGATTGGCTGGCCAGAACGGGTCATCGGGTGCTATATAGTACCTGATTATGCTGGTTTGGCTCATTGCGAGTCAGGGAGAGCTGCGCTTAGTAAGGGACAGTTAGTGCAGGGAGATTGTGATCACAATATATTCCAGTGAATAATGTTTCAAAGACCCAAAAGGACTATTGTTTGTGGTGGCAGCAATTTAATTGTGCAAAGTTGTACTAAACATTTTTTTTTATACTTTGCGAAATAGAGATTCTTTTGCTATATAGAAGGTGTCTTCAGTGACTTGTGACATCTGGGCAGCAATACCTTCTGTGTGTCAGGGGCAGAGATAGGAAGAATATTAGCAATTATAAAAAAAAAATCCCCATAATCCACATTTTTGCTGTCAACGGTGTCATCCGTGAATTGTGTGATCTGCGCTTCAATACCTTGTGTGGTTGTCAGGCCCAGATATAGGGAAGAAATTTAAAATACAGAAAACAATTTTAATCGCATAATCTATCCCCATTTGTGCTGTTAATGGTGTAATCCGTGAATTGTATGATCTGCGCTTCAATATCTTGTGTGGTTATCAGGTCCAGATATAGGGAAAAAATTAAAATACAGAAAACTATTTTTCTCCCATAATCTGTCCACATTTTTACTGTCAACGGTGTAATCCGTAAATTGTGTGATCTGCGCTTCAATACCTTGTGTAGTTGTCAGGCCCAGATATAAGGATATTAATTCAGAAAGCACTAATGAAACAGACATCCAAAGGGTTACGGCCATCGCTATACGCGCGTTAGGACCTTTGGAGTCAAAAGTGAAGGATTTACTGGCAGCCTCACTAACCTGCACTGAGATAACAGTGACCAGCATAGAATTCCTCTACCAGTAAGCATAAAACTTATATCATTAATAGCCTGAGAGACAGACATCACACCTGTAAGCAGTGGACCTCTTGCAGCGTTACCTCTGTCCATCTTAAAGAGACTGTATTTCATGTCTGGATGTACTAGAGACTGTTTAATTTTTGGATGTTATCGTTACCAGGAGCAACGTTTAGTAAAAGTTATAAGTTGGATTGCACCATCGTTGTCTCAGTCTCAAATTCCTCAGTTAACACTACAGTAAATGGTTGTACCACCACAAAACGTACTGGCGTCATGACTACAAGGGACCTTGCCATAGGCACATTAATACATATCATCAAGGGCACCTCGAACCACCATCTGGCCTGTGTCCCTTACACCAGAGTGTGCCCCAGATAATTCCTGTGCCGTTCTCCTCTTCAGTTGAGCAGGCCTGCCCAGGGACGACAAACCGTGAGTAACGAGAACTGTATTTACCTCGGCCCACCTAATGCTCACACCCTGACCTCATGTATAATTCCCCTGTCAGTCTGGCATACTGCATAAAATAAATCAGCGTCACAAACAGGATTGGATTCATTCCTTTGTGCCTTTAATGAACTGTGTGAACAGGATTTGCGAACCCCTGTGCCATTATAGACTGCCTAATGTGAATGAGCCCCAACTGTTTAGGCTGATTAGAGACTGTCTGCATGTATTGCGCTACACTTCTACTACAAAATCAAAATTGTGGATTTTTCAAAAGTTTATAGCGCTGCTTGCTTTGTTTGAATGGACTGTTTTGCACTTAAGATGGCCGCCTAAGGGACTTGTAGTTGTTTGCTTTGCCATCACAGAGCAACCTGGCGGGAAAAACTAAGTTACACCCCCTCTCAGAATGGAAAGAGTTGGTGCATCGCCCCATATGCAAAAGAATAAGTAAGAGTGCAGCCTACCACTTCTGTAGCAGTCAGGAGAGGCCGAGCTGTATGCAAAGTGTAGCACCGCCCCTTCTGGCTGTGGATTGCGTTGAAGAGAGGCGCCGCACACGGGACTTGAGTGTCACATACGCTCGCGGATCGTGAGATCTGTTGCGAGCAAAAGAGATGAGGATCATCGCATTGCCAGCCAACCTCTATGGGGATAAATGCAAGTAAAGGCCCCGACCTTACTCCTCAGCCTGTAAACAGTCCTCCATCAGTAGCAGAGGGGACATTTAATAAGAATTTCCCACAACAGTATCTCCGGCCTGCGTTCAACAGTTGCCTATAGCAACCCCATTCAAAAACTGTATAAAGTCAAATTTAGGCTGCAGCATTTAAATAAACTGTTATCATGTCTGCTCAGGAAGAAGCCGCACAGCCTGACCTCAGCAGATCCCCTGCAGCAGCCGCAGCTGGCTCCAGTACACCACCAGCCGCTGTAGCCGCCAGCATGATGCCACTAACCATGCCCTACTACTTTGGGTCCCCTTGGTTCCCCCGATACTCTGGGGAAACTCACACCCTAAGAGACTTTAAAGAGAAAATGTGTGCCTTGTTCAGATTGTACCCTGTCTCCACAGAGCAGCAAATGGAAATACGCAACTAGAGGGAGCCGCACTCTGGGAGTTGAAGTCCTGGCCCAGCTCTGAAAGGAGAACACTGGGACAGATCTTCGAGAGACTCCACACTACCATCTTCGAGAGACTCCACACCAAAATAAAAACGGTGCCAAAACAGCAATTTCTTGTTACCTTGCTTCACAAAAAGTGTAATATAGAGCAACCAAAAATCATATGTACCCTAATATAGTACCAATAAAACTGCAACCTTATCCCGTAGTTTCAAAAATGGGGTAACTTTTTTGAAGTTTCTACTCTAGGGGTGCATCAGGGGGACTTCTAATGGGACATGATGTCAAAAAAACAGTACAGCTAAATCTGCCTTCCAAAAACCGAATGGCGTTCCTTTCCTTCTGCGCAATACCGTGTCCCCGTACAGCAGTTTACGACCACATAGGGGGTGTTTCTGTAAACTACTGAATCAGGGCCATAAATATTGAGATTTGTTTGGCCTCTTAACCCTTGCTTTGTAACTTGAAAAAATTGATCAAAATGGAAAATCTGCCACAAAAGTGAAATTCTGAAATTTCATCTCTAATTTCCATCATTTCTTATGGAACATTTAAAGGGTTAACAAAGTTTGTAAAATCAGTTTTGCATACCTTGAGGGGTGTAGTTTATAAAATGGGGTCACTTTTTTGTAGTTTCTACTCTAGGGGTGCATCAGGGGGTCTTCAAATGTGACATGACAGCTTAAAATTATCCCAGTGAAATCAACTTTCCAAAAACCATATGGAGTTCCTTTTCTTCTGCGCAATACCGTGCGGGCAGGTTACGCGTGTCTCCATTGAAAAACCAGTGCCGACCCCTTTTCGAACCAATGCGGGGATGCGTTCGCATGTGCTCCGGAGGGGAAGACTGCATGGCTTTCGGGGACAGCTTGGCCGGGCTAGTGGCAGTACACTGCGGCCGAGCTTGTCTCTGGGGCCTATTGCGGATTCCATTCCAGTGTCCATGTCGACACGCTCACGCACTCTTGCAGAGCCTTTTATGCATCCACATTTATGTTTGAAAACGGATTTGCAACGGCATACGCGGTCGCGCATATGCGCTTTTTATACGCTTCGCCGACCAGCAAAAGGGAAAGCACCTGGCCACAAGTTCAAAGCAGATTAGTGGGCCTGCATTCGTGTAATTGACTAATGACCGACCGAAGCCTTTTACACAGGTGTAGGAGACGATCATAACCTATGGGGATTGGACACTTGGTGCTCTAGGATTTGTTAGCAGGCACATAAAAGTTGGTCTCCCAGGTTAGTCAGTGCCTACTGTTATCCTTCCTTATCCAGGTGCAGGTCAGTACTGCTAGCTACTGACTGAAGTTTGCTGGGAATCCGTCCATTCCAGTGGGACCCAGGACCCGGGACTTTCCGTGACGCATCCGTTTACCTGGCAAGTTGCATGGATCAGGACTACTCCTGTCTTTCCTTAGTTTTTGTTTGCCAGATGTTTGCCCAGTTAAGGAAAATATAGAGATCCTCCTGCGCTCCTGTTGAATAGATACGTGTCAGTCTGCCTTTGTGGGGGAGACTCCGCTGCTAAATGTCTTGAAGGAGCTATTGTTCTCCCTAATAAAAATTGTATAAGGTAGATATATCACCCGTGGGGGATATATGACATCAGCGCTGATACACAATCAATTCAGCTAGTCCTACTAGGTTGACACTATGCTTGGTGTCAGTCTAATTATTCATATGAATTTGCTATGTGAGCTAGTTGTATTAAGATGTGAGTGGCTGTCCTTGTCAATTGAGGTGTGTGGTCGGTCACTGGGGGTGAGCAGACACTGAAGTTGTTAACACTGGAGATAAAGCGGCAAGTCAGAGGTGGATGTTAGTATAAACACTATCCTAGGTACCTTGTTAGTTCGTTGTCTGAAGCGTTCCTTATGTCGGTGTTCTGTTATGTTGTGGTGTTCTTCTTCTTCTTCTATATTGTTCTTCTTTCTTCCGTTTGGTATTCCTTCAAATCCCGGCGTTCTTCTTGCTCTCCTTTCTGCAGCAGCGCGGCCCCGGCCGGAAGCACGCGCGTTGCGAGGGAGCTTGGTCCGTTACCCGGGAAACCGCCGGCGGTGACGTCACCTGATACGAGTACGGTGGCCTCCGTGGGGCAAAAGACTGTGACCTACGCGTTTCGAAGCCAAAGCGGGCTCCTTCGTCAGGGTCAGTCTGCTTGCTATGTGCCGGAGGTTTAAATAGCTCGTCTGGTTTCCCATGGCAACGGATAAACACTGTTATTGAAGTGTAAGAAGTGCTGGTTTGTGATGAATATATTGGGTGCGTTAATTTCCTCATGGATTATGCAATCTATTATGCGGTTGTGCAATTATTCTTGTAATATTCATTGTTCATTATTGGATAGTAGTATAAAGCAACGGTTGGGTTTTTAGAACATCAATAGTGTGTTATTTATGTTTAGTATTTTATATATATATTTTATAATTTTTTATATGTATATTTTATATTATATATCTAGATGTTTGTTGGTGGTTATTTATTAATGAAAGGCGAACAATTCGATTTCCTGGTTTAATCCATTGGGGGCTAGGCTGTTGCATCTAAAAATCCACTTGCTTTCGGCTCTGGACATAATTTTAATATAGTCACCTCCCCTCCTATCTTGCTTCACTTTTTCTATGCCACCAAAGCAAGATCCTGAAAATTTCCCCTGGTGGAATTCTGTGTAGTGACGTGATAGTGGATGATTATCTGATTTCTTTTTAATATGGTTAACATGTTCTCTTATTCTAATTCTCAATTCTCTTTTAGTTCGCCCCACATACATTTTGTTACACGGGCACTTAATGTAGTAAATTACTCCCTTGGTGTGACAGGTAATGTAGTCCTTTATCATATATTTCTCTTGTGGGGTGTTTATTTGAAATGTTGGTTTTACCTGATGTTTCGTGCTTTTACAGTTGATACACAATCTACAGGGGAAAAAGCCCTTTTTGGCACATGTTTTCGGGTTTGTTGTGTCATTCTTGATGGAGGGGGCCACCAGATTGGCCAAGTTGGGAGCCTTTTTAAAAATGAAGGTGGGATTATTGGGGATCTTATTACCAATAATTTTATCATACTTTAAAATGTCCCAATATTTATGTATGATTCTTTTGAAGTTTTTAACCCCTACGCTATATGTTGTAATGATGGGAATTTTGATATCTTCGTGGCTTTCTGGGTCATTTATTTCCCCTTTTTCTTTTTCCCTAGGTTTTTTTTCCTCTAGTAGGGTATGGCGGTCCAGGTTTTCTACAATTTTGGTGATGGGGGTTAGTTTTTCTAGTTTGTAGCCTTTTTCTATGAATTTAGTATTTAGCATGTTCGCCTCTTCTTGATAATTGGTATTGGTGGTACAGTTTCTACGTGCTCGTATATATTGGCTGTAGGGAATATTGTTAAGCCATATGGGTAGGTGGCAGCTGTCCAAGGGAATAAATCCGTTGGTATCCGTTGGTTTATGGTATGTTTTCGTATGTAGTTTCCCATTTTCGATAAATATGTTCAGGTCAAGGAAATTTATTTGTGCCTTGTCGTAAGTTGAAGTAAAATGTAGGTAAAAGTCATTTTTATTTAAGTTGATTAAAAAGTTATCAAGGGATGTGGTGTCCCCTTGCCAAATAAAAACAATATCATCGATGAATCGCTTCCAGAGGACCAGACCCGCACCGAGTCCCCCATGGGGGAAGATGGTAAGCTCCTCCCATCTGCCCATGTAGAGGTTTGCAAAACTTGTGCGAATCTGGTCCCCATCGCGGTCCCCCACGTCTGGAGGTAAAAATCAGGTCCGTATTTAAAATAATTATGATATAAAATGAACGTGATGCAGTCACCTATAAAATTTATTTGGTCACCTGACATGGTATTATCTTTATTTAAAAAGTATTCTACGGCTTCACGTCCCTTAGTTTTTTCAATGACTGTGTAAAGGGCAGTCACATCAAGAGTACCCAAAATGAAGTCTGCCTGCCACTGGATACCTTCTAATATTTGTAGGATGTGTTTTGTGTCTTTCAAGTAAGCAGGTAATTTGACTACTTTGTCCTGCAGCATAACATCGACATATTTTGATAGGTTAGAAGTGAGGCCTTCTATACCAGAGATTATGGGTCTACCAGGGGGGTTAGTTTTATTTTTATGGATCTTGGGTAGGTAATAAAATATGGGTATTCTGGGGGTTTGGTTGTTGGTGAATTGGATCTCGTCTTTTGAGAGTGCACCCAAGTTTTTACCTTTTAGGATTAATTTGTTCAGTTTGAAAGTGTATTGATTTGTCGGATTGTCTCGTAGTTTTTTGTAAGTTTTTGTATCTGAGAGTATTCGTAAAGCTTCTTTATGGTAATCATCTATATCTAATATTACTAGGCCTCCTCCTTTGTCGGCTGGCCTGATAATGATCTGGTTGTTTGTTTGTAAGGATCTAATAGCACTTGTCTCACCCTTGGTGAGGTTCTGAGGACCTTTTTTCCTGTTTTGATTCATATGGAGGAGGTCTCTAGTAACCAATGATTGAAAGGTAATCAATGAATCTGAATATTCAGTGATTGGATTAAATTTTGATACTGGTTTTAGGTCAGTGTGTCGAATTGTTCGCCTTTCATTAATAAATAACCACCAACAAACATCTAGATATATAATATAAAATATACATATAAAAAATTATAAAATATATATATATAAAATACTAAACATAAATAACACACTATTGATGTTCTAAAAACCCAACCGTTGCTTTATACTACTATCCAATAATGAACAATGAATATTACAAGAATAATTGCACAACCGCATAATAGATTGCATAATCCATGAGGAAATTAACGCACCCAATATATTCATCACAAACCAGCACTTCTTACACTCCAAAAACAGTGTTTATCCGTTGCCATGGGAAACCAGACGAGCTATTTAAACCTCCGGCACATAGCAAGCAGACTGACCCTGACGAAGGAGCCCGCTTTGGCTTCGAAACTCGTAGGTCACAGTCTTTTGCCCCACGGAGGCCACCGTACTCGTATCAGGTGACGTCACCGCCGGCGGTTTCCCGGGTAACGGACCAAGCTCCCTCGCGACGCGCGTGCTTCCGGCCGGGGCCGCGCTGCTGCAGAAAGGAGAGCAAGAAGAACGCCGGGATTTGAAGGAATACCAAACGGAAGAAAGAAGAACAATATAGAAGAAGAAGAAGAACACCACAACATAACAGAACACCGACATAAGGAACGCTTCAGACAACGAACTAACAAGGTACCTAGGATAGTGTTTATACTAACATCCTCGTTTGCCCAGTTAAGTTTACCTGGACTTTGTTTATTTTGTTAATAAACTCCTTTGACTTTATCCTCTCTGGTCTGTTTAGTTGGTGCCTTGCATTACACATATGGGGTGTTTCTGTAAACTACAGAATCAAGGCCATAAATATTGAGTTTTTTTGGGCTGTTAACACTTGCTTTATAACTGGAAAAAATGGATTCAAATGGAAAATCTGCCAAAAAAGTTAAATTTTGAAATGTTATTATCTTTATTTTCCATTAATTCTTGTGGAACACTTATAAGGTTAACAAAGTTTGTAAAATCAGTTTTGAATACCTTGAGGGGTGTAATTTCTAAAATGGGGTAATTTTTGGGTGGTTTCTATCATGTAAGCATCACAAAGGGACTTCAGACCTGGACTGATCCATAAAAAGTGTGTTTTGGAAATTTTCAAGATTTGCTTCTAAACTTCTAAGCCTTCTAACGTCCCAAAAAAATAAAATGGCATTCACAAAATTATCCAAACAGGAAGTAGACATATGGGGAATGGAAAGTAATAACTATTTTTCAAGGTATTACTATCTGTTATAAAAGTAGAGAAATAGAAATTAGTAAATTTGCAAATTTTTTTGTTTCAAGTCATATTTGGTATTGTCTCGTCCATAACAACCTGCTCTATAAAAATACCACATGATCTAACCTGTCAGATGAATGTTGTAAATAACAAAAAATAAAAACGGTGCCAAAACAGCAATTTCTTGTTACCTTGCTTCACAAAAAGTGTAATATAGAGCAACCAAAAATCTTATGTACCCTAATATAGTACCAACAAAACTGCAACCTTATCCCGTAGTTTCAAAAATGGGGTCACTTTTTTGAAGTTTCTACTCTAGGGGTGCATCAGGGGGACTTCTAATGGGACATGGTGTCCAAAAAACAGTACAGCTAAATCTGCCTTCCAAAAACCGTATGGCGTTCCTTTCCTTCTGCGCAATACCGTGTCCCCGTACAGCAGTTTACGACCACATAGGGGGTGTTTCTGTAAACTACTGAATCAGGGCCATAAATATTGAGATTTGTTTGGCCTCTTAACCCTTGCTTTGTAACTTGAAAAAAATTGATTAAAATGGAAAATCTGCCAGAAAAGTGAAATTCAGAAATTTCATGACGCAGAACGTAAGGACAAACATTAACAAAATGTCTCCTTTTTCCACAGAAAAAAACATACTATCTTCCTTTGACTAGAAATCTTGCAAGCAGGCCCAGGGGTAGCTCCCCCTAATTGCATGGGTTCGTCAGCAGGCAAAAACTCAGGAGTCTCTCCTCCCAAGGTGTCATAAGAAGCTGCCACATTATATGATAGTTCGTCCTGAGAGTGAGGGACCTTTGATCTCTCTCTCAGGTGTCTATCCATACATACGGCAAGGGACATAGCCTCTTCCAGTGACTCAGGATTTTTGTGAAAGGCTAAGGCGTCCTTTAGTCTCTCAGACAATCCCTGACAGAATTGATTACAGAGAGCTGGATCATTCCACTCCACATTCATAGTCTATCTCCTAAATTCAGAGCAATAGATCTCCGCAGAGTGCTTTCCCTGCCGTAATCCACGTAACTTGGTCTCGGGCAGGGAGATTCGATCTGGGTCATCGTAGGTGAGACCTAGAGCTCTGAAAAATTAATCTACCAACCGAAGGGACTGTGATCCGGTCAGCAGAGAAAAAGCCCAAGACAGAGCGTCCCCTTTAAGCAGCAAAATAATAATACCAACTTTTTGACTCTAATTCCCAGATAACAGCAACTCTCTGAACCGAATAAAGTTGTCACTCCCCCCGAAAACCTGTCCGGAAGTGCAACCTTAGGTTCAGGACATGCCTGGTAAGTACTACTGACACCAGCAGCCTGTGATCCCTGGATCTGCATGCGGAGGTCAGCTACCTCCAAAGACAGACCTTTCAATTGTCCAGCCAGTGCAGTGATAGGATCCATAGCCTCACTGACAGACAAAAATTATGGTTTACGGTGGTTGATAATGTCACAGGCACAGTGTGGTAAATACACTCTACACTGAACACAGAAGGGAAGGGAAAAAGGTATTCGGCCTGGAACCTAGGGAAAGGGAAATGATCACACCTAGTGAGTCCCTACGCTGAGCCCTGACTGCCATCAGTATGAACAGACCCTGATGGTAGGAGAGTTCATACGCAGGAACCTAAGCCCTATATCACCTTAACAGGGCCCTGCAGATAGTGTCAGGACAATGGATGGCCTATTCATTCCTAGATGAAGGAATACAAGACCCTTTCAGGCCTAATATCAGAAGGTGGGGAAAACAACAAACAACAAAGAAGATAAACTTAATTTCCAAAAGTATGCAGACAAGCAGGAACTCGGAGAGAACCAACACCAAGACTTCCACAAACAAGGAGCTATCAACCACATAGCATGATGGGAGAGGCAAGAGTAAATAGGGGAGAAGGAATGACCACTAGCTACAACTTAAAAAAAAGAGGTGTGGTCATCCCCAGCAACCACACAGAAAAGTAAACCAGAGGCTGTCAATCACGTGCAGCCAGTCTCTTCGATCTTTTAGACCCTGTCACAGGTGGGACCGTGACAAATTGGCTTATGATTTGGTAGCGCAAAGCAGGAGTGGTTACAAAACACAGAAGACATGCAAATATTCCATTCACTTGTCATCTCTGTTTATGATCCACTCCTGTTTTCTTTTGGCTTTAGCAATACTGATGGATTACTGGCCAAATGCTGACCGAGTGAAGGTGGATGCTCAACAGAGAGGATCCATTTTTTTGGAGGGTTATTGTTCTGACGGATCAGAGGAAGGGCAAAATAATCAGTGATGTCAACACAAACTTACTGCTAACACCCTCTCCACTCAGGGGGGGCTCTACTTGTATAAGCGTTTAATAGAACAGGTTCTGTATTCATCTATGTGGAATCAGCTGACAATGGTGTAAACGGAGTACGCTCTTTCATGCTACAGTAGGATCTTGGGCCTCCGCACTGATTTTTATACCTGGCGCTAACATCAACCTGTAAGGCTGAGTTCACACTTGAGTTATTTGGTCATATTTGCCCCGTAACTGCCCAAATAAGTGTATTGTGCAGTGATTCTAAGAGCGACGCCTGTCATGTGCGTGTCATACTGACTCACAGTATTGTTTCACTACCACAGCAGACTCTCTATGCGTGTTACTGCAAGGTACAGTGTTTTACACCACTAAACAGGCTCTCTGCAGCAAGGAAATAGCAGTTTTTCAACGTGATTCACGGCGAATAAATTCAAAAATTGAAAATCTAATCTTTTCGGAAAATTCTGAGAACCGGTTGAATTGAATTTTTGAGAAATTTGCTCATCTCTATTCGATACCATTGATATTGGTATCCTGACAAACTCAAGCATATGGCATATTAAACACATCCTTCATACAGTATACTGCATAAAACCTTTCATACATCCATTAAATGGTATGAGGGAACTGGAGGCATTGAAGTCTATAACAATGGTGCAAAAAAAAACCTAAAACCTATGAGGGGGGTTCACATCACCGTTTTTCTTTCCATTCTTCTGATCCATCAGAATAACAGAAAAAACATGGATCCGTTATTTTGAGCATCCATTATGATCAGTTTGCATCCTTTTTGTTAGTTTTCTGTTGGAGATCCAAGATTTTAGAAGAGAGAAAAAAATCCTCCACACAGGACATTTTTCCTGTCTAAAATAACGGATCTATGATGTAACTGACACAAACTGATGCAAACGGAGCACAACCAAAGCTCAAATTAACTGATATGTTTAAAAAAATAAAACTTAAACTCTGTTCTTCTGACAGATCAGAAGAATGCAAAACAAAATGGTCAAGTGAAGCCTCTCACCTAAACTGCATCCAATTTTCTCATCACTTATAAAAAGGAATTTGAGAAACATAAGCCTGCAAAGTCACAAATCATTGTCCATTGACCAAATTTTCCATGCTCTATAATTTGCATACTTTTACCACCAGAAAAATAGAACTTTTAATGCCCTAACGTTTTTATTATGATTTACATTTGTATAATTGGAGGGACACTGTTATCCAAAAGAAGTCACCGTGATCATTTTAATATGGATAACAGGCCACATGAAACAATAATTCAACAATAGATTGGATTATTGTCAGTCCTTCAAATGACATATGCAACAATCACATCTTGTAGGGGCTGCTAAACATCTACACGTTCTTTTTTATTCTCTTTATTTTTAATAAAGAAGTATTGAACTTATTTTGAAATCCAATTTTGCTATATGCTGTATATAAAAACACAAATCAAGTCCGACACCAGCACAGGGAGAGAGGAGCAATCTATAACGCTTGTAAGTATCGTATTTCTAAGATGCTAACTATTTTTGATGAGAAATGCTTGGCACGGCTCTATGAGCAAGCTATATTTTCTACTTCATAGGTTTGTGTCAGTAGCCAGGGTGAGTCGTTGCATCTGCAAGAAAATTTCAGCCCTGAGGTTCCTTTGTCTAAAAATTCAAAAAATTCAGATGCAGTCAGTTTTATAATTGTGTATATTATTGTCATTATCAATATTATCTTTATTATTTGACAGTTTTCAGAGGTGCTATCTCACCTATAAGACATACCTTCTAGGCAGGGGTGCACCACCAATGAGGCCAGGTGAGGCGATTGCCTCAGGCAGGAAGACCTAGAGAAGTGGGGGCTGTGGGAATATCCCAACTGTATCATAGTATGCCTTAGGCCTCTTTCACACGGGCATGGCGGGTGCGTTGCGGGAACATGCACGATTTTTCCGCGCGAGTGCAAAACATTGTAATGCGTTTTGCACGCGCGTGAGAAAAATCTGCATGTTTGGTACCCAAACCCGAACTTCTTCACAGAAGTTCAGGTTTGGGATCGGGGTTCTGTAGATTGTATTATTTTCCCTTATAACATTGTTATAAGGGAAAATAATAGCATTCTGGATTAAGGTGAGTTAAAGTTATTTTTATTTTTTTAACCCCTCCAGCGCTATGCTGGAGGGGTTAAAAAAATAAAAATAACTTTAACTCACCTTAATCCACTTGCTCGCGCAGCCGGCATCTCTTCTGTCTCTTTCTTTGCTGATTGCAGTCAAATGACCTGTGGTGACGTCACTCCGGTCATCACACGGTCCGTCACATGATCTTTTACCATGGTGATGGATCATATGATGGATCATGTGATGACCGGAGTGACGTCACCACAGGTCCTTTGACTGCAATGAGCAAAGAAAGAAACAGGAAAGATGCCGGCTGCGCGAGCAAGTGGATTAAGGTGAGCTAAATTATTTTTTATTTTTTTTAACCCCTCCAGCGCTATTGTACTATGCATTCTGTATTCAGAATGCTATTATTTTCCCTTATAACCATGTTATAAGGGAAAATAATAAAATGATCGGGTCTCCATTCCGATCGTCTCCTAGGAACCGTGCGTGAAAATCGCACCGCATCCGCACTTGCTTGCAGGATGCTTGTGATTTTCACGCAGCCCCATTCACTTCTATGGGGCCTGTGTTGTGTGGAAAACGCACAATATAGAACATCCTGCGATTTTCACGCAACACACAAGTGATGCGTGAAAATCACTGCTCATGTGAACAGCCCCATAGAAATGAATGGGTCCAGATTCAGTGCGGGTGCAATGCGTTCACATCACGCATTGCACCCGCGCGGAATACTCGCCCGTGTGAAAGGGGCCTTAAACAGTAGGGCTGGAGAGGTTGGGCGCTATTTCAATCTTCTCCTCAGGCAGCAGAAAGGCTAGGTGCACCCCTGCTTCTAGGAGAAATAGTATCCCTCTCACCCAGCTAAGTTTTACTTTCACACCTGCGTTTGGTGCGGATCAGTCTTGTATCTGCACAGACGGATCCGCACCGATAATGTGTCAAAACGGATCGGTCTTGACTTACATTGAAAGTCAATGGGGGACGGATCCGTTTTCAATTGCACCATTTTTGTTTCAGTGAAAACGGATCCGTCCCCATTGACTTACATTGTAAGTCAGGACCAATCCATTTGGCTCCGTATCGTCAGGCAGACATCAAAACGCCGCAAGCAGCATTTTGGTGTCCGCCTACAGAGCGGAATACAGGCGCAACGGAGCCAAACTGATGCATTCTGAGCAGATCCTTATTCATTCAGAATATATTGGGGCTGAACTGATCCGTTTTGGCCGCTTGTGAGAGCCCTGAAACAGATCTCACAAGCGAACCCAGAAACGCCAGTGTGAAAGTAGACCAAGTCATTTCTCGCTCTGCACTGAAGAAGGACAATCACCCCAAAACAGCTTTGTGCAGGTGAGGTACTGGCTTGGCTATAATCCTAAATTGTACCTCAAGGACTGTTTAAAAGGTCAAACATTGACTTATAGGATAGCAACCTTCCAAGGGATGACACCAGCAGCACAGCTTTCTTTTCTTTTTGGGGGGGAAATTTGCATATATTTGACAGTACTTTCCCCACAATGTTTTAAAATATTTAGAACAATTTGAAATCTAGAAAAAAAATTGAAATCCAGCAGTACAAACACTTCCCTGAAAGTCAACCCAACGTATCTCAAGCTGTACTGCAAATGGTGGTAATAAAGAGGACATAGTGAAAATGCTTCATACATAGTAAATTACAGTCTTAAAGGTTGGATTAACCATGTTACTGCTCTCTATGCAGCTGGTGGGCATTGTACAGTATTACTACATTAATACGAGCTTCTACATATTTTCAAGATGCAGCGGTTTATTGCTGAGTTTCATATTTGTGTCTTCATCCATGAAGAGTGCTCTTGAGAAAAGCATCCTGCTGCCATGGGCTAGGCTGACACTTCACTAAAATCTAGAGAACAAACACTGAAATATAATAAGCAAAAAGGTTTCTATACAATTTTAAAATGCAGCTGCAGAAAATGAATACAATTAGAGATGAGCAAAATTCACAAACATTTGATTCAATTCTGCTTCGGCGGAAAAAATAGATTGCTGCAACAGAATACGGCATGTGCTCGAACGCAATGCTTGAGTCTCTGTCCTGCACGTTACTTGGATGCTACGCAGCCAATAAACGTGCAGGTAAGTACTGCCCTCACTGTAATGCCGTAGCCATGTTGGCTGTAGTGATGAGCAGCAGGGGTCATATTCAAATTCGTGATATTTCACAAATTTGTATATTCATTATATTCTACATTCTTTTTTTTTACGCAAAAATCGGCAAGGTAATGATCGCATAATATGCGAATATTGCGCGCTTAATACAGGCGTGGGTCAAAAACGAATATATAGCACTATAGAATATAGTGCTATATGTTCGTTTTTAGAATAACAGTCATTCCTTCCTGGTTCTTATATTCAATATAGTGCTATATATTCGTTTTTTAGAATATTCGTAATTTTTTCCATCTGTAGTCATGATTCCTCCCTGCTTAAGTTGCTTGTGGGCCAATGACTCATTGGCCCACAAACAAGAAGCAGGGAGGAATCATCTGTTCAGATGGAGAAAATGACGAATATTCGATATAACAAATATATAGCACTATATTTTAAATATTCGCAAATTTTCGAAGTGGCAATATTTGCGATAAAAATTAGCTTTTTGAATATTCGTGCTCAACACTAGTTGGCTGCTGGCATTACAGTGATTGGCTGGCCGGAACGTGTCATCGAGTGCCAAATAGCACCCGATGACGCATGTTCGGCTCATTCTTAGTCAGGGAGAGCTGTGCTGATAAAGGGACAAACAGTGTAGGGAGTGATTTAAGAATATTTTTTACCACCAAAACTTTTCAGACACCCAATAGTCCTTTTCAGGACTATTGTGTGTGGCAGCAGCAATTTATATTTTTAGAGCAACCTGTGCTAAATTACTAAAACTTTACAGACCCAAAAGTCCTTCTAAAGACTATTGTGTGTGGCAGCAATATCTATTTTTAGTGCATCGTGTCCTAAATAGCATACAATAGTTAGGCCGCTGCAGACAGCAACATTAGCTGCCCCGCATCTGCAGTGTAAAGTGTGCGCATCCCAAAAAATCTGTGACATCCAGTGTACTTTTTCCGTCAATGGTGTCTGCTGCGGACAGTGACATTAGCTGCGCCACATCTCCAGTGTAAAGTGTGCGCATCCCAAAAATATCTGACATCCAGTGTACTTTTTCAGTAGACGGTGTCAGCTTCTGACAGTGGCATAGTCAGTGCCACATCTGCAGTGTAACGTGAGCGCTAAAAAAAAATATCTCTCTCATACAGTGTACTTTTTCTGTAGGCGGTGTCCGCTGCGGACAGTGATATTAGCTGCGCCACATCTCCAGTGTAAAGTGTGCGCATCAAAAAAAATCTGACATCCAGTGTACTTTTTCAGTAGACGGTGTCCGCTTCTGACAGTGACATAACCAGTGCCATATCTGCAGTGTAACGTGTACTCTTCAAAAATGTATCTGTGACATGCAGTGTACTTTTTTGTGTAGACGCTGCAGGCAGTGACATTACTGGTGGTACCTCTCCTGTGTGATAATTCCACATCCCAAATACCTTTTTAAATTTGTTTGCGCATCCACTTCCAAATGTGTGACAGACTTTCAATCATAAGGGAAGTGGCAGTGGCCGTGATGCTGATGGTGAATGCAGAGGCCGTGGCTCTGGGTGCAGTGAAACTTTTCCTGCTGCCAGAGCACAAGAAAAACAATCCATGATACCTACCTTAATTTCCAAGTTTGCAGGGCGGCTCAGGACACCACACTTTAAGTCAGACCAGTGCAACCAGGTGATCGGTTGAGTTACAACAGATAATACTTCCAGTCGGTTAATCACCACCCTGTCTTCCATTAAGTCCAGTCTCAGTAGCCAAGTTTCTGGTCAACAGAATCCTAACCCTGATCCTCCTTCCTCCCACCATGGAGAGTCTGGGCAAACAAGTGATCCCACACTCAGATATTCCGAGGAGCTCTGTTCAGCGCCATTCCTTGATTTGTCCCTCTCGCCAAGCACGCTTGAAGAGGGACAGATCTTGTGCCCTGATTCCCAAACTCTTGAGCATCCACAATCACAAGAAGATGGCGGCGGGGAACAGCAATTACAGTTTAATGAGGTGGATGATGATGAGACACAGTTGCCAATAACTTATCGGCAATTACTGTCTCAAGATCTTGATGAAGAGGATGAGACACAGTTTTCAATCACTAAGGTAGTGGTTAGGTAAACAAGTCAGGAGGATGAGCAGAGTGAGGAAGTCACTGACACAACCTGGGAAGGTGGAAAGCCGAGCGAGGACAGCAGTACAGAAGGGGGGGGGGGGTCTGCTGCACGGCAACAGGCTGGAATAGGCAGTAGGGTGGAAAAAGGGAGAAGGTGGTCCACACCAAACAGGCCCGCAACTGTTCCACAGAGCACCTCCGTGTGGAAATCTCCCTTGCCAAGGGGTAGGTGTTCCGCTGTAATACCAGAAGATCCTTGTGAAAAAAATTGCTCCAAAAATTTCCATCTGACAATGCTGGTGGCAGAGTCCTAGTTCCTTGGCCAACCAAGGAGGGGAGACAAGGGAAACACAGCAGTTCCAATAGAGGCAGGGCAACACCCCTTCAGCACCCTCACCCTGATGCATGGCCTAGTGTCACAAGGGGGGAAAAGTTTTGGAAGATGGTGAAGAAGTATATAGCAGACCTTGTCAGCATCCTCAATGATCACTCAGGGCCTTACAACTACTGGGTGTCCAAGCTGGACACATGGCACGAACTGGCGCTCTACACCTTGAAGGTGCTGGCTAGGGTTGAGCGAACCCAAACCCAAACAGTACGTACCGAACTTTAGGATTTTTGGACCTCGGACCCGGACCCGAACATTTCAGTAAAAGTTTGGGTTTGGGTTCTGTGTTCGGCGATTTCTCTGCGCCTTTTGAAAGGCTGCAGAGCAGCCAATCAAAAAGCGTTTAACTGTGTGACCTTAGAAGCCATCACAGCAATGCCTACTAATGGCATGGCTGTGATTGGCCAGTGCAGCATGTGACCCAGTCTCTATATAAGCTGGATTTACGTAGCGCTGCACGTCACTCTGCTGTGTAGGGAGAGGATGCTGCTGGTGATTTCAGGGAGAGAATAGGACAGAATCTGTGATCATAACTCGAATCTAACTCAGCGATCTACATACATTTAGTTGTGTGGGTGCAGTGCACAATCTTTTTACCCTGCCAGTGATAGAAAAAAATAACTTTTATCTGTCTGTTAGTTAGGTGTCTGGCGGCGGCGGCCATTTTATGCAAGTTCAGTGCACCAGCACTGCATCTGAGCTTTTGTGACTTTTAAATCCAAGCTTGAAATACTGCACTAATAATCTGTTTTTTAAAGCTAGAAATAGAGCCATAATTTTCTAGGTTTTTCACAAACACCCTTTTTTTTGTTGCCAAATCCACTATTTTACAGATCTGCACGTGTAAAATTCAAGCGTAATATACAGCTTTCATATTCTTTTACTAAAAAAAACACTTTTTTTGGCAATATACAACATCTGGATTAGTCAGTATACAATTTAAGCTAGAAATAAAGCCATAATTTTGTAAGTTTTTAAAAACACCCTTTTTGTGCAAAATACACTATTTTGCAGCCCTAGCTGCATCTGGTCGTGTGAAATTCAATCGTTTTATAAAGCTTTCATATTCTGTTACAAAAAAACAACCTTTTTTTTCAAAATACTTAATATTGCAGCCCTTGCTGCATCTGTGATTGTTAAAAACAAGTTTTAAAAATCTAAATAACTTTCTGGCTTTGAAAAAAAAAAAGATTGCCATTATTCAACACCTGGATTATTCAGTGTGCAATTTAAGCTAAAAATACAGCAATAATCTTCTGGGTTTTTAAAAATCCACTTTTTTGGCAAAATACACAATTTTACAGCCCTTGCAGCATCAGCACGTGTGAAATTCAAGGGTTATATACTGCTGTCATATTCAGTTATTAAACAAACCCCCGTTTTGGGCAAAAAAGTTAATTTTGCTGCCTTTGCTGCATATGTCATTGTGAGATACACCCTTTAGATACTGTGGTTCTATTCAGTTATTTAAAATACAGCCATTTTGGGCAAACAAATTTAATTGCGGCCTAGTCTGGATCAGTCGTGTGAGATACAACCTTTAGATACTGTGGTTATATTCTTCTATTAATAAAACACCCTTTTTTGGGAAAAAATACACAATTTTTCAGCCCTTGCTGCATCAGCACGTGTGAAATTGAAGGGTTATATACTGCTGTCATATTCAGTTATTAAACAAACACCCATTTTGGGCCAAATACTTCATTTTGCAGCCTTTACTGCATATGCCATTGTGAGATACACCCTTTAGATACTGTGGCTCTATACAGATATTTGAAAAACACCCATTTTGGTCAAAAATCTTTATTTGCAGCCTAGTCTGCATCTGGACGTGTGAGATGCACCCTTTGCATACTGTGGTTCTATTCAGTTATTTGAAAAACAGCCATTTTGTGCAAAAAATAATAATTCTGGCCTAGTCTGGATCAGGGCGTGTGAGATACATCCTTTAGATACTGTGGTTCTAGTCAGATATTTGAATAACAGCCATTTTGTGCAAGAAACTTAAATTCCGTCCTAGTCTGGATCAGGACGTGTGAGAGACACCCTTTACATACTGTGGTTCTATTCAGTTATTTTAAAAACAGCCATTTTGTGCACAAAAGTAAAATTATGGCCCTGTCTGGATGAGGGCATGTGAGATACACCCTTTAGATACTGTGGTTCTAATCAGATATTTGAAAAACAGTCATTTTGTACAAGAAACTTAAATTCCGGCCTAGTCTGTATCAGGATGTCTGATATACATCCTTTACATACTGTGGTTCTATTCAGTTATTAAACAAGAACCCATTTTGGGCAAAAAACTTAAAACGCGGCCTAGTCTACATCTGTACGTGTGAGATACAACCTTTACATACTGTCGTTCTATTCTACTAGAGCGTCAAATAAGGGGACGTGGCCCAGGTCGTGGTGCTGCTGGTGGAGCTCCTGTTGCAGGGAGAGGACGTGGTCGATCTGTGCCAGCTACACGCACAAGTGAAACCCCTTCCTCAGGTGTGAGTAGGCGACAGAACCTGCAGCGGTATTTGGTCGGGCCTAATGCTGCTCTACGAATGGTGAGGCCAGAACAAGTACAGGCGATAGTAGATTGGTTTGCTGACAGTGCCTCCAGTTCCTTCACATTGTCTCCCACCCAGTCTCCTGATGAAAGATCAGAGTTGGCACCTGCAGCCAATGTCCATCAGTCTTTCACCTAACCCCCTTGCAAATCAGCCAAGCAGTCTGAGCCCCAAGTCATGCAGCAGTCTCTTCTGATTTTTGATGACTCAGTAAGCAGGGTTTCCCAGGGCTATCCACCTATTCCTGCCCCAGAAGTGGAAGAGATTGAGTGCACCGATGCCCAACCACTTATGTTTCAAGATGAGTACATGGGAGGACCATCGCAGCACGTCTCGGATGATGACGAAGCACAGGTCCCAACTGCTGGGGCTTTCGAAAGTGTGCAGACTGACAAGGAGGGCAGGGGTTAAGACTAGGTGGAAGATGATGTGGAGGATTATGAGGTCCTCGACCCCACATGGAATCAAGGTCATGCGAGTGACCGATGTAGTTCGGAGGAAGAGGAGGTGGTCACACAGAGCCAACAGCACAGCAGAAGATGGAGCAGCTACTGCCCACCACAGCAAGGGACCGAGCACACCAAAGCCAGCTCCAAGGAGTTCCCTGGCGTGGCAGTTCTTCAGACAATGTGCTGACGACAAGACACAAGTGGTTTTCACGCCGTGCAATCAGAGCCTGAAGCGAGGCATAAACGTTCTCAACCTGAGCACAACCTTCATGACCAGGCATTTAAGTGCAAAGCATGAGCTGCAGTGGAGTAGACATCTCAAAAACCAAGAAAGGTCTCTGGCTCAGCCTGCTTCCTCTTCTGCTGCAGTCTCGGCCTCTTCATCCACCTCTGGAGTGACAGTGCCACCTGCCACCCCGCAACCAGGATCTGCCAGCAATACCACCACCTGGGTCACCAAGCATCTCCACAATGTCCCACGGAAGCGTTCAGCTCTCCATCTCCAAAACATTGGAGCAGAAGAGGAGCTACCCCCCCCCCCCTACCCACCCGCGATCCCTAGCCCTGAATGCCAGAATTTCAAAATTTCTGGCCTTTGAAATTCTGTCATTCCGTCTGGTGGAAACTGAGAGTTTTAAACACCTTATGGAGGTGGATGTCCCACAGTACGTCATACCCAGCCACCCCTACTTTTCCAGGAAAGCCATCCCTTCCCTGTACAACCAAGTGGGGGACAAAATAAGGTGTGCACTGTGCAACGCCATCTGTGGCAAGGTGCATCTCACTACTGATAAGTGGACCAGTAAGCACAGACAAGAATGTTCTATCTCCATAACAGCACACTGGATAAATGCAGTGGTGGCTGGGCCTGATGCAGATAGCACTTTGGCGCATGTCCTTCCACCACCGAGGATTGCAGGGCGCTTCAGTTTGCCTCCTGTTGCTTCCTCCTCCTACTCTGCTTCCTCATCCTTTACCAGCTCCTCATCTGGTCAACGTAACACCTTCATCACCAACTTCAGCACAGCCAGGGGTAAACGACAGCAGGCAGTTTAAAAACGTATCTGTTTGGGGGACAAACCCCACACCGCACAGGAGCTGTGGACGGGCCTTGAACAACAGACAGATGAGTGGTTGGTGCCAGTGAGCCTCAAGCCCAGCCTGGTGGTGTGCGATAATGGGCGAAATCTCTTAGCAGCTCTGGGATTAGCCCGTTTGATGCACATCCCTTGCCTGGCACATGTGCTAAATTTGGTGGTGCAGAGATTCCTTAAAAATTACCCCAATATGTTAGAGCTGCTGCATAAAGTGCGGGCCTTCTGTGCGTACTTTCGACGTTGTCAACGTGCTGCTCGCCTGTTAGCGCTGCAGCGTAACTTCGGCCTTCCTGCTCACCGCCTCATATGCGACGTGCCCACAAGGTGGAACTCCATCTTGCACATGCTGGTCAGACTGTGCGAGCAGCAGCAGGCGATAGTGGAGTTTCAGCTGTAGCCTGCATGGGTGAGTCGCTCTGCGGAACAGCACCACTTCACCACCAATGACTAGGCCTCCATGCGAGACCTGTGTTCCTTGTTGCGCTGTTTCAAGTACTCCACCAACATAGCCAGTGCCGTTACTATACCAACTTTTATGCCTCCTTGAAAAAACACTTCTGGCGATAATGGAAGAGGATGTGGCACAGGAGGAGGAGGAGGAGGAGGAGGAGGAAGAGGGATCATTTCATAGTGTTTCTGGCCAGTCATTCATAAGTGGCTCCGAGGGTGGGTTCCTGCACCCACAAATGCCAGGTACACAATTGTCCAGCCAGGGCACAGTTCTGGAGGATGACAAGGTGGAGGATGAGGAGGAGGAGATGGAGGAGGAGGAGGAACCTTGTTCACAGTGTTGTGCATTTTCATGGTGGCACCCAGACCAGCTCATGACCATCACTGGTGCATAGCTTGGGGGATACAGAGGACAGCTTTTCATTGCCTCTGGGCAGCCTGACACACATGAGCGATTACATGCTACAGTGTTTCCGCAATGACCACCGAGTTGCCCACAATCTAACTTGTGCTGATTACTGAGTGGTCACACTGCTGGATCCCCGTTACAAGGACCAAGTACCGTCCTTAATTTTGTCACTGGAGCGTGATCGTAAGATGCGCGAGTACAAGTGCACGCTGGTAGACGCGCTGCTGGTGGCATTCCCACCTGACACTGGGGGCACAGTGGAAGCACAAGGCGAAAGCAGAGGAAGAGGAAGAGGTCGCCAACGCAGCTGGGGCACCGCCAGCACCTCAGAAGGCAGGGTTAGCATGGCTGAAATGTGGAAAAGCTTTGTCAGCATGCCACAACAATCAGCACCACCAGCTGATATGGAACGTCTCAGCAGGAGGCAGCATTTCACCAATATGGTGGAGCAGTATGTGTGCACACGCCTACACGTACTGAATGACGGGTCTGCCCCCTTCAACTTCTGGGTCTCCAAATTGGGCACATGGCCTGAGCTTGCCCTTTACGCCTTGGAGGTGCTGGCCTGCCCTGCAGCCAGTGTATTATCTGAACGTGTGTTTAGCACGGCAGGGGGCGTGATCATAAACAAGCGCAGCCGCCTGTCCACAGCCAATGTGGACAAGCTCACGTTCATTAAAATGAACCAGGCATGGATCCCACAGTACTTGTCCGTACCTTGTGCAGAATAGACATGTATACCGGCCTTAACCAGACATTTTTATACTACAGCGCAATTGCTCATTTTTGTATTTAGGATATTTCACACTCTTTTGGAGTGTACCCTAATAATAAAATAAAAACATTAATCAAAACCAAAACCCAGTGTTGGCTACATCGTCCTCCTTCCACCGCCACTTCCACCTACACCGCTACGTCCACCGGCTCCTCCAACTCCATATGGAACTCCACCTCATAAATCAAATTCTTTTTTTGTACGTATTTCATTTGATTATATGTCATTTCACTACTTTGTGTGTTACATTTTCGGGTGAAATTCACCAATTTTTGGGTGTGATGTACCACTGCTATACCTAGTAGACAGCTAAAAAAACAAAACAAATTTGTCTGTTATATTTTCTGATGAAATTCACCAATTTTTAAGTGTGATGTACCACTGCTATACCTAGTAGACAGGTAAAAAAAAATAAAATTGTCTGTTACATTTTCAGGTGAAATTCACCAATTTTTGGGTGTAATATACCCCTCCTCTACTTAGTTGACAGCTTAATAAATTTCAATAATTTGTCTGTTACATTTTTGGGTGACAATAAACAATTTTTTTCTGTCATAGACCCCTGCTCTACCAAGTAGACACGTTAATAAATTTCTGTAATTTTTCTATTACATTCTTGGGATGACATGTTACAATTTTGAACTGCTCTGCATAGGTAACAGGGAATAAAATTTCAGAAATTCTTCTTTAATTGATGCGCGCCACCTCCTCTCATTCAATACTTAAACTTTAACAAGTTGTACCACATTTGCGCCTCAATAATTTTTAACACATTTGCGTTTTAACAATTTGTCCCACATTTGAGCTTCAGTAATTTGTCCCACATTTGCGCCTCAATAACTTTTCCCATATTTCTGCTCGATCCCTAAAAAATGTAATCCATTTATCTCCCTTGGATGCTGTCCCTCTTTCTCACGCTCCCTCTCCGGCGTGGACCCCTGATTCGCCGATAACTGTGATCAACATAGTAGGCTCAGAAAAGAACATCGAAAGTTGATAGAGAAGATATCCAAATGGATGGTGGACGTCACGGGGGAACCTCTGCATAGGTGACGGGAGCATAAATTTAAAAAAATCGTCTGTTACATTGTCAGGTGACATTTTTTAAATTTTGCCAGATAGAAACCCCTGTTTTACATAGGTGACAGGGAATACATTTTAAGAAATTCTTCTTTAATTCATGCGCTGTCACCTCCTTTCATTCAATGCTTAAACTTTAACAAGTTGTACCACATTTGCGCTTCAATAATTTGTCCCACGTTTGCGCTTTACTAATTTGACCCACATTTGCGCTTTACTAATTTGTCCCACATTTGCGCTTCACTAATTTGTCTCACATTTGCGCTTTAATAATTTGTCACACATTTACGCTTTAATAATTTCTCCCACATTTGAACTTTAATAATTTTGACCACATTTGCTCTTTAACCCCTTAGTGACCAAGCCTGTTTGGTCCTTTATGACCAAGTGTTTTTCTTCTTTTTTCATGGTCTCGTTCCAAGAGCTATAACTTTTTTATTTTTTCATCTATATAGCTTTATGAGGGCTTGTTTTTTACGGGACAAGTTATAGTTTTTAATGGCACCAGTTTGGGGTACACATAACTTTCTGATTAACTTTTATTAACTCTTTCAGGGAGGGAGATGGGGAAAAATAGCAATACTGCCACTGCGTTTTTACATTATAAATTTTACGGCGTTCATTTTTCGGTACAAAAAACATAATATATTTATTCTCTGAGTCAGTACGATTACAGTTATACTAAATACTTATAATTTTTTTTAAGTTGTACTACTTTTTTTTATTAACCAAAAAAATGATTTTGCATTGCCACTTCACAAGACCCATAACTTTTATATTTATTTTTCTATGGAGTTGTGTGAGGGCTTTATTTTGGAGGGACAACTTGAATTTTTAATTGGTATCATTTTGGAGTAAATGCCGCTTTTTAATCGCTTGTTATTACGTTTTTTCGGTGGAAACTAAGAATAAATTAGAAATTCTGTCTTTTTTTTTTTTTTTTACGGCGTTCACCATAGGGGATAATTTATGTAATATTTTTGTAGTCCGGGTTGTTACAGACGCGGCAATACCAAACATATGGGGGATATTTTCTTTTTGCAATTTTTTTCATTGAAAAGCGTATTTTCAATGGAAAAAAAAGCATATTTTTTTATTTTATGGAATTTTTTTATTTAATAAATGTGTATTTTTTTTCTATTTTTTTTACTACTTAATAGTCCAACAAGGGGACTATAATATACAGTATTTTGATTGCTTTTAAAATGTAATGCATTATCTCTATAATGCATTACATTTCAATAGCAATACTATTCAAATATTGACCAGCAGGCTGCGCCAGAGAGGCACAGCCTGCTGGAGAGAACTGAAGACAGGCTCGGGGCCCTGATCGGAAGCGAGGTTAGCTTCCCAACACATCAGCACCCCGCGATCGCATTTTCGGGGTGCTGATGGGAGAAAGAGGGAGTCCGCTCCCTCTGTCGCAACTTTACATTCAGCGGGCGCCATTGCGCCTGGCATGTAAAGGGTTAAACAGCCCGGATCGGCACTTCTGCCGGTCCGGGCTGTTAGAGCAGGGCCCCGGCTCTCATGTGAAAACACGGCGGCCCAGCCTAAGGCCCCTTAGTGACTGCCGTAAAAACACGTATGGGTGGTCACTAAGGGGGTAATAATTTGTCCCACATTTGCGCTTTAGATATTTGTCCCACATTTGCACCTCAATAACTTTTCCCATATTTCCGCTCAATCCAATTTTTTAAAATCTATTTATCTCCCTTGAATGTGGTCTCTCTTTCTCACGCTCCAGCTCAGATTACCATCACGCTCCATCACAGATTACCGTGATCAACATGGTAGGCGCAGAAAAGAACATCGAAAGTTGATAGAGCAGATATCCAATTGGATTGTGTACATCACGGGGACGTGCAACATGGTGGGGCAGTATGTTTGCACACGCCTACACAAACTGACTGATGGGTCTGCCCCCTGCAACGTCTGGGTCTCCAAATTAGGCACATGGCCTGAGCTTGCCCTTTATGCCTTGGAGGTGCTGGCCTGCCCTGCAGCCAGTGTATTGTCTGAACGTGTGTTTAGCACGACTGGAGGGGGTTATAACAGGTTATATTTCCCAATGTTTTGGGGTGTATCCTAATTTAAAAATATATATAAAAAAAAGTAAAACCAAAAAGCAGTGTAGGCTACCTCCTCCACCGCCGCTTACACCTACACCGCCACAACCACCGCCTCCTCAACCTCCTACTCCATATGGACCTCGTCCTCCTAGATCACGATTATTATTATTATTTTTTTAATGTATTATATGTTATTTAAAGTCACTTCCCTACCCACTTTTGTTTGCAGAGCACTTGCCATGATCTTAACCACATTTTGATGCCATTTGCAGCCCCTTTCCATGACATTTTTACAACCATTTTAGTGCTCAAAAGTTCGGGTCCCCTTTGATATCAATGGGGTTTGGGTTCGTGGTCAAGTTTGGGTCCCGAACTCGAACTTTTTTTTAAAGTTCGGCCGAACCCGTCGAACCCGAACATCCAGGTGTCCGCTGAACTCTAGTGCTGGCCTACCCCGCCGCCAGCGTTTTGTCTGAGCGGTTATTTAGTGCTGCTGGTGGCATTATAACAGATAAGCGTATCCGCCTGAAAATGCTGACAGGTTGACTCTTATAAAAATGAACAAGGCCTGAATTGACCATGACTTCTCAACTCCACCAGAGGAAAGCTGATGAACATAAAGGCACTTTAAATGTGTTGTTTATAATGTACTGAATATACTATATTCCCATGTACCCCTTACACCAAAAACAAGGGTATATGGTTGAATATTCAATTTCTCATCCTTCTTTTCCATCATATCAACATGCTTATTCATCGCATAAAATGCCCTCGCATATATGCCCTTCGCATACAGGGCCGTCTTTAATATTGATTGGACCCTGGGCAAAAATTTACTTGGGCCCCCTGGATCCCGCCTTCCCACACCTTAGCATGCAATCACGCCCTCCACCACAACACACACAAAAAAAATCCACACATCTGGTAGAGTCCAGTGAATGACTGTAAATACTTCCAGTTCTGAAGACTCCAGCGGCTCAGGATCAGTGCTCTGGGCAGCTGGGCTAAGGCTAGAAGTGGGCACCGCTCTGCAGGAAGGAGACCAGGGCTCGGCTCACCCTAGTGTTACAGTGCACCCCAGCACCCCACAGTATGCAGTATAGCACCCTATAGTATACAGCACCACACAGTATGCAGTTTAGCACCCCACACTATACAGTACCCCACAGTATATAGTAGAGCAGTATAGCAGCCCACAGTATACAGCACCTCACGGTATACAACACCTCACTGTATACAGCACCCCAAACTATACACGATACAGCCCCCCACACTATACAGTACAGCAGTATAGCACTCCCCCCCACTATACAGGCCCACCCACACTATACAGGCCCCCCACAGTATACAGCCCACCACACAGTATACAGCCCACCACACAGTATACAGGCCACCCCCTCCAGTATACAGCCCCCCCCCCACAGTATACAGCCCACCACACAATATACAGCCCATTACACAATATATAGCCCACCACACAATATACAGCCCACCACACAGTATACAGCACCCCACTATACAGTAGTTTACAGTATATTAACATAACAGCCCCTGTCACCTTTTTCTGATGTAATCTTTACACAAAAAAGCTCCACAGTTAACTTCTGCAACACTCCACAGGACCTGTGATGACCTCATAGCCATGTGACCAGTAATTGCTAGGTTACTGGTCACATGGTAATGATGTCATTAAGGTCCTAGAGCAAAACTCATTAAGGTCCTAGAATTAAGATCATTAAGGGTCTATTCACACGTCCGTTTTTTCTTTCCTGATCTGTTCCGTTTTTTGCTGAACAGATCTGGACCAGATCTGGACCCATTCATTTTCAATGGGTCCTGAAAAAAAACGGACAGCACAATGTCTGATTTTTTTTCAGGACCCATTGAAAATGAATGGGTCCAGATCTGGTCCAGATCTGTTCAGCAAAAAACGGAACAGATCAGGAAAGAAAAAACGGACGTGTGAATAGACCCTTACACAGTACGATCATGATGCCTGTGTAGCCGACAGCCTGACACCCGGGGCAGTAGCTAGCAGGGCTCAAGAGGCAGCTGCCTTGGGCCCCCCAGGAGCAACTGGGCCCAGGGCAGCTGCCCCTTTTGCCCCTTGGTAAAGACGGCCCTGTTCACATATAATGTTGTACAGGGTAAGCTCAGCTGCAGGCCCTCGTATATAAATTTTTAGAGGTTCAGCTCACCAGCAAGCCCTCACCTACAATGTTTTACAGGGTCAGCCCACCAGGAGGCCCTCGCATATAATTTTTTAGAGGGTCAGCTCACCAGCAGGCCCTTGCTTATAATGTTATACAGGGTCAGCTTACCAGCAGGCCCTCACCTATAATGTTTTACCGGGTCAGCTCACCAGCATGCTCTCGCATATAATTTTTTAGAGGGTCAGCTGACCAGCAGGCCCTTGCATATCATTTTTTGCAGGGTCAGCTCACCATCAGGCCTTCACCTATAATCTTTTACAGGGTCAGCCCACCTTAAGGCCCTCACATATAATTATTTAGAGGGTCATCACACCAGCAGGCCCAAACCTACAATGTTTTACAGGGTCAGCTCACCAGTAGGCCTTCGCAAATAATTTTTTAGAGTGTCAGCTCACCAGCAGGCCCGCACCTAAAATCTTTTACAGGGTCAGCTCACCTGCAGGCCCTCACCGACAACCTTTTAGATGGTCAGAGCACCAGCAGGCCCTTGCATATAATTGTTTACAGAGTCAGCTCACCAGCAGACCCTCACCTACAATCTTTTTACAGGGTCAGCTCACCAGCAGGCTCACACCTAAAATCTTTTACCTGGTCAGCTCACTACCAGGCCCTCGCATATAATGTTTTACAGGGTCAGCTCACCAGCGGACCCTCGCATATAATTTTTTACAGGTTCATCTCACCAGCAGGCCTACACCTACAATCTTTTACAGGGTAAGCTCACGTGTAGGCCCTCACCTACAACCTTTTAGAGGGTCAGCTCACCAGCAGGCCCTCACCTACAATCTTTTACAGGGTTAGCTTACCTGCAGGCCCACACCTAAAATATTTTACAGGGTCAGTTCACCTGCAGGCCCTCACCTAATTATACCTGATAGGTAATATCATGACGTCATCATGTCAGCTGGCATGGTGACGTCATACAGAATCTTCAAGCAACATGGCTGTCACAACCTCTTCACGCTTTCCGGCAAATCGAATTTTCCCAGAAATTTGATTTACTCGCTTTTATTCGCTCAACACTAAATACAACCCACAAACTCTAGCTGTGATAAAGAGGAGAGTGTATGGTTTTTATACATTAATTCATTTGTATTTTCTCTTGGTTTCAGTAGGTAAGGCAGGACATCTTAAGTGGTGGAAGAGGGGCACTTAAAAATTTGTTCTTTCAGTGGGAACTCAGTATCTCAAACCCTTAGTGGCCAGTCAGGGCTGGCTCCAGGTTCATGTGGGCCCTTGGGCAATAAATCCCAGTGGGCCCCCATGAGGCATTTTTTTACATTGACATGTCCCCCTGTGGCTCCCACACGGTATAATGACCCCCAGTAGCCCCTATACAGTATAATGACTACTAGTGGCCCTTCACACAGTATAATGACTACTAGTGGCCCTTCACACAGTATAATGAACCCCAATTCCCCCCCCCACCCACTGTATAATGACCACCTGTGGCCCTGCATTCAGAATAATGACCCCCAGTAGCCCCCACACTGGGGGAATACTGTATGGAGGGGGCTCTGGGGGTCATTATACTGAATGGAGGGTCATTGGTGATCATTATACTAAATGGGGGACACTGGGGGTCATAATACTATGTAAAGGGCCCTCACAGTATAATGACCCCACAGTGACCCTCCATTCAGAATAATGACCCTCAGTCGCCCCCACACTGGGGGTTATACTGTATGGAGGGGGCACGAGGGGTTATTATATTTAATGGGTGCTCTGGTGGTCATTATGCTAAATGGAGGGTCAATGGGGATCGTTATACTAAATGGGGGGCACTGGGAGTCATTATACTGTGTAAGGGGCCCTCACAGTGTGATGAATGACCCCCCAGTGGCCCCCTCACATACCTATCATTGCAGGGGAGCTGGCGGTCCTGTCATTCACTAACCGCAGCTCCCTGCGCTCCTTCTCTCCGGCGGCCCGCTGCAGCAGTGAGCCAGGCCTGGAGGAGAGAAGGAGATGTGCAGTGATGTAGCTAGAACTGACTGGGCCCCACAGCAAATTTTAGTATGCCCCCCTCCCCCCCAATGTGTGTTGACATCACGTTTTTCCTATCGGTTTGATGTATACAAATGTGCAGCACTCCACGTTTTTGTATCCTGCAGAGGCAAGTAAAAAATGCATACGTTAACGTATATGTTTTTTTACAATGGAACTGTATGGTGAACGGACGCCACTGTACGGCATCAGTCTGAGGCATCTGGTAACGCAGACATTTTTGGTATACATTAAATGGATGGCACAAATGGGATGTGAACCCAGCCCTAGTGTCAGAATAAGCACCAGTACACAGCGGAGCAGCGTGGTGGAGAGGGGAGGCCGCCATGTACTGAAAGAGCGCTACCTGGTCCTGATAGTCAGGGATGAGGACTATGCTTCCCAAGGATCATTTTCTACTGGGAAATACAGGGCACAGTATAATACACTAGAATCTATGTAATATAAGTATATTAGCCCTACCCCCGAATAATAATACAATTAGGGGGTCATTTATTATATAGAAATACGTCTATATTAGGCGTATTTCTGACACAGATTGTGGCGCAAAGGCCCATAACACCGCAATCCGTATCTTTTCCCGCTCATGCCAGGTCTAAAAAAAGTGCCACCATAATGAGAGGCAGAGGAGTGAGACAGGGGCCCTGGATGGACAGGAGGGGTGGACACAGCAAGTAGGTTGAAGGGGCTCTGAGGGGGATTCATCCTGTTAGTGGCAGGAGGTCTGTGCAGGGCAGCAATAGGAGATAGGAGGGTGAAACATGAGCTCTGGATACATGAGGAAGGAAAGGAGACAGCAGGGGCCCCATGAGGATGAGATAGGACAGGATATGTGGGGGGGGGCAGGTGTCATGGAGGCAAACTGCTTAATGAAACAGTAACACAACTAAATAGAATGAAAGAGCAGCCGATTGAAGAGTCCCCCCCCCCTTCTGTCCCACAGACAAGAGACAGTCACAGTGCAGACTCACTCACAGACTGTCTTCTCACTTCTCTGCTCCAGCTCCAGCCCTGCGTCTCTCCTCAGGCAGCATGTGTCCTGTGTAGAGGGGGCGTGTCTGAGTCTCTGCAGCTCAGGGGGCGTGTCTGAGTCTCTGCAGCTCAGAGGGCCCACCAGAGGGGTACTGCATAAGTGAAATGACAGCAGTGAGAGCTCCCATCTGTATTGATGGAAGTGCTCATAGCAGCTCAGTGGGCCCCCCCAGGAGCATTGGGCCCCGGCCCTGTGGCCAGTTACCATTACAAGGGAAAGCTGCACAAGAAAATAAATAGTAAGAGGATGTTCAATAAGTTATCTACTTGAATATGAAAAGAACATTTCCGGAGAAAATTTAACTTACTATTTTTCATTGTATTTCCCCTTGACGTCAATACAATTATTCCACTTTGGCTCGCGTAATGCCTTCATTGCTGAAGCTTAAGTGTCTCAGTTTTTTTTTTTTGTGTGGCTTGAATTTTAGTAATAAAACACATTCTGTATCCCCCCAAAAAGTTGCCATGATCTTTCAAGCTGACTGCTGCAAACAAAATTTCTTTGGAGTTGGTGAATCCTTGTGCTTCCATTGCATGGGATCTTGTTTGTTCTCAGGATCATAGTGATGGACCCATGTTTTATCACCCATAATAAATCGAGAATGGAAGTCTCCTCAATTTTCTTTAAGCATGTCTAAATTCTTGTGGCTAAATTACTGTCGACAAGTTTTTTACTCAGTTGTCAACATTTAACGAAGCTCGAAATCCCTCACTTTCTTTGTAGATCCACACTGTACTGCACTTGCCATCCTGTCACTTCCTGTGTTTTCATCAGACAGAACTGTTCCTGTGCGCGTTGCATGTTCAGACATGGCTCCACCTGCACAGACAAGTTCAGCTCTGATAGGACAAACTGGGGTACATCAGTGCAAGCATTCAAAGAAATGACTGACCATTTTATATGTTCTCCAGAGTGGCAACCTCTCTTTGTTTTGGATCTCCACTCTGGTACAAAGGTACATGGGATTTTCTACAGGCCAAAGCCTTTTAAAGAGGACCTTTCATTACAATAAAAAATCTAAACTAAGTAAACAGACATGGAGAGCGGCGTCCAGGTGCACTTACTATTATCCCTGGGCGCCGCTCCGTTCTCACGGTATAGGCTCCGGTTATCTTCAGATTTTTGGCTCAACTGGGAGGAGCCTGCTCTTGTTCTCCTGGGCGTCTCCTTCTCCCAGGCTGTAGCGCTGGCCAATCGCAGCGCTCAGCTCATAGCCTAAGAGTTTTTTTTCTCCCAGGTTGAGCGCTGCGATTGGCCAGCACACCAGCCTGGGAGAAGGAGACGCCGGCAGGCTCCTCCCAGTTAAGCCAAAAATCTGAAGATACCGGAGCCTATACCGTGAGAATGGAGCGGCACCCAGGGATAATAGTAAGTGCAGGGAGATCCCTGGGCGCCGCTCTCCATGTCAGCAAACTTAGTTTAGATTTTTTATTGTAATGAAAGGTCCTCTTTAAAGAAGACCTATTAGGAAAGGTGTCTTAATAAGGTATTTGGTCATTTTTTCAAACCTATAAACATACTGCATGCTGGGGGGGGGGGGGGGGGGAAATCCCATTGTTGCTTCCAAAACCAATAAGCTATTCAAGTATTTTTCTTTGACGTTTATGATTAGCTTATCAGAACCAGTCAATGTTTTTCTCTTTCTAAATCAGGAATTCTGTTTTAAATTAATATCTCATTAGGCTGTAGCCTGGTCTCCCCATTACCCTTTACGCTGTGTTCACACCTGAGCGTTCCGAAAGGAGCGCTCTGTATGCGCGATTGTACCGGTGTTTGCAATCGCGCATACAGAGACAAGCGAACGCCCATTGTCACGCGTTCCCGAAAGTCTATGTACGGGAACGCGCGACAAGACGCCCCAAAGAAGCTCATGTACTTCTTGGGGCGTCGGGCGTTTTACAGCGCGATCGTACGCGCTGTAAAACGCCCAGGTGAGAACCATTCCCATCGGGAAGCATTGATTTCTCCTTGTTGAGCGTTTTACAGCGCGTAGGAACGCGCTGTAAAACGCTCAGGTGTGAACCCAGCCTAAAGCTTACAAGTGAATGGAATGACATCAGTATGCTCCTTAAGCTCCCTTCCCATTTCTTCTAGCAGTGTGAGTGTCATCCCATTATCATGCCCCATTGGAACATCCTGCAAATTAGGGGTATGACTGTGGAAAAGATAATGTGACCAAGGGTATACAAAATATAAAGCTAGCCTTGGTTGGTCCCATCCTCTTTGCTACTGGGTGGTGAGATGCTATTCTATGGATGCTATATTATACTAATACTTTGCTGTTGTATGCTGGCATCTCCTCCCAACAGCAAAAGCTGATTCCTGGTGATCTACACACCGAAGAATTGCAATGAGTTCAGGGGAGCTGCTTCACACAAAGGGAATGAAATGCAATAGATATATATTTTGCTACATTATTCTTTTTACGAACTCTTGGTAGTCTCATAACCAGGGGACCATGTTATGGACTGTGTAGAAGGGCTTATATACACGCAGGAGACAAGCTAAATTTACACTAGTAAAATGTACAGTATAATCAACTAATTGGACCGCTGGGTTTTTACTTGTCATCAATAATTTATGTTGCTATATGTAACTAGGAACTTTAAGACCTTAGGACCTAAGAAAATTGGCTCATTTACTGCGCCATTTAACAAACCTGATATAATGAACTATGATACTTCTCATTCAGAGTAATGCTTTCCAAATATCAAATTATCTTGTACACTTCCATTAATGGGCACTCACTCCCCCTATAATTGATGTGTTCCTACTATAACCGAACCATATGAAGGGCTTCACTCATGTTAGGTAAGGGTTAACTATTTTACACGCTCTAAAGTATATGATTCAAATCTAGCAATAAACCTCGAGATCCAGACTGCAGTTTATGAGGCTATTTCATCAGAGAAGCATTGTAAAATAGAAAACATAAAACAAAAACTCTACATGTAATACCCTTCAGACACAACTTAAATATCCGAAATATTTTAAAAAGACATGCAACAGGATTTGCATTATACAGGTTTTTGCAAATGATTTAGGACAAGTATTAAAGGGATTCTGTCACCAGATTTAACTCTTAAGCTAGCTGACATCAGCGATGTGCTAATGTCAGCTAAACCTAGCTAGCCTATTCCTACTTTTATCAATGCCCCTGTTATGCCAGGAATCTAACTTTTATAATATGCTATTTAGCCTCTAGGAGCAGGGGCGGTGAGGGAAAGAAGCTCGCAGGCTGCCAGCTTCCTCACCGCGCCTGCACCGAATACTGAACGGCGTAAGATTTCACCAGAGCACAGGACTGGCAGACGGATGCGAGCGCTGCCTGGCCCTGTCAATCAGGACTTGGAGGGAGGCGACAAAGGTGGGAGAACGGAGCCTCTAGGAGCAGGAACAATGCCCCCCTCCCCCCGCTCCTGGAGGCTAATTAGCATATTTATAAAAGTTAGATTTATGGAGTGTAAAAGTAGGAATAGACTAGTTAGGTTTAGCTGACATTAGCACATCGCTAATGTCAGCTAGCTTAATAGAGTTAAATCTGGTGACAGAATCTCTTTAAACTAAAGCTAAAGGGCATGAAAGAAACAATGAAATAATTTTACTATATTGTCTTGGCATCCTAACGCCTCTTTCGCACGGGTGAGTTTTGAACGCATTGCACCTGCACTGAATCCGGACCCATTCATTTCTATGGGGCTGTGCACATGAGCGGTGATCACTTGTGCATTGCGTGAAAATCGCAGCATGCTCTATATTGTGTGTTTTTCACGCAACGCAGGCCCCATAGAAATGAATGGGGCTGCGTGCAAATCACAAGCATCTGCAAGCAAGTACAGATGCAGTGCGATTTTCACGCATGCATGGTTGCTAGGTGATGATCGGGATGGAGACCATGGAGATGGACCATGTGACGGACCATGTGATGAACGCAGTGACGTCACCAAAGGTCCTTTTCCTCCCAGGTCATCAAAGAAGAAGAAAGAAGAGAAGCCGGGCTGCGCGAACAAGTGGATGAGGTGAGTTTTATTTTTTATTTTAATTTTTTTAACCCCTCCATCCCTATTTTACTAAGCATTCTGCAATAAGAATGCTATTATTTTCCCATATAACCATGTTATAAGGGAAAATAACCCAAGCCCGAACTTCTGTGAAGAAGTCTGGGTTCGGGTCTGGGTACCAAACATGCCGATTTTTCTCACGCATGTGCAAAACGCATTAAAACTCTTTGCACTCGGAAAAATCGCACATTTTCTTGCAACGCACCTGCATCCTATCCGGCCCTCACACACGACGCCCGTTTGAAAGAGGCCTAAGGGTTCATTACAATCATGGTGACTAACTTATGAATACCTGAATATTCCAGTAGCATACTCTTGTAGTAGTGATGAGCGAAGTTTTGAATCTGTCGATTCTCAGAACTTCGACAAGAAATTTGATTTGTTACAAAATAATTTCCCACAAATCGATATAAATCAGGTATAAACGTACGTCACAATGGCTGAGGGAATGCATGGAGCGGGCTACTGCAGTGAGCCCACTTCATATGCTGCAGGTGCTGGCTGTATCATCAAAACATCCCAAGTTCTAGCTCCCTAAGTGGCATTCCCACCTGACAGCGGGGGCACAGTGGAAGCACAAGGCGAAGGCAGAGGAAGAGGAAGAGTTCGCCAATGCAGCTGGGGCACCGCCAGCACCTCAGAAGGCAGGGTTAGCATGGCCGAAATGTGGAAACGCTTTGTCAGCACGCCACAACAACCAGCACCACCAGCTGATATGGAACGTCTTAGCAGGAGGCAGCATTTCACCAACATGGTGGAGCAGTATGTATGCACACGACTACACGTACTGAATGATGGGTCTTCCCCCTTCAACTTCTGGGTCTCCAAATTGGGCACATGGCCTGAGCTTGCCCTTTACACCTTGGAGGTGCTGGCCTGCCAGTGTATTTTCTGAACGTGTTTTTAGCACGACTGGAGTGGGTTATCACAGGTTATATTTCCCAATGTTTTGGGGTGTACCCTAATTTAAAAAAATTAAAATAAATTTAAAACCAAAAAGCATTGTAATCTACCTCCTCCACCACCTCTTCCACCTACAACGCCACATCCATCGCCTCCTCAACCTCTTACTCCATATGGACCTCGTCCTCCTAGATCAGGATTATTATTATTTATTTTTTTTGTTTACGTATTTTATGTTATTTAAAGTCATTTCCCTATCCACATTTGTTTGTAGAGCACTTGCCATGTTCTTAACCACATTTGATGCCATTTGCAGTCCTCTAGCCCTTTCCATTACATTTTTTCAGCCATTTTAGTGCTCAAAAGTTTGGGTCCCCATTGTCTTCAATGGGGTTCAGGTTCGGGGTCAAGTTCAGGTCCCGAACTCGAACTTTTTTGTGAAGTTTGGCCGGATCCATTGAACTCAAACATCCAGGTGTCCGCTCAACTCTACACTTGGCATCTGCACATTGTGCATTATTTTACTAACTGTGGTATGTGAACTATACAGGGAGTGCAGAATTGTTAGGCAAGTTGTATTTTTGAGGATTAATTTTATTATTAAACAACAACCATGTTCTCAATGAACCCAAAAACTCATTAATATCAAAGCTGAATATTTTTGGAAGTAGTTTTTAGTTTGTTTTTAGTTTTAGCTATTTTAGGGGGATATCTGTGTGTGCAGGTGACTATTACTGTGCATAATTATTAGGCAACTTAACAAAAAACAAATATATACCCATTTCAATTATTTATTTTTACCAGTGAAACCAATATAACATCTCAACATTCACAAATATACATTTCTGACATTCAAAAACAAAACAAAAACAAATCAGTGACCAATATAGCCACCTTTCTTTGCAAGGACACTCAAAAGCCTGCCATCCATGGATTCTGTCAGTGTTTTGATCTGTTCACCATCAACATTGCGTGCAGCAGCAACCACAGCCTCCCAGACACTGTTCAGAGAGGTGTACTGTTTTCCCTCCTTGTAAATCTCACATTTGATGATGGACCACAGGTTCTCAATGGGGTTCAGATCAGGTGAACAAGGAGGCCATTTCATTAGATTTTCTTCTTTTATACCCTTTCTTGCCAGCCACGCTGTGGAGTACTTGGACGCGTGTGATGGAGCATTGTCCTGCATGAAAATGATGTTTTTCTTGAAGGATGCAGACTTCTTCCTGTACTACTGCTTGAAGAAGGTGTCTTCCAGAAACTGGCAGTAGGACTGGGAGTTTAGCTTGACTCCATCCTCAACCCGAAAAGGCCCCACAAGCTCATCTTTGATGATACCAGCCCAAACCAGTACTCCATCTCCACCTTGCTGGCGTCTGAGTCGGACTGGAGCTCTCTGCCACTTACCAATACAGCCACGGGCCCATCCATCTGGCCCATCAAGACTCACTCTCATTTCATCAGTCCATAAAACCTTAGAAAAATCAGTCTTGAGATATTTCTTGGCCCAGTCTTGACGTTTCAGCTTGTGTGTCTTGTTCAGTGGTGGTCGTCTTTCAGCCTTTCTTACCTTGGCCATGTCTCTGAGTATTGCACACCTTGTGCTTTTGGGCACTCCAGTGATGTTGCAGCTCTGAAATATGGCCAAACTGGTGGCAAGTGGCATCTTGGCAGCTGCACGCTTGACTTTTCTCAGTTCATGGGCAGTTATTTTGCGCCTTGGTTTTTCCACACGCTTCTTGCGACCCTGTTGACTATTTTGAATGAAACGCTTGATTGTTCGATGATCACGCTTCAGAAGCTTTGCAATTGTAAGAGTGCTGCATCCCTCTGCAAGATATCTCACTATTTTTGCCTTTTCTGAGCCTGTCAAGTCCTTCTTTTGACCCATTTTGCCAAAGGAAAGGAAGTTGCCTAATAATTATGCACACCTGATATAGGGTGTTGATGTCATTAGACCACACCCCTTCTCATTACAGAGATGCACATCACCTAATATGCTTAATTGGCTTTTGAGCCTATACAGCTTGCAGTAAGACAACATGCATAAAGAGGAGGATGTGGTCAAAATACTCATTTGCCTAATAATTCTGCACTCCCTGTATAAATATCTAACTACAGGCACCATCTTGTAATGGAGTCTTCTCTAACAACAGAAAAGCATATATGACGTAGCAAGGAGACGTGTTCTCTATGGTAGGATGGAACCTTTGTGCTCTGCAGAACATAAGGTGTTGTCTGAGAGCTAGAGTATGTAAGAGATTTCTTATCTGAATCAAAGAATGTAGTCCACATCTCTATCACACCCCTCAATCAGTATTTTGTGGAAGTAGGTATATAGAACTTCTTAATCAGTATTTTGTATAAGCAGGTATATTGCACCGCTCAATCTGTTTTTTGGGGGAAACAGTTATATTACACCCGTTGCAAATACACTTGTCCATCTATATACCTGCGGTATTGCAGCAGCACAGCACACAACTGCTGCATAATACAAATGCACTACAACATACTTTCTATGTTAGAAAGTATATTATAGGTATATCATACCCCTCAATCAGTTTTTTTGGGGCAGCAGGTATATCACACCAGTTGCAATTAGTTATTCTAATAGCGTTTGTCACTCTATATAGCTGCGGTATCGCAGCAGAACCGCACACAACTGCTGCACAATACAAATACACTATAATATACTTTCTATGTTAGAAAGTATATTATAAGTATATTACACCCCTCAGTATAATCACACTTATCGATAGTACACCTATACCAGTCCTTAAAAGGACTTTTGTAGCCCTTTTATCTAGCATTTGGTCTCCCTAACAATCTGTACCTGCTTTACAAAGCAACCTCTCCCTACCCTGGCAAAACACAGAATGTAAAATGTCTGCCAGATCGGGTTCTGTTATAGGGTTGGGGGTATGTCTATGTGCTGAAACGTCTCAATTGGCTGTCCTGTCCCACCTGATGGATGTGTCATAGGTCAAAGTTTGGTGCAATGCAACAGAATATGGCTCATGCAAACATCGCCATATGTTTGCATGTTCTGCGAATCGCGAACGAGCAAAGTTTGGCGTGAAACGACCGCCGGGCAAACCACAAGGCCATCTCTACTATTGAATGCTTGATTGCCATGCTTTTAGACCCTGGCTATCCAAGAAAAATTATAATGTTTTCATGTTGCTGAAAAGAAGTCCAAATTCCTTGTTTTACGAGGAAACACTGTCTTGCAGCTTGCTGTAGCTTTTGGTTCACAGACAACTGCAACCCCCATATCTGAGTGGAACTCACCCTCTCCACCCCTGCGGAGTCACCCATTACTTACTGTCTCTGCTGCCACAGACAGCAGTAGCCTCAGCGGCCAGTTAGTATCATCAGCATGATGGGGCAATTTTTTGGTGTGCGGTACCAGGCTGACGCAAATCAACGAATGGAGACCTACTGCCTCAACACCTAGGTTCAGTCCTACCTGGACTCTGGCCTTTCTCTTCTATACCATGTTCGCTGACCACAAAAACTTATTGGAAGGTAGACTGATACACTGTCTCTAACTGTCCCAGTATGCAGTCTCTGTTCTGTCCGGCCTCCAGTGTATTCTCAGAGAGGGATTTCAATGCAGCAGGATGCATCATGGCAGCCAAACAGACACAGTTGTCCTCTGTCAGTGTACAAAACATCACTTTTGTCAAAATGAACAAAGCATGGCTCCCAGAGGATTTTCATATACCTCCGGCTGGAGCCAATGAATAGATCTGCCCTTGCTGATGGTCCCCCATCATGCCATTGATGCTGTCTCCCTGCCTACCACTATCTTTCTGTACTATATGGATGCTGCTACTGCCACTGTCTGTCTACCTACCATCATTTTATGTACTGTATGGCTGCTGCTGCTGCTTCTGCCAGCATGCCAATGCACATTCATGGTACGACTGCTGTCAGCCTGGTAACCATCATGTTCTTTAGTGTTTAGCTGCGTGTTGCTGCCTGCGTGTTGCTACTGCAGTACCCCAAACCTGGGGATATCTGCAAATGTTTTATTGCACATTGTTATGTGATGTTATACTGTGTTATGTTCTAGGTTGTATGTTCCAGCTAGAGGAAGAATGGTTGACAATGGTTTACAGGAACAGGGCTAACCACTGTGTTCCTCCCCTCTTGGTAGGAGTCTGTTTGTCCTACTTCCTGACAGGAGGGGAAGTTCCTGAGTAGATAGCAAGGGGATAGGTAGCACGTCAGAGCTCCTACTCCGAGGCACCATCTGTATTGTATTCTCCTGTGAGTCCATCATTCCAGAAAGATCATCAGAATCAAGAACACTGCTTCCAAGAAGCTTCAGTGTACACAGACAGAAGAGTGATCAGCCAACTCACAGCTTTACAAACATTGCTGCAGGTGAGGAACTACGGTTCAGACACTCAACACCTAAAGTAACTACCAGACAATATTAACATCAAGACTATCACAGTTGACACCTATATCCAACAGTGCCTGCAAGTACCATTAAATAGCCATCCAACCAGCCTCTATACCTCTTCCTCGAATGCCAAAAACTGCACTTTGTACTGAATACTACTGGATGTGCCACAAGTTACATTTTGCACCAAGTAAAGAGAGACTTTTATATGTTCACTTCTGGCCTGATTCTTCAAATCACCATTTCTCTGCCCCAATCCCCAGAGAGCAACGCTCTATGGGAGTACACCATGACACAACATCTCATAAAGCTGCCAAATCCCCAAATGCCACTTCCATTACCCCTACGACCACTACACAGCTGCCACTACTACTACCTCTAAATAGCCACACACAGACATCTACTGCCTTGTCTCTTCCATGCTGTGCTGCTACTATTGAGGCCACATGCCACTATAACCCTATCCTTTCCACATCCACACTATACAGCTGCTGCAGTATAAATAGGGACACTCTGCCCCTGTTAACACATAATTTTTGGATGTTTGTGCTGAACTGTTTCTTCTGACATTAACATTGGTGCGTATAAACATGGGCAGGGATCTGCGCCCTTAAAGACATGATTTTTGGATGCTTGGTCCAAACAACCCATTCTTTTACCCATAACATCTGTCCCCAATAAGGGACAATTTCCTCAAGCTTTTTAATATGTAAAAACATAACAAACGTGACAGCACAGTTTGTTTGTTAACACCCTCAAATATGCATTTACCTATAGCAATACAGTATATGTCAATGTCACTCTGACATTATTTGGTATTGCTGTTATTGCATTCGAGAGTTTAAAAGGCAGAAATTCACGAAATCGGACACAAAACAAATTTCAAGAGATTTACTCATCTCTAGTACTTAGCAATTATTGGGGTCATTTATCAAATTGGTGTAAAGTAGAACTGGCATAGTTGCCCATAGCAACCAATCTAATTCCACCTTTCATTTTCCAAGGAGCTGATTGGTTGTTATGGGCAACAAAGCCAGTTCTACTTTACACCAGTTTGATAAATGACCCCATATATTTTGATCAAAATCAATTAAGCCCAACCCCAGCATGGCTTTTACTTCTGTAATTGGTCATAAACCATTAACTAATGCAACTTTTCCACAGTCTATTTTTAATAATTGCAATACAAATCTGTAGTCCACCCTCCCTGAATTCTCTGGGGGCTTACTGGCACGAGAGAGCTAACAATAATGCAGACAAAGTATACATGTGGAGCCTGCTCACCCTAAATACATTTGAGGCCGGGTGGCACAGAGAGAGGTATCATGCCAAGTAGTCTCCCATCCAGAAAGAGGTTACTTTGCCGTGGTGGATGAACAAAAATTTCATCCACCAAAATATATTTGCTAAATAACGTATATTTAGTTTATATAGTGAATAGGACATTAGTTTATATTTTTGATGTCAGAATAGCTGACGGTTTTTCATCAACATCCTTTACCATAATCATTATTAGTGTTGAGTGTGTATATTCGAATAGCGAATATTAATCACGAATATCGCAACTTTGCAAATTCGTGAATATTACAAATATAGTGCTATATATTCCCTATATCGAATATTCATAATTTTTTAACATCTGAAAACATGATTCCTCCCTGCTTCTTTCTTGTGGGTCAATGAGTCATTGGCCCATTTGTTTTTTCACACGCGTGATAAAACAAAATGAAGGTTTACAAACAACATCTCTTAGCAACTATCAGTGAAAAACACATCGCACCCACACTTGCTTGCGGATGCAATGCGTTTTTCACGCAGCCGTTGTCCCGGGCGCCACACTGAGGGGGGTGCTGTCCGCTGGCACAACAAAATCTTAAATAGTTGATTCTGTGTTTTTTTTTCCCACATAGCGCCGCAGAGCAGAGTGAGGAGGCGCGCAGGGCAGTTAGTTAACACTTATAGGTTCCGCCCACCTTCCAGCATAGCGCCGCAGAGCAGAGTGAGGAGGCGGGGCGCGCACGGCAGTTAGGTAACACTGATAGGCTCCGCCCACCTTCCAGCATAGCGCCACAGAGCAGAGTGAGGAGGCGGGGCGCGCACGGCAGTTAGTTCACACTGATAGGCTCCGCACATCTTCCAGGCCGGAAATACAGTGGGGAGCCAGAGCAAGAAGAAGAAGATACCTGCCGCACTGTCGCTTCAGGACTGAGACTGGAGAGTTTGTCCAGAGGCAGCCTGAAAGCTACACTGACAGTGAGTGACAGTCAGTGTCCCTCCCACCCTGAGTGTGTTAGGTGTGTTGGCATGGGCTGAGGGCAGGGGTTAGGGGTAATATATGAGTGAAATGCCACTTTGCCAGTGCCATGAGACCCAGGCCAAGGCTGCCAAGCAGGTGGCAGCCAGGGTGCTGCTGAAGGATGACCAGCCCAGGGACCCTGACTGAGACAGTATACCTCTCTGGGATGCCATCTGCATTCTGCCCAGCTCTGCTGTCCATATACAAGGCCTTCCCTGGTATATGGAGTGGACAGCAGAGATGGACAGATGGCATCCTCTGGGCAGTACTGTCTCTCTGATCATCCTTCCCCAGGACCCTGACTGCCACCTGCTTGGCCTGGCTCTCATGGCACTTCACTGCCTGGTGCTTGGCTATCGGCACTGAGTGACTCAGTCAGTGTCGCAGTGTGACTGTCACTCAGCGCTGATAGCCAAGCACCAGGCAGTGAAGTGCCATGAGAGCCAGGCCAAGCAAGTGGCAGTCAGGGTGCTGGGGAAAGATGACCAGAGAGACAGTACTGCCCAGAGGATGCCATCTGCCCATCTCTGCTGTCCATATACCAGGCCAGGCCTACCAGCATTACCCTTTGATATACCGCCTGCCTGCCTGCCTGGTCACCCCACCTAACACTCAGGGAGACAAGTGGCTCAGACTGTTAGGTGTGGGGTGACCAGGCGGTATATGAAGGGGTAATACTGGTAGGCCTGGTATATGGACAGCAGAGATGGGCAGATGGCATCCTCTGGGGGTTGTATCTTACATGGGACTATATGTTGGAGGAACTGAAGGGAGAGTGATGTATTTTACATGGGACTGTATGCTGGAGGGGCTGAAGGCAGGGAAGTGATTTATCTTACACGGGAATGTATGCTGGAGGGGCTGAAGGGGGCCATAATTATTACTATAATACTACAGAGGTGGTAATTATATATTATAATTATACAGGGGGCATTATACTTATGGACACTACGTAGGTAGGGGAGGTTTGTTATCTGAAGATGATAGTAAAGTAAGGAATCTAAAAAAAAATCAGCGAAACTTTGCAGAGACGAGACGCTGTCATGACGGTCCTATCGCCGAATGAAGACGCTGAGGAAAGTCTACATCACAGGAGATGTCACTGGATGTAACAGGTATAGTGCTGTATTCTCCTGTACAGTATATTTCATAGAAATGTATGATATGTCCATCCAAATATCTGTTTCACGGTAGGGTGGGAGGGGGTATATAGAATTTGGCCGACACTGCCTCAGCCCAGCCCCAGACTTCAGGTCACAATGTGCGTGTTCTGAATTCTGGGGCCTCACACCCATCTACTACATTATCTGTACTCAGAGAGGTATCACTGTGTTATTTGTGGTCTTACGTAGGACTGCAGGTGATATCTACTACATTATTTGGGGCATGGTCACAGGTTGGGGGGGCGCAATACTTGGCTTGCCCGGGTGCTGGCTACTTACGCTACGCCACTGCGGTGATCAGATGGGTGCAGGAGCTGTGCCCCCAATCAGCAGCAGGGGTCCGTCAGTCACTGATAGCTGGACCCTTGCTGTATTCGCCGACATCGGTGAAAACACAGATGACGGCGCATTAACCATTGCAATGCCACTGTCAGCGCTGACAATGGCATGTGCGGTACCCCTGTCGGGGATGCAGGGACGGGGACCCGATGGCTGCGAAGGCAGCCCGATGCCTTCCATAGGCATCGTAGCTGCCTTCCCTCTAAGCAGGGTACACTAGTAATACACTTAGAGCCAATGCACTACAATACAGATGTATTGTAATGCATTGTACAGGGAATCAGACCTCCAAAAGTTGAAAATAAAAAGATTTAAAAAAAAAAGTTTTACACAATAATTTTTTTAAAAAGTGTTGTTTTCCCCCCCAAAATTTTTTTTAATTGTAAAAAAAGTGAAAAAAAAAGATATATGAGGTATTGCCACATCCGTATCGCTCAGCTCTATATATAAATATCACATGATTCACCCCGGTAGGTGAGCGCTGTAAAAAAAAAAAAACAGTGCCAAAACAGACATTTTCTGGTCACCTTGCCAAACTAACAGTGTAATACCAAGCGTATGTAGCCCAATATGGTACCAATCAAACCGTCATCTCATCCCGCAATAAATGAGATCCTAACTAAGACAATCACTACAAAAATTAAATAAATATGGCTTCAGGACATGGCAGCACAAAAACAAGATTTTATGCTATTCAAAAATGCTTTCACTGTATAAAACGTAAAGAATTAGAGATGAGCGAATCGAAGCTGACGAAGTAGAATTTGTTTCGATTCGCAACGAATGCAAATTTCACTTGCGCTTCGTGGTAACATATCGCATTTTTCCTAAAATAGCGGCTACACGTGTGAGGACTGAGGACATGGGGCATGTCTGCATGCAGCCAATCAGCAGCCAGCCAGCCCTGTGATGTCACAGCCCTATAAATATGGTGGCCATCTTAGAGTCAGACATTTTCCAGGGTTTAGAGTGCATGGACAGACGTGTGAAGGCGCTAGGGACAGCAATTGGAAAAACCTGATTGTGGAAAAAAAAGACAGAAAAAACTATGTATAAGTGCAGGGAAAGGATAGGGAGGAATCATTTCACAGCATCTTAGTGCAGGGAGAGACGTCAGAAGGCGTTAGGGACATTAATAGGAAAGTGATTTACAAGTGCAGGGAAAGATTATTTGGGGATCCAAATAGCTATTAGACAGCTCTGTCATTCCAGTTATTGGGCTGCAAGTGCTATGTTGAAAATCCTTTAGTGGCTTACCGTATTTTTCGCCCTATAAGACGCACCTAGCTTTTAGAGGTGCACAATAAGAAAAAAATATTTTTCATTATACCTCGGGTCAGACCACCAATCAGACCCCCAATGTTAATCGGACCTCGGCTAACAACCCCAATAGGATCCCCAATGTTAATAAGACCCCAATAAAACCTCAGATCAGACCCCCAATCAGACTCCAGCTCAGACCCTAATATGAATGACCCCCAATCAGACCTCAGATAATAGCCCCATGCTTCTCATCATCCCCAATAGCCCCATATCAGCCCCAGTAGCTTCATATCAGCCCCTAGCATCCTCATAGCAACCCACAGTGGCCTTATAGCAGCCCCCAGTAGCTTCTCATCAGCCCCCAGCAGCCTCTCCATCAGCCCCCAGTGCCTCTCACCAGACCCCAGAAGTGTCCATCAGCCTCTTACATATAAAATAAAAAAACACTTACCTCTCCTGCTCCTGGACACCGCAGCTCCTCTACTCCAGTGCGATCTGCATCCTCCTGCTGTCGGCTATGCTGTGAAGGCTGCGCACAGCGTGACATCACAGAGAGTCTCAAGCTGTGTGCAGCCCTGCACAGCCGACAGTCGAGGACCAGGAAGCGGTAAGTACAAAGCCTTCACCGCTTCCCGGTCCTCTAGTACATAATGGAAGTGGCTTATTAGTATTTGCCCCATAAGGCGCAGGTGCATTTTCCCCCCACTTTTGGAGGAAAAAAAATGTGACTTATGGGGCGAAAAATACGGTATATCTTAGTATCTTTAGTATCTTATATCAGTACTACAAGAAAAATATATACGCATTTCACTTCTGCAGTTATTTCTGTGAAAGCGTATAGGGGCGTATTTCAGTAAAATAAGAAAAGAAATATATGCACTGCACTGTTGCCGTTATTTCTGCTGAAAGCGTATAGTGGCCTATTTCAGTCAAACAAGAAAAATATATTCTCAGTTCACTTCTGCAGTTATTTCTGTTGAAAGTGTAAAGGGGAAAATTACAGTAAAAAAATAAAAATATATACACACTGCACTGTTGCAGTTATTTCTGGTCAAAGCATACAGGGTCGTATTCCAGTACAACAAGAAAAATATATTCTCAGTGAATTTCTGCATTTAATTCTGGTGAAAGCGTATAGTGGCCGATTTTAGTCCAACAAGAAAAATATATGAGTTCACTTCTGCAGTTATTTCTGTTGAAAGAGTACAGGGTCATATTACAGTAAAAAAAGAATAAATAAATACGCACTTCACTGGTGCACTTATTTGTGGCAAAAAGGTTTAGTGGTCTATTTCAGTACAGAAAGAAAAAAAGATATGCACTTCCCTGGTGCACTTATTTGTGGCAAAAGTGTTTAGTGGCCTATTTCAGTACAGAACAAAACATATATATGCACTTCACGGGTGCATTTATTTCTGCTGAAAGCGTTTACTGGCCTATTTCAGTACAAAAAGAAAAATATATTCTCAGTTCACGTCGGCGGTTATATTGAAAGCATGGCTGGGAGTCAGCAGGGTGGCAGCAGTGAGAGGTCGGGAGCCAAACGTGCCCGGGGTAGAGCACCTGCTTCAGGAGTAGTGGTGCAGGAGTTCACAGAAGTAGTGGCGGTAGCAGTCGGTCAGTGCAGCGGTTATATGTGTTATTTTGTATTTCAGTACAAAAAGAAAAATACATTCTCAGTTAACGCCAGCGGCGGTTATATGTGCTGAAAGCGTTTAGTGGCCTATTTCAGTACAAAAAGAAAAATATATTCTCAGTTCACGTCGGCGATTATGTGTTCAAAGCATGGCTGGGAGTCAGCAGGGTGGCAGCAGTGGGAGGTCGGGAGCCAAACATGCCCTGGGTAGAGCACCTACTTCGCAGCAGCCTACCTACCCGGCCGGGAAGTAGTGGTGCAGGGGTTCACGGAAGTAGGGGCGGTAGCAGTCAGTCAGAGCTGTGGTTATATGTGGTAAAATCTTTATTGAAGTATTTCGGTCAAAAAACAAAATGTATTTAGCGGTCAGTGCTGCGGTTATATGCGGTAAAATCTTTATTGACGTATTTCGGGGAAAAACAAATTCTATTCAGGTTTAAGCACTGCAGTTACTGTATATGTGGTCAAATCTTTTGTGACGTGTTTTGGTGGAAAAACAAATCAGCTCTGTACTTATATGCGGTAAAATCTGTATTGATGTATTTCGGTGGAAAAACAAATTGTATTCAGCATTCAGCTCTGCAGTTATATGTGGTAAAATGTTTTGTAAAATATTTCGGTGGAAAAACAAATTATATTCACTGTTCAGTGCTATAGTTCTATGCGGTAAATTCTTTTTTGATGTATTTCCGTGGAAAAACAAATTTTATTCAGCGTTAAGCGCTGCAGTTATATGCGGTAAAATCTTTTGTGACGTATCTTGATGAACTTCGCGACTCTTCCGGGCTCAAAGCTATCTTGACGCTTTGTTTTCTCATTGTCTGTAGCTACTAGAGGCCTGTTCATGCAAGGCAGGTTCCCCCAGAAGTATCTTGATCGATCGACACTATGTCATTGTGCCACTCTGTGGCCTACTCATGCTGCTGCCACCTCCCGACTGTCGTTGTGCCATTCTGTGGCTTCCACATGCTGCTGCCATCTCCAGACTCTGTCATTGTGCCACTCTGTGGCCTCCTCCTGATGCTGCTGCTGCTGCTACCTCCAGGCTCTGTCGTTGTGCCACCTACTCATGCTGCTGCCACCTCCAGACTCGGTCATTGCGCTACTCTAATGAGTAGCTTGGGAAATTTTGTTGAAAATTTGAAAAATGGCTTCTAAAATTCTAAGCCTTCTAAATTCCTAAAAAAATAATCTAATATTTACAAAATTATGCCAAACATATGGGGAATGTTGATTGATAACTATTTTTAAAAAAATTTAATAATAAAAATCACAAATAAACTATAAAGAATTATGAAAATTATAAAAATTATAAAAAATTACATATACAGTGGATATAAAAAGTCTACACACCCTTGTTAAAATGTCAGGTTTCTATAATGTAAAAAAAATGGTTGCATTTCCTCTTTTAGGTAGAGGAAAGAAAAAATATAAAATAAAATAATATGGTTGCATAAGTGTGCACACCCTTAAACTAATACTTTGTTGACGCACCTTTTAATTTTATTACAGCACTGAGTCTTTTTGGGTATGAGTCTAGCAGCATGGCACATTTTGACTTGGCAAGATTTGCCCACTATATCAGATTTTCAATGGGCTTCAGGTCTGAGCTCTGGCTGGGCCATTCCAAAACTTTAATCTTCTTCTTGTGAAATCATTCCTTTGTTGATTTGGATGTATGATTTGGGTCGTTGTCATGCTGAAAGATGAAGTTCCTCTTCATGTTCAGCATTTTTAGCAGAAGCCTGAAGGTTTTGTGCCAATATTGACTGGTATTTGGAACTGTTCACAATTCCCTCTAGCTTAACTAAGGCCTCAGTTCCAGCTGAAGAAAAACAGCCCCTTGGCATGATGCTGCCACCACCATGCTTACTGTGGGTATGGTGTTCTTTTGGTGATGTGCAGTGTTGTTTTTGGGCCAAACATATCTTTTGGAATTATGGACAAAAAAGTTCAACCTTGGTTTCATCAGACCATAACACTTTTTCCCAGATGCTTTTGGGAGACTTCAGATGTTTTTTTGCAAAATGTAGCCTGGTTCAGATGTTTTTCTTCATAAGAAAAGGCTTTCGTCTTGCCACTCTACCCCATAGCCCAGACATATGAAGAATACGGGAGATTGTAGTCACATGTATCACACAGCCAGTACTTATCAGATATTCCTGCAGCTCCTTTAAAGGGGTACTCCCATCTTGCTACTTCATCCTCAATTGCTGCCAGCTAGCTGTTCACTTCCTGGTTTTCTGCTGCTAAGGCTGGGCGGGCTTAGGCAGTTTGAGTGAAGGCCGGCAACACCTCCTTATGACATCACACTGAGAACTCAGTCCTTGCGTGCTAGTTCATGTGAAGAGTATGACTCATCAGTCTGGCAGCCTGCAGTGTCTGTGAGGTTCCTCCCCCCTACTGGCGGAATCAGAGAGCCATGTGAAGTGAGCTCAGTGCACAGTAACACATGGCTGTTCTGCAGTTTTACACACAAAATCTCTTATCTTTTACAAACCCATTCTGTGCATCAAAAACTATAATTCCATATTATACATTAGCTCAAAAGCTTGACCAACCCCCACCGACCAGCACTGATGCAGATTTGTTTCCATTACAGCTGTACTCCAGTTGTGTATAAAACTTACACTATGTATCTTTATAGATGCATATACAGCCCAGCTACATGTGTCTTCTCCAGTCCCCTAACATCACTTTGGCTGAATGGCTTTCTATACAGCCCTGCTACATCTTTATTCTATTCTCCCACTAGCACAGTGTCTGAAAAGCTTCATATACAGCTCTGCTACATCTGTCTGTTTATCTCTTCAACCAGCACTGTGTCAGAACAGCCGCGTATACAGATCTGCTACATCTGTCTATTCTCTTCCCTATTCGAACTGTGTCTGAACAGCAGCGTATTCAGCTCTGCTACATCAGTTTCTCTCTTCCACCAGCATTGATGCTGACCCGCAACATATACAGCTCTGTACATCAGTTTCTCTCTTCCCCTAGCATTGATGCTGACCCGCAACATACACAGCTCTACTACATCAGTTTCTCTCTTCCACCAGCATTGATGCTGACTCACAACATATACAGCACTGCTACATCAGTTTCTCTCTTCCACCAGCATTGATGCTGATCCGCAACATATACAGCTCTACTACATCAGTTTCTCTCTTCCCCTAGCATTGATGCTGACCCGACACATATACAGCTCTACTACATCTGTCTATTCCCTTCCCCACTAGAACTATGGCTGAACAGCAGCATATTCAACATGCTACATCCATCAGCCCCCAAGTGCCTCCATCAGCCCCCATATGCCTCAAACAGACCCCTATATGCCTCAAACAGCCCCCATCAGCCTCAAATAGCCCCCATATGCCTCAAACAGCCCCCATCAGCCTCATACAGACCCCATCAGCCTCCATATGCCTCAAATAGCCCCCCATATGCCTCAAACACCCCCATCATCCTCAAATAGCCCTTATCAGCCTCAAACAACCTCCATCAGCCTCAAACAGCCCCTCATCAGCCTCAAATAGCCCCAATCAGCCTCAAACAGCCCCCATCATCCTCAAATAGCCGCCTTCAGCCTCAAACAGCTCCCATCAGCTGCAAACACCCCCCATCAGCCTCAAATAGCCCCCCATCAGCCCCATATGCCCCAAATGGCCCCATCAGCCTAAAATAGCCCCCTATCAGCCTAAAATAGCCCCCCATCAGCCCCCATATGCCTCAAATAGCTCCCATCAGCCTAAAATAGCCCCCTATCAGCCTAAAATAGCCCCCCATATGCCTCATATAGCCCCTCAAATAGCCCCCATCAGCCTCAAATAGCCCCCCATCAGCCCCCATATGCCTCAAATAGCCCCCATCAGCCTAAAATAGCCCCCTTATCAGCCCCCATATGCCTCAAATAGCCCCCATCAGCCTAAAATAGCCCGCTATATGCCTAAAAGAGCCCCTCATATGCCTCATATAGCCCCCCATATGCCTCCATCAGCCGCCCAAGTTCCTCCATCTGCCCCAAAAGTAAATCCATCAGCCCAAAAAGTACATCCATCAGCCCCCTCAAGTGCCTCCATCAGCCCCTATATGCCTCATCAGCCTCAAATAGCCCCCATCAGCCTCAAATAGCCCCCCATATGCATCAAACATCCTCCATCAGCCTCATACAGCCCCCATATGCCTCAGACAGTCCCCATATGCCTCAAATAACCCCCCATCAGCCTCCATTTGCCTCAAACAGCCCCCATCATCCTCAAACAGCCCCCATCATCTTCAAATAGCCCCCATCAGCCTCAAACAGCCCCCATCAGCCTCAAACAGCCCCCCATCAGCCTCAAACAGCCCCCCATCAGCCTCAAACAGCCCCCCATCAGTCTCAAACAGCCCCCATCATCCTCAAACAGCCCCCATCAGCCTCAAACAGCCCCCATCAGCCTCAAATAGCTCCCCATATGCATAAAACAGCCCCCATCAGCCTCATACAGCCCCCATATGACTCATACAGCCCCCAACATCGTCAAATAGCCCCCCATCAGCCTCAAACATCCCCCATCAGCCTCAAATAGCCCCAATCAGCTACTGGTTTCTGTAGTGTCCGATCTTAATTCCTGGCGTCCCACGTGGTTTACTTTACACTACTTTCACCTGCTCTAATTTACCGGACCTGAGGTTTGTAGGATCCTTTGAACAGGAGCTAGTTTTGAGAGGAGAATTGATTCACTATGAAGTGCTTCATAGATCTTTTCACATATCCCTGCACTAAAATGGGGCTTTAGAGGTTGCAGATATAACTCTGAGCACTTTGCCACATGGGATGCCATGGCGGGTAGAGACTAGTTTTGAGAGACAGAACCTTTTAAGTGCAAGCGCTATATTGCTACTATCTATAAGATCTGAACACACAAAGATCAAAGGATACAATATAATCAATCAAATGTATCTAACATGCTGAACTAAATAATAAATGCATTTTATGCTCTGAACTAACTAGCAGCTGCAGTAACATTATCAGGATTGAACTATCGATAATGGGGATAATATATCTGCAAAACAGTGGACTTTCCGGATATTTTAAGACATTTTAGGATATTCTGATATATGGTATAATCTGGTATTTACTATTACCTTGATGCTTCTCTACAGCTGTATTGATGACAACATTCAAAATTATTCATTATAATTTCACACTAATAAGGAAGTCATATATGCAGCTGTCGATATAACATCATAATCCTATCATACGGAACTTTTATTATTCTACTTCATATACAAATGAGCTCCTCATATACGTCATTTTTTATACATTTTATATTTTTCATAATTCTTTATGGTTTATTTGTGATTTCTTTTTATTATTAAACTATTTTTGTGTTATATTTTGGATTATATTTTCTCTGAATGATCCCAGATGTAGAGCGCCCGCCTCCAATTCCTATTCCAACGCAATCCAAATCTTGATGGGGTGAGTCAGATTGGCAAGAGCACCACATCCGTGGTGGCAATTGGGTGAGCCTCTATATTTTATTATAAAGAATAGGCATTGTTACAATGGGTCCACACACACACAAAAAAAAAAAAAAAAAAACAGATGCAACACAGATGTCATGTGAATGCACTCTTAGACAAAAAAAACCTCAATGATTCCTGGTGTCCTTATGTAATTACTAATCATATAGTATCTCAATATCTTACAAATCTTCCAAATTCTTTATTACGGGAACAGGTCATTTAAGTATTCACCAAGTTAACCATGCACACTGGCAGCATACGTAATCAGATCAAGTTATCATAACTGTGCCCCCGGCAGCCATACTGACAACAGTAGTTTTCTCCATCACAGCTCTGACAAGCATAGAAATAATGGGGCTTCCTGGGGACACCTCCTGGCAAATCAGTGAAAAAGCAATTAGCCATACAATGGACTGTTACCAAAATCAGGACACCCCAGGGACCTCTCATTCACTGTCTGATGGACTGTGAGAGACTTTAATAACATCAACAGCTTGTGCACACAGCATGCACATAGAAAGAAGTATCCCACATTAAGAGGCTAAGATCAATTAACGATCCTCCCTCCCTGATTTATTGCATTACAGCTGGGAACTAAAGTGTAATACCTCTATAATAGGACAGCGCTGAGGAGACGAGGATAAGTTAGGGTCCATTCACACATCCGCAGTGTTTTGCGGCTCCACAAAACACCGGGCCGGCACCCCAATAGAAATGCCGATTCTTGTCCGCAGGTGCGTTATCAGGCACCAGCCTGATAAATAGGAAATGCCACACATTGCAAATACATTAGATAAATAGGCAGATGTTTAAATTGTCCCTTTTACACACATATGTGGGACCCTGCAAATCCTTGGTGGTTATAAGTGCAAAGTAACACAACAGTGTTTGAGGGACATTTATAAAACTGTCTAAGAGGAAAACAGTCTTTCTTGCCCATAGCAACCAATTACATCACAGCTTTCATTTTTCAAGAGCAGAATTTGTATTGACAGCTGTGCTTTTATTGGCTGCCATGGGCAACAAAGACAGTTTTTCATTTATACTGTTTTCACATATAAAAGGAATATCAAGTCTGGATTTACCGTCCCACTACCCTCGTGGGTACTGCAAAGTTGTTGTATTGTACTTTAAATGCCTTACATAGCCTGTTGTTAAGCTGCAATATGTCCTTATGCATCATCCCTGCTAACAGGTGTATTAGAATTCATTTACATTGAGATCACCACTAGGGGGAGATAATACCTCCCATATATATAGTCCAGCTCAGGCCTAGCTAGAGAGATCAGGTTTCCGAACTAGTTCAAGGGGAAGTTGAGAGAGAACTGTTGTGTCAACTGCGGCCTGTTATTCGGATCCCTTCTCCATATCTCAGCCCAGAGCTGAAGTACGTTACCTATTCAGAGACTATTACAGAAAGGAGACCCCCAAAGGGTTATTGGACACATCTGCCTTAGGACCTTTGGACTCCACCGTGAAGGATTTACCAGTCTTTGGCAACTTCACAAGCCTGAACCAGGATTACCAGGACCATTCCTGAAGTCATCTATCAGTAAGGCTACAATCTCCTTATTTAATAACTAGTGAGGGACAGTTACACCTGTCAGCAGAGGATTAGCAGCAGGTTTATCTCTGTATTGAGACTGTTTAAATGCTTTGGATGAACTGTAACCAAGAGTAATCTACAGTAAAGTTCCCTTTTGAGTTTCATCCTGCTTGCCTCAGACTCATTTTCTCTATTAATACAACAGTAAATGGTTGTACCTCCATACAAAAGGTACTGGCGTCACGACTACAAGGGACCTTGGCACTGGCACATTAATACAGACCACCAAGGGCACCTCAAACCAACATCTGGCCAGTGTCTCTTGCCCCAGAGAATACTTGTGCCTTTCTCCTTTTCACCTATGCGAGCCTGCCCAGGGACGACATAACCATGAGTAACCAGAACTGTATTTACCTCGGCCCACCTATTGCTCACACCGTGACCTCACACATAATTCCCCTGCAAGGTCTGGCATACCGTATAGTTGCCCATGCTATGTAGCTATCAGCCTGAAGATGTTCCTCGCCAGGCGCATTCTTACTACAGAATAAATGTTTTGGGTGCCTAGGCATGGGGCAGTCCCTGTACAGCACCCACTGTTATTTTGCAGAACATTTACTGTTGTGTTCACACATGCACTGACTTGGACAAAACCCAGATTAAAGGTAAAATCTGGGACAGATATTGTGGATGTTCACAAATATTGCTCCTCTGGGTAAACTCCATAAAATTTCTGGGTTACCTTGCATGTGTGATAGGGATTTAGACGGTTTTATAATTCTCCTCTTTTATGTTATAGAAACACAACGATTTATAAAACTGTCTAACAGAAAAAAAATTCCCTTGTTGCCCTAAGCAGATAATGATAGCATGGCTACCATTTTGTATTCTGCTCCTTAAAAATAAAAATTGTGCAGTGATTTATAAGTAACAAAAAGAGTTTTCACAAATCTGGCCCATTGTCTCAGCAAATTCATAGGGTTCTCAACAGAAGGTTTGTTTGGGCTTGAAAAAGAATACTGATGTGGATTTTAAAGTTTGAGTTAACAGGGTAATTTGGGATTTTTATATTGATTACCTATCTTTAGGATTCTCATCTCTGTGGGTCTGACACCTGGCACCCAAAGATCAGCTGTTTAAAAAGGCCCTGGCTCTCTCATGGTTAGGTATGAGAAGGAGAGTTAGAACCAGGGGCGTAACTACCATAGCAGCAGACCATGAGACTGCTATGGGGCCCAGGGCAAGAGAGGACCCAGTCTTAGTTGGGATTATCTCCTCTTCTACTGGAGGTAAAAACTTTGTCAGGACTCTACCCTTTAAAGCAGGAGTAACCAACCTGCGGTTCTCCAGCTGTTGCAAAACTACAACTCCCAGCATGCCCAGACTGCCTACAGCTATCAGCCTACAGATAGGCATGGTGGCAATTGTAGTTGGACAGTTGAAGAACTGCAGGTTGGCCAACCCTGCTCTAAAGGAACAACTTTTAGCTAACAAAGCAGTGGAAAAATGTCCCAAAGGTCATTGAAAAGGGTTTAGGCAGAAACCCTTCTGTCCTGTGTGGGGGGCCTGGTTTGATCCTTGCTATGGGGCCCTCACATCTCTATCTACGCCACTGGTTAGAACCCTGGTTAGAACCCTTAAGGCTGAAAGGTATATGGGATTTTGATAAAGTGAGGAGTGAATGTTAGGGGACTATTTTGGGTCTAGGCCAGTGTGCCCATTTTTCAATTCCTAAAACACCTATAGCCCCCTTTCATTTATATTTCTACTAGAGCATTATTTCTTCTACAGCATTAGTATTTTTGCTGTTGAATTTTAGATGTAGTGCAACTACAGGCTGGAGGATTATGGGAGTTGTAGTTACAAAGCATTTGGAGAGCCACAAGTTGGAGATCACTATTTACAATCTCCAGGGTTTCGTGAGCCACACCTGACAGCTGTATTCTTGCCAAGATGCAGGATTTGAAGGCTAATCCCTGAAAATGGTTCCTGAGTCTAAGGCCTCTTTCACACGGGCGAGATTTCCGCCCGTGAGGTGAACGCATTGCACCTGCACTGAATCCGGACCCTATCATTTCTTGATTTTCGTGATTTTCACACATTACTTGTGCGTTGCGTGAAAATCGCAGCATGCTCTATATTGCATGTTTTTCGTGCAACGCAGGCCCCATAGAAGTTAATGGGGCTGCGTGAAAATCGCAAGCATCCGCAAGCAAGTGCGATTTTCATGCATGGTTGGTTGCTAGGAGACGATCGGGATGGGGACCTGATCATTATTATTTTCCCTTATAACATGGGTATAAGGCAAAATAATAGCATTCTTAATACAGAATGCTAAGTAAATTAGGAATGGAGGGGTTAAAAAAATTAATAAATAATTAAACTCACCTTATCAGCTTGTTCGTGCTGCCCGGCTTCTCTTCTTTCTAATTCTTTGATGACCTGAGCGAAAAGAACTATCACGACCGGCGTGCCTATCACATACGTGACACAAAGGGAGGGAAAAGGGAAGGTTCTGTCCACGGGAGAGGGAAAGGTGGTGACCCCTATCTCACCTTGAGGCTGGCACCTGACTGCCCTGACGTCCCTAGATGGGTTCCTCGTCCGTACGCCGATCGCGTGCCTAAAACCCTGGCTTTCCCTAAGATGAGCCCTAGATAGTGAATAGGGCGGTGGGACCACTAGTCCACACCACTAACTCTAAAGGAAAACACCAGGGGGAGGACAGACAATACAGACAACATATAATCCCAGGTGGGCGACAACAGAAGACAACAAAAAGCCCAACAGGGATCCGGAGGGTAACACTCTGGAACAACAACCAGGATTCACAGCTCCAGTGGGTCAGTATAGAAGTCCAGGCAGGAAGCTCTATATCTGGCAACCAGAGAAGTGGGAGAGGAGAATATAAGGAGATTGGGAGTGACAGACAAGAAACAGCTGAGGAGGAGAAGCTACGGATCCCTGGTTGAGACAAAAAGGATAGTAAGGCAAACACAGAAAACTATCATTAAGAAACAGCGTGATCTTTAGACATAGAGCGCGCAGCCACCTGCTGCGACTTCCTGACCCCGGGTATAACGGAGTCAGACGTGGCTCTTGACACCCTTGTGACAAGGACCTTTGGTGACTTCACTACGCACATCACATGGTCCATCACATGATCCATCACCATGGTGATAGATCATGTGATGGACCATGTGATGAGTGCAGTGGCGTCATCAAAGGTCCTTTACCCAGGTCCCGAAGAAAGAAGAGGAGATCCGCTATGCGACCAAATGGATGGGGTGAGTTACATTTGTTCATTATTTTTAACCCCTCAATGGACATTTTACACACATTCTGTATTAAGAATGCTATTATTCTCCCTTATAACCATGTTATAAGGGAAAATAATAAAATCTACAGAACACCTAACCCAAACCTGAACTTCTGTGAAGAAGTCCGGATTCGGGTCTGGGTACCAAACATGCCGATTTTTCTCACGCGTGTGCAAAACGCATAAAAACGCTTTGCACTCGCAGGGAAAAATTGTGCATTTTCCCGCACGTCACCCGCAACGCCCGTGTGAACCCAGCTTAAGGGTTCGACAGAAGGACAGGCTGCTCCACTTCTCCTTACTTTGTCTGGTAGCTAGGGTTTTCTACAGCAGGTAAAGATTCAGATCTGCTCTAGTCCTATATCTAAGCACCTTCTTTGGTACCCATGGTCTGGGTCACTTCCCCCACTAGAACCCCTCACTATGCCTTTGCTCTGCAGTATATTCAACATACACAATATACACTCACCTATAAAGAATTATTAGGAACACCTGTTCTTTTTCTCATTAATGCGATTATCTAGTCAACCAATCACATGGCAGTTGCTTCAATGCATGTAGGGTTGTGGTCCTGGTCAAGACAATCTCCTGAACTCCAAACTGAATGTCAGAATGGGAAAGAAAGGTGATTTAAGCAATTTTGAGCGTGGCATGGTTGTTGGTGCCAGACGGGCCGGTCTGAGTATTTCACAATCTGCTCAGTTACTGGGATTTTCACGCACAACCATTTCTAGGGTTTACAAAGAATGGTGTGAAAAGGGAAAAACATCCAGTATGCGGCAGTCTTGTGGGTGAAAATGCTTTGTTGATGCTAGAGGTCAGAGGAGAATGGGCCGACTGATTCAAGCTGATAGAAGAGCAACGTTGACTAAAATAACCACTCGTTACAACCGAGGTATGCAGCAAAGCATTTCTGAAGCCACAACATGCACAACCTTGGGGCGGATGGACTACAACAGCAGAAGACCCCACCGGGTACCATTCATCTCCACTACAAATAGAAAAAAGAGGCTACAATTGTCTGATGAGTCTTGATTTCTGTTGAGACATTCAAATGGTAGAGTCCGAATTTGGCGTAAACAGAATGAGAACATGTATCCATCATGCCTTGTTACCACTGTGCAGGATGGTGGTGGTGGTGTAATGGTGTGGGGGATGTTTGCTGGGCACACTTTAGGCCCCTTAGTGCCAATTGGCCATCGTTTAAATGCCACGGGCTACCTGAGCATTGTTTCTGACCATGTCCATCCCTTCATGACCACCATGTACCCATCCTCTGATGGCTACTTCCAGCAGGATAATGCACCATGTCGCAAAGCTCGAATCATTTCAAATTGGTTTCTTGAACATGACAATGAGTTCACTGTACTAAAATGGCCCCCACAGTCACCAGATCTCAACCCAATAGAGCATCTTTGGGATGTGGTGGAACGGGAGCTTTGTGCCCTGGATGTGCATCCCTCAAATCTCCATCAACTGCAAGATGCTATCCTATCAATATGGGCCAACATTTCTAAAGAATGCTATCAGCACCTTGTTGAATCAATGCCATGTAGAATTAAGGCAGTTCTGAAGGCAAAAGGGGGTCCAACACCGTATTAGTATGGTGTTCCTAATAATTCTTTAGGTGAGTGTACATATATGGCTGATTGGTTTTGACTAGAATGCCTTTCACTTTAACTGGACCTTTGACTGCAGTACATTATTCTTCCTTTATAATAGCAAAGAAAAAATAGATAATTTCACACCATGTGAAGGAGTCAGGCTGTGGTCAAGTGAGACATTAAGGCTTAGAGATTTCAGAAGTGTTTTACCTTCTGTTAATGTGTTGTTTGTTAATCTCTTTTAGCTCAAAATGAACTAAATAAAGAAACATCTTCAGTTCTAAGGTTCTCACCTGTGATTATGGTGCTTCAAAAAAGGAACACAGGAGAGGGTAGGGAAGAGAGAAGGTATACTGCAAAGATTTGTACCACCTCCATGTTTTGGACCCACTCAATTTTTGTCTAACTCTGATCAAATTAGATTATTTTATTTTTCTTTTGCTTAGCGTGTACACAGGGAAATCTTTGAATGTACAGGATAAATGTGTCCATAGGCTTCTACTGTCAGATGGAGGCCAAAGGAGAGTCAATTTGGCATCTGTCTGACAAGAATATGCTAGTTTACCACAATAAAAGGCAAAGAATAGTGTAAGAAATCATGCTATTCCATTCCCTGGAGTGCAGTTTTCTAACATAGCAGCCTATAGGTAATGGATTCTACAGCTTGACATTTGTCATAGACATCCTTTAAATGTATACGTCATCAACTTTCAATACCTTTTAACATATATGTTAAACAGATGCCAATAGCCTATGGATGAAGGCTTTTTCCTGACGTACAATATTGATGACCAATCCTCCGAATAGATCATCAATATCAGATTGGTGAAGGTCCTGGCATCCCTGCAGATCAGCTGTTTGAAGAGACTACAGTGAGCATATTTTATGGATACGATTTTGCTGACCTCAAATATATGTGTCTGTAAAACAGACACAATTAGTTTTTCTTGGCGTATATGTTAAGCAGAGAAAAAAAATGTAGGGTTAACTCGGATTAAATAGATGGTGATGCAGAATATTGCAGTGTGAATGAGGTCGTAGATAAATCAGTAAAACACTCACCACTACAGTTTCAGGCTTTACTGTTTTCCCTAACGCTGTAGGTGCCTTCCCTTTTCATTTGCCCTATTCTTCTGTTAGTGCCAGAAATCTGATATATACAGTGATGTGTACAGTATTGTCATTTCCATTTCCGTACCATATAAAGAGCCTGCCTTTTCATTGCTCCAGTGCATCTTAAATATTTGCCTTGCAAGTAATCTTCATTAAAACTTTGCCATAAATGCAGCTGAACCAGAAGATTCAGGAACACGTCTACTTGTCAATCCAGGTAGCCATGTGAGCACGGCGGAATCAACCATACAATGCAGGGGTAAGTACTGAGGAAACCATCTTGGCTCCAGGAGTCAGAAGGCCGTTGGATTTTTAGAAAAGCCCAGTGGACCCCTTTAAGCAATGACTAGGTGCGTTCTATGGACACTTCTGTTGAGCAGCTTTAATGGTCAACGTCACAGCATTGCCCTACCCTTAGGGTGGCTGAACAGGGTGCAGATTTATGTGCAGAAAATCGCATGAAATCTGCACCAAAACCGCACAAAAAAAGCACATAAATGTGCAGTAATTATAGCATTTTAGGTGCAAATTTTCCATCTCGTCCTTTCATTGATAAGGGTGAAATCTGTGCAAGTTAAATGCAATAACAATTGATTTCAAAATCCGCACAGCAGATCAATTTCCGCACCTAAGAAAAAAAACTAAGTGTACATTACATTTGTCATATCTCATACACTTTGCTGGTACTGTATTACGCTACAGTTTTTCCCTGCAAAATCCACACTGAAAAAACACCCATAATCTGTACTTTGTGCAGACAACCTTGATGTGATCGCCTACTCTTTAAGGCCACCTGCAAACTAGTGTGGGTGAATGTACATGAGATCCGCAGCAAAATCCGCAATTTCTAACAGCTGTTTCTGATGCAGATTTGATGCGGTTTTGTCGCAGTCTTCATTGGAAAAAGGTGAAATCATAAACATAATTGACATGCTTAGAGTTTGGAAATATGCACGGCAGATCAATTTCCACTCCAATTTTCCACAAAGTGTACATGAGATTTGTGTAATCCCATACACTTTTCTAGTACTGTACTATGCTGCAGTTTTTCCGCCTGGAAAAATTGCACGTATTCCGTAAAGTGTGCAGGTGGTCTACGGCTATACAATTTTTAGGTCCAACAGTGTTTTTAGTGATGAAAGAGCCCTACAAAGACAGAGTAGAATTAAATTCATTCTGTTTTCTGTGGTAAGGTCTTATTCACACATCAGTGTATTGGTCAGTGATTTCCATCAGTTATTGTGAGTCAAAACCAGGATTGGAGCCTCCACAGACATAAGGTATAAGGGAAGGATCTGCACCTGTTCTGTGTTTAGACCCACATCTGGTTTTGGTTCACAATCACTAATGGAAATCACTGATCAAAACACTGACTGCATGAACAAGACTTAGCACCATACTAACAATTTGTGTGGTAGCAGAACCAGTGAACAATTATATTTCTTGTAGAGATAAATTTAAAAATTGTGACCTCAACCTCACTTTATACTGCAGGAAGTTTCTAAGCTCCCTCTAGTGGTGGCTGTCACCATTTAAAATTGTATTATTTAAAATGTATGTCTGTGCAGTGGGTTTGAAGATTTGTATAGAGTTGAACTGCTGCAAAGAGAATTTATGAAATGAATCAGCCCATTTAAAGTTAGATTAATTAATATGGTGTTCTATGGCAAGTTATCACTTAAAACATCATTCAATCCAGGTTTTTAAGGGAAAGTCCTGTGGAGACCAATTTAGAGTCAGTTTGGGTTATCTTGCAGCTTGATAATCATAAGGTAACTCGTGTAGGTATGATATATAGACGACCTAGCCAAGTCAAAGAATTAGATGATCTACTAGTTGAGGAAATAGCTAAAATGACATTGAAGGGGGAAGTTATCATTATGGGAGACTTCAATCTTCCAGATGTAAACTGGAAAACCAAAATAGCTAGTTCTGCCAGGAGTACAGATATTCTAAATTCCCTACTGGGATTATCTATATAGCAAGTAGTGGAGGAGCCAACCCGGAAGGAGGCCATTTTAGATTTAGTATTCCCAAATGAGAATTTGGTATCTGATAATATTGTAGAGGAAAGCTTGGGATCTAGTGATCACCAGTCAGTGCGGTTTACTATAAGTACAGTGACTGAGTCACACCACACAAAAACAAAAGTTTTAGATTTTAGAAAAACTGACGTTTCTAAAATTAGATTAGTGGTATACGAGTCCCTATTAGATTGGAACAGTTTCTATGGACTCCAGGATAAATGGGACTACTTAAAAGTAGCACTATTAAAGGCAACAGATAATTTCATTAGGCTTGTCAGTAAAAGCAAAAAAAGGAAGAGACCACTGTAGTACTCAGCAGAAGTGGCTAAAATCATTACAAACAAAAAGATAGCATTTAGTAATTATAAAACGAGGATTACAGGCAAATTTATAAGATTAGGCAGAGAGAGGCCAAACAAGTTATAAGAGTTTCTAAAGCACAGGCAGAAGAGAAATTAGCTCAGTCAGGGAAAAAAGGCGATAAGGCATTCTTCAGATACATAAATGAAAAAAGGAAACGAAAACAAGGAATTACCAAATTAAAAACAAAAGAAGGAATTTATATGGAAGAAGATAAAGAACTAGCTGACTGCCTCAATAAATACGTCTGTTCAGTTTTTACAAAGGAAAATGAAGGAAAAGGACCTCAGTTAGGAAAGAAGACTAATGAATATTTTGATGCATTTGTCTTTACAGAGGAAGAGGTTCTAAGTCAGCTGTCTAAAATTAATACAAATAAGTCACAGGGGACTGATGGGATACACCCAAAGCTATTAAAAGAGCTTAACGGTGAACTAGCAAAACCATTAACAGATTTATTTAACCAATCACTGGTAACAGGAGTCATCCCAGAAGATTGGAAATTAGCAAATGTTGTGCCCATTCACAAGAAAGGTAGTAGGGAGGAATCGGGCAACTATAGGCCAGTAAGCCTGACATCAATAGTGGTGAAATTAATGGAAACCATACTTAAGGAGAGGATTGTGGAACATCTAAAATCCCATGGATTGAAAGCTGAAAAACAGCATGGGTTTACTTCAGGAAGATCATGTCAAACTAATCTTATTGATTTTTTTTTTATTGGGTGACTAAAATAATAGATGGCGAAGGTGCAGTAGACATCGCTTATCTAGACTTTAGTAAGGCTTTTGATACTGTCCCACATAGAAGGCTTATCAATAAATTGCAGTCTTTGTGCTTGGACTCCCATATTGTTGAATGGATTAAGCAGTGGCTGAGGGACAGACAACAGAGGGTTGTACTCAAGGAAGTATATTCAGACCAGGGTCTTGTTACCAGTGGGGTACCTCAGGGATCTGTTCTGGGCCCCATATTGTTTAATATCTTTATCAGCGAAATTGCAGAAGGCCTCGATGGTAAGGTGTGTTGTTTTTTTCTGTTGACACAAAGATTTGTAACAGGGTTGATGTTCCTGGAGGGATACACCAAATGGAAAAGGATTTAGGAAAACTAGAGGAATGGTAAAAAATCTGGCAACTAAAAGTTAATGTTGATAAGTGCAAAATAATGCACCTGTGACGTAAAAAAACCAAGAGCAGAATATAAAATCTGTGATACAGTCCTAACCTCAGTATCTGAGGAAAGGGATTTAGGGGTCATTATTTCAGAAGATTTAAAGGTAGGCAGACAATGTCATAGAGCAGCAGGAAATGCTAGCAGAATGCTTGGGTGTATAGGGAGAGGCATTACTAGTAGAAAGAGGGAGGTGCTCATGCCACACTCTACAGAGCAATAGTGAGACCTCATTTGGAGTATTGTGCGCAGTACTGGAGACCGTATCTCTAGAAGGATATTGATACTTTGGAGAGAGTTCAGAGAAGAGCTACTAAACTTATACATGAATTGCAGGATAAAACTTACCAGCAAAGATTAAAGGACCTTAACATGTATAGCTTGGAAGAAAGACGAGACAGAGGGGATTTGATAGAAACTTTTAAATGCATAAAGGGAATCAACAAGGTAAAAGAGGAGAGAATATTTAAAAGAAGAAAAACTGCTACAAGAGGACATAGTTTTAAATTAGAGGGGCAAAGGTTTAAAAGTAATATCAGGAAGTATTACTTTACTGAGAGAGTAGTGGATGCATGGAATAGCCTTCCTGCAGAAGTGGTAGCTGCAAATACAGTGAAGGAGTTTAAGCATGCATGGGATAGGCATAAGGCCATCCTTCATATAAGATAGGGCCAGGGGCTATCCATAGTATTCAGTATATTGGGCAGACTAGATGGACCAAAAGGTTCCTATCTGCCGACACATTCTATGTTTCTATGTTTCTATTGATAGTAAAGTTTCCAAGAAAATACAGTGGGTGGGGTGGTAGGGGTTTTTAAGACATATGTCTCTATGGTAACTGTTTCCTAGGCAACTGGCCAATTCAGCAATCGCCCCCATTAAGTGAAGCAGTCTGAGCTGGACGACAAGCATGATAAAGGGAAAGTCCTGTGGAGCGCTAAGAAAAATCTCTCATTGTTTCTGTTATTTCTCTATTTCCCTTCTTTCGTTACCTTTTACATTATTTATATCTCAAGACCCTGCAAGCAATGACTGAAGGTTCATAATTAAAGCATTGTCTGTGACAAGCTGAGTATGAAATAAGGATCAACAATGCATGAGCCTCAGAGAGTAACACAGTAAATACTAATGAAACTTTTCAAACAAAAGCAGAAGAAAAGCACAATGAACATCAATCCAAAAATGCACAAAAATATTGTCTCTGTTCCTTTCATAGCTAAAACATGAATTCACCATGGACTGATCACATCAAGAAGACACAATGATGGTCTTGTCGGATTGCACAATATTTAGAGACAAACTTTTTGAAAATTTGAAAAAAAAATCAGTATTTAAGTACCAGAGTCTACAATAAAATTGAAGGAATTTTACTTTGAATAGAGTTTACCCCTTTAAGACAAGCTTTGTTAGTGTCCGCTAGATGGTAGCTTCAGAATTTGCCTCCCCCGTTCTCAGGTTCTGAAGTTTAGCATTGTTGTGCAGTGGGTGTAGAACACCCTCAGAGCTATTTCTGAGGGTGTTATCTTGGCAGTCCTCTGGTTTTCACCCTTTAACTCTTATACGGGTATCTGAACTTCTGCAGGGAAACCACCAGGCCACTGTGTCCCAGAGTAATCTCTGTTTGATTGACAGATGACCAATGGGGGTCAAGAGGCACTGGGGCGGAGAACCAAGGAGTCAGACAAAAACATAGTCTGGGACGGGCCGAAGTCAGGGCTGGCAGAGTACATGCTGTCCAATAAAGAATCGAGGGTTAGTGCGGGTGGGTCAGTACAGGTGCAGGCAGAGGTCAGGTCAGCCAGTAAAAGGCCAATCCAGGAAAACTGGCAGAAGATGGTACATGTGTAAGCAAGCATAATCATCACATCTTCCAGGCTACTAGAGGACCTATTGCTCAGTCACTTCCCACAGGGGAAAGTACCATAAGTACCCCAGAGTAGCCAACCATTTACTTTGGAAGATTCTGGTACATGCACGCTGACCCTTTAAGAGTCGGGGAAGGTGAACATTGTAATATAAATATTTATAGTAGAAATCCGTTCGCATCATACTTTGTGTAAGGAAAGAAAAATCTCTTCACGACACAGACAAAGCACTGCCTCCTCCTGCCCAGTCTCTTTCACTTTTATTTCTTCCTCACAAAAGGTGTAACAAAAGGTGTAACAATAGAAAAGGGTCTGACCCGTCACCCGACCACTTACTTCATGTAACAAGGATGCAGGAAGTGATGACATAGGAAGATAAGCATTTAAAATAACATAGCCAGCTAACAAACACATGTATACTATAACCTCCCACTACCACTGGAGTTAACTTTATCCAGTCTTGCTCAGTGATCAATGCCAAATAAAGTTACTATGATCCTCATACATGTTTATTTACAGGACAACGTAATTATTTCCAGCGGCTTATCAGGCGCACTAGAGACAACAAACGCATGTTCCTTTCATATATTGTTCTCTTAACAAATGCATCCACGCCAGACCAATAAATCTGCGTCTTGCGCAGGGGCCCTTGCCGGCGTCCATACATTCGCCAAGAAAACACTGCTCTGCTGAACACATCAGTCTCCCCCGCGCCACAGCCCAGTGCTTAGTACATGGACCATTCGCCGACAGAGACCTCTGCACCCAGCAGCTGTGTCTCCACATACACAGGAAGATATCCACTCCAATGGTTTACCCTGACACTGAGAGACATGATGACAATACACAATATATTAGAAACACATAATAAAATGTCCACAACAGTCCCTCCTCTTTGTCATATGCTCCCCAGTGTCCCTCGATGAATCTCCATCTTCTTCTTTGAAAAAAATCTGTCTTGTCTATGAAAAGTCCTGAATCCATAAAACAAAACAGATGATGGAAACAAAAAGTCAATCTTGACACGTAGCTTAAAAACAAATCTTGACTCAGAGATTATTTTTTTCGGGAGGTGACTCAGGAGCTGGCGTTTCGCGCTGGTCGCCGGTTGGTTTGGAATCCTCTGCATCTGGTCCATGGTTTAGTCATCAGGGTGTCTTGTCTGTTCGGGCTTCGGTAACTCAGTCGATTAGACATCAGGAACATCTCACTCTGGCGTATAGAAGGATTGGAAACAAAAAAACATAAGCACATGTCCTATTTCCTTTCGCCCGGATCCAATGGAAAACCAGTGAGCCCCAAGACCTCCCAAAGCTTTAAAAAGGATTCCAACCCAAACTAGTCATAGCTCTGCATCTGCCCTGCTCCTGTCAGTATGGGCCTGACCCTTGTCAATGGTGTCTGCTAGCCAGGCATAACCGTCATCTAATTCACAGAAACCCTCCTTTGGACATGTTATTGTCGTTGTTTCTCGTTGATCTCTCTCACTGCCTCAATGGTTTCTTTGAATATGTCATCCACTATGGACGAAAAATTGTTCAATCGCTTCATAAATCCAACTCCCCATCTCACCCAGCCAGAAAAGAACTCCCTTCCAGCTCTCCCTGCCTTTCTTACCTCCTTCTATACCATCAGTTCCTCCCTATCGTCTGCAATGTAAGATGCAGAGACAAGCTTCACCAGGACACATGAACCTCTGGCATTAGGGGGAATTACCTTATAAGCTGCTAACCCACATAGGAAATAGTACAGACCCGTCAACTCCACACAAGAACTTCTGACGGTCACGGGCCTCCAGTAATAACTGAATATACTGAGGGATCGCTCCCTGAGTCTGAATGTCACACCCTTCTTTCCAGCAGATATAATCTGGTCTATGGGTGTTATTAAAGAGATCGGGGTTTAATTAGTAAAGTTGACCATTATACCTTCCTCAGGAGCCAGAGCTAATAATAAACCTATAGCTGATATTACCCTATAGGAATGTATCATTATGTGCTATCAACAAATGTCTCCTTGTGGCCCTTGCTAGTTTGAGGTGTGTTTCCCTTCCTAAAAGTTTAACTAAACAAATAAACAAAAGTGATACTCTTCATTGTTTGACGTAGTTGAGCAGCTTCTTGCAATGACTGGTGTGGATCTAGTTGTCTCGTCCCTTGAACTTCAGAGAGGTTGGCGTCATCAGCAGCACCTGGAATGGCCCAAGATATCTCGGCTCTAGTCCCGTCCTCGGATGTTTCTTTAGCACGACCCAATCACCTGGTTGACTAGAATGAACCCTGGTTATTGAGTATAGATCCGGGAGACTCCCGAACCCAGTGGTGGACATCGGGTGATACCCGTGGGGCTACGTAGGGGCATACCTGATGGAATAAAGGGTTACAGCGGAACATTCAGGCCATGGATCAGCATTGATTTTTTTACCTTCTTTGCAAAAATATGACCCAAGCACCGTCAAAGAAAAGACAGTCGTGATGGTTCTCAACGTAATTCCCTACTAGGTTAAAACCAGGGCGAAGAGAAGCTGGATTCAACATGGTGCATCATCTCAAGGTTAGATGGAGAGATGAGGGAGGGATGAGAGAGAGATAGAGAGAGAGAAAGAGAAAAGCAACCCTGTCAGTAGTGGAGGTGGAAGTGACAGTTGGAGACTCACTTACCTCGATTACTGGTTGTTTCAGTAGGCCCGGGTTTAGTAGATCCGGCCTGTTTCAACAAAGTCAGCCCAGAGAGAGCCTCCTCTGCTTCCTGCATCGGATCCCCAAACTCAGTTTACCCCTCAGGCCAGACGTACATCACTCAGTTCTTCCAGATTGAAACTGGGTTCTGTACGCCCTGCTTAATTACCATGATTGACTTTTGTAGCCACCATTGCGCTACCTACCTTCCAGAGGGTTACTCCAATTAGTTCCCTTGGACCACCTACTCTATTCTTTAAAGGGGCTTCATGGCCTTCACCCCAAAACTAGATTTCATGTACTGTGCAGCCGTCTGACTGTGGGAAGCCTCACTTTCCCTTCCTTGCATGGACGGCCCATTGCCCATGGCGATTAATCGACTCTAGTCTTATCCCTGCGTCCAGGAAAACCTCTGCACCAATTTAGGAGAACACCGCCCGGTGCCTTCTTCTGCGGTGGATTCACGGACTACAACCACTATATCACTATAGTCCCCCCAACTTGAAACCCTAACCGAGGTGATGTGTAACTCTATGGCTTGTTGTTCCAACACCTTTGGTACAGAACTATGCCAAACGATTAGTCACCAACCACAGATCACACCCCGCGTTATGTCTCTACCCCTCACAATGTATGCACACAACCCTTACACTGCGTCGCCAGACGAAATTGCACAGCACAACGAATATTCTCTTTCTCTATAGAACAATGTGGCTCCTCCAGTCAATCTCCTGCTGATAAAGTAAAAAGAAATATGGGGTTAACCTCTGGTTGTTAAAGAGGAGAGTCCTGGAGTGGAGAACTGTCACTTGGAAAATAGAAATAAAAAGAAAAAAAGGATGTTAAGATCGAATATAGAACTGCAGAAAAAGGTAAATATAAATGAATCGGAGAAATACCCGAAACTCAAATACAAAAAACAAAACCCTTTGGAACACATACAATTGTATAGGACTGAATTAACACATCAATGTTTTGGAGGGTTCACCTGAACCCTTAAACATTGACAGGAGAATTTCTACTGACCCAGTCATTGAAATGCTAATTTGCCCAGCTCCAAACCAACTTTAGATTAATTTTATTAAAGAAGCAGGATTTAACATTACAAGGTCTCAAAACTGTTTTTTTCAGGGGAAGGGAACATATCTTAATTTACCATTCTCTGGCACACAAAATTAGAAACTACTGAATTCCAGAAACTGATCTCTTTCCTCTCTGAGCTTCACATTTTCACATTTTCACCGTTCATATTGGGATTTAAAATCTGCTTCATTGATCAATGACCTTGGCTGTCCCTGGGTTTGATGCTTTTGCAAAGAACCATGTCTGGGACCATTACCCCACCTTGCTGAATAAACCACTTCACTTATAGGTGTGGTTCTGGGGTACTTAACATGCCTGTGTCTGTTGCCATTAGCAACGTCACAATCACAATATTGTGCAATATGCCCAGATTTCCTGAATGCAAAACGACGAATAGCTTGCACAATACCTTCTCTGGGCATGGGCAAATGGTGATCTGACTTGCTGCACAATATTAACCATCCCAGCATGACTAGATCCCACACTACTATCTGTATTGAGTCCTCTTACCACGGACTCATTTGAGGAATCTTCTGGCATTGTGTTAACACTTCCAACTCCAGGGTCAGACACATTGTCCATCTCCATCCCTGAGTCGGATCCACTATGTGACCCACAGTCCTCAGACTTCTCCATACTTACAGTCCATACATTGCCTCTAATCCTAGACACATTACTCTCTAACGGTTGTTTCACTGACTCTGGCTGCACTAAGCACTGAGAATGTTCATCTTCTGTCCTCCTGCAGAGAGCAGACAATTCCCTTACAGCACCCTGTGCATGCATCAGGCTTTCAGATAAACATTCATTCTCCTTGCGCAGCTCAGTATTACACCTCACAGTTCATTCATAATTAGCGCTAGCTTCAGCTGCCTGCTGCACGAAAGTTCTCAATTTAACAATTTCCACTTTTAAATCTTCCACTTCTCCTTCCAAACTCCGCTTCAGCCTACAAGACTCCTGATATTTATCTGCTATCCACCCAGCAGCACAAACCAGAGCATAATTGCCTTTCCTTTTGTGACATTTTCTGGTACCGATCAGGTTTGCTACACAATTCTGAGCCTGCAGCCATGGATCAGTAGATCCCTGCATAGCTTGAAGAATAACCGCTGTGTCCTTCAACTTTGCAACGTCTTTAAAAATGCTTTCCATTGCACAGGAATGCAAACACAATGGTTGCTACAAAAAAACAAAACACTCGCACCGATCTCTAGGAGTTGTCCCAATATTTTTGGCACAGAACTACAAGCACCTCCTTTCTTCACTGTAGTACCTGTATTAACTATGCCAAACAATTCTACAATTCAGTGTAACAGCCACCGATATACAAACATTAAGCAGAATCTTCAACTATAGGACAATTTCACTGCTAAACTGCCACTAATGTTCACACAATGATTCCTGTATAAGACTGGTCACTGAGCTATACCATAACCGAACACTCAACCGATATCCAGCACAAAACTTACCAAAACAAAATCAAACTGTATATAGAAAGGTTACAAAAAAACAAGATAACTATTCCGGGCAAAACTGATATTTGAAGCAAAAACAAACAAATCACTTTCCATAGACACCAATACAAAAAGTGAACCAGCTCAAACTAAAATGAATTCCTTGTTAAAACCTTCAGCAACAAACTAACCAAGATGTCTGCCAAAGCCACATGTTCTTCACACAAAGGAAATCAAAGATGGCCAACAAAACCACATGGCTTGGCAGACAAAGGAAATCAAGATAGTGTCTACAAAATCTAGCAATAGAAAATCCAAATGAAACAAAACAGTTTCTATATTCCTTGTGCTCCACCCCCTAAACCAGAGCAAACCTCCACTCTGCGGGTGATTTACAGGCTAACAATATAAAAATCCTCTCTAAATCATGTCTCTAATGTACAAACACTAAAACAAATTGCTGCCTCTACAAAATCACAGTAATATAAAAGTTAGGATGTTACAACAAAAAAACACAATACTCTGTACTGCTCAGCGCACACATCACAATCTCTGTACAATCAACTCAGAGCCACCAAAAACTACACAACGGAAAAGCACTTACCTGGTCTGCACACAAATAGAGCGAAAACATTCTTTCGCCAAGCAGAAATTTCCTCTGACGCAGCAGACAAAATTACAGTTTACTTTTCTCTCCCCTTTTACCTGCTGTGCAGAGAAAAAAAATCTGTTGGATCCTTCCTAGCTCGCCATCTGTAATAGAAATATTTATAGTAGAAATCCGCTCGCATCAGACTTTGTGTAAGGAAAGGTAAATCTCTTCACGACACAGACAAAGGTGTTATCATCTCGAGTTGTTGCTGAGCACTGCCTCCTCCTGCCCAGTCTATTTCACTTATTTCTTCCTCACAAAAGGTGTAACAATAGAAAAGGGGCTGGCCCGTCACCCGACCACATGTAACAAGGATGCAGGAAGTGATGACATACAGGAAGTGATGACATAGGAAGATAAGCATTTAAAATAACATAGCCAGCTGACAAAGACATGTATACTATAACCTCCCATTACCACTGGAGTTAACTATATCCAGCCTTGATCAGTGATCAATGCCAAATAAAGTTACTATGATCCTCATGCATGTTTATTTACAGGACAACGTAATTATCTCCAGCGGCTGATCAGGCACACTAGAGACAACAAACGCACGTTCCTTTCATATATTGTTCTCTTAACAAATGCATCCACGTCAAACCAATAAATCTGCGTCTTGCGCGGGGGCCTTAGCTGGCATCCATCCATTCGCCAAGAAACCACTGCTCTGCTGAACACATCAGTCTCCCCTGGTCCACAGCCCAGTGCTTAGCACATGGACCATTCACCGACGGAGACCTCTGCGCCCAGCAGTTGTGTCTCCACATACACAGGAAGATATCCACTCCAATGGTTTACCCTGACACTGAGAGACATGATGACAATACACAATATATTGGAAACACATCCTAATAAAATTTCCACAACATGAGCACTGAGTGGGCTATCTGGGGAGCAAGTAGAGCACTACTCTGGCGGCTGGGTACACCGGGTAGGTGGACAGAGATTCCTATTTATGCAGGGAAATATATATTGGTAAAACTATTTAAAGGCAGAACATTATGTCTTACATGACTACCCACTCCTCGTCCCACCCCTAAAGACCATCATCTAGCCAAAACAAAGAGCAACTACTAAGAGTTTCCCTTGTTCTGAAGACAACACTTTATTTCAAAGGGAACCATGTAATACTTTAAATGCTCTATGGTGGCACTGTATTAAAATTGAGCTCTCCATAAATCACAGTTGAAAGATCAAGATCCCATCAGTGAAACATCCTATGATCTGTGAACAACCCCTTTAAAGAAATCCTGGCTGCCATATGCACATAATAACATGCCTTGTGAAGTTTTTACAGTCTGGATTTGTGATACACATTTCCTAAGAGATGATGGAATGTGAACATTAACATTAGCTTTTCTAATTTCTGCCCAGTCATCTAAATGCATTAGAAGAGAAATACCACCTGTCAAATAATGAACTCCGTGCAAGCTCTGTCCAAATTCAGAAATGGCATAAGAATAAAAGTTAATTGAATGCATTAGAATTCATAGCACAAATGTCAAGATGAAAAAATCAGGGATTACAAAGGGTCCTGAGAAGTGATTAGTGCTAATTGTAGTTGGAAACGAGCATTGTTCATAACAAGTATCAGAGTCAAAGAGGTCCATTAGCTGAGAAACTGGTAAGCGAAGTGCAAGGGCAATGGTTTTAATAAAAAAAAATTCCAACAACATATACATTATAGATGTATACCCATACAGGGGCTCCAACATGAAATCTGTAATAGGGCCTTCCAACTATTATGCATCATATTGTACTAATCTCCTCAGGTGGGAAAGGGAACTTTTTTGGCTTCTTTAGGCACCAAGGCTCTGCACCCTCTCCTTTCCTAGTTATGCCCCTGTTGCCATAGTCATTAAAGAGTTTTTCCATCTTCGGTGGTTTTTCGGGCAGATTCACCCCTCCCCATCGCCAGACCTTACCGTCTCCCGCCGCTGGGTTCCTGTTCCAGTTTGGGTATGTCTCTAACAGCTTTGCACATCTATAGGCTCATATTTTTGCCCATTCTTCTTTGCAAAATAGCTCAAGCTATCAGATTGGATGGAGAGCGTCTATGAACAGCAATTTTAAAGTCTTGCCACAGATTCTTATAGTGAGAATTTAGGTTTGGACTTTGACTGGGCCATTCTAACACTTGAATATGCTTTGATCTAAAGCATTCCATTGTAGCTCTAGCTGTATGTTAAGGGTTGTTGATCTGGAAGGTGAACCTCCGCTCCAGTCTCAAGTCTTTTGTAGGCAATAACAGGTTTTCCTCTAGGAGAGTCCTGTATTTAGCTCCATCTGTCTTCCCATCAACTCTAACCAGCTTCCCTGTCCCTGCTGAAGAAAAGCATCCCCACAGCATGATGCTGCCACCACCTTGTTTCACAGTGGGAATGGTGTATTCAGGGTGATGTGCAATGTTAGTTTACTGCCACACATAGCATTTTAAATTTAAAAAACTTCAAGTTTGTTCTCATCTGACCAGAGCACCTTCTTTCACAAGTTTTCTGTGTCCCCTACATGGTTTGTGGCAGACTGCAAACGGGACTTCTTATGGCTTGCTTTCAAAAATTGATTTCTTCTTGCCACTGTTCCATAAAGGCCAGATTTGTGGAGTACACAACTAATAGTGGTCCTGTGGACAGATTCTCCCTCCTGAGCTGTGGATCTCTGCAGCTCCTCCAGAGTGACCTCTTGGCTACTAGAGATGGCCTTGCGGTTCGCCCGGCGGTCGTTTCGCGGCGAACTTTGCGTGTTTGCGATTCGCCGAACATGCGAAGATATGGATAAATTTGCGCCCCGCTATAATCTTTTACACTGTGAAGAACTTTGACCCATGACACATTCATCCGGTGGTACAGGACAGCCAATTGAGACATTTCAGCACATGGACCTACCCCCTACCTTATAAATAGACCTGATCTGGCCGCCATTTTACATTCAGTGTTTTGCCAGTGTAGGGAGAAGTTGCTGTGTGGAGCAGGGACAGGCTGTTAGGGACACCAAACGCTAGCTAATAGGGCCACAAAAGTCCTTCTAAGGACTAGTAGAGATGTGCTATCATTAGGTGTGATACACAGAGGGGTGCAATATACTTATAATATACTTTTATAATGAGTCAAAACACATAGATCTATATAGTGATCACCTGGGAGTCAGGGGCCTAGGGGCTAGGGGCTTACTAGGGACATTTTTTTATATGGTAAGGTTCCGGGTGGGGTCGCTTTTATCAGGGCGGGTGGTCTGTGGTTAGGCTATCAGGGCCAGAATAGCACCCCCCTGTAGGGCAATATCAGGGACAGTTCTTTGCCCACCCTGTCCTTCAATACCACATCATCATCTAGCTCAGGGATGGATGTTTTTTTGCTTTCCCTCCTGGATTCATCGATGTGCACTGGAACCCCCCGGATTGTGGTAGGACATATGGTTTCTGATTTGGTGCGGCTGAGGTACCACATCTAGGTCTTCACACAACAGCTGTAGTTATACTGAGAATAAATTACACACAGCCGTAGAGTTCGGCTGTGTTTAATTTATCAATTAGGTGACTTCTGAAGTCAATTGGAATCTACCCAAATGCAATGCCTAACTCCTACACCTACTACAACCTACACAAAAAAAGAGCAAGGATATATCACAATAAAAAATTCATTTCATTCAATACAATAAACATGATTATACAGGTCTAAGCAAATTAGGGACAGGAAATGAAGACTGAGCCATATTAGGGCTCTACAATGTGGACAATCACATTTGGGGAGACTCCAGACACAGGATTAGATGCGGGTGCACAGTGCTGTTCCTATGTATTAACAACTAATATCCTATTGGTCTAGAGATCTAACATATGGATAAGGAAATAAGACCTGCATGAACATGGTATTGTGATCACAGCCCAGAACAGCAGATAGGAGCAATAAAGGTAAAAGAAATAGATTGCAGAATTACAGCAACTAGAAAACCCATTTAAGGATTGTTACATGTCTAATGCATGCTACTGCTAAGCCCTGCATGGTAAACAATGCATATTTTCTCGTTCCAGATTAAGGGTATGTGCACACATCACACTTAACATGTGGATATTTCTTACGAATTTACTAATGAGAAATCCACAGCATATTACAATATCAGCAAAGAGGGTGAGTTGTTTTTTAAAATATAGTCTTTTTTATGTTAGTCAAACGAACAAAACAGATAGTTTAGTAATACAAACTGTCAAACACCCCTTACAAGAGTATAAATACAGAGCAAAAAAAAAGGCAAATTTACCCTTCCTCTTCAGCAAGAACAACACCCACCTAGCAGCACACGATTAGTCGCAGACAGGCATGTACAATTGACACCTGGAGATCACAAAAATTCAATACTGAGGAAATATAAATAATAAAACTCCTGTCTATGGTATTGTGATTCCAGCAAAAAGGATGAAAAATAAGTCTGTAAACCCCAACCCCCCATCCCCATGTCAAATCACAGTCCACTTAAGTAATCTCAGGCCTGTCAGTCTCTCACCCAGATACATACCATTCATCGTGATGGAAGCCCTGGCACTGCAATCCATGGACCCCATAGAGATTCAAACTTTTGTCTGCCCCCATTTATGATATAAACTTTATTCCATTCAGATTACCTCATTCATATTGGCAAAAAAAAACAACAACTCTTCTCTTGTTAGAACAATAGGTCTAATCCAATAGTTGGAAAGTAATTTTCTTGCTTGATAAAGTAGGCAACAAATACCTAACCTCTGTACTATTAGTCTGCAAAAGCCCCAAAATAAATACCACGGGCTCAGATGGGCTTAACAAATCTCATTCACATGCTTAGGAATTGTTCCAAAATTCTATGTGTGTCTCAATCCCTTCTACTGATTAAAAAAAATGCTCCAATTGGCCTGAAAATTGGTATCTGACACTCTGAGGCCTCCTAGGACTACTTTCCTTTCATGTTTTTTTTTTGTCTTCTCCCCATGGTTGACGGTGTTAACAAACATGTTTAAAAACACATTGCATCATAGCATTTATTATGCTTTTTTAAATAAAAAAAATCCCCAAATTGTCCCTTATTGGGGTAGATGGTGTTTTTAACCCCTTAAGGACCCACGCCGTACATGTACAGCACAGATGTTTGTAACTTAAGGACCAGCGCCGTACATGTACGGATCGGTGATCGGGCGGGTGCAGGAGACGCGCCCACCGATCAGCAGAAAGGAACCGGCAGTCACTGATAGCCAGACCCCTGCTGCATGCGCCGACATCTGTGAAATCACTGATGCCGAGGTCAGCGCTACCCACGGCACGTGCGGGCTTCAGACATGTGCGGGATGGCCATCAGGTCCCCGCTCTGCTGTGATGGGGACCCGATGGCAGAGAAGGCAGCCTGATGCTTTCCTTAGGCATCGTGGCTGCCTTCCGTGACAGCCTGTGAGATCCAGCTCCCTGGATCTCACAGGCATGAAGCTGTGAACGCATTACACTTACAGCTAATGCTTTACAATACAGAAGTATTGTAAATTATTGTAAAGGGGATCAGACCCCCAAAAGGTGAAGTCCCATAATGGGAAAAAAATGAAGTGAAAAAAAAAAGTTTTACAAAAGAATGAAATGTTTCAGGTAAAAAAAAAAGTGTCCTTTTCCCAATATAAAGTAAAATACACGTCCGTCTCGACCCGTTCTCTAAAAACACCACATGAACTAACACCACATGAACATCGATTAAAAAAAAACTGTGTTAAAAAAGCATTTTTTTGTCACATCCAACACTAAAAGTGCAACACTAAGCAATCAAAAAGGCATATGTCCCCAAAAATAGTACCAATCTAGCAGTCACGTAATCCTGCAAAAAATGAGCCCCTACCTAAGACAATCACCCCCCCCCAAAAAAAAAACTATAGCTTTCAGAATATGGAGGCACTAAAAAATCATTTTTGGGGTTTACAAAATCATTTTTGGGGTTTACAAAATGCTGTTATTGTGTAAAACTTATGTAAATATAGTAAAGTATAAATATTAGGAATCCGCCGAGTCCGTAACAACCTGCTCTATAAAAATACCACATGACCTAATCCCTCAGACGAACACTGTAAAAAAAAAGAAACGGTGTCAAAAAAGCAATTTTTGGTCACCTTACATCACAAAAAGTGTAATAGCAAATGATCAAAAAGTCATATGCACCCCAAAATAGTACCAATCTAACTGTAACCTCATCCTGCCAAAAGATTATCCCTACCTAAGACAATTACCCCAAAAATAAAAATAAACTATGGCTCTCAGAATATGGAAACACTAAAACATAATTTTCTTTGTTTAAAAAATGCTGTTATTGTGTAAAACTTAAGTAAATAAAAAAAGTATACAGTATCTTAGGTATCGCCACGTTCGTAAGAACCTGCAGGTGAATACCGTAAAAGCAATTTTTTGGCACCTTACATCACAAAAACAAAACGAGCGAAAAGTCATTTGCACCATAAAATAGTACCAATCAAACCATCATCTCATACTGAAAAAAAATTAGCACCTGCATAAGATAGTCGCCTAAATTTTTTTTAAAAATACCGCTTGTGGAGACACTAAACAGTCATTATTTTTCAAAAATCCTTTATTATGTAAAACTGAAACAAACAACTAAAAAAGTAGTCATATTTGGTATTTTTGTGTCCGTAACAACCTGCTCTATAAAAATTCCACACGATCTAACCTGTCAGATGAGAATAGCAAAAAATAAAAACGGTGCCAATACATCTATTTTTTGCTACCTTGCCTTACAAAAAGTGTAATATAGAGCAACTTAAAATCATATGCACCTGGATTTTTATATTCTCTTCCACACATTATTCCATCTTGTGTAGGATGTTTTTGTGGTGCATGTGGTCCGATGCCAACATTCTCCATTGTATCCATTTTTGCTGGGGATTGCCATTAGCAGCGGATCACATGCGGAGGGATTGCTCCCCCGGGTATAAACATGCTGCAGTGTTTGGGGTTTTGAGCACTTCCTCCCATTTAGGCCACTTCATTCTGTAATTTTTTTTAAGTCTCATTTTAACATCAGTGTGAGGGTTTAGTTAGATTTTGTTGATTGTTTCCACCACAGTAGTGCACCTATTCGTTTAAAAGTGACTGTAGCAGTGTAAACAGCAGTAGGCACCACACATCCAGCCAGTAGCAGTGGTAGCAGCAGGCCACAGTTCTTCCTTGCTTCTGGCATGAGCCAGATTATCATTAAGGTCAAAGAGGTTTGGACTGCCATGAGGAGGAGGTTCAGGTGGAGGCAGGGGACTTCACTCACAGCTGTGATGGTGGCAGTAATAGTAGCCACAGGGGTGGAAGACACACTTGAAGCACATACAGAAGGTGGAATCATGAGTGTCTGGGGCCACAGAGCTCCCAATGACATATCACACTCTGATTAAAATGATGGTAATGCTTGGGACTATAATGATGATTGTGTGTTGGACAGGACCTGGGACATCAGAGAAGAAGGACGATGGCCACAGTGGCAATAAAGAGCCGATGCAATGAACGGCCAAAGACAAAAAAACAAACAAAAAAAAAAAAAACAGCCAGGGTCAGATCTGCTTCTATAGTGGTCAGCTTGGGAACTGGTGATGTTGCTGACACTGTGAACACAGGTGCAAAATGTGCCAGACGTAGTATCTTCACTATGGAAGTTTTTCTCCAAAAAAACACTGCTGTGTGCAAGATCTGCAAGATTGAAAAAAGGTGTGAGCATTCACAATACAGTACAAACATAGGTAATAGGGCTCTACTGCAGCACATCAGTGTCACGGCTGTTTAAGGGTAACAAGAGCATACACAGTAAAAGGAGCTACTGACCGGACCCAAACTAGGGAAGAGAAAGGGTGACCCCTGTCAGACCCTCAACACTCTCCCTATGCTGCTAAAGCACATGCCCGGATCCATGTGGTGGAACGAGGCATGCCCGCGTGCCTAAGACTTATGAGCCCTGTAACCCCTACACTAGTGGAACGGGCACGGCCACCGATGCCCTGCTCAGAATATGGAGGGAACCGTGGCCACCTCAGATCCAGTCAGAAAATCACCAGGAACACAACAATGTCTGCACACTTAGCTGATGGAGCTGCAGCCGCAGAGAAGACGAATCCAAGGGCCGCTGGCAATATCCGGAGTGCTTGCAGCAACAGAACACAGGTCCAGAGAAGTAATAGCTAAACAAGTGATAATACTCAAGGCAGAGCTACAACTGAAAAGAGAAATATAATCCACGCCCTGCAATAGGAGGAGGGGTGATTTAAAGGCAGGGAAATCAAACGCAGGAGGAACAGCTGGGAGTAAAGACCTCATCACAGGGGCGGAGAAACAGAACAGTGAGAACACCTCCAAACTCTAAGTGACATCATCACAGGGGTGGAGACACAGAGCTGTGGAGACGTCTCAAAGCTCTGGTAGTGACAGTACCCCCCCCCCCCCCTCTACGGGTGGACTCCGGACACCCAGGACCCACCTTCACAGGATGAGCCCTATGAAATGCCCTGATAAGGCGAGTGGCTTTAATGTCCGACATCGGAACCCACATCCTCTCCTCAGGACCATAACCCTTCCAATGAACGAGGTACTGAAGAGAACCGCGGACAATGCGAGAGTCCACAATTCTGGAAACCTCAAACTCCAGATTGCCATCAACCAAAATCGGAGGAGGAGGCAAAGAGGAGGGTACCGTGGGCTGGACATATGGTTTTAAGAGAGATCTGTGAAATACATTATGTATCTTCCAAACCCGTGGAAGATCAAGGCGGAAGGCAACAGGATTGATGACTGACAAAATTTTATAAGGCCCAATAAACTTGGGACCCAATTTCCAGGAGGGAACCTTCAGTTTAATATTTCTTGTAGACAACCACACCAGATCACCCACATTCAGGTCCGGACCAGGCACACGTCTCTTATCAGCCACACGCTTATACTTCTCACTCATCTTTCTGAGATTACTCTGAATCTTTTGCCAAATGGTAGACAAAGACGAGGAAAATCTCTCCTCCTCAGGTAAACCAGAAAGAGCCCCTCCTGAGAATGTCCCAAACTGCGGATGGAACCCATATGCACCAAAAAATGGTGACTTATCAGAAGATTCCTGACGACGGTTGTTCAAAGCAAACTCAGCAAGAGGAAGAAATGAACACCAATCCTCCTGGTTCTCTTCCACAAAACAGCGCAAATATATCCCCAGATTCTGATTGAGCCGCTCAGTCTGACCATTCGACTGCGGGTGAAAAGCAGAAGAGAAGGACAGCCGAACCCCCAGGCGAGAACAGAAAGCCTTCCAGAACCTGGACACAAACTGCGTGCCTCTATCGGAAACAATATCAGAGGGAATGCCGTGCAATTTAGCAATATGGTCGACAAAAGCTTGCGCCAACGTTTTAGCATTGGGTAAACCAGGGAAAGGAACGAAATGAGCCATCTTGCTAAAACGGTCCACGACCACCAGGATCACCGACTTCCCCGAGGAATGAGGAAGGTCCGTGATAAAGTCCATGGACAGGTGTGTCCAAGGACGGGAAGGTATGGGTAACAGGAGAAGGGAACCTGAAGGTCGTGAACGAGGGACCTTAGCGCGAGCGCACGTCTCACAAGCCGCCACAAAACCCTCCACAGACTTACGAAGAGCCGGCCACCAAAATCTCCGAGCAATGAGATCTACCGTGGCTCTACTCCCGGGGTGACCAGCAAGAACCGTATCATGGTGTTCCTTAAAGAGTTTGTGACGTAGCTCAGGAGGCACGAACAACTTCCCGGAGGGACAACGGGCAGGTGTCTCAGTCTGGGCAGCCTGGATCTCGGCCTCCAAATCGGAATATAGAGCAGAAACAACTACCCCCTCCGCCAAAATGGGATCCGGGTCCTCGGAGTTTCCTCCTCCCGGAAAACAGAGAGAGAGAGCATCGGCCTTCACATTCTTGATCCCAGGGCGGAAAGTAACAGCAAAATTGAATCTGGAGAAGAACAGAAACCATCTGGCCTGTCTCGGATTCATACGCCTGGCCGACTCCAAGTACGCCAGATTCTTATGGTCGGTAAAAACGGTGATAGGGTGCCTGGCCCCCTCCAACCAATGGCGCCATTCCTCGAAAGCCAACTTGATGGCCAACAACACCCTATCTCCCACATCATAGTTTCTCTCTGCCGGGGAGAGTTTTCTAGAGAAAAAGGCACAAGGTCGCCATTTGGCAGGAGAGGGGCCCTGGGACAAAACTGCACCCACACCCACCTTGGAAGCATCCACCTCAACAATAGAAGGTAAGGAAACATCAGGATGCACCAAGATGGGAGCAGACGCAAAACTCTCTTTAATCTTAGAAAAGGCTGCAAGCGCCTCCTCCGACCAAGAGGAAAAATCCGTCCCCTTTTTTGTCAGGTCAGTAAGGGGTTTGACAATAGAGGAATAATTCAAAATGAACTTTCTGTAGTAGTTAGCAAAACCCAGAAAGCGCATCAATGCCTTCCGATTTTCAGGAAGCTCCCACTCCAGCACAGCACGGACCTTCTCCGGATCCATGCGAAAACCAGAAGCAGAGAGGAGAAAACCCAGAAATTGAATCTCCGATACCATAAAAAGACATTTCTCCAGCTTGGCATAGAGTTTATTTTCCCGCAGTATCTGCAGGACCTGAAAAAGATGATCCTGATGGGTCTGAACATCAGGGGAAAAAATCAAAATATCATCAAGATACACCAATACAAATTTCCCCATTAAATGATAGAAAATACTATTAACAAAATGCTGAAAGACGGCCAGAGCATTCATCAGGCCGAAAGGCATAACGAGATTCTCGAAATGCCCGTTAGGGGTATTAAAGGCCGTTTTCCATTCATCCCCCTCTCTGACCCTGACCAGGTTGTACGCGCCTCTCAGATCCAATTTGGAAAACACCTTGGCCCCAACAATTTGGTTGAAGAGGTCCGGGATTAGAGGAAGGGGATAGGGATCGCGAATCGTGATACGGTTCAGCTCCCTAAAATCTAAGCAAGGTCTCAGAGAGCCATCTTTTTTTTTAACAAAAAAAAAACCCGCGGCAACAGGTGACTTTGAGGGACGAATATGCCCCTTCTCAAGACTCTCGGAGATATAGGTTCGCATTGCGAGTCTTTCCGATTGTGAGAGATTGTAGAGGCGTGCTTTTGGCAGCTTGGCGCCGGGAATGAGGTTAATGGGACAGTCAAACTCCCGGTGAGGAGGTAGCTCCTGAACACCGCTCTCGGAAAACACATCCGAGAAATCAGAGAGAAATGATGGCAGAGTTTTAGTAGACACCTCTGCAAAAGTCGCTGTGAGACAATTCTCTCTACAAAAATCACTCCACTCATTTATTTGCCTTCCTTGCCAATCAATAGTGGGGTTATGTCTAGTGAGCCAGGGTAGCCCCAAAACTAGAGGAGAAGGCAATCCGTTAAGGACAAAACAAGATATCTCCTCCACATGAGTGTCACCTACAGCTAGCCGGATATTGTGAACAATGCCTTTCAGAGATCTCTGCGAGAGTGGGGCAGAGTCAATAGCAAAAACAGGTATATCCTTTTCTAATGTACAAACCTGAAAACCATGCAAGGCTACAAATTGAGTGTCAATAAGATTGACGGCCGCTCCACTATCGACAAAAATCTCACAAGGAATGAATTTGCTCTCTAGCGCCACCCTGGCAGACAGGAGAAAACGGGAACTGCAGGTCAGAGGAATAGCATCAATTCCCACATCAACTTTGCCCAAAATAGCAGGTGAAGCAGAACTTGATGATCTACCTCTTGAGGTTTTTCTCTTATTATCGCTCTTAGTACAGTTCAGGAATCTCCTAGACGGACAAACATTTGCCAAATGACCTATGCCCCCACAACAAAAACACACCATATTCTTAGGACTAAATCCTCTTTTATCAGGGGCAAGTCGGCCTAGCTGCATGGGCTCCTCCTCAGAGGGGAGCGAGACAGGATGAGACCCCTGCATACTGAATGAGTCCTCACCATTGCCCCTAGACTGACAAAGGCTGGACAGAGAGGTCTCGTTTCTTTCTCTTAGACGCCTGTCAAGGCGTACCGCCAATGACATGGCAGACTCTAAGGACGTTGGTCTCTCATGGAAAGCAAAGGCATCTTTCAAACCCTCTGAGAGACCATGACAGAACTGACTTCGGAGTGCAGCATCATTCCAGCCTGAATCAGCTGCCCATCTCCGAAATTCAGAACAATAAAGCTCCGCAGACAGTTAGTTCTAGCATAAAACACGTAAGTTCGATTCTGCCAGAGCAACATGATCCGGGTCATCATATATCTGCCCCAGGGCCATAAAAAATCTTTCCACGGATCGAAGGGAAGGATCCCCTGATGGCAGCGAAAAAGCCCAAGTCTGAGCATTACCCCTGAGCAGGGAGATGACAATCCTCACCCTCTGTTCCTCATTACCAGAGGAGTGGGGACACAAACAAAAATGGAGTTTACATGCCTCTCTGAAGCAAACAAAATTCTCACTGCCCCCGGAGAACGTTTCCGGAAGTGAGACCTTTGGCTCGCAACAGACTCCATGAGCCGGAGCAGAGCCCAATGCTTGTAGCTGAGTCACAGATTGACGGAGATCCGCTACTTCCAAAGAAAGACCCTGCATGCGGTCAACCAAGCCAGAAAGCGGATCCATGTCAACAAGGATGGTTTTGGTGGATTATAATGTCACGGCTGTTTAAGGGTAACAAGAGCATACACAGTAAAAGGAGCTACTGACCGGACCCAAACTAGGGAAGAGAAAGGGTGACCCCTGTCAGACCCTCAACACTCTCCCTATGCTGCTAAAGCACATGCCCGGATCCATGTGGTGGAACGAGGCATGCCCGCGTGCCTACGACTTATGAGCCCTGTAACCCCTACACTAGTGAAAGGGGCACGGCCACCGATGCCCTGCTCAGAATATGGAGGGAACTGTGGCCACCTCAGATCCAGTCAGAAAATCACCAGGAACACAACAATGTCTGCACACTTAGCTGATGGAGCTGCAGCCGCAGAGAAGACGGATCCAAGGGCCGCTGGCAATATCCGGAGTGCTTGCAGCAACAGAACACAGGTCCAGAGAAGTAATAGCTAAACAAGTGAAGATACTCAAGGCAGAGCTACAACTGAAAAGAGAAATATAATCCACGCCCTGCAATAGGAGGAGGGGTGATTTAAAGGCAGGGAAATCAAACGCAGGAGGAACAGCTGGGAGTAAAGACCTCATCACAGGGGCGGAGAAACAGAACAGTGAGAACACCTCCAAACTCTAAGTGACATCATCACAGGGGTGGAGACACAGAGCTGTGAGAACATCTCAAAGCTCTGGTAGTGACAATCAGCCATCATAACTGGATCCAGTAGGAAAATAGAACTGGCTAGTAGAGATGGCCTTGCAGTTCGCCCGACGGTCGGTTCGCGGTGAACTTTATATATTTGCGGTTCGATGAACATGCGAACATATGGCGATATTCGTCGGCGCCATTTTTTTTACATTGTGACACATCCATCAGGTGGGACAGGACAGCCAATTGAGACATTTCAGCACATGGACATACCCCCTACCTTTATAAATAGACCTGATCTGGCCGCCATTTTTCATTCTGTCTTTTGTCAGTGTAGGGAGAGGTTGCTGTGTGGAGCAGGGACAGACTATTAGAGTGTTAATAGTGACACAAATAGCTAGCTAATAGGTCCGCAAAAGTATTTTTAAGGACTGGTATAGGTGTGCTATTGATAGGTGTGACTTACTGAGGGGTGTAATATACTTATAATATACTTTCTAACATAGAATGCATATTATAGTGGATTTGTATAGTGCAGCATTGTGACTGATCGGTTCTGCAGCTATACTACAACTACAAAGAGTGACAAACGCAATTAGAAAAAAGTATTATAACTGGTGTGATAGACCAGTGGCCCCCAAAACCACATATTGAAGCGGGGTGTTATCTAAGAATATACTACTCAAATAGTGTATTTGGGTACTGCAGAAATGTATTCGCTTTCACTGCGTTACCTCTGCAACACACAGTGAGAAAATTTAAAGGAAAACATTTTTATAACTGGTGTGATTCTAGACCAGTGGCCCCCAAAACCACATATTAAAGTGGGGTGTTATTTAAGAATACACTACTGAAGAAATTTAGCCGCTTTCACTGCGTTACCTCTGCTACACACAGTGATAAAATTTAAACACATTTTTTTTTTAACACTGCTGTGATTATAGACTAGTTGCCACCAAAACGACATATTGAAGCAGGGTATTATCTAGGAATACACTACTGAAGAAATGTATCGGCTTTCACTGCGTTACCTCTGCTACACACAATGATAACATTTAAACATTTTTTTTTAACTGGTGTGATTATAGACCAGTTGCCACCAAAACGACATATTGAAGCAGGGTGTTATCTAAGAATACACTACTGAAGAAATGTAGCTGCTTTCACTGCGTTACCTTTGCTACACACAGTGATAAAATTTAAAAAAAAATGTTTTATTCAAACTGGTGTGATTATAGATCAGTTGCCATCAAAACGACATATTGAAGCAGGGTATTATATACCTTCTTCCACATACACTGCGCTTCTCTAGAGACTTTTGTCACCGGGTCATTTAAAAAATGACAGGCAGAGGAAGAGGCAGGCCCTTCCGCAGGGGTGGTAGGGGTAGGGCAGAAGCACCAGACCAGAGCCAAAGTAGGAAGTTGCAGAAGGTGCGCTCATTTACGTCAAAGGACGCACCAGACTTGGTTGAGTGGCTCACTCAGCCTTCCGCTTCTGTACCCTCCTCATCCTCTCTATCTGCACCCTCTTCACTCTCTGCTGTGTGCACCCCCAAAGACACTACCACCAACAATACCACCACCACTATATACCCTCTACTTGAGTCACAGGAATTATTTTCCGATCCATCACAAGACATTTCCGATGCACAGCCATTCTTGGCATCGGATCAGGAAGCGCAGGTAGCAACGGCCGCCACTCAGCAGTCTGACAACAGTACCCAGATCAGCCCAAGGAGGTTGGCCCCCACTGTTGCTTCCTACTCCGAGATCTCTAACGTTAGTGGTGGGGAAGATGACGTCGATGATGACGTGTCAATGGACGTAACGTGGGTGCCCACAAGAGAGGAAGAGGAGGGTGGTTCAGAGGGAGAGATGGACCAGCAGATAGGGAGGAGAAGCAGGGCGAACTTACATTGCACAGGAGGGACAAACAAGACTGCTAATGTATCTGGAGCGAGCCATCAACTATGTACGGTCACATCTTGCGCTCCCAGGACAATAGTGTTGCCATCTGCAGCCTTTGCAGTCAACGCATAAGTTGCGGTAAGCCCAATACCCACTTAGGGACGACCTCCTTAAGAAGGCACCTGGCCTCCCATCACCGAGCCCAGTGGGAGCAATGCCATCAGAACCCATAAAGCCACACTCCAGGCTCTCACCGTCCAACCTCTTCTCCTTCACCTCTCTTCTCACAATTGTCCTCCACTCCATGCTCCATCATGCCGTCTTCATGTTTGTCAGGATAAAGGCAGGCTTCCGCGGCCCAAATGTTCGAGCATAAAAAAATGATGACGCCGGATAACCCTCTTGCCCAACTGTTGACTGCTGGCTTGTCCGAACTGATAGCCTGCCAACTACTGCCATATAAACTTGTGGACTCGGAGGCCTTTCGAAAATTTGTGGTCATTGGAACACCACAATGGAAGGTCTGAGGAAGGAAATATTTCTCGCAGAAGGGCATCCCAGAGCTATATGGCCACGTTCAGCAGCAAGTGAATGTATCTATGGCACACAGTGTCGGTGCCAAGATACATCTGACCATAGACACATGGTCTAGCAAACACGGGCAGGGAAGGTATATCATTTTTATTGCCCACTGGGTGAACCTTCTGAGCATGTAACCCGTGCCACCCACGTAGATTTGGTTTTACTACCACGGACTGCATGCAGGCCTGCCTCTTCTTCTCCTCCTCCTACTCCATCCTCCCTCTTCTCCTCGGCTGACTCCTCCTTTTCCGCTGCTACCGTCTCTTCCGCTGCACCGGCCAAAATCCCCAGAACCTATTCGACATGCCAGGTGAGACGTTGCCATGCTGTGCTACGTCTGTTGTGCCTGGAAGCCAAGAGACACAACGGTTCTGCACTCCTTTCAGCTTTGCGTTCACAGGCAGATCAGTGGCTAACACCGCTCAATTTGACAGTTGGTAAAGCGGTGTGCGACAACGGTGCTAATCTGCTGAGCGCGCTGAAACAGGACAAAATGACATACGTACCGTGCATGGCACATGTCCTGAACTTGGTCATGCAGTGATTCGTTGTCAAATACCCCAGGGTCCAGGACATCTTGCGGCAGGCCAGGAAAATCTCGGGCCATTTCAGAAGATCTTACAGGGCCATGGCTCGCCTTGCTGACATTCAGCGGTGACACAACTGCCCGTCAGACGTCTTATTTGTGACTGCCCGACACAATGGAACTCAACCTTGTATATGCTCGATAGGCTGCTCCAGCAGAAACGTGCAGTTAACGACTACCTGTACGAACTCTGCAGCAGGACAGATTCTGGGGAGCTTGTTTTTTTTTCACCGCGCCAGTGGCTGCTCATGCTTGACACATGCAGACTTCTGCGGCCATTTGATGAGATCACCAAACTGGTCAGTCGCAGCCAGGGCACCATCAGTGACATCGTACCTTTTGCCTTCTTTCTGGAGCGTGCATTGCGTCGTGTCATTGATCAAGCCATCGAGGAGCAGGAGCAGGAAGATGAGGAAGTTGCAATGCTGGATGATTTCCCAGGGGGGGCTTCTCCATCTGAGATAAGTCAATAACTGGAGTCTGAAGAGGAGTCAGAGGAGTATGGTGTCAGGGAGGAGGAGGAGGAGCAAGAAGAGCATGCTTTAAACGTTTCTGGGATCCCTGGAGTTATCCGTGGTTGGGGGGAGGAGAACGAGGACGACATTATCCTGGATGATGAGCAGGAGCCAGGCCACTACAGTTTCCAGTTTAGTGCAAATGGGGGCCTGGGGGCCTTCATGCTCAAGTGTTTTAAGAGGGACCCCCCCGTATAAAAAGCATCAAGGGCAAGGACCAGTACTGGGTGGCAACGTACTTAGACCCCCAATACAAACAAAAAAATGACTGAAATGTTACCACCATCACAGAGGGCTGTCAGAATGCAGCACTTCCAGGCTTTGCTTAGAGAAATGCTGCATTCTGCTGTTTTAGGCACTTGCAGAGGAATTTCTATGCACAGAGAAACAGTTGCGGCTACCAATCCAACTGTACCTGCAAGAAGATTGTGGTTTGAAGATGTGTTGGTCACTTCTGATATAAAAACATTCTTTCAGCCGACCCATCGACTAGATCCAGCCTCAGGGAACGTCTAGACCGGCAGGTGTCTGACTACATCGGGTTAACGGCCGATTTGGACGCTTTGAGAAGTGATGAACCCCTAGCCTCCTGGGTGGGCAGGCTTGACCTCTGGCCAGAGCTTGCACAATTTGCAATGGAACTGTTGGCTTGCCCCTCGTCAAGTGTCCTGTACGAAAGGATGTTAAGGCAGCAGGGGGGATCATGACTGATAAGCGCACTCGCCTAGCTCACGACAGTGTTGACTACCTCGCATTTCTAAAAATGAATGCGGCATGGATCTCGGAGGAATTCTACACATGTGACCAATAGACGATGTTTGATTCAAAATCCTCATGACAGCCCATATCCGCCACCAGCCATAACAATTGATGGTCCCTGTCTTCGGTAATTACAGCGGCATAAAAGGCCTTTTATGTCAGTTGAACACCTAATTTTTGGGGGTCTGTAAAGGCCCACACTTACTTCAGTATCCGGTGAATGCCTAATGTTCCACCAGCCACAGAATACAGCTGTATTTGCTCTCAGGTATATTTTTTGGGGCCTGTAAAGGCCCACACTTACTTCAGTATCCTGTGAATGCCTAATGTTCCACCAGCCACAGAATACAACTGTATTTGCTGTCAGGTGAACACCTGTCGGATAATTTTTGGGGCCTGTAAAGGCCCACACTTATTTCAGTATCATGTGAATGCCTAATTTTTCCGACTGAAATTGAAAATCAATCGGTATGTAAACGTTCCTCTCAATTGTGTAACGGATGCGGAAACATTTTACAGACGTGTGAATGGACATGTATTTGACATGTATTTACTGACTGCTCTCAGTTCTGGCTGATTTAGGCTGATCTATTACACTAAAACCGAGCAATATTACAAAAAACTAAATACACGTTATAACTGTATAAACAATTTATATAACTTATTAGAGAAAAAAAATAAAAATTATGGCAACTTTTCCAAAAGGATGATCATCTCCTGCACCCCCTTCATGGCCTGGCATTGCCTCTCCTCCATGGCCTTCAAGCGCTCTTGAATGGCCCGCATATCATTGCGCTGCTCCTTTTGCATTTTGGCTAATTTGGCCTTCAATCTCTTCATTCCTGTTTGAAAAAAATAATATAAACATTATTTGCAACTCTTATTAAACCTTTAAACCTTTATTTTGTGGTGCACCTGTCTTTATGATCGCTTGCTATTACACCTTTTTGTGAAAAAATTGTCAAAAAAATAGATTTTTTGGAGAGTTTTACATTTTAGTTTAAAAAGGTGTCCACCTGAGGGGTTATTTGGTATGATATTTTTACACAGCTGGTTGTTACAGATGTGGCCAGACCGAATATTTTTCCTTATTTTTTTTATTTCTATTTTAGACAATAAAACCATTGTTGAGCCAAAAACAATTCATGTTTTACTGTCTCTATATTTTGAGAGCCATATTATAATTTTTATTTGACTATTGTCTAATGGTAGGTTCTCATTTTTTGCAGAATGAACTGACCAATTATTACTATTTTGGGGGCATATGCCTTTTTTAATAGCTTGGTGTTGCACTTTTAGTGATGTTAGGTTGAATAAATTAATATTTTCTTTAGATGGTTTATTTTCTTTTATGTTTAAAGTGTTAACTGGAGGAGTTAGATCATCAGATATTTTTATAGAGACGGTCGATATGTACACAGCGGTACAAAATATGTCTGTTTGTCTATTGTTTACTTTTTTAACTTTTTTTAATTTAAAGTCTTTATACACATTAACGATTTAAATCTCAATACGTTAGTTAGTGATAATTATGATCTTTATATGGTTTATTAGTTAGTGATATTTCAGTACAGTATAATTTTATTTTATTTGTTAGTTAGTGATAGTTCTATTGAGTTTAATATTATTTATTTGTTAAGTTAATGGTGTTAATGTAGGTTAAAGAGTTATTGTCCAGTGTTTTTTTGGGGGGTATTTCTATAGTGTATGTTGTCACCTCATTGTTTGCCCTTTTAATCTTTATGTACATGTTATGGATACATAATCATATTGCTATGTGCTCTGCTGATCACAATGTTGTCACCTCATTGTTTGCCCTTTTAATCTTTATGTACATGTTATGGATGCATAATCATATTGCTATGTGAGCTGGTGATCACCTCCTCTTCCTCCGAGTCCTGAGATGGGGTGGCGCTGGAGGGTACAGCACTTTCCACTTCCTTCACTTCTCCCACCTCTGGTGGGGGTTGCTCAATAGGCTAGGAGAGTCCGGCCTCCTCCTCCTCTTCCGCCTCTACCTCCACTACCTCCACGGCCTCCGCCGATCGCCTTCTCCGAATGGAGGGAATAGGAACTTCTGTGACAGAATGTTCAGATTTTAGAAAAACAACTCCAAAATCTTAAAATGATATAAAGAAATTCCAATATGGAGGGATCTATATATAATTGCAGTGGCTTCCAGCTTTATGATGCATAACTCAATAAAAAATTAACAGTATGAAAAAAGACATCCCCTCCACAGTGTCTTGATGGAACAAAAGGGTGAGAGGAGACCTATCTGATGGGATTATCTCCTCAGTGTATCATAGGATGATCTACTTCTCTAGACTAGAGTCGGCGACTTCTTAATCCCATCACTAACACAATAGAACAAAGGGAAAAATAAACCAACACATTTATTGGAAGTCTCAGAGCAGAGTTAACCCTTATTGTGTTTATGGATTCACACATGCTACTTTAATGGGGAATAGGAAAGATGTGGCCTATAAACTCAACCAAAAATTTATGGTTTACAGTTCCCTCTAAATCAAATAGGTCAGAGTGTGGGTCTCCCACTCCCACTGTAGACACAGTGATGGTTTAGTCCGTCACTTGTTTGACCCAAAGCCAGCACATCACATCACCCAAAGAACACCATCCCCACAGTAAAACATGTTTTTCAGCAGCCGAGATTGGGAAACTGGTCAGAGCTGAGGGAAAGATGGACAGGGATATTCTTGAGCAAAACCTGTACCACTCTGTGTGTGATCTGAGGCTAGGATGGAGGTTCACCTTCCAGCAGGACAATAACCCCAAACACACTGCTACAGGAACACTTGAGTTGTTTAACCCCTTAGAGACTTAGGGCGTACCAGAATGCTCTGTTTCCCAAGTCCTTAAGGACCAGGGGCGTACTGGTACGTCCTAGATTTAAAAAAAGATTGCGGCGGGGGTTAATTGTGACAGGATGCCCGCTGAAATCATTCAGCGGGCATCCTGTCACAACGCCGGGGGGGTCATGTGACCCCCCCCCCCCGTATAGGCAATTGCCGCAAACCGCAGGTCAATTCAGACCTGCGGTTTGCGGCTTTATCTGCAGTTTGCGACAGCGATCGGGAGTGCCATCGGGTCACCATGCGGCTGTAGGGGGGACCCGATGGCATGGAAGGCAGAGCGATGCCTAAGGAAGGCATTGTGCTGCCTTTCGGTGACGAGCCTGTGAGATCCAGCCCCCTAGAAGTATTGGAATGCATTGTAAAGGATTAGACCCCCAAAAGTTCAAATCCCAAAGTGGGAAAAAAAAATAAAGAGGAAAAAAAAAAGTTGAAAAAATAAATGGAAAAAAAAGTTTACAAAATAAAGTTTTCCCCAAAAAAATGTAAAGTTTCAAGTAAAAATAAACAAAAACGTAATTTTCCCCAAATAAAGTTAAAAAAAAATTGTAAAAAATAGGGGGGAAAAAGTATACATATTAGATATCGCCGTGTCTCTATCGACCGGCTCTATAAACATATCACATGACCTAACCCCTCAGATAAACACCATAAAAAATTTTAAATAAAAAATGTGCTAAATAAACAATTTTTTTGTCACCTTACATCACAAAAAGTACAACAGCAAGCGATCAAAAAGGTGTTTGCCCACCAAAATAGTACCAATCTAACCGTCACCTCATCCCGCAAAAAATTTGACCCTACCTGAGACAATCGCCCAAAAAATAAAAAAAACTGGGGGGCGGAGCTTGCGCCTGATGAAGATGGCCGCATAGCTCTGTGCTCTGTGAAGAGATTCGTCCCTGACGCCAGCTATAACTAGCACACAGAGGCAGAGATGGTAAAAATCGGGAACCCCAAGCACAGTGACACTGCTGCTCCCTCCAAGACACAGAATGCTGGAGGAGACATGGAGAAATTCCTGAAGAAAGCCGCCGCAACGGTAGCCGCCAGAGAGCCTAAGATGGCGCCGACTCCACAGGCTAAAGCACCGAAGCGAGCTCCTGCACGGTCAGAGGGGGAGAGTGATTCAGACGAAGCACAAGCCAGTTCTGACCTTCCGGTCACAAGAAAATACCTTGACCGTGCTCTCAGCAGGATTATGGAGCCGATCCTTGCAGAACTATCTGCATGCAGGAACGAGGTGAGGCATATTGGAGACCGCGTGGAGAACTTAGAGCTACACCAAGCAGAGATACTAAACCACCAGTCCGTGGTGTCAGACTCTTTTCGCCGCTGCGCATTATACTTAAACGATCTCCACTGTTCACTAGAAGATCAAGAAAACAGGGGGCGCCGAAATAACCTGAGATTCCGAGGAGTGCCAGAGACAGTCTCCCCAGGAGAGATTTTAGCCTCCATCATGGAAATATGCGGGTCACTTCTGGGCCCTAACTTCTCACAAGACATAATCATAGAACTGGCGCATAGAGCCCTTAGACCCAAGCCTAAGCCGGCCGAACCACTCAGGGACATAATATGTAGGTTCCTGAATTTTCAAGTGAAAACTGCCATCCTGGAAGCCGCGCGCAACCATCCGGATTTCACGTACGAAGATTCCAAGATTGATATATACCAGGACTTAGCCCCTTCAACTCTGAAGAAGCGAAGATCCCTTAAACCTTTAACGGACTGGTTACGCTCCAAAAAAGTACTGTACAGATGGTCCTATCCTTTCGGCTTATCCTTCTCGTACGCAGGCAAGAGAGTGAACATTTCTTCATTTACAGACCTCACATCTGCCTTTGAGATTCTGAATGTACCACCTATGCAGATTGAAAATTGGGAGCTCTTCCAAGATCTCAGCACCCTGCCGGATGTACCCAAGGTAGCCCCTTTCGAAGTACTACGCACACCAAAATCATCTCGCTCCAAGAAGAGGGGTTTCCAACTTACGCCGAGAAGTCTCTCACAAGAACATTAGAAAGGCTTACTTACATTCAACATGGCAGTTTCAGGTTAAGCTGATATTTTGGATTTCTTCATATACTACTGCTTAGAGTTTGTAAATCCACTGTTTACATGACTTCTGATAGCCTTTTCATATGATTATATATGTTTCCCCCTAATCTCCTGCTCTGCTATTGGCCCTTCTCTGGGCGTTATACGATCTCTTAAACGGTCTATAGACCAAATAACCCCCTCATGACTATGACATATTATAATATGTCAATGTTCGTTCCCTTTGTTTGTTTAACATGTTATGTTCTATCCCTTTTACCCACCCCTAACTCAAGGTACCCGCCTATTGCTTTGAACTGGATTGACTCCTATACTTGCGCTGCCCCACTGGGGATGGAGGACCTTGGTGGACCGGGTGCACACCCTGGAGGGAAGTCACAACAGCTACAAGGTAAACCCACACACCCCATAAATAATGGCTGACATACTAGTGGCCTCTTACAATGTCAAAGGCTTCCACTCCCCTTCTAAAAGGAGCCAAATCTTTGCCATTCTAAGAAAAGCCGGGGCTGGTGTGATTTTTCTCCAGGAGACACATTTCCGCTTCAACCACTACCCGGACATGCGGTTCTCTCACTTCTCCAACTGGTACCACTGTGGGAGCGACTCCTCGGCCTCCAGTGGGGTCAGCATAGGGCTTCAGAGGAAAATTCCCCGTCAAATTCACCAGCCAGATCTTAGACCCAGCAGGCAGATACGTCCTACTCAAAGGCACCATAGGACCGCAAACGTATACTTTTATTAATCTGTACGCTCCCAATTCCAATCAAGCCCATTGGTTTTCTGACATCTTTCCCATTATAGACTCCTTTAAAGAGGGTATAGTAATCGCTGGGGGTGACTTAAATGTCGCTCTGTACCCGCAATTAGATGTTTCCTCTCATAAATCGTCTCACTCCAGGAAATTCCTAAAGCATATTAGAAATACCCTCTGGGATCTACATTTGGTAGATGTATGGCGCTCTCTCCACCCGAGCACACTAGACTTTACGTTCTATTCCCCAACACATAAAACTTACCACAGATTAGATTACCTTTTCATCTCCAAGGAACACATACACCTGTGCAGAGAGGCTAGCATTGGTGCCATACACGTGTCAGATCACTCCCCAATATATATTTCAGTTCTAGCCCCTAATGAAACGCCCTCGTGCTTTAACTGGCGCCTGAACGAAACCCTTCTGGGTTTTCAGGACTCGATCGACCGGATTTCTAAGCACATCATAGAATATTTCTCCCTAAATAAAAGCCCTGATATTACGGCCAACACCCTCTGGGATGCTCATAAACCTGTTGTGAGAGGACAATTCATTAGCATCGGCACACACCTCAAGAGGAAAAGAGAAAGGGAAATAGATGATACCCTGGAAAACATTCAGATTTTAGAGTCCTACCATAAAGCCAAGCCCACTGACACCCATTTTCAAAAGTTGTCAGAATATAGAGCTAAACTTAGATCTTTATTAGCCAATAGAGCAGCCAAATACCACATGAGCTCTCAACACAAATTCTTCGCACATGGGGATAAGGCCACCAAGTTTGTAATGAATAGGGTTAAAGGGAGGAGGTCAGCGAACTTTGTCCATCAGCTATCCTCACATGATGGGACCCCTATTTTTTCGGTTAACCAGATCGCAGCCCAATTTCGCTCATTTTATAATGAGCTATATAATCTCCCCTCAACAACTGAAACAGTAACTCGTGCTAATGTTATATCCTCCTTCCTGGAAGCAGCTAAACTTCCTACCATTGACCTAGACCAGAAGTCGAGTCTCACAGCCCCCTTTTCATTGAATGAGCTTAAAACAGCAATGAACCAAATGCCGACAGGCAAGAGCCCGGGCCCTGATGGCCTTCCGTTAGCATATTACAAAATGTTCCAGGATCTCCTCCTTCCTCATCTATTGGAAGTTTGCAACCAGACCCTTAAGGGAATCCCACTCTCGAGAGATATGACGGCGGCCCACATTACTCTCATCCCCAAAGAAGGGAAAGACGCCAGTCTTTGCTCCAACTATAGACCCATATCCCTCCTAAACATAGACCTTAAGCTCCTGGCCAAGATGCTAGCCAACAGACTAGCTATTCTCCTCCCTCAACTTGTTCATGGAGATCAGGTAGGCTTTGTCCGTAACAGAGAAGGGAAGGACAATACTACAGGGGGGATTAATACCCTCTGTCATGCTAAACGAGTTTCCTCCCCCCTGCTTTTACTCAGCACAGATGCTGAAAAAGCATTTGATAGGGTCAACTGGTCATACCTACAACAAGTGCTCCCTGGATTTGGCCTACCTGACTCCTTTACCAAAGCAGTCTTCTCAATGTATGAGCAAGCAACAGCTTCAGTTTTAGTAAATGGTACTATATCATCTCCCTTTCCTATTAGAAATGGGACTCGCCAGGGCTGCCCCTTATCACCCCTCTTGTTCATCCTGGCTTTAGAGCCGCTCCTAGCAAATATAAGATTGGACCAGGAGATAGGAGGTCTATGTTTGGGAGGCAGGGAACAGAAAATAGCCGCTTTTGCGGACGACGTACTCATAATGACGAACAATCCAAAAGCGTCCCTCCCCCGAATCCAGTCCCACTTGAAAACATATAGCATAATGTCAGACTTTAAAATTAATGCTAGTAAATCATTAGTCCTATGCTTCGGTGTTCCTCAGGCAACAAAATGCCTTCTAATGCAGAACTCTCCATTTAATTGGTCCTCCCCCAACATCACATATCTAGGGGTTAAAATTAGTCCAGAAATAACGGAACTATTTTCTCTTAACTATATTCCCTTAAAATTTTTATTATTAGTACTATTGACAACTTAGCTAGGTCCAACCCAACTCTCTCCTGGTTTGGTCGAAAAAACCTTCTATCTTCCCTAATACTCCCCAGACTCACATATTTGCAACAGGTTCTTCCTATTTCGGTCCCCAAACACTACTACATATCGATTATGAAAAAGTTCAGGTCCTTCATCTGGAACGGGAGGAAGGCGAGACTCTCCACTACACTTCTTACTAAGCCCAGACATGCTGGGGGAATAGGCTTACCAAACCCGGAGTTGTATGGGAAGGCCATCCTTATCTCACGAGCATTAGCTTGGCTGAGCACGCCTACATCTTCCACAGTGGTCCAGATGGAACTGGAAATTCTGAATAGACCAGCTAAAGCACTTCTTTTGGGCCAAGAGATGGTTTTTCCAGGCCACATGTCTCAATACCCAATTATCAGAGCCACACTGGAAGCATGGAAGTGGCTATCCTCCACACACTGTTCCATCCCATTCCCTTCGCTCACACTGACAGTAGCAGATGTAATGAATACAGCCCCTTCTACACTAAAGGAAGCTTCCTCAACAAAACTGATGTCTTCTACTGCTCCTTTAATTTCCTTGGTGCTTCCTTCTGGAGTATGGATGGATCTAAATGACACAAACGCCCTGCTTAACCCTCATCCACGAGATTTCATTGCAATCGCTTATCTCAGGTCCTTCTTAAAGCTGCATATTAAAGTGGGGGATCTCCTCCGTCCCTTAGTTTGGATGGAGGCTCTGATTGCTTTACAATCATTACCCAGAAAACTTACTTCACGAATATATAGCAAACTGCGGCTACCTCCCATGTTGGCCAAACCATCCTTTGTCACGCAATGGGAATCAGATTTAAAAATCACAGTTCCATTTGATTCCCTACCTAAATTTCTCGATACCCCCCACTGTGCCTCCCGCTGTGTCAGAATTCAGGAAAACAGTTACAAGATCCTTACAAGATGGTACAATACACCAGATAAGATAGCGAGATTTGCTAGAGTGGCTTCTGACACGTGCTGGAGGTGCCTTGGAGAGAGAGGAACCTTCCTCCATATCTGGTGGACGTGCTCCCTCATCCAGAGATGGTGGTGTGAAGTCTTTTCTATCGCAAACAGCGTTTGTGGCACAATGATCCAGCCTTCTCCGCAAATTGCTCTCCTTTCATTCTCGCAAGAAAAGGGGACTGCAAAATTACCATATGTATTCACGCAGATGTTATTGGCGGCCAGACTTCAACTCCCTAAGTTATGGCTTCAACCCACTGACCCTACTTTGGAACATTGGACTCAAAAAATTGACCAGATCTACAGGTTTGAGGAACAATCATCCTGGGAATCTCGTACACATTTGTCTTTCCTCAAAAAGTGGTCACTATGGGCTAAATATAGATCCCCTAAATCTTAGCTTTCCGCTTGATACCCAATTTAACAATTACACTCTTGTAACTATCAAACATCAACATTCACCACGCCATAATTGCCTCTAGGGTAACCTCACATCCCAATTAATAGATGAAAACACTTCTTGGTTTGGCCTTATGGCCTCTTCTAGGCAACCGTCTTTTCAGCCTCTTGAGTGTCCCACCTATAGGAAATTCTTTTCAAAGTGCCAGTGATTGTCGTGTACCTTTAAGTATGTTTTGTGCATTGTGTTGGCATTCAATCCTAATCCATACCTAATCTGTACTTATTAATATAATGGCGGGGCCTGCGAGCCTACACCTTGATACCTTGTTATTTCCTGTTACACTGTGAAATTTACAATAAAAATGTAAATTAAAAAAAATAAAAAATAAAATAAAAAAAAACTATGGCTCAGAATATGGAGACACTAAAACATCATTTTTTTTCCTCTAAAAGCTGTTATTGTGTAAAACTTACATAAATATAAAAAAGTATACATATTTGGTATTGCCGCATTCATATCGACCGGCTCTATAAAAATATCACATGACCTAACCCCTCAGATGAACACCGTAAAAAATAAAAAATAAAAAACTGTGCTAAATAAACAATTTTTGTCACTTTACATCACAAAAAGTGTAATAGCAAGCGATCAAAAAGTCATATGCACTTCACAATAGTGCCAATCAAACCTTCATCTCATCCCGCAAAAAATTAGACCCTACCTAAGATAATCGCCCAAAAACTGAAAAAACTATGGCTCTCAGAATATGGAGACACTAAAACATGATTTTATTTTTTTGTATCAAAAATGATATTATTGTGTAAAACTTACATAAATAAAAGTATACATATTAGGTATCGCCGCGTCCGTATCGATCGGCTCTATAAAAATATCACATGACCTAACCCCTCAGATGAACACCGTAAAAAAACTGTGCTAAATAAACCATTTTTTGTCACCTTACATCACAAAAAGTGTAATAGCAAGCGATCAAAAAGTCACACGCACCCCAAAATAGTGCCAATAAAACCGTCATCTCATCCCGCAAAAATCATACCCTACTCATATGGCTCTCAGACTGTGGAGACACTAAAACATGATTTTTTTTTGCTTCAAAAAAGAAATCATTGTGTAAAACTTACATAAATAAAAAAAGTATGCATATTAGGTATCGCTGCATCCGTGACAACCTGGGCTATAAAAATATCACATTATCTAACATGTCAGATGAACGTTGTAAATAACAAAAAATAAAAACGGTGCCAAAACAGCTATTTCTTGTTATCTTGCCTCGCAAAAAGTGTAATATAGAGCAACCAAAACTCATATGTACCCTAAACTAGTACCAACAATACTGCCACCCTATACCGTAGTTTTTAAATTAGGTCACTTTTACGGAGTTTCTACTCTAGGATTGCATCAGGGGGACTTCAAATGGGACATGGTGTCAAAAAAAACAGTCCAGAAAAATCTGCCTTCCAAAAACCGTATGGCATTCCTTTTATTCTGTGCCCTGCCATGTGCCGATACAGCTGTTTGCGACCACATATGTGGTGTTTTTGTAAACTACAGAATCAGGGCCATAAATATTGAGTTTTGTTTGGCTGTTAACCCTTGCTTACTTACTGGGAAAAATGGATTAAAATGGAAAATTTGCCCAAAAAAAATCAAAATTCTGAAATTTCATCTCCATTTGCCAATAACTCTTGTAAAACACCTATAGGGTTAACAATGTTTGTAAAATCTGTTTTGAATACCTTGAGGGGTGTAGTTTCTTAGATGAGGTCACTTTTAAGGAGTTTCTACTCTAGGGTTGTATCAGGGGGGCTTCAAATGGGACATGGTGTCAAAAATAACAGTCCAGCAAAATCTGCCTTCCAAAAACCATATGGCATTCCTTTCCTTCTGCGCCCTGCCGTGTGCCTGTACAGTAGTTTATGACCATATATGGGGTGTTTCTGTAAACTACAGAATCAGGGAAATAAATATTGAGTTTGGTTTGGCTGTTAACCCTTGCTTTGTAGCTGGAAAAAAAATATTAAAATGGAAAATCTGCCCAAAAAGTTAAATTTTGAAATTGTATCTCTATTTTGGATTAATTCTTGTGGAACACCTAAAGGGTTAACAAAGTTTGTAAAATCAGTTTTGAATACCTTGAGGGGTATAGTTTCTAGAATGGGGTCATTTTTAGGTGGTTTCTATTATGTAAGCCTCGCAAAGTGACTTCAGACCTGAACTGGTCCCTAAAAATTGGGTTTTTGAAAATTTCTGAAGAATTTTATGATTTGCTTCTAAACTTCTAAGCCTTGTAACATCCACAAAAAATAAAATATCATTCCCAAAATGATCCAAACATGAAGTAGACATGTGGGGAATGTAAAGTAATAACTATTTTTTGAGGTATTACTATGTATTAAAGAAGTAGAGAAATTGAAACTTGGAAATTAGCAATTTTCAAAAACATTTTTGTAAATTTAGTATTTTTTTATAAATAAAAATGATTTTTTTTTTTACTTCATTTTACCAGTGTCATGAAGTACAATATGTGACGAAAAAACATTCTCAGAATGGCCTGGATAAGTCAAAGCGTTTTAAAGTTATCAGCACTTAAAGTGACACTGGTCAGATTTGCAAAAAATGGCCAAGTCCTTAAGGTGAAATAGGGCTTAAGGGGTTAAGGGGAAACATGTAAATGTGTTGGAATGGCCTAGTCAAAGCCCAGATCTCAATCCAATAGAAAATATGTGATCAGACTCAAAGATCACTGTTCACAAGCGTAAACCATCAAATTGGAAGGAGCAGAATCAGTATTGCAAGGAGGAATGGGCAAAAACGTCTGTTTTAAGATGTGGCAACTGCTCATAGAGACTTATCCAAAGCGACTTGGAGCTGTGATTGCCGCAAAAGGTGGAGCTACTAAGTATTGACTTTAGGGGGGTGAATAGTTATGCACATTGACCTTTTCTGTTATTTTGTCCTATTAGTTGTATGCATTACAATTAACCAATTTAAAAGAAGGTCTAAGTTGTGGGCATGTTCTACAAATTACATGATGGAAATCCTCAAACAATCCATGTTAATTCCAGGGGGTGAGGCAACAAAAAAAAGAACAAAGTCAAGGGGGGTGAATACTTTTGCTTAGCACTGTATACATTACAGAGTGTTGGCAAAACATGCAAAAGTTATTTACGTATGTACCTGGGCATTTTTTGTCCCGGATTCTTTATATGAAAAGGGCTGTCTTCGCTTCATGTCTGACCATTTCTTTATAATGGCCAGACAGCGGTGTTTGCGACCCATTTGGCGCCACATTTCATAGGCCAACTCCCACACTGTCCTCTGTTTCTCGGCGTGGGACCGGGTGCGGTCGTAGCCCAGATCCAACATCCGCTGCAAGAGAAAAATGCAAGCATATAATCCAATTTTTAACAATAATAGTATTGAAAATAATTTACTTGAGTAAACTGCTAAAAGTATTTAAAGGGGTTGTCCAAGTTATATTTATTGATGACCTATCCTCAGGATAGGTCATCAATATCATATCGGAGGGGGTCCGACACCCAGCACCCCCTTCGATCAGCTGTTTGAAGAGAAGGCGTGCGCAATGTCAGCGCTGCCTCCTCTTTACTGTTTACCTTCTAGCCATTGCATCTGCAGTGGTGAGCAGGTGTAATTACACCCAAGCCATCCCATTCATTTCAATAGGAAGGCTTGGGTGTAATTACACCTGCTCACCACTGCAGATGCAACGGCTAGAAGGTAAACAATGAAGAGGAGGCAGCGCTGACACCGCGCACGCCTTCTCTTCAAACAGCTGATCGGAGGGGGTTCCGGGTGTCGATCTGATATTGATGACCTATCCTGAGGATAGGTAATCAATAAATATAACTTGGACAACCCCTTTAATGCTTTGAGGTGGAAATATTAGATTTAGGCCACCTGCACCGCCAGTATTTGCTGGTTCATTTAGAGTTACCCAGGGTGCATCCCGGGGAGACAAATCAGCTGTACACTCCATACCATACCGTCACTTCACTAGACAGGTACATCTCTACTTCGCTGGACAGTATCTGATAGCTCAGACTCCATCCACATACAGTCGTAATACAATCCTATCTTCTAACTGTAACAGTAAGGCCGCATGCACACGGGCATTTTTTTTTTTTAAACTACAGACCGTACAACCCCGTCTTGCCATCCTGCAGAGTGGACAAGCGTCATTGGTTGCTATGATGACATGCGCTTCCAGGCCACCACTGCTGTACTGTGATACATTTGTATGATCTATACAGGTGTATTACTGTACAGTGGTGGTGGCAAGAAGCACACGGCATCAAAGCGAGTTAGCATTAGCAACCGATGACGCCATGCGCTGGGCTACTCTGCACGGTAACCTAACATAGTGGGTGTAATGTCACAGGAATATTTAGTGCAAAAATCAATAATATCTAGTGAGACCTTATAAAATGTGAAGTTTGGTGCACTTAAGAAAAATTAGACTCACGATTTTTTTTATAACACTCTTTATGCATATAAAGCGATTGTTCAGACATGCAGGTGAAATGTAACCAAATACACTACTTTAATGTATGATTACTTACAGTCACCAGGAGTTCTTCCTCTTCCTCGGTGAACTTCACTCCAACCATCGCACCCATCTAATTGCTAGTCGGTGTAAACCAGTTGCTGTAGGCCACGCCTTCAGAACGCATGTGCTCTTGCAATTAATATTTTGCCGAAATTTTGCTGATAAAAAAAAGAATGTTTGTCGATCGTAAAATTGCTTAATACTTCTGGTATGTCAGTGTCCATGTTGTGGGACTATGTGTGCGCAAAAGTATTTTGTGGCTGCAAATATGACCTGGAGGTTTCTCATGTGTGCAGGTTTCTCACATTTGAGAGAGTTCGAGCGATCACATTCGTGAACCGTTCCATCAGATATTCTTCCATAACTACTGGCCAGTATTCAAAACAAATCTGTCTTTCTTCTCCCTGTCTTCTTTGTGGAAGCCAGGCAGGTTCCCCAAGCAGTAATGTGTCCATGTCATCATCAATTGCTTCTTTTACTGCTCAGACTCCTCCTCATTGTCCTCCTCTCCATCGTGAGACATTCATAATGGAATGTGTGGCCATAAGAAAACTATTCTCGTCCAGCAATTGGCTTGTGTGCCAGCTGAACTCCCACCTGGCCAAGTTGCTGGGGGTGCAGTTGCTGCCATCCCACTTAGTTGTGGTAAATGTGGTACAGTTCTGTCACCGCCAGCTCTCTGAGAAGGTCTGGCAGACGTTCTTCTGTACCTCTTGCATGATGTTCTGTGTTTTGGTTTCACTTTGTCATCTCCTTCACCTATTCACACTAATTGCCTCCCTTTATATTCACTCCCACACTGCCTCACTTTGCGGTCTATACTACTTCCTGGATTGAAGTGATCACTGCTGAAGACTTCTGTTACTGCTTGTTCAGATACGTCCTTTCTTGTATTGTGTTTCTTTGCTGGCTTGATTCTCGGTGACCCTGACTCCCTCCATATTAAGTGCAGGGAGCCGGTGGTCGTGTCCTCTCACTATTATAGGGTTTTCAGGTTTTACACAGTCTAGGTACGAGGGCATGCAATCGTCTACCTCTAAGACCCTTGTATGTGCTTAGCAGTCAGGGTGAGCTCTTAGGATTTTACAGAGGTCACCTTTATGCTCCTTAGTTTGGGATCAAGCCAGTTGGATGTTTATCCATAACTTCCAGCTATCTGCAATATCATCCGTGACAAGTTCCAATTAAACAGACACTATTGTATCTGGCCAGGTGTGCCTAAAAATGTGTCTTGTCATTCTAAAACTGTAGAGCAGTCCTGTACCTTCACCTAAATGTTATTCTTCTCTATAGCATTTGTAGTTTTGGTCAGCTGTCTATAAAACATGTCTCATCGTTCTGCAACTGGCGCACTCAAATAGTTTTTTTCTTGAAGGTATTTGTGCTTCTGTTCAACTGCTCAGAAAACATTTCCCGTTGTTCTGCAAATGTGGCACAAGTTCACACCTTTACCAAAATTTAGCAGGCATTATTATTCCTGGTCAGCTGTCCATAAAATGGGTCTCATCATTTGGTAAATGTGCTGCACTTCCACAAATTCACCCAAATTTAAGTCTTTTCTATGGCATTTGTGCTTCTGGCCATTTGTCCATATCAGGGATGCTCAACCTGTGGCCCTCCAGCTGTTGTACAACTCCCATATTGCCCTGCTGCGGCATTGTAGGCTGTCCGAGAATGCTGGGAGTTGTAGTTTTGCAACAGCTGGAGGGCCGCAGGTTGAGCATGCCTGGTCCATATAATAGTGTTGCATCATTTTGCAAATGTGCCAAACAAAATGTAATTTAGCATGCATTGCTATCTCTGGCTAGTGTTCCATAAAATGTGTTGTTCTCCTAATTTGGCATACTTCCATGTCTTCAAAATTGAATTCAGCAGGCATTGCTATCTCTGTTGAACCTTATCTTGTTTCTAATGTGGTGTACTTAGGCACCTTCATCCAAACTTTATATTTTTCTATGGCATTAGAAATTTTTGGTAACTGTCCATACAACTTGTGTCATTGTGGCACAGTTCCACATCTTCATGCACATTTTATTTATTTTACATTAAGGCAGTAATACTTTTGGCCAGCTGTCTGATAAAATTGTCTCATTTTCTTAATGAGAGTGGCCTTTCTCCAACACATAGTCTGTTCCGTGACCCCATGGACTTGTGGGCAGGCATATTTTGATAGTAGCTGTAACTAGTGATGAGCGGCAGGTCCCATATTCAAATTTGCTATATTTTGCAAATATTCGCTAGAATATTCGTTTCATATTCGCTAGAATATTCGTTTCATATTCAGGAATTTTCATATTCGAGATTATTTTCACGATTGCAATTAATCTTAAATGTAAAAATCACGTAATGCGAAGTTGATCTAAAACGGATACTGTATATAGCAGTAAATATAGTGCTATATATTAGTTTTAAGAATATTTATCATATTCTAAAACAAGAATATATAGCAATATAGCAAATATTAGTAAAATACACATATAGACTGCAATTAAGCTAATATAGTGCTATAGTATTTTTTTTTAATAGTGTAAATTATTTCCAATTCTGAAGTTCAGAAGAGAAATAAAAAGTTAGACTATAAAAAAAGATTATAGCACTATGTTAGCTAAATTACAGTCTATATGTGTATTTTACGAATATTTGCTATATTGCTATAACTTTGTTTTTTAGAATATTCGGCATATTCTAAAACAAGACTATATTGCAATATAGCGAATATTCGGAAAATACACATATAGACTGCAATTTAGCTAATATAGTGCTATAGTATCTTTTTTTAAATAGTGTCAATTTTTTGCAAATCTGAAGTTCAGAAGAGAAAAAAAAAATTGATTATAATTTTTTTTTTTACAGCACTATATTAGTAAAATTGCAGTGTATTTTATGAATATTCGCTATATTGCAATATATTCTTGCTTTAGAATATGACGAATATTCTAAAAAAGGAAGTTATAGCAATATAGCAAATATTAGCTAATGTAGTGCTATTGTCCAGCCTCCATCAAACACAGAGACTTTTCAGCACAGTCTATCAACAAAATCAGCAAGACTCCACAAGTGTACAAAACATCACTTTTGTCAAAATGAATGAGGCATTGGTACATGAGGATTCTCACACACCCCTTGATGAGGCTGATGAATAGATCTATCATTGCTGACAGTAGCTAATTATCTCTGGTCCATCTATATGCTACTGCCTGTCTACCATCATGTTCTGTACTGTATGGCAGCTGCTACCACTGTCATTACAGCTGCTACTCCCACTACTGCCACAGCAATTACACCTACACAGCTGCCACTACTACTATTATCCTAAAAAAGCCATTCACACCTCTACTGCCTTGTGTGTTGCATGTTGTGCTGCTTTTGCTGCCACATGCCACAATTTCCTCTACACACCTTACCCTTTCTACATCCACACTGTAGTGTTACTGCTCCCAGATAAAAGAGAGGATTTTTCGAGACTTTTACATACAAATGGCTGGCTCACAGTAAAAAAGAAAAATACTATTTATTCAATTATATATTGTAAGAAGGTACCTTGAATCATCGTGGATGGAAGGTATGTGTCACCGAGGTTCCTGGCCTCGGTGAAGTAACAGCTGGTATTTTTTGTGTCAGCAGCAGCTATTGCTGACTGACACCTTGAGATTTAGCATGGCTGTCATAGCTCATCTGGGACAGCTCTTACTGGGAGTAGTTAAAGTGCTGGGTGGGTGACTACTTCCCATGTTCCAGGCTGGGTTTTGCCAGGGATAAAAACCAGCCAGCACTGCCAGGTGTGGCTTTACCTCCCTCTGACAGTGGAGCTCAGGAGTCTGTGACCTGTGAACTGAGGGCTGTGCTGGGATTTGAGGTTTGAGCCGTGCTGGAGGACTCAGGCCCTCTAAAGGAAAACAGGCCGCCTATGGACTTGATGAGGCTGAACTGCTAACAGGGTGTGAATTAACACCCAGGAGAAAAGAACAGAACAAACACCAAGCCATCTGCGTTTTGTGATACACCTTATCTACATTTTGTTATACACCAATGTGTGAATAAACACCGCTGTTTGATTCAAGAACTGTGTACTTTGCCTCTAACTGCATCCGCTAGTCCTAACTACCATAGCAAATCCCCACAATACATATATCAAATTAAAAACATATAAAATACAATATAATATTTTATTATAGATAGGTGGTTATAGCAGGCCGAACACCAGTTGATTTTCTAGGGAGCTTCCCAGATTCAGTTATTGAGAGTCATTTATTTTTTCGAGACGTGTTCAGAACAAGCCACTGTTTCTTTTAACATTAATACGCGTGTATTAAAAGGGGCAGGCAGTTGTCTACGTTAAGGCATTATATTTGCATGCTTGCTCTGAACAAGCAGCAACTTCTGACACTACGGTGGATGTGTGAGTGTATAAACAAGGGCAAGCACCTTAAGGTGAAATATGGCAGGGTCCTTAAGGGGTTAAATAACACACTGTTATTGAAAAAAATGTATTTTTCTCAACAAGCATTCCAAAAATTATTCATTAACAGGAGCAGATGCTTGCCCTTGTTTATACACTCACCCACCCACCGCAGAGTCAGAAGTTGCTGCTTGTTCAGAGCAAGCATGCAAATTCTGACAGTCACTCAGAATTGAGAAAGCTCGTTGGAAGAACGAGTGAAACATTTTCAAGAAATCTACAGTAAGTCTAGTTGCCTTGATTTATTCTTTACAGATATACCATGCCCTGGATAAATGAGAACCTTCACAGACACTTTTTGGGGTAGATTTTCCATTTTAATCAATTTTTTCCAGTAACAAAGCAAGGGTTAACAGCCAAACAAAACTCAATATTTATTGCCCTGATTCTGTAATTTACAGAAACACCCCATATGTGATCGTAAACTGCTGTATGGGCACACGGCAGGGCAGAAGGAAAGGAACGCCATAAGGTTTTTGGAAGGCAGATTTTGCTGGACTGTTTTTTTTGACACCATGTCCCATTTGAATCTCCCCTGATGCACCCCTAGAGAGGAAGCTCCAAAACAGTGACCCCGTTTTGGAAACTACGGGATAAGGTGGCAGTTTTGTTGGTACTATTTTAGGGTACATATGATTTTTTGTTGCTCTATATTACACTTTTTGTGAGGCAAGGTAACAAAAAAGAGCTGTTTTGGCACTGTTTTATTTTTTGTTATTTACAATGTTCATCTGACAGGTTAGATCATGTGGTATTTTTATAGAGCAGGTTGTTATGGATGCGACAATACCAAATATGACTACTTTTTTGGTTGTTTGTTTTAGTTTTGCATAACAAATCATTTTTGAAAAAAATAACTTTTTAGTGTCTCCACAAGCCGTAGTTTTTATTTATTTTTGTATGTATGTAGGGGGTCCTTTTTTTCGGTATGAGATGACGGTTTGATTGGTACTATTTTTTGGTGCATATGACTTTTTGATCACTTGGTATTACACTTTTTGTGATGTAAGGTGACAAAAAATGGCTTTATTTTTTTTTTTTTACGGTGTTCACCTATATTACTGTGTTCACACACTGTAGGTAGGTTAGCGGTAGGACCCATGCCACACTGAGATACCTTGACTGGGTGCCTTGGGCTCTGATATGTTTCTGACTGGAATATATTGGCCAAAGTCTCAGTTTTTAACATGCGTGTGAGGGTTTGGCCAGTATTGTCAGTAATATCACAGAATTTAAAGCTATCCAGCTTAAAATTTTACTTTTACTAGATAATATTTAAAAAGAGGATTAATTAAGTATTTCATGATATTATATTATAACACAAGCCAGACTGAAGGTAAATCAAGATCCACAGTTAGCATCAAGGCAGTAGGTCACTTTGTCGATAAAAGAGATATGGCACTTACAGTTAGAAGATTCCCTTGTAAAGGTAGATATATTTCAGGTGAGGTCAGGAGGAATTATTATTCCTATGGATGCCCTACAGTGTGTCTACCCATGCCTACAGGCAGAGCAACCGCTCCGAAAGGGGCGACCCCACCTCTCGGTGGCTAAACCCTTTTCTTACCCTCACAGGACCCTAAGATGCTTCCTCACAGTGGGCTACTTGACTTCCCGTTGGTTGTTTGAGAACAGAGATGATTGTCCTAGATGGTATATAAAGAGAGACTGTCCCGACGCGTTTCCCCAAGTAAAAGTCCTTGGTTCATCAGGGGACTTTGCTGTTTAAATTCCCATAGCCGAAAGATGGTGGCTATATGCTGGCAATGATAAAGGCTGATGATATGCAACCTCTATGTGTTGGAGCAGAGTTTAAATAGTGGGGACTTTTGGCGCCAAGTTGTTGGTAACGCCCCCTCTGATTCACAGATGATTGATATATTGTGTAACCAATCATTATGGGTATTACCATAATGCCGATGTTATCATTGGTGTTAAACCTAGGTATCGTGATAATGAGGTACCTGTTATCCGCCCCCGCTACCAGTTCCTTCGATGTACGCCGATAGTGTTTTGCATCACATCCGGTCACATGATCGGGAGTTCGGTCCTCACGTGATCACTGCTTCCTGTCTATGGAACACAAGCTATAGCTGTTGGTTACCTGGTTGTGGAACGCATCACATATGTGTTAGTTTGTTCCCAATCGGATCACTGGCCTTAGCTTTACATAGACATTTTCTATTGTTAGTATGAACTAATACTCTGCAATTAGATATCAACTAGAGAAATTAAATTGGAATATATAGGTTTAATTGATATCTTGGCTTGATGAGGAAATAAGGAGATATATGAGACTTATGAACCTATTCCGGTTTTGATATAATCTGGATTCCTGTCATACTTTTAGGTTTATGGATCCCATGTCAATGGTTAAATAACTAGAGACATTGCTGGGCACGAGGGAGGAGTTAATTTAGATAAAGCATGTATAGGATATTTGCTCATTAAGTCCCTGAGGGTAAGTTGTTCTTAGTCTATGGATCCACTGGGCTTCTTTTCTCAGTATTCTATTGTCCCAGTCCCCACCCCTGGGTGATTGTCTAACAACCTCAACCACTTGAAACTTTAGTGTTTTGGCATCCCCACCATGATATTCATTAACATGGCGTGCTATTGGTTTGTCCCTTTTGTTCCTAACATCACCCAGGTGTTCTCACACCCTCCGCCTAAATTCACGTTTGGTTTTCCCAATGTAATTTAATGGGCAGTCACAGGAACACATATATATTACTCCTTGAGTACGGCAATTGGCAAAATCATAATTTTGATATATTGTGCTCGTGCTACTGCTAGTAAAGGAGTTGGATTTTAATATATATGGACAGCATACACAGTTATTTCCACATTTAAATGTTCCTGGAGGTCTATTCCCAAGCCAGGTGGGGTCACTAGGTGGTTTCTGGTAATGGCTGTGTATCAGCCTATCCCATAGTGACCTACCACGTCTGTAGGTGATGGCGGGGGTGGTCGGTAGGAATTCAGCTATGTCGGGATCAGAGAGTAAGATACCCCAGTTACTCTTCAGGATATCCCTCAACCTCTGACTCTGTTTGTCATAGGTACCAATAATTCTCGTTATAGTGTCAGTCTGACAGCGAGGGGCATTTGTCGCAAGTAGAGAGTGACGATCTCTCTGATTAGCATGCAGAAACGTGTCTCAAACAAAAAGTAAATATGCGATAGTACAAATTCCAGGATTCTGATGACAAATTCGGAATGACGCTAGTATTGGGTATCACGAGTACTCAGATAATGTCTTATTGCAGTGATCCCCCAGGAATGGGGAATGCTGGTATAAAGTGCCTCTACATCAATAGAGGCCAGATAGATGGCATCTGCAACTTCAATATTCTCAATATTGAGTAATAGGTCCGTGGTATCTCTAATGTGGGACAGCAGAGAGAGAACAAAGGGTCTCAAAACTCTATCATCATAAGAGCTAACACCATACGTGATGTAAGTCAGTTACAGGATCGCGCTTGAGTCCGCGCGATAGATGGCATTGCGCTGCTACTGAGGCTGATGGCGCATGCGCCGCCTGTACAAGCGCGGCCCCGGCGACTGAGCCGGGTGTCAATTAGACTGCATAGAGGCGGGGTTTGGGCAGGGGAGTTACAGCCTGGAGTGAGGGAAGGGCTACCCCCTTGACTTCTATCGTGACTTGTGGAGCTGGAGAAGAGTACTTTATAAGGCGATTTTTTCATGCATATACATGGCAGAAAAGCGGGACAAGACTGTATGATAACACAATGAGGATGATCTATAAGGTACTTTTGATAGTTTATTAAGTGAAATGCAGGTGAAAGGTTCTCTTTAACTAAAACTGCATAATATATTGACATATCACAATGCGTTGAATAAAACTGGTATATTAATGCAATTCAATGTGTTGACTAAAACTGCACAGTATATTGCATTACTTAAAATTGCATGGTATATTTATGTAATGCAATATGTTGAATAAAACTTGTATATAAAAAGGCAAATGGATCTTGATGTACAGAAGAAAATGAGGTTGTGCAGGATTTGCAGTTAATATATGAACTTTCCACTTGTCTCTGGCAAAACTCACACACATACAGAACTCTGAGCGGCCACCTTATGCTTTGCCTGATAAAACCCTGACTTTTCTACCTATTGAATCAATCTACCTACAGATGTATCATCGTTACCGCTCCCTTTTTTCGCAATTCGTTAATACCGAAATGCGATTTTATCTTGGTATATGGAGCTTCTGCCGATTTCCCTGCTCATGGAGCATCCCCATCACCATGGGAACGGCTCCATGCTAGAATGTACTGTCGGATTTCAGAAAGTTGAAATCGCGATGCGATTAATTCAAGTTCTATAAATAGCATTGCGGTACAGTGTACAGTAGCTGTCTGGTGAACCTCCCCCCACCCCGCTAGCCCCGACACTCGATTTCTGCTTTTTGGCCGCGTGCGTGATGAAGGGGGGGGGAGGCTGCAGTTTACAGCCTACTCTCCAATGTACTGTAGTTCCAAGCGGGTCCCGGGTAGTTCCAAGCGCCATCTGGTGTTCACTCAGCAAAATTGCACCACCAAGCGCTTCGGGTTCACAAATTAAATTCGCTATCGTTACGCGCTGATGCGAGTCTGCAGGGAGCGCTAACGATGATACAACTGTAACTAAACTATCCGTACAACACTCTGATTGCTGGCTTGTGTATGTTATTGCTTTCTGCAAGACACATCCAAGACACAAGATTTCAAGCCCACTGAAAAACCTACTAAAAAAAACTACTAAAAATTATAGACTCTGATTGTCTCACAGTCTGTCTGTCAGACTTTGAGCTAATCAGGACAATCCCCCATTCCTCCCAAGATCATGGGATCCTCTATATTCATCGCCTGCCATATTTCATGGCAATTTTTGCACAGTAAAATGGCACTGACACAGTTTTGTGTGATCCACCTAAAGCAAATTGCCCAAACCTTTGGATTTGTTTGGCAGCAGAATTTTCGTTAAAATTCGTAATGAATCTCATCAGTTTACAATCAATTTGCTCATTTCTAGTGTGGATAAATATTGTAAAACCCGCTGCAAATCTGCAGCAAAATCTGCAAAAACACATTCTGTGACTAATTCACAAATCCTTTTCTCCATTAAATGTATGCCACAAATGTACATTGCCTAAGGCTGCATTTAGACCCTGTTATTTGCTTCTGCTGAGTTTCACATTTTGAGTATTTCCCAACATATACCTCTGCTGCGAGCCATCGGCAGTTCAGTGTATTGGCATACATTGGCAATTAACTTGGCCATCCTAAAAAAACAAAAAAATTGTATACATTTTTTTCACTGTACCCCTCTTTGTAGAAAAGTGCAGGAGACTGTAACTTCATGTACGTTAAATAAAAAAAATTAAAAAGTTGATGCATACAAGCTCAGTGTTAGGGCTCGTTCACACGAACGTGTGATGCCCGTTGCCGTATTGCGCACCGCATTTGCGGATCCGCAATCCACGGTCACCATTCCGTGGCCATTTTGCATCACAGATGTGGACCCATTCATTTCAATGGGTCTTTCAAATCTGGAGATGTGGAGCGGAAGAACGGAACGGAACACTATGGAAGAACTATGGAAGGACTTCCGTTCCGCAAAAATATAGAGCAAGTTCTATTTTTTTGCGGTGCGGAAGAATCGCGGACCCATTCAAGTAAATGGGTCTGCGATTCCCCATGCGCCTACTTCACGGGCGGTGCCCGTGCATTGCGGACCGCAATTTGCGGTCCACAGCACGGGCTTCACACATTTGTGTGAACGAGCCCTTAGACATTCTATTTGGCACAAGTTGTGTCTAGTAACACCTTGATTTATGAACCTTGAGGCATGCAGTGGGCGCTTTTCCAGCGCATACCACTTACTAACTTCCATACGGTAAGCATTTGGTCAGTATTTAGCATTTGTAACTCGAAACCAAGAGTGGGTCCAAAACACAAAAGAGGAGTAAATGTTTCCATTCTATTTTTCTCTGTAGGTTCCACTACTGCTTTCAGCTTAAGGCCTCCGGCACACGCAGGGCCACAATGCACGGACATCAATCGTGAGGCAGCCGCAGCGAATCGCGGACCCATTCACTTTAATGGGTCCGTGATCCGTCCGTTCCGCAAAAAGATAGGACATGTTCTATCTTTTTGCGGAACGGAAGTATGGGACAAAACCCCATGGAAGGACTGCATAGTGCTTCCGTAAGGTTCCATTCCGTGCTTCCGTACCGCATCATTCTGCATCTCTGGATTTGCGGACCCATTGAAATGAATGGGTCCGCATCGGTGATGCGAAATGCCCACAGAACAACGCCCGTGTACTGCGGATCCTTTCACCAGTCCTGACATGCCTGTTTTTAATAGCTACTTGCATTCCCCATTTGATAACAATTCTGGAGCATCTGCCCTTATGACTTTATGTTGTGCTGTTCCTTTATTAATCCTACTAGAAGTTATGAATCAATTGCTATTAGCCTTCAGTAAGGGTACAGGGGGGGGGGTAACTGCACAGTCTCACTCTATCCAATCAGCGCTGCCATTTTTAGACTGTGCAGGTACACCCCCCCCCCCCTTCCCCAACAGGTTACCACCCTTCTGTACCCTTACTGCAGACCGCTAGCAATTCATTCATAACTTCTAGTAGAAATAATAAAGGAATAGCACAACATAGAGCCGTAAGAATAGATGCTCCAGAATTGTTATTACATGGGGAATGCATGAAGCTATTAAAACATGCATGTCAGGAGTGGTGACAGGTCCACTTTAACATAAACTGACCGTGTGCAAGTGGCCTAAAGCATCAATCTCTAAGTATACAGTGTGCATCACTTTCTCATCAGTAGAGGTCTGACCTGAACATTAGCTACTATTACTATTCAATCTCCACCCTATCATAACAAGACTGTTGGTATTCAGGACAGGTTAGGGGAAGGGACATCCCTTCAGGCCCCTCATCATTAACTTATCCTAAACAAAGGACACGACACCTTTAACTTTTATAACTCTCTTTTACTGGTTAATGATCGGCCACAGCTAACATTATAAAGGCAACTTTAAACTCCTCCTCCAACCACTCCTTCGTTGCGTGTGCCAACCCCTGGACCCCAGAGGGCACGTGCGCCAAATCTGTTCCCATCATGCTCCTGTTCTCTACATTGCCGCCAGCTGTGACTTCCGAAACCGCACCAACTCAGGAACCTCGAAAAAGGAAAGACAAAATAACCATCCAAACATAATACATACAATACCATAACAAGGGAGGGAGGGCGGGACCAGCTTCGCCTTCTCCGAACAGAGGAAGAGGCAGGAGCAGGGCGGGGCGTATATATCCTACGCCATCGCCACCTCCCCTTCCTGCTCCTCACCCCCACCACCATCCGATTAACCCTTCATTCCCATGCTCCCATTCCTTTAACCCCACCTTGGCCAGACAAGCCAGAGGGAAGGGACAGGGCCTGTTATTACCACCTGGGAAGGGATAGGGATCACCATCAGTCGGCTCATCACCCTCCTTAATACTGTCGGGTGCTCTCCACAGGATAACTAGGCTGACCCTCCGTCCAAGGCATCATCCACACCACTGTGTCCATATTGCAGTCCGCAAACTACGGATCTGCAAAATACTGATACGTACCTTCTCACTCCCATTACAAAAAAATTACTATTTGTGTCCGTAATACAGAACGGACAAATGGATGCGGACACTGATGACATCTGTGTGCTGTCCAATTTTTTGTGGACCCATAGAAATGAATGGGTGGGTCAGACACGGATGCAGAATATGGATGAAAAGTGAAATGAAAAGTGAGCATGACTAGTAATAAAATAGCAAATGTTAGTCCATGGTGTCTGCGGCCAGCGGATGTGCGAGAACAGGAATATTTTTCCATAGATAATCCCTTGAAAGATAAAACTTAAAAAAATGTATGGTTAGCATAAAAATACGTCATTTTCCCATTGCATATTCCCCTGTCACTGCTATTGGAGTGAATAGCTGGGGTTTTCTTATTAATACTAACAGGCACATCATCAATTAGCAGTGAACTTGATGGAGTATTAGTCAGAGCGTGTTATTTGGCAGGTGTACATATCATATGCTATTTCTATACGCTATACTAAATAGCCCGGCTTCTCTCATTGTGCATCATGCATCTCTTAATTATGTAGCTCCTGAGTTGCGTAGCCACCACTGAGCTGGTTTGAGCATTTCCCTTGCAATTGTTTGAGCGTTTAGGCCCCATTTAGCTTGCTGTCAGGTATCCTCCGAGATAGTCTACGCTAATGTATGATCATCCATTATTTGAAGCTATTGGCAGCATGCACACTTTGGAGAAAGAAAGATCGTAAAATCTGTTCTCAGCGTGGTCTCTCAAGAACAAATTACCTTTTGTAGCAAGTGATTTGACTAAAATTGAGTAGATTGTACCAAAACACAAAGACACTTTGATATTTCTAGTGGATTTTTTTTTTGTCTTGTGCATCAGGCTATTGATTTGAGACAACAGAAAAAAAAATACAGTGAGAGAAACTGCTGAAACTAGACTATACCTATTTCTTGTGCTGGTTCGGCACTAATTGAATGGATTTGTTTTTTTAGACCAGTTTTTAAAAGGTGTTGGTCGTTTTTATATAGAGTCAATATATTCCGCAGTGATCACATCAGTGCATTACTTGTAAGAGGGTTGAAAGCAGCCTTGCCCCCTCCTACAATAAAATGTATATGCTTTGCAGTTAATTTCTTGCATTACCATGGACCGTATTACAGTGGCAAACGTTGAATTGTTGAACTATTATATGACTGAGTATTGCTGAAAATGCGAGCACAACAGTTACATGTTATGTTATAGTGTTTTTCATATCTTCTAACATCTCAGACAATGGGGCATATCGCTAGGATATGCCTACATTGTCTAATAGGTGCGGGTCTCACCTCTATATCGAGAACGGACCCCTGAAGATTGTGGAGGGCGCACTAAGCATGTGCAGCCGCCCTCCATTTTTTTCTGTGGGGCCGCCGAAGATAGCCGATCACTGGCTCAGCTATTTCAGTCGGCCCCGTGGAACTGAATGTGAGCGGTGGCCCCGCAAGCGTGGTATGTTCCCATTCAGTCCTATGGGGAGAGCACTTGGCAGTGGCCAGACCAAGGAAAACCCGGGGTCCTCTGGCCACCACCTTCCCCGCTCCATTCTCAGTGTAGGTGCGGGTCCCAGACAGTTCCAAGCAATGCAAAACATCATAAGGCCTGACCCTGGCAATCAAAGTGGAGAGGGCACAGCAGTTGCAAAGAGAGCAGAGCTTCTAAGTGTAACAGCAACACCCCTGTTGCTCCTATAGGAGCATTTGCATTAATTAAAACTATTTTTCTCAGCAATGCAGGGACATACTGTACTATATGAACATGGGACCAACACAGATGCCTTCAGCTGCCAAGGGCACATGCAACAGGCCAGCCAGTTTCATAGGTACAAATCTGCTGATGGATGCCCTTTAAGTATATCTACTATCTGGTGGTTCGTCCACTACACGAGGTGTCACATAGCCAAGGGAATAACACAGTTCAATGCCCTCTATTAGATCAAATCCTTTAGAGACCCAAAGGTTTTCTGACTTACTACGGCGATATAAGGTCTGCCAATGGCTTCCACCAGGTTTCAGATCGGGTAGATGTATCTGTGAACCCAGTCTTAAAATGGCCATAGACATTAGTTTAATTGATCAAAATGGACTATTTCAACCAAAATGAGCAATTGTCAGTTAGAATTTAACAAGAAACAATAGTTCTTGCTGATCAATGACATACCATTATTATCTGCAAAGAAGTCGGCCGCATTTAATATTTATTATTTAAAATAGATCTATTGTTCAAAGAAAGATTGTTTATGGAGAAAAGATCTTTCTTTAAAAGAATGTTCCCAGAAAGATCCTTCATCCATCGCCCAGTTTCATTGAACATGTGAAGCCAGTTTGAACTACTGGAATGACCAATAGTGATGGACGAACATTGGCCAGGATGGTTCGTTCAAATGTGTGCAAACCGCGTGTTGGCGGCGGGCCCTATTGACTTTAATGGCAGGCAAACCTGAAAAACCTTCAGGTCATATTTGCAGGCACCAAATACTTACTAGAAGTGCACAAATAGTCGCACAACATGGACAGTGACATACCAGAGGGGGATCATTGGCAAAAATTCCCACAAAAAATATGTATTTTAATCAGGCACCATTTTTATGTGTCTTAAAGGAAAACTCTCAAAAATGTGCCCTGCTGGAGCCTAGAAAAAATTTATTTTAGGCCACGGGAGTATAGGCCCCAAAAATTAGGCATTCACCTGACAGAAAAGAACTTGTGATGATGTGGCTGGAGGTACATTAGCCGGTCACTGGATAAAAATGTTACTGTAGGCCAGTGGAGTACAGGCACCACAAATTAGGCATTCACCTGACAGAAAAGAACATGTAATTGTGTGGCTGGAGGTACATTAGGCGGTCACTGGATAAAAATTTTACTGTAGGCCATTGGAGTAGAGGCCCCAAAAATTAGGCATTCACCTGACAGAAAAGGCCTTTTATGCCGCTGTATATACATAAGACAAGGACTATTCTTTGTTCTGGGTGGTGGCGGATATGTGTGGGCTGGCATGAGGAAATTCAATTACACGTGGTCGTCACAGGTGTTGAATTCCTCCGAGATCCATGCCTCATTCATTATTAGAAATGTGAGGTAGTCCACACTGTCGTGAGCTAGGCGAGTGCGCTTATCGGTCATGATCCACCCTGCAGCCTGATCCTGCTCCACAAAGCAGCCTCTCCCTACACTGGCAAAACACATTGTAAAATGGCTACCAGATCGGGTTCTTTGATAAGGTGGGGCTGTGTCCATGTGCTGAAACGTCTCAATTGGCTGTCCTGTCCCACCTGATGGATGTGTCATGGGTCAAAGTTCAGCGTAATGCAAAAGAATATGGCGCCAGCGGACATCGCCATATGTTTGCATGTTCGGCGAATCGTGAAGTGCAAATTTCGCTGCAAAACGAATGCCGGACGAAACGCAAAGCCATCTCTAATGGCCAATATTTATTAAAATATGTGTGGCTGTGTCTGTGAATAGAACATTCACCAGATCATTGTTTGTTAAATTGATGTTAAACCATCAACCAACTTCTGTCTTCTGTGAATGGCCACCTTTACATTGTTGTCAGTACCAGATGGCCTATTGTCTTTTACATTATGGTATAATTGTCTCACCTTGTACCACATAGTAAGAGTCATGAACCATTATGGGCCATATAAGTTCAAAAGACCCTAATAATTTACTGCATGTTCTTGTAGCTGTGTATGTTGTAACATGGATATTTACTCAAGTAATGGAATTTATTAGTTTTCTTAGCATAAATCATAGACACGTCATATCAAATGTGAGCTACCATACATATGGTTTGCCATTGATATAAGACACCATCACTCTCTATCTATAACAATACTCGCAAGCAGGGAAAGAGGCTGTCTAGGAAGAGCTGTAAGGAAAGACACAATGGGCCAGATTTATCACGACTCTGACAGCTCACTCCACTTTCACATATGGCTAAAGTCAGTTTTAGCCAAGTCAGATTTATGATCGGCCCTTTAAGACTGTGATAAATGTGGTTTGACGGTAGCAGTTTATCCGTCAGTAAGCAGCTTTACGAAAAATTTGCACGTTTTTATGAAAAAGTCGCATGTTCTATTAAAAAGTCTCATAAGATAAGCATGGTCCTCACTGGAGTGAAATTGCGACTTTTTTGCGACTTTTTAAATAGTCCCAATAGTAAATCTGTCTAGAGATTCATTTACATAAGAAAACACGCCCACTTTCAGAAAACTGGCGAGCATAGTGTAGAGCAAATTTGTGCGCAGTTTTAGCGTTTGCGCATTTTTGGGGGACTTTTTCACTTCATTATTCTGACATGAGCTAATGATAAATCTGGCCCAATGTGTTCACAGTCTACTGAAGACATAAATCTTGTTGGATTCAAGCAACTTCTGTATTTCTATCCTTACAAAATGTATTGTACTCTTACTATTACTCTTGATATACAATATGTGTACTATACTGAGGCCAGAATATGACCTCAGTATAATGAGTATACAATCTATACAACTACATTCATATAAATGTATAAGAACATATTTGACAGTGAGTCTAGTTAATTTCAATAGGCCTGAAATGGACATAACAATAAGAATCCAGCATATAACTGCTGGTAATTTGTGATCTACCCATTAAAAGGGAGATAGCCTTTGCTTCATCCTCTTTGGTGATTGCCTACAACATCAAGCAGTGCTGGGCGTGATGGAATGTGTGGTAAACCACAGCTCTGATGACCTACTTCACAGCATTGCATGTTGGTATTTGCTACAGTATTTTCTTTCGGTATGTTCACATAGAGGATTTTTGAGGACGAAGTCTGCATGAATGTTTAACAATAGCAAAGCTGCAAATACACAACCACCTTTCCATTCACTGCTATGGGACTGCCGGAAATAGCTGAGTTAGCACTCAACTCTTTTTGGAGCTTTTACAGAAGTGAACGGAGGGTGGCTGCATCTGCACTATTGCTTCTCTTCACTTCGGATATGAGCAGGTTCCAAAGGTGCTCCTGCAATGGGTGCCTCCCTCCAGGGGCCTTCTCTATATTGCGTCCCAGGTGTAGGAATGCCGAGTGGTGTAGTGCGGCCTAATTGTCTCTTTATGTGTCACGGAGCTCCTACCTGGATACTGCTGGACCCCAGGCTTTAGCTCCGAAGCAATAAATAGGGGTAATAATGGAAAGATTAGAAAGAAATTTAGTCCAGACCTTGAGATGCAGTTCAATAGCAGTTTTACTTTGAATAAATGTTTCTTCCAACAGTAACAGGCTTTGTCTTGGTTCCAGAAGGCTTTAGCATTAAACTGGCAGGCAAACTCAACTCTGCTCTATCCTTTTCTCTGCTGTACTGACAAGCTGACTTGATAACTTGGCTTCTTCTTTATGCTGCACTTCACTTTTTAGTCAGACTTATCTTCAGCCAAGGAAGTTTACTCCTGGCTCCTGAGGCTTTAGGATTCTGCTTCTATGGCCAGCAGCGTTTAAGGTGCTCTGGCTGGCATTGGCATGTCTAGCAGAGATTTGCCCCTGCACACCCTTCCCCTGTCTAGGGAAGACTAGACTGGAACTAACTGACCGCCACCCTTCCTGCAGGAAGTAGGGCTAGCCCACTCCCCTACAGAGGGGGGTTAGAATGGAATGGAAAGTTCCATTCTATCTAAGATAGCTCTGCCATATTTGCTGCCACCTGCTGGTGAACCAGGCATATTACATGAACATAACAGTTGCATAAAGATTAGGAATGCACATGTGGCGAACCTGGACAAAAAAACATAAGATGACACTGTGTTAGCCCATTAGAGATAGTAGCAGGGTGAAGGAGTGGTAACACCACTTTGGGGTGTTACACTTTCCCGCACCTATCTGAAATTGATGGCATATCCTGTCTCAGATGGAAATACCTCTTTAAGTCATTAAGAATTCTGGTAAAGTAACAATTGTATTAGTAATTTAAAACATGATATAAAAATACCAGTTATTATTATTTATAATAAGACATATATAATTCTGAAGCCACACATTAATCCAGAAATCCATTTCCTAATGAAGATGATATGTAATTTCTAGCTACAGAAGATGGTGCTCTGATGGAAATCGAATCCCAAGCCCCTGAGCTGTAAGGCAGAAATGCTAACTGCTGAGCTGTTGTGTCGTTCTAATATCCATTAAAGTGTGATTGATAGGTTACAAGGATGAAGTGACAAATTAAAAGAGACAACAACATTGCAAGTGATTTGAAGGCATCCTAGCATCTGCTCTATCTCCTCTTCTTTTTTGCTTCTGTAAATGAAATAGAAAATGTGATGGTATATACAGTACGTAAGTGTAGGATCTGACTGCTTCCCTGGCAATTGAACTGCTTTTGTTTATTTCATTGTTGAGTCATGTGCTAGTTGATATTACATTTATTGTTTGACTTTATGTAAAGGGATTATCTACACCTTTATATCCATGGGTTCATGGATGTGTGAAGGCTGACTATGTAATACATGTTAGTGGCTCTTCTCAAAACTTATATGATCTGTCCCAGCAGCCAACATTTTACAGGTCAAAAGAGAGAGAAGAAGGCATTCACAATCAAAAAGGGATCATTTTTGGACCATTTTTGAATTTACAAAAATCCTACAGACTGTTTCTTACTACCAGCTACAATCCGTTTACCCATAGTCATATAGGTCACTGTCGCTTTGACATTACTAATGCTGTCTTGGCGTTAAAGAGCTTGAAAGGTGTTGGATACAGTCCTAGGAGACCTCAGATCGTCATATATGACTTTTCAGGGCAACTGGGGAACTTGTCTTTCGGCCCATACTTATTCTGACCCAAACAAATCTCACTACCGATTCAAGTGAAAAGGGCCTTGAAAAGAATTTTAGGAAATTTTTGTCACAATGCAAGATAAATTTTGACACATGAATGAACTTTGGTGTGTGAGTAAGCATGGAAGAGGCCACATCTCTCTGTTCTGCTGCTCAGTGTGAATTCTAAGGCTCGGATCCTGCCAAGTCCACCAAGTACATATCAGCTGACTATATTAAGAATAAACCATCTGCAATCTTTTATCATTTTTCTAATACGAAAAAAGCCTTTCAGTACAATTTGCTTCTACCTATTTTTCACATATCTATATGGAGGAATTATAAATTAATGTATTTGCAGTTAAAATGATACAGAGGGAGCAGAGCTGAACTGGTCAAATATAGGAAAACTGACATTATTTGGCCCAACTCACACTGTGAAATCAACACTATGGTTTGGCATATGGCAGGAGATACATCTACTGCACTCACACAAAAGACTACAAGAGAGATGAGCATTTGCCATTCTGGTGCATGGACCTTTGTAAATTTGGAGTATGGTAAATCCTGTGCCAGATTTACACTAGAATTCCATTCATGTAACAAAAATCTGTCCATGTGCAGTAATTTTGTCTGGGCACCAAAAATATGTCACTGTGACAACAATTTTGCCCATGTGGAAAAAATATGTCTTTGCACCCAGAAATTGTCTAGTATAAGGCCTCTTGCACACAAATATATATTTTTCCCGTTTATGTTGTTTTTTGCGTTCCGTATACGGACTATATACGGAACGTATATGGAACCATTCATTTCATTGGATCTGCAAAAAAAAACAGAAGGTACTCCGCATGCCTTCCATTGCCTTATTTCCGTTTTTACGTTCCGTTCAAAGATAGAACATTTCCTATTATTGTCCGCATAATGGACTAGGATAGTACTGTTCTATCAGGGGCCAGCTGTTCTGTTCCGCAAAAACAAAATGCACACGGACCGTATTTTCGCGGATCCGTTTTTTTGCGGAACGCAAAATACTGAAAAATCCATACGGTCGTGTACAAGAGGCCTAAGGGTACTTTCACGCTAAAGTTTTTCTTTTCCAGCAGAGAGTTCCGTCATAGGGGCTCAATACCGGAAAATAACTGATCAGCTTTATCCCCATGCATTCTGAATAGAGAGAAATCCGTTCAGGATGCATCAGGATGTCTTCAGTTCAGTCTTTTTGACTGATCAGGACAGAGATAAAACCGCAGCATGCTACGGTTTTATCTCCGGCCAAAAACACTTAACACTTGCCTGAATGTCGGATCGGGCATTTTTTTTTCCATAGGAATGTATTAGGCTACTTTCACACTAGCGTTCGATCGGATCCGTTCTGAACGGATCCGATCGTAATAATGCAGACGGAGGCTCCGTTCAGAACGGATCCGTCTGCATTATATTAGCAAAAAAAAAGCTAAGTGTGAAAATAGCCTCGGACGGATCCGTCCAGACTTTCAATGTAAAGTCAATGGGGGACGGATCCGCCTGAAGATTGAGCCATATTGTGGCATCTTCAAACGGATCCGTCCCCATTGACTTACATTGTAAGTCTGGACGGATCCGCACGGATCCGCACGGATCCGCACGCCTCCGCACGGCCAGGCGGACACCCGAACGCTGCAAGCAGCGTTCAGCTGTCCGCCTGTCCGTGCGGAGGCGAGCGGAGCGGAGGCTGAACGCCGCCAGACTGATGCAGTCTGAGCGGATCCGCTCCATTCAGACTGCATCAGGGCTGGACGGCTGCGTTCGGGTCCGCTCGTGAGCTCCTTCAAACGGAGCTCACGAGCGGACCGACGAACGCTAGTGTGAAAGGAGCCTTAGTGCGTTAGAGCATTCAAAATACCGGAATGCAGATCCGTCCTTCCAGGTGACACCGGAAAGACGTATCCGGCATTTCAATGCATTTGTAAGACGGATCAGGATCCTGATCCGTCTTACAAATGCCATCAGTTGGCATACATTTTGACAGATCCAGCAGGCAGTTGCGGCGACGGAACTGCTTGCCGGATCACTCTGCCGTAAGTGTGAAAGTATACGCTACCTATAAGTTTCACTCCCAAAATGTTTTACAATGTTGACACAATTTTGGCACACATTGGTTAATTTAGGCCTTGCCTCTTTTTCTCGTGAAGCCACGTCCCTGCTCATCATGCCTCGCCCCATTGTTAGACAAGACTTAAAATGCTTAGAAAAGAGTGTAAAATACTGTAGTTAACAGTAAATGTGATCCAAAGCATGCACGCCAGTTTTTTTTTAATAACAAAATGCATTTTCATGAGTAAATCTGCCCCAGTGTGTGTATATATGTGCTGCTACAGAACCAGAGAGCGTGCTGTACTGTATATTATAGGTGTATGGTTGTGCGATAATCCAGTAAGATTATTTTCTCATTTCTGTACAGTCATTAAATAGTAAATTAGTTGGAAAAAAGTATTTTTTTATTTTATCCACATTTTTACATGTCTGATCAATGAAGTCAGAAGATTTAACACTGAATGCACTATTGAACCTTAGACAAAACTGTACAACCAATAATGAGATTCCTTGTACTGTACTTCAGAGCTAGCGACTGCCAAAATAAATCTCTGCCCAGGGAAGCTTTCAATATTAGTTTCAGCACCATGGACAGAGGCAAATGATGTGATTAACCACTTGGCCAGTCATACAGTTTGGTTCAAGTTGACTGTCTTCTTTGTGGTGCTGCATGATATGGTGCTGTACAATACCGATGGCAGCTGTCACACATAGCAGATTATTATGTGTACTCTAATGTCAGTGTTATGCTAGAAGTTGAATCAAATGCATAATTTAAAGGCCACACAACGGGATAATTGGGCACTTAGTAGGTAAATGACCAGCACACTAGACAATGTAATTAGCAAAGACTAGGTGAAAAGGCATACCAACCAATATACACTGACATTCTTCAAATGGCTTGTCTGTCCTATGGGCCCATCTATCTGGACCCCATGTGATATCTTGAACTGAAGTTATAGGGTTTATTGGCCTTAACTGTTGTCTATGAGGGACTGCTGATGCCCCTTTTAATTAATTGATTCTATGGATTTCCATTGGACCACTACTGAGGAAAATATTAGTAATCCAATTATATCGCCCGGTCAGCAACATCTGATCATGAAGTTTTCAATAATGGAACTCAAGGTGGACTTTTGAAGATCCATATTTTAAAATGGGTTTCTCCACCATTAAATATATTCAATGCAAGGGGATGTTCACACCGAGGCTTTTTAAGCAGAATTTTGCCGCGGACAGCCGCAACTAAATTTTGCTGAAAAACCCGCAGGCGATCCTTACTGGCGAGGCCACGGCTTTAAGCCACAGCTCCACAATCCTCATACTGCCTTCCATTTAGATTATTAGAAGCAGAGAGGATGCAGCCGCCAGTGGGTTTTCGGCAAAATTTTGAAGCGGCTGTCCGCGCCAAAGATCCGCTTAAAGAGCATCATAAAAAATTAACAATGTTTTCTGTTTAGAGGCTGTTAAAAAAGATCCAATGGTAAGTTATGACATTTACTGACTTAGTATGGTGTCCCATAGGGTTCAAGGCATATAGCAGTGTGCTCAGTCATTCTCCTACAACTAGCTCTCTGCTCAGTTATCCTGTGTTCACACCCGTGAAGCCAATTTACAATGCTTTCTATCCTACTTGTTGTGGAAGGAGCAGAGCAGAGATGAAAAGAAGTAAAGAATAACAAGGACAGTATTTTTTGGGTAGAAGTACTATAAATTGCTTTTATAACAGCATAGCATCACAAGCCTCAATAGACATATTTTCCCTTGACTACCTAATAAATAAAAACACAACAGATTATTTGCGGATAATAGGCCTCAATGTTTAACCTCTTACTGACATCCACCATAAATGTACATTTAAAGATGACATAAGCCCTGACACAACACCATAGACGTAAATATAAAAAAAAGTTGGTGGGTCAGAATAAGGCGATGCAATGAAATAATTAATTTTGTACAAAGCTTTTTGTTTTAATCATACTGACCCAGAGAAGGATGTCAACAAGTCAGTTTCACTGCATAGGGAACACATATAAACTATGGCAGAATTGTGTGCAATATTAAATGGTGCCATTAGAAAGTACAACTTGTCCCGCAAAAAGCTGTCACATGGCTATGGGGATGGAAAAAAAAAAAATCACACACCTGATCGCTGGGCTAGCAGTCAGCCACAATACACACCAGTAAATATTCAACTCAAAAATTACATATACCATACTCCCAAAAATAATAATCAATTACCCCAGTGACCCAATCCTACCAAGTTCCTCTTTGCCTAAAGGAGATCTCCCACCCTTATAAGGACGGTCTCACTGACTACGGATCTGTCCCTAAACAATCCCTAAATATCATTAGGACAGCATTAAAAAGAGTGATTGCAATTGCAGCAGAGACAAAATAAGAGGGGGACACCCCAATAAATCATACAGGATATGTAAAATGAATGTATCACTCTAAGAAACGATTCCATATATCTCTGATATTAACCACACTTACGCTACATGCACACGAACGTTGTTTGTTTCTGTGTCCATTCAGTTTTTTTGCGGATAGAATGCGGAACCATTCATTTCAATGGGTCCGCAAAAAACGCGGACAGCACACCGTGTGCTGTCCACATCAATATGTCCATTCCATTGCCCTGCAAAAAAAATAGTGCATATCCTATTTTTTCGAGTTCACGGACAAGGATAGGCATTATTACAATGGATCCGCCAAAAAAGGATCTGCAAAAAAAATGGATGCCATACGAAACGTCATCCGTTTTTTTTTGTTGGGCAATTTGCGGACCACAAAACACACACGGTCGTGTGCATGTAGCCTTAGGATGAGGGTTCTCCTTCAGGACTTTTAGAGTCAGATGCAAAGTTATATGCACTTTTCTCCTTTTCAAATATACTGTTTATGTTTTCTTTCAGGATGGCGTTCTCAAAGATTAGAGAAGGGGATGGGCACCAACATTGTAACCATTCCATAAAATAAATGAATGCGTTAACCAAATTAAAGAAAAACATTAATTTGGTAGTAAAACCCTGTGATAAGGGTAAACATAATAATAATAATAATAATAATAATAATAATAATAATAATAATAATAAATCAATATAAGCCCTGCTGGACACTGAGAATTATGGGATTTTGAAAACTGACCCTATTGAAGACTTTCAGAAAGAACTGGGGGTCATGCTAAAATCTGCACTTTACCAGAAACTAATTGATACAGATGAATTAGAATTTTTATATATGGAATAAACACAGATTGCAATCTTGTATGAACTACGAAAGGTCCCTAAGGGCCTTAGTTCACTCAAATGTATACCAATAGTATCAGGGGTTAATAATCTAAGACAAAATATTGGCCCTTCCATAGACCATATTTTAAGATAAGGTTTCTCCTCCATCATATTCACGTGATAAGAGTGATCACCTGAACAACAAAAAAAAGTGATGTTCTCAGTTGAAAAGGTTCAGTGGACACTCCTCTAGACCATATATATTAATGGCATCTTTATCGTCTGGTCCAGAACTAGGGAATCCTTTGGGGAGTCTGTTGAGTGTTTAAATCAGAACAGTCTGGGTCTTTGGCTTACCCATGAGATTAATCAGAAATCATTTTTGGATGTATAGATATAAAAGGGTCCAGATAACAGTCTACGATCTACCTGGTTTTGGGGAAGCTTCTATAAAAAAAGGATTAGAAAGAGCAATTTCTAAAAATCTGGCGGAAATGCTCCAGTGACTAATCCTTTTATTGTTAATCAAACAGAGCAGCTGGGGGTTTTGGGACCAGGGGCTATCCTTTACATATCTTTCATAAGATTCTTATGAAAGAAACATAGTGGATACACAACAGGCAATCCGTCTATCCACTGGGTCTGAATGAACAGATTAATTGCATGTGTTTCATTTAATTAGCCAATAAATATCAGGGTGAGTATGGGAGGGTATGGAGCATTTTAATTTATTTAAGATGGCTTGTGTTCCTCCCCTCTGGATTATTAATCTCCAATCTCCTTTCAATTAAAAAATTCTCCTTAGGAGATGAATTCTCCCCTTTCACAAATTAAAATTGTCCTTCAGGCATCAACAGCACTATTATATCAAATATTTGTCTTTGCTGGTGTGAGACATACTGTATTAATGCATTATAATAGTGTGATCTTAACTACAAAGTATGTTAAGATCATTTTTTCATGCACTCTATTTCTGAGAGCGTTGAATTATACAATAGGCATTATAGTGAGTATTTCAAGATGTGGCTGTACCAGTAGACTGTATACGTTTCCCCTGTGTAGGATGGGATTGTTGTCTAATCAAGAATGGTATAATCTGGCCTATGGGAGGATCTCTTTGTTTAGGGCCCTGGTAATGCCATCCATTGTGACTGAATCTCCAAGTGGAAAATGCAGGCTGGAGATTAAGATGTTACAGTGCGTCCCAGCGGAAGCTGATGTGGTCTCCTCTGCACATAGTAATACATAGATCAGTCATGTTTGTTTAGGATGGAAAATGAACGGTTCTAACAGGAAGCAGAAATGGGCACATAGGTGTACTCTCTTGCTTGCAATTGAAGTTCTATTTAAATCCCCTGAGTGGGCAGAGCACTTACGCATGGAGATTACCTGAAGTCACTGGAGGAAGGGCATGTCTCTATGTCTCCTATTTACTACATGGCACATTGTGAAGGCATCCTCCTGAATATAGCTAGTCACCTGCAGAATTGCAGAGGAGTACGGTGTACATATTAACAAGACGGTCCTGCCCAACATTGTAATCAATTGTTTGTAAGCAGTCTTCTGTACAATATATTGTTGTAATGCACTGTGTATGTGTATATATCATTAAAGGGGATCTGTATTTTTTTTTAAGCTCCTCTAGATAGATCATCAGCATCTGATCGGTGGGGGTCCGACATTCAGGACCCCTGCCGATCAGCTGTTTGAGAAGGCAGCGGCGCTGGCAGTAGTGCCGCGGCCTTCTCGCTGTTTACCGCAGGCCCAGTGATGTCACGACTAGTATCAATGGCCTGGGCAGGGCTAAGCTTCATTCAAGGAAACAGACCTCAGCCCCGCCCAGGCCATTGATACTAGTCGTGACATCACTGGGCCTGCGGTAAACAGCGAGAAGGCCGCGGCACTACTGCCAGCGCCGCCGCCTTCTCAAACAGCTGATCGGCAGGGGTCCCGGGTGTCGGACCCACGCCAAACAGATGCTGATGACCCAAATAGTTCCAATTCTGCGTTCAACCCATCTGGTATTATGGTTTCAAAGTCATAAATTCTTCGGGATTCCTGTCTTGACATTTTGGATATATGGTCACCCCCTCTCCAACTTATTTCAACTTTTTCAAAGGCAGCAAATCTCATTTGGCTGGCATCTTTGTTGTGATGGATCTTGTAATGATTTGATAGTGTATGTTTTTCATAACCGTTTTTAATGTTGTTTCTATGTTCAGATATCCTTTTTTTCAATGTTCTTTTAGTTCTTCCTATGTACTGTTTATTGCAGGGACATTCAATGATGTAAATTACATTCGATGTATCACAGGATAGGAATTCATTTATTTGATATGAGAATTTATTTGTTTTTGAAATAATTTCTACAGTTTTTTTGGGGGAATTTGGTGTTTCTGCAATTGTTGCAACGTCCACATCTGTAGAAACCTTTTAGGTTGAACCAATTATGGGGAGTGTCTTTTTTTAGTGTTTTTTTATTATTAATATGTTTTTTTACGGTTGGTGCTACCTTTAATGCTAGGTTGGGAGCTTTGGTGTAAACTATTTGAGGTATGCTTGTTAAGAGAGGCCCAATTATCTTGTCTTTCAAAATGTGTGAGTGTAGCAGAGCTTAGGTTGACAACAGTGTTGGTGTCCTCATTGACTAGGTTTTGTAATTTCTTCTGTCTTTTGTTTACAGTTAGTTGCTGGTGGCGTCCCACACAGTAATTGTACTCACCCTTTGGTCTGAGTTAGGTACCTGTTCGATAGAGCGCTAGCTGATGCGTACTGTGTGTTCCACGCTTGGAGACATTTTTGAACATCATTGAATTCTTTATATTTTCATATCGAATATTTCATATCGAATATCAACTTTTTTCACTATCGATCATGTTTTGAATTTTTATATGAACTTTTTTATAAATTCTTTATAATAATTTTCTAATTTTTTGTTACACCATTTAGTCCCCCTCCACCGAGGTGTCCACATCAACCCCTTCCCTCATCGGAATATTTTTCAGGTTACACCCTGGTACCCAGACCACACCACCCTTCCCCCACCATAATAAATAAGGGATCTCAACATTTTAATATTTCAATTATTTTAATTTTTAAAAATTTAATAGCAATATTTTTAATAAAAACCTTGTACAATATCAATTAATAAATATCCTCTAAAACCAGATATAGAGTGCCTGTCGACTTTTCTTACTTTTATCATTTACATACTTACCAGTGGGCAGGTGAACCACCCCTGACAAGAGCACCATTCCAAGGGAATAATTTGGGAGAGCCACTATTACTCTAGTATAAACCACTACCCTTTATTTTTTCACCAAAATTATAGTAGAGCTCCCCATATCTATAACCATGGATATCTGGCACTATATAGAAAACCAACGCCAAAGAGTAGAAACGTTCACTCTGGATAACCACATACACACAAATATTAAAAAACAAAGAAACAATTCCATGACAGAAACCTTCAGAGAACTAGAAATCTTATTAATAAAACAGCTTAGACAAAGATGGGAGATAAAATCCCTTAACCTTTATTTAGAACAAGACATTATCCCGAAAGGTCTTCAACTGTACAAATCACCAGCACAAGATCTTTGTAACAAGGAATTTACAAAAGAATGGGAAACACTCTTAAAAACCCAATCTAAAGCTCTGATACAACTTATAATTAAAAGGAGAACACAAATTTTAGAAGATATAACCATAAAAATTAATCACACAAAAGAAATCATAGACAAACTACCACAAAATGAAGAATTCACCAACTGGCAACAAAGAATTTGCAAAAATCTAGGCACTATAGAACAGGATATCATCAATAAGAAAAGCAGAAAAATCAAAAACCCCATGAAAACAATAACCCTTATACCTGAAACACCACAACCCAACAAAACCTACAAAACACCAACTGACAACTTGGAACACACACAATATAACATTCCCACAAATAATAAATATGAAACACTGACTAATCCTCATTTTTTAGACAGGACACCACCACACCACAGAATCCGCACAAGATCCACAAGACAATCACCACCCAATTTAAGACACAATCAGTACACACCACCCAATCACAGATACAATTTAAGATACAGAGAAACCAACCAAGAGTGGCAAGACCACCACAACCAGAAACCAACACACTCACGAAACACATATCAAGACCACCAGAAACAGAACATATATCCACAATACCAACCCCAGACACAAAACCAAAAAAGAAGACCATACGAAGAGGACAAGGGAAAAAAAGACAGAAGAAATTACAAAACCTAGTCAATGAGGACACCAACACTGTTGTCAACCTAAGCTCTGCTACACTCACACCAACACAAATTAATTTACTCAATAAAGGACTGAAATTCGCGCCTACAGCTAAATTAAATAAATTTGATACCTTCATTGGAATTGAAAAATTCATACGTAAACTGTGCTTAAAGAAATATTTTATAAAAAACCCAATTCCAACATATGATAACTCACCCTCTCTATACCAACATACTCAGCTAAAACAAAAGTCAAAAAAATATCCCAGACAGGAAATAGGACAAGAGATCTCCAGTTTCAGAAAAAGTGTAGAAACTGACCTGAGAAAATTAAAAGAAACTACCAAGCGAAAAAATAATCTCAGTCCACAAGAAATTATGGCAATAAAACAACTCCAAAAGAAAGAAAACATCATCAGACCTGCAGACAAAGGAGGAGCCACAGTCATTTTGGACCTTGAAAAATATGATAACGAATGTAAAAAACAACTTTCAGATCAAACTACATATGAAAAACTAACCAAAGATCCAATTAACGAATTCACAATCACATTAAAAGAATATGCCAAAAAAGGATTAGATAAAGGCCTTCTACACGAACAAGAATATACCTATATAACCACCACCCAGCAAAGATTACCCATATTCTATTGCATCCCAAAAATACACAAAAACCCAACTGACCCCCCAGGTAGACCTATAGTCTCAGGTATCGGATCCCTCACATCCAACCTATCCCAGTACATCGATCAACTACTACAACCAATAGTCAAACAGACCCCATCTTACATCAAAGATACCACTCAAATCATTCAATTAATAGAAAACTTGAAATTTGAACCACATTGGACCATCGGGACCCTTGATGTAAATTCATTATACACAATAATAGATCACGACCAAGGAGCAGACGCTCTAAAGAAACAACTAGAACTAAATGGACAACTGAAAGAAACCCAAATCGAGTATATAGTGGAAGGAGTCAGATACATATTATCCCATAATTACTTTGCGTATGAATCAGATCATTATCTCCAAACAAGAGGCACCGCCATGGGTACTAGGTTCGCCCCCAGTTATGCCAATCTGTTCATGGCCCAGTGGGAACACCAGCATATTATACCCAGACTGGGGGAGGACCTAGTACTCTGGCGTCGTTATATAGACGATGTCATATTCATATGGAACAAAACAGATAAAGACCTAGAACTTTTTTTGGAACAGATAAATCAAAATGACAACAATTTAAAATTCACCTCCAATACTAGTAAAAAAGAAATAACCTTTTTGGACCTAACAATAAAAATCAAACCCAACCATTTAGAATGCTCCACATATCAAAAAGAAGTATCTAAAAATAATTACATACTATACTCAAGTTTCCACCTACCGAGATGGCTACTTAACATTCCAACTGGACAATTCAGACGCATAAAAAGAAATTGTACAACAAATATAACATTTGAAGAAGAGGCCCAAAAAATGAAAGACCAATTTCTAATTAAGAAATATCCACCACACCTTTTGGACACATCTCTATCCAAAGTAAGAAATATGGAAAGAAAGGATTTCTTTGAACCACCCACTAGAGAACCAGATAAAAAGAAACAATCCAACGACCTAATAAGAATAGTACTCCCATACAATTCCCAACAAAAAAAAGTTGAAACTATCATCAAAAAACATTGGCATTACATTTTGAAAGACAAGATAATTGGGCCTCTCTTAACAAGCATACCTCAAATAGTTTACACCAAAGCTCCCAACCTAGCATTAAAGGTAGCACCAACCGTAAAAAAACATATTAATAATAAAAAAACACTAAAAAAAGACACTCCCCATAATTGGTTCAACCTAAAAGGTTTCTACAGATGTGGACGTTGCAACAATTGCAGAAACACCAAATTCCCCAAAAAAACTGTAGAAATTATTTCAAAAACAAATAAATTCTCATATCAAATAAATGAATTCCTATCCTGTGATACATCGAATGTAATTTACATCATTGAATGTCCCTGCAATAAACAGTACATAGGAAGAACTAAAAGAACATTGAAAAAAAGGATATCTGAACATAGAAACAACATTAAAAACGGTTATGAAAAACATACACTATCAAATCATTACAAGATCCATCACAACAAAGATGCCAGCCAAATGAGATTTGCTGCCTTTGAAAAAGTTGAAATAAGTTGGAGAGGGGGTGACCATATATCCAAAATGTCAAGACAGGAATCCCGAAGAATTTATGACTTTGAAACCATAATACCAGATGGGTTGAACGCAGAATTGGAACTATTTGGGTTCCTATAATTCCTCTATTACATCCGGGCGACCGCCCACTTTGACAGACGGACGAGTGTCCGGCTGTGTACCAGCACCCCGTCCGTCCCTTAATATAGGTGATCTGCCCATGACCATCTAATACCCCTAAACTTATAGAATATCTATAATTCCCTGATGACTCCATGGAACAAACAAAATAATAATTTCCAAGTCATATACAACACAATGAAACTCAACCAACCGAGAAAACAACTGAAAACTTCCTAATTACGAAAAACTCTATTTATTATGAAAAACCCCAAGCCTCCTTACCTCAGAAAACCAATATGAACTACAAACAACACTAATGAACAAACAAATAACAAAACGCACATACCCCCCCAAAAAACGCTCCGAAACCGCATATGCGTTTTTTGTGTGAAACAAACACAACTTCCCCTAAGAATCAACAAACATCATACTATACCAATGCAGTAAGAAACAGACCCAAAAGAAAAGAAAAAAGAGAAAAAAGAGAAAAACATCCAGATTTAGCCAAACAAGATATACATGGATAACATAAAGCAAAGACATATACGGAACACAAGAAATAAAGACTTTAGACTAAAAATAACCTCACTATCCATGCTAACTATCAATATCCTGAATTCCAATACCCCAGGAAACAAACAAAAACACTGGATGTACAAAAAATAGTCAAAAAAATACAATCTGACTAAAAACGCATATACCCCCAGAAAAACGCATCAAAAACGCACCTGCGTTTTTTATGCCATTCAGTTCACAAACACATAAATATTCTATCTCTGGCAACAAAACGAGAAAAAACTAAACACAATATCTTAAAAAGAGAATATAGATAAAGGAATACCAATATATAAGATTGAAACACGTTTACAATTAAACACAAAAGGGAAAAAAAAAATAAAAATAATAATTACTATTTAATTAAACACATGATAATTGGTAACACCCAACTCCAATTAGCAATATCCAGGCCGGGTTTTTGGTGGGACAACAAAAAAAGTGGGTATAAAAAGTGGGCAGTTTAATGAATCCACCAAAACCCACGCCTCAACTAAGAAGATCTTGAGAAGATCGGAACCTCATAAGAAACTTTATTGGAATTTTATTGGAACATCTTTGCGACTGATAGAAAGAAAAAGTCAATTACTGAACGGCTAACAACCACGTGACTAAGCACATGAGACGCCGACCCAGCGAAAAAAGGCGCGCAACACACCACGTGCACGGACAAACTATCAGCGCATTAACTACTGCCTATTCAGACGCCGATCCAGCGAAGGAAAGCGTGGAACACACAGTACGCATCAGCTAGAGCTCTATCGAACAGGTACCTAACTCAGACCAAAGGGTGAGTACAATTACTGTGTGGGATGCCACCAGCAACTAACTGTAAACAAATATGACATTACCAACTCTTGGCTTGAACTAAAGACCAGTTCCACCTATATCATCGCATGTGGATATACCTGTAGAGACTATCTCTCAACTACCCTATTTTACTTTTACTCCTGTTTTTATTTTTATTTTTATATATTTTTTTTCTCCTTTTTCTATCGATTAAGTCCAACATATATATATATATATATATATATATATATATATATACACCTGCATTCTATTCTAAACTTTTGGAGACATTTTTGAACATCATTGAATTCTTTATATTTTCATATCAAATATTTCATATCGAATATCAACTTTTTTCACTATCGATCATGTTTTGAATTTTTATATGAACTTTTTTATAAATTCTTTATAATAATTTTCTGATTTGAACTTTACCCTGTTGTCTTCACCAGAATCTGTCACCGCCACCCTGCTTCAGAGAGCAATCCCTGACAATTGGTGGAGGATGCAGGCAATAACAAGTTGCTAAGGGCAACGGCGTGGCAGCTTGGTGCTTTGTGTCCTGTGTGAAAGCTGATAGTCCCTCAAAAACAATGGAGGAAGTGATAAAGCAGCTTGTGCAGGCTAACATAAGGCATGAACAGGCCATGGCACAGCAACAGAAGAGGCATGAAGAGGCCTTATATGCCCAACAGCAGGCTACGGCAGAGGCCCAGGTTTGACAGCAGGAAACAAATCGTTTGCTGATAGAGCGTATTGCTGCAATAAGAAAGATTGCTGTAACTCCAGCCCCACAAGTGGGGGTAAGCGCCCAGAGACTTTTAATGTGAGGAGGGCTGTGCAGCGGGCGACGCCCGACGACGACATTGAGGCTTACCTGACCGTGTTTAAGCGAGTGGCAGAGAGAGAGAGAGACTGCCAGTAGCAGAGTGGGAAGAGGTCCTGGCGCCCTTATTGTCCGGCGAACCACAAAAGGCCTACTATGACCTCAGGGAGCAGGATGTCTGGGACTATGCTAAATTAAAAATGGAGGTCCTTGCTCACCTAGGCTTTACGCTGGCTGTCCGTGCACAGAGGGTACACATGTGGAGCTACACTATGGACAAGCCTGCCCGCTCTCAGATGTTTGACCTCCTCCATCTCGTGCGGAAGTGGCTGGAACCTGAGGCTTCTATGTCGGCGCAGATCGTGGAGAAAGTAGTGGTGGACCACTACTTCAGAGCACTCCCTGCGGAGCTACAATAGTGGGTCGGACATGGAGACCCCAAGACTGAGGACTACCTCCATGATGTCCCTGCCACACCAATGCCTCCCTGGAGTACCAGACCTGTTACGGCTGGTGGGGGTGTGTGGAAGGGTGCAAGAGGGAACAAGGCTCTAGAGGTTGGGCGTGGGCCTAAGACTGAGTCCCATGGGCAGTATGGTCCCAGAGAGGTCTCCCCACTGAGGAGACCTGGGATATGCTGCAGTGCTGAAGGTGCTGTGAGTGGGAACACATTGCTGCCCATTGCCCTCATTCCTTAGAGCCCAGTGTGCAGGTAGCCAGAGACAGTCGCTGTATGCGGTGCCAGTGTGTGTGGCCTCATTAGGATTCGAGACTTAGCCATAGATATGTACCCTGGTGATAAATGACTGCTCCATCAAGGCTCTATTGGACTCTGGTAGTCTGGTCACCTTGGTGCATGCCAGCTTCGTGGCTGGGAATTATGTGCCCAACAAAAGCATAAATTTGCTGTGCATCCAGGGTATGCAAAATCACACCCGGTGGCTCAGGTTAAGTTGGAGACTCCGGCTGGGACTGTAACCTATGAAGTCGGGATAGTAAAAGACTAATGCATGACGTAATACTGGGCCGGTACTTCCCATTATTTTGGAAGTTGTTGGGGAAGAAAAAGCTCTACTACAGCCAGTGAAGAAACTCTGGCAGAAGCCGCTTTAAATAATCATTGCAGTGAGTTGGCCATTGAACACAATTACTTAACCCCTTAAGGATTCGGCCCTATTTCACCTTACGGACTTGGCCATTTTGTTTAAACACCATCTGTTACATTGTAGGTATTCAATAATGCACATAGATAGTCACAGATGGCGGTACAATAAATGTAGCATCAGGTATATGAATACATGTAAACAAGTAACAAATTAACAGGAAAAATAAATATTGCCTTGGTAAAATAAACATTACAGTTATATGGTGTTCAGATAGTACTATAATGACATTTCATATGGCTGACTAGAGGGCTGGGGCATGGACAACAACCACAATTACCACTGTAGGTAAACTTATCAACTCTATGATCTTTGTATGCCATTGCTTTTTCATAGGCACAGTTATTGTGAACTCTGGCCAATATTTCAGCCTTAGAGGGGATATTCGTAGTTTTCCAGTATTTGGTTATCGCTAGTTTAGTAACAAGTAGCAGATGAGCAACTGGGGTCCTGCACCTGGGTGGGAAGGCTTGGATACCCCTGATTAATAGTGATGCCGCAGAATCTAGAGGCTACCTCAAACATGTCTGACCAGATTTGTAATATCAAAGGGCACTCCCAAAGGATATGCAGAAGTGTGCCAGGGTATCCACATCCACGCCAACAGAGATGTGACGTACCAGGGTAGATTTTGCTCAATGTATCAGGGGTATAGTACCATCTCAAACATGACTTAATGGCTGCTTCATATAGAGATGTGCTGCGGAATGTCAAGGAAATGAACTTGAATGTTTCCATCCAGTCCAACACAGATATATTTTCCTGGAGTTCCCTATCCCACGCTAGATGTTGCGTAGTTTTAGAGAAGGTAGATTTCGAGCCTAGGGCTTGATATAATGGTCTGATACCCATTTTACGATCCGGTCGTACTGGTAGGGACCATAATTCAAAGATTTCCTTATATGCGATCACTTGGTGAGGTGATTTCGATTGCAAAAGGTGCCGAATCTGCAGATATTTAAAGAAATCTCCTCTGGGTATTGTGAATTCTGTTTGAAGCTCACTAAAAGATTTTAAGGAGTCATTGTTATAAAACTGGCTCAAAGTTTTGATGCCTAGGGAGCTCCAGGAGGACAGATCTATATCGGGAATGTGCAATTCAACTAACTCCAATGGAGATATTTCTAACAACGAGAATGAATTTTTAGTACATTTCTTGTGGAACAGACACCAATGATAGACCGAGGTCCTTATCACAGTTGGTAAAGGCATAACTTTAGACTGGGCGATACTCAAGCTATTAATCAGGAGAGTTTTGAGATGACCACCGTTCATCGTTTTCAACACAGAGAAGGTGAACGACCAGTTTAATCGTCCAGGGTCACCAACAATGCACTAATCCCCTTGCGATTTATGACATCTATGATGTTCAGGGTACGACAGGAATTATCTATAATTTGCCTCCCCGTGACAAATCCCGTTTGGTCAGCAGATGTAAGAAGTGGTATAATATTCAACAGTCTAGTTGCCAGAATTTTGGCATACATTTTCAGGTCTGTGTTTAACAGGGAGATAGGTCTAAAATTTTGGGGCCTATCTGGCAGTTTTCCAGGTTTTGGTAGGGCTACTATCGTCGCCGATAACATCTCGCTTGGTAAAGAGCCATCTGTAAATGCTTTGTTATATACTAGTATTAGGTGGGGTATGAGCTGGTCTTGGAATGTTTTATAGTATATATTGGACAGACCATCCGGGCTCGGGGATTTGTGAAGATGAAGTGAGGATATGACACCAGCTATTTCTAGGGGACTAATAGGGTGGGACAGTGTATTCCTCTGTTGATCATTTAGAGCTGGGAAATTTAGTTTTTCTAAATAAGAACTAATTTCAAGGGGCGAAATTGGTACTATCTCGGGGAGTCCCTAAAGTTATACAAAGCCGAGTAATATTCAACAAACTGGTCTGCCATAGCTTTTGGGTCATAGATCATATGCCCATTGACAGGGTGTATCAGGTGAGGAACTCTGGCTTTGGCTGCTCTCATTTTTAAGCGACGGGTCAATAGTTTCCCTGCCTTATTGTCCTTTGAATAGTAGCGGGCTTTGGTGGCCCTTAAGTTCTTTTCATATGTGAAAAGAAGAAATTCTCTAAGTTGCATTCTGAGGGCATGTATTTGGGCTACTCTCTCTGCAGAGAAGGAAGACTTATTTAGAGATTCTAAGGAAGTGAGTTGGGAGAGCATGGTATGCAATTTCTGTTCCCTTAGTTTTTTTGATTGGTGGCCCAACTTGATAAATATGCCACGTATGTAAGCCTTATGGGTATTCCACAGGCTACAGGGATTGGAGACCAAACCCACATTTAACTCAAAATAATCAGTTAATGCTCTATCGATTTCTGTTTTATACCCTGGGTTAGAGATAATGTAGGGGCTACAATGCCAGAGGGTGTCTCTCATATTGTATGTTTCTTGTATTGACAGGGATATGGCAGCATGGTCAGACCATTTTATTGTCTCCACTGTAGACTGCGTGGCTAGTTGGAGAAGCGATCTACCAACTAAAAAAAAGGTCAATGCGGGAGTAGGAATTGTGCACAGGTGAAAAGAAAGAGTAATCACACTCAGAGGCATGATGAATTCTCCAGATGTCGTACAGCTCTTCTCGTCTCAAAAGAGGGCTCAAAGTGGGGTAAGAACTCCTATTCCTAGCTGAGGAATCAATCTCAGCGTCTGGCACTAGGTTGAAGTCTCCACAAATTATCAGGTGGCCTTGTTGCAGTTTCGCCGTTTTTGCTAGTACTTTGTTAAGGAAATGTAGCTGGTGTCTATTAGGAGCATAGACGGCCACTATGGTATACGCTAAGTTATTTATAGTGCATGTTAATGAATCTACCATTTTTGTCTAGGAATGTATTACTGGGTGAAAAGGCAATAGAATTCTTAAAGGCCAATAAGACTCCTCTGTGTTTCTTGTGGTAGTGAGACTGTACGACATGTGGGAATAAATTATGTCTGATCCTATGCGTATCTTTGCTTACTATATGGGTCTCCTGCACACACATAATATCAGCTTTGAGATCGAGTGCTTCTGACCACATAAAAGACCTATTCTGGGGGCTATTTAGCTCTTTGGCATTTAAAGAGACTATTTTAAGAACCATGGGAAATTGTCAAAAAGCTAATGTCACTTGCTAGGATCATTATGACAACAAAAATGGGTCTGCTCCCAACTCCCTCCTCGCCCCACCATTCATAGCTATCTGATACACGACTGTAAAGGCAAATGAAGAGCATAGAAGAACAAATATAAGAACAGGTACAGAAAAAAGGAAAACAAACAATAATTCAAACCGGAGTGAATAGTCACCCGCGGAGCTGTGTAATACGGTTTTAGGACTTAAAGGGGAACAAGTCCTGTTTGATGCCAAGCAGTAAAGTGCACTCAAATGCACAAACTAAAGGAGATAGCATCAATGCTTGGTACCCCTCTTGGCACTGACCGTACGCCATTCTGAATTCAGGTGGCGTGGGGGCAATGAGTGGAGTTCTTCTTCTGAAGGTAAAGGTAAGTTCCAAAAACCCAGCAGGCGACGGCCCTCCTCCACCGATACAATGCTATGTTGCTTGCCGTTATGGGTGAGCAGGAGCTTCACAGGGAACCCCCACTTGTAAGCAATACTGTGCTCTCTAAAAATGGTTGCAATTGGAGCTAGTAAGCGCCTTTGTCGCAGCGTGGCGGCCGACAGGTCTGCATATAATTTCACAGGCTGAAAAGGCACAGGCATCTCGGACATCTGACGGGCTGCCATCAATACAGCTTCTTTCGTGCGGAAGAAATGTGTCCGTGCCAGAGTGTGTCTGGGAGTAGTCTCAGGCAAATGCAGGGGTCTAGGAATCAGATGAGCCCTGTCTATGATCAAGTCCTGATCCGCACAGGGGGGCAAAAGCATTATCATCAGCGATTTTAAGTAATCCGCTAGCTCTGAGGGACCGACTTCTTCAGGTATACCCCGAAATTTTATATTGTTACGCCTAGAGCCATCCTCTAGGTCCTTTATTTTGGCTTTTATGCGTTCAATGTCCTCTTGCATAGCTTCCTGATTGTCGATCAGTTGATTATGCGAAGCCAAAAACTCCCCCATTTTAATTTCGACATGCAATCAGCATTTCTTTCAAGAGATTCCCCGATGCAGGTTGATCTGAGGTGGGTAGCTTGTGTAAAATGTCAGTAATAGGGTGGGCATCTAGGCCCTTGGGGCTCACCTCCACATCTGCAGCCGATTGAAGCCTAGGCCTCTGCTTCTCCAGTCTCCTAGTGTCTGAGCAGGATGGCGTCTGTACTCTTGCAACACCGGAGGAGGGAGATGAACCAGCGGAGCTGCCTGTCGTTGAAGTCCGGTTGTCAGACTTAGGTAAGCTGGGGCTGCTCCTCACTGGCTGCGGTAGTTCGCACTGTCGTGCTGGAGAGGATCTGGGTTCCTTCTCGGCCTCATGAGGCAAAGATGGCGGAGCCGCTGTACTCTGCTGTGAGGCGTCTGCATCTTTCTCAAAGTAAAAGTCCAGTTTGCCTTCTTTGGCCTGCACTCTCTTGCCCCGGGGCATCTTGCAAGAACTTTAGGCACTTTGGGGTGGATGGCAATGGGTGGTATAGAGGGAATACCGTGCTTTGTCTGCAATGAATTTGGAGGTTCTGCAATGAATTCCGGAAGTTAAATGAGGTGTCAGAATTTGACGTATTAGGTATTGCCGCGTCCATAACAACCAGCTCTATAAAAGTATCACATGATCTAACCCCTCAGGTGAACATCGTAAAAATATACAAATAAAAACGGTGCCAAGAAAAGCTATTTTTTGTCACCTTACACCGCAAAAATTGCAACACCAAGCGATCAAAAAGGCATATGTCCCCCAAAGTAGTACCAATAAAACTGTCACCTCATCCCGCAAAAAATGAGACCCTAACTAAGACAATCAGTCAAAGAATAATAAAAAAAAGCTATGATTCTCAGACAATGGAGAAACTAAAATATGATTTTTGTTTTGCTTCAAAACTGCTATCATTGTGTTAAAGTGAAATAAAAAAAAAAAAGTAGACATATTAGGTATTTCCGTGTCTGTAACAACCTGCGCTATAAAAATATCACATGACCTAACCCCTAAGCTGAACACCGTAAAAAAAAAAAAAAACAGTGCCAAAAAAGCCATCACATAAAGTGCAACACCAAGCGAACAAAAAGGCATATGCCCCCAAAATAGTACAAATCAAACCGTCACCTCTTTCCGCATAAAATGAGATCCAAACTAAGACAATCGGTCAAAAAATAAAAAAAGCTATGGCTCTCAGACAATGGAGCCATTAAAACATAGTTTTTTTTATTTCAAAAATGCTATAATTGTGTAAAACTTTAATTAATAAATAAGAAAAAGTATACATATTAGGCATTGCCACATCCGTAACGATCTGCTCTATAAAAATATCACATGAGCTAACCCCTCAGGTAAACGCTGTAAAATAAATAAATAAAAACTCTGCTAAAGCAACAATTTTTTTTTGTCACCATGCCCCAAAAAATGTAATAATGAATGATCAAAAATCATATGTAACCAAATGGTACCAATAAAAACATCAACTCTTCCTGCAAAAAACAAGCCCCTGCACAAGAAGATCGGCAGAAAAATAAAAAAAACGGTGTTGAGAAAATGCAGACACAATTTTTTTTTTTCAAAAATGCTTTATTATGTAAAACTGAAACAAAGAAAGAAAGTAGAGCAATTAAAAATAATATGTACCCCAAAATAGTACCAATAAAACTGGTACCTTATCCCCTAGTTTCCAAAATTGGGTCACTTTTTGGGAGTTTCTACTGTAGGGGTGCCTTATGGAACATGGCATCTAAAAACCAGTTCAGCAAAATCTGCCTTCCAAAAACCATATGCCGTTCCTTTCTTTCTGCTCCCTGCCATGTGCCCTTACATCAGTTTATGACCACATGTGGGGTATTTATACAAACCGCAGAACCAGGGTAATAAATAATTCGTTTTGTTTGGCTGTTAACCCTCCATGTGTTAAAGAAAAAATGGATTCAAATGGAAAATCTGCCAAAAAAGTGAAATTTATAAATTTAATCTCCATTTTCTTGAAGGCCTCTTTCACATGACCGTTTGGCTTTTTCTGTGTTTTGCAGTCCACTTTTCACTGATCCGTTGTTCAGTTTTTGTGTTCGCTGTGTTTCCGTTTTTCCATTTTGTTTTTCTGTATGGCATATACAGTATACAGTAATTACAAAGAAAAAATTGAGTTGGGCATAAAACGGATATGGAAGACATACGCATGCATTTCCGTATGTGATCATTTTTTTTGCGGACCCATTGACTTGAATGGAGCCACGGAACGTGATTTGCGGGCAATAATAGGACATGTTCTATCTCTTAACGGAACGGAAAAACGGAAATTCAGAAATGGAATGCATACGGAGTACATTCCGTTTTTTTGCGGAACCATTGAAATGAATGGTTCCGTAATTGGAGTAATTCACACACTATTTTACGTCAATGCAAAATAATCCGATCTCCGTGCCTGCGCAGTGTGGGGGTAGGGAAAAATTACGTCCCAGTGTGCAAGCGCCGAGGGTAGTATAAATATCCATTTCGCAAGTGCTGCTAACCCTTTGCTGGAGCTATTCTCATATAGCGCCAGCAAAAGGTTAGCAGCGCTTGCAAAATTGATATTTATACTACCCTTGGCACTTGCGCACTGGGACGTAATTTTTCCCTACCCCCACACTGTTCAGACGAGGAGATTGGATGGATTTTCAGGAGTTAACCGCGCTTGTGCAATGGGCCGTAATATTTTCCTACTTTGGCTTTCCGGCGCATGCGCAGTGTCCTAAACTGTCCTTTTGCGCATGCGCAGATCGTCAAAACTAAGGAACGCATCCTCATGTCATTTCCGGTGCGACAGGAAGTTAGGAGGTAGGGAAATCTCACAAAGTAGGGTAATGTAACGTTACACCTGCAATCTCCATACCAGTATGACAATCCCTCAGGCAGCTGCTCCCAGCCAATCCCAGTGCTTCTTTCATGTACACCTGATGCGAGAGCAGCTATAACTGGCCCGCTGATTGGTTAGTGGTAAGACAAATGCTGATTGACTATAAATGGATTGGGGGCGGGGCTTAGTGCAGTCGGAAGTGTAGTGTTTTCAGGTTAGTGTGGTTTGCTGTACATTACTCGGGCTGGTGACTGCATGATCCTGTGTGCTGTGCTGGCCCTAGCTACTGTCATGGGGTTGTCACTGTTACTGCCTGAGGTAGGTGATGCTTTGTGTCTGCATCATACAATAAGTTAGTTAAAGCAACCTATGGCCTTAAGTGCACTACAAAGCCCAATAAGCCCTCAGCTATTTAAGCCATGCAGACACTGACTAGATATTGTTTGGGGAGGGAGGGAGATTTTTGCCCCATGCAGTATAATGTCACCTTGCCCACAGCCACCTCGTACAGTATAACGTCTTTGTGGCCCCATGCAATATAATGTCACCTTGTGGCGCCATACAGTATAATGTCACCTTGGCCCCAGCCGCCTCATACATAGTGTTATATATTTTAATATGCACCCTGTGTTTTGTTATGCGCGTGAATCCGTCAGTGCCGACCAGATCCCCCCAAGCCCTTCCCTCCCCTTGGTCCCTGGGAAAATTGTGCCGCTGGTGACATCGACATTACCTGCGCTTCATCTCCTGTATAACGTTTGCGCATCATAAATATCAGCCATAGTCTGTTAATTTTTTTTGCCTGCTGGTAACAGCGACATTACCTGCGCTACATCTCCTGTATAACATTTCAGCATCATAAATATCAGTGACATTCAGTTTAATTTTTTCGCCGCTGGTGGCAGCGACATTACCTGCGCTACATCTACTGTATAACGTTTGCGCATCATAAATATCAGTGACATTCAATTTAAATTTTTGCCACTGGTGACAGCAGCATTCCCTGTGATACATCTCATGTATAACGTTTGAGCATCCAAAATATCAGTGACACTCAGTTTTAAATTTTTGCTGCTAGTGACAGCGACAATTTCTGCGCTACATTAGGCTACTTTCACACTAGCGTTCGATCGGATCCGTTCTGAACGGATCCGATCATAATAATGCAGACGGAGGCTCCGTTCAGAACGGATCCGTCTGCATTATTTTAGCATATAACAGCTAAGTGTGAAAATAGCCTCGTACGGATCCGTCCAGACTTTCAATGTAAAGTCAATGGGGGACGGATCCGCCTGAAGATTGAGCCATATTGTGGCATCTTCAAACGGATCCGTCCCCATTGACTTACATTGTAAGTCTGGACGGATCCGCACGCCTCCGCACGGCCAGGCGGACAGCTGAACGCTGCAAGCAGCGTTCAGCTGTCCGCCTGTCCGTGCGGAGGCGAGCGGAGCGGAGGCTGAACGCCGCCAGACTGATGCAGTCTGAGCGGATCCGCTCCATTCAGACTGCATCAGGGCTGGACGGCTGCGTTCGGGTCCGCTCGTGAGCCCCTTCAAACGGAGCTCACGAGCGGACCGACGAACGCTAGTGTGAAAGTAGCCTTACTTGTATAACGTTTGCACATCATAAATATCAGCCACATTCAGTTCAATTTTTTTGCCGCTAGAAATAGCGACATTACCTGTGCTACATCTCATGTATAACGTTTTAGCATCATAAATATCAGTGACATTCAGTTCAATTTTTTTGCTGATGGTGACAGTGACATTACCTGCACTACATCTCCTGTATAAAGTTTGTGCATCATAAATATCAGTGACATGCAGCAAAATTTTTTCGCCTCTGGTGCCAACGACATTCCCTGCGCTACATCTACTGCATAACGTTTCAGTATTATAACTATCAGTGACATTCAGTTAAAATTTTTCACCGCTAGTGACAGCGACATTACCTGCGCTACATCTACTGTATAACGTTTGCACATCATAAATATCAGTGATATTCAGTTTTTTGTTTTTTTTCGCAGCTGGTGACCGCGGCATTACCTGCACTACATCTCCTGTGTAACGTTTGGGCATTACAAATATCAGTGGCATTTAATTTAATTTTTTTGCCGCTGGTGACAGCGACATTCCCTGCGCTACATCTCCTGTATAACATTTGCACATCATAAATATCAGCCACATTCAGTTCAATATTTTTGCCGCTGGTGACAGCGACATTACCTGCGCTACATCTCATGTATAATGTTTGAGCATCCAAAATATCAGTGACACTCAGTTTAATTTTTTTTGCCTCCAGTGACCGCGACATTACCTGTGCTACATCTCCTGTATAACGTTTGCGCATCATAAATATCAGCCACATTCAGTTAAATTTTTTCGCCGCTGGTGCCAGCGACATTACTTGCGCTACATCTCCTGCTTAACGTTTGCACATCATAAATATCAGTGACATTCATTTTAATTTTTTCGACACTGTTGACAGCGACATTACCTGCGCTGCATCTCCTGTATAACGTTTGAGAATCCAAAATATCAGTGACACTCAGTTTAATTTATTTGCACATACACTTAAAAAACCTGCGCTACTGTATGTGTGACATACTTGCAAGCATATATATCATTTAATATGCTCAAGGCGAGCAGTAAGGGACGGGAAAGTGGCTGTGCTGATGATGGTGCACGCAGAGGCCTTGGCCCTGGGAGCAGTGAAACTGTGCCTGCTGCCAGAGCACAAGAAACACACTCATCCACGATATCTAGCTTCATGTCCCAGTTTGCAGGGCGTCGTTTTCAGGTGGTCGGTTGGATTGCAGCAGATAATGCTCTCAGTCGGTTAAGCACCACCCTGTCTTCCACAAAGTCCAGTCTCAGTAGCCAAGAGTCTGGTCAACAGAATCTCTTTAGCCTAATCCTTCTTCCTCCCACCACGGAGAGTCTGACCAAACAAGATATCCCATTACTTGATTTGGCCCTCTCGCTAAGCATCTTGTGCCCTGATTCCCAACCTCTTGAGCATCCACAGTCACAAGAACATGATGGTGGGGAATAGCAATTAGTTTTTAATGAGGTGGATGACGATGAGACACAGTTGCCAATGAGTCAACCGCAATAACAGTCTCAAGAGGTTGATCAAGAGGATAAGACACAGTTGTCAATCATTGAGGTTGTGATTAAAGGGAACCTGTGGATTTTACGTATAGAGCTGAGGAGATGGGCTGCTAGATGGCCGCTAGCACATCCGCCTTACCCCGTCTCCATAGCTTTGTGTGCTTTTATTGTGTGAAAAAATGATTTGATACATATGCAAATTAACCTGAGATGAGTTCTGTCCTGTGACTCATGTCAAGGACAGGACTCATCTCAGGTTACTTTGCATATGTATCAAATCGTTTTTTTTTACACAATAAAAGCACACAGAGCTATGGGGACTGGGTATTGTGGATGTGCTAGAGGCCATCTAGCAGCCCATGTCCTCAGCTCTATACACAAAATCCCAGTGACAGGTTCCATTTAAGTCAACAAATCAAGAGGATGATCAGAGTGAGGAAGTGGTGGACGATGTGGTCACTGACCCAACCTGGGAAGGTTTAAAGTCGAGCGAGGACAGCAGTACAGAGGGGGAGGCATCTGCAGCACCGCAACAGGCTGGAAGAGGCAGTGGGGTGGCAAAAGGGAGAAAGTGGGCTACCCCACAAAGGCCGCAACTGTTCCATGGAGCACCCCCTTGCAGAAATCTACATTGCCAAGGGGTAGGTATTCCGCAGTATGGCGCTTTTTTGAGAAAAGTGTGGACGACAAAAGAATAGTAGTTTGCAACCTGTGCCACACCAAAATGAGCCAGAGCATGAACACTAGCAACCTCACCAGCATGATCCGACACATGGCATCCAAGCACCGGAATAAGTGGGATGAACGCCTCGGTCCGCAATCGGTGTCTGACGGTTACACCACTGCCTCCTCTTCCCCTATGGTACGTGCTTGCCAATTGCCTCTCGCCCTACACCTGGACCTTCGCAAGCACGATCAGCGACCACATCCACTTCCCTGTCCCAGAGCAGTATCCAAATGTCATTACCCCAGACATTTTAACGCAAGCGCAAATACCCAGCCACCCACCCACAGGTCATAGCACCAAATGCGCAGCTTCCCAAATAACTGGCCCTGGAAATGTTGTCATTTAGGCTTGTGGACACTGAGGCCTTCCGCAGCCTGATGTCGACGGCCATCCCTTGTCACACAGTCCCCAGCCGCCATTATTTTTCAAGGTGTGCCATGCCCGCCTTACATCAGCATGTGTCCCGTAACATCAACCGTGCCCTGACCAATGTAGTTACTGGGAAAGTCCACTTAACCACCGACACATGGACAAGTGCATTTGGCCAGAGACGCTACATTTCCCTGATGGCACACTGGGTGAACATTTTGAAGGCCGGGTTTCCGCCTGCACCTACGTTAGTGGCTCCAACCACCACTTGTCCTCCTTTTCCTCCTCCTTCACTTCCATCTCCGAATTATCCCTGTGCAGCACCAGTCAGCCATCAGCCGGTAGCTGAAAGCAGTGTAGCACTGCAGTGGGGAAGCATCAACAGGCCGTGCTGAAGCGTATATCCTGAGGGGACAAACAGAACACCGCCAAAGAGCTGTTACAGGGGATAAGAGACCAGACTGAGCTGTGACTCTTGCTACTCAACCTACAACCAGGCATGGTTGTGTGTGATAATGGCCGTAACTTGGTGGCAGCTTTGGAGCTTGCCTACTCCACGTCTTAAACTTAGGGGTTCAGCGGTTTCTCAAAACTTATCCCAATTTTCATGAGCTACTGGTGAAGGTGCAAAGCGTGTGTGCGCATTTCCACAAGTCATCATCACTTCAGCCGGTCTTGCCAGCTCACCGGCTGTTGTGCGAAGTGAGCACGCGTTGGAACTCAACTTTCCCCATGTTGGACAGGCTTTGTGAGCAGCAGAGGGCAGTAGTGGGATACCAGCTGCAACATGGTCATCACCTTTCCAGTCAACTTCAGCTACTGTAAGTGGAACACATAACAGTTCCAACAGAGGCAGGGCAACACTCTCCAAGGCTTGGGACAGTTTCATGACACCACGTCAGCACCCTTACCCTGATGCATGGCCTAGTGTCACAAGAAGGGAAAGGTTTTGGTGATGGTGAAGGAGTACGCCTTGGAGGTGCTGGCCTGCCGTGCCGCGAGCGTTTTTTCTGAGCGGGTATTTAGTGCTGCTGCTAGTGGCATTATGACAGATAAGCGTATCCGCTTGTCAACTGAAAATGCTGACAGGTTGACTCATAAAAATGAACAAGCCTGGATTGCCCCAGATTTCTCGACTCCACCAGAGGAAAGCTGATGAACATAAAGGCGCTTTAAATGTGTTGTTTAATGTACTCAATACACTGTATTCCCATGCATCCCTTCCACCACAAAAAGTGTATATGGTTAAATCTTCCTTTTCTCATCCTCCTCCTCCTCTTTCATCATATCAACATGCCTATTCGTCACATATAATGCCCTCGCATATAATTTTTTAAAGGGTCAGATCACCTACAGGCCCTTGCATATAATTTGTTAGAGGATGAACTCACCTGGACACCCTCGCATATAATGTTTTACAGGGTCAGCTTACCTGCAGGCCCTCGCATATAATGTTTTACAGGGTCAGTTCACCTGCATGCCCTCGCATATAATTTTTACAGGGTCAGCACACCAGCAGGCCCTCATATATAATGTTTTACAGGGTCAGCTCACCTGCAGGCCCTCGCCTACAATCTTTTTCATTCCTCAGGTGGAGAGGACAAGCAAAATGGTTCTATACCAGAAGGTCCTTGTTGAAAAATGTCTCCAAAGTTGATAGGGCAGACATCCAAATGGATTGTCGCCATCACGGGGATGTGCAATCACCTAGAAGTTATCTAGAGTCAACAAAGCGGCTGCAGGCCCTCACCTACAAGTCCAGTCTCAGTAGCCAAGAGTCTGGTCAACACAATTCTCACCATGAAAGCACACTGGGTGAACATTGCGGAGGCTGGGAGCAAGTCGACTGCTGGCACCAGACTTGCCCTCCAATAGATCCTCATTAACGGAGAGTGTACTCATTCCAATAACAGGGCCTCTTGTTATTTATCGTGGGTAATTGCTGCGCGCCTGCTGCCTTCCTTGGATGCTTGTGCTTTAATAACTTGACCCACCCCCTCTGGGTGGTTCACAATTAGGGGAAAAAAAGAACAAGGCAACAACAGCCAATCTGATTTCAGCCATTGACCTCCCTTGGATGTGGTAGCTGTTTCTCAGGCTCCCTCTCTGGCATCGAACCCTGATTCCCCGTTACCTGTGATCACCATGGTAGGCGCAGAAAATAACATCGAAAGGGCAGACATCAGACTGTATCGTCACCGTCACGGGGACGTGCAATCGCCCAGAGGTTATTTAGAGTCACCAAGGCCGCCCCTAATGCCCTCCTTTATGTGTAACAAAGGGTATACTTGTAATTTTTGGCAGCCCTTTGAATTAGTGCATAGGCTTTATGAGTGTAGAAGTCCCATTACCTAAACAATTGTACCACAATGTGAATGAGGCCTTCCATTATGTGATATACAGGTTGTATTGGAGTACCTCTTCCTTGTAATTTTTGGCAGCACTTGCACTTTATATACAAGTATATAAAGGAAAGAATGTTTCTTAACAATTTTTCCTCTAAAATAGATTTTTTTTTTCCCCGGTTTTGTGCGTATTATTGTCAGTCTGTAAAAGTGGCGTACTAGTGTCATGGTCTTACCTTCTTTCTGTTCTCCTTCGTTTGACATGTGCTGGCGGCCATCTTGGTTTCTGGGTTTCTTGTAGCCTCCCACCCTGCGGCTTCTCCTTCCCACTGGGAGGAGCTGGATGCCTAGCTCATATATATAGGAGGTCTGTGGCTTCAGTTCCCTGCTTGGTCCTCCTGTGTTCACATGCTTCTAAGACTGCTGCTGCTTCTGGTTCCTGATCCTGGCTTCGTCTGACTACCCTGCTGGTTCCTGATCCTGGCTTCGTCTGACTACCCTGCTGGTTCCTGATCCTGGCTTCGTCTGACTACCCTTCTGGTTCCTGACCTCTGGCTTCGCAAGACCCTGCTTCGGTTTAGCCATCCGCTTGGACTTTTGCCTTACAGCTTGATTTAATAAAGCCATCTTATTTTCACTTATCTCTTATTGTACGTCTGGTTCATGGTTCCATGACAACTAGTCGGACAACATGGTTCCCAGCGGCGACCTGGGAGTCCAAGATGCATCGAGACAATTTCCCCATGCTGTTCCCAAACTATTTCGGTGGTGTTTCCATTAGATTCTGACCTTTTCCTATGAACCAGGCACCCTCCCCTCTTCAGAGCAGCAGGTGCCTGGTTTAATGCTCAAGTTCTTCCATTGACTTCCATTATACTTGGATGCTCGATAGAGCACCCGAACATCCCGATGTGTTCGGCACGAACACCTGAGCACTTTGGTGCTCAATCAACACTACATAGCAGGTTTATTCCATCTGCTCAGCATGGATGTGCCAAAGAGGGTGAGGAGATTGAGAGTCATCCTCCTGATGAGGACAGTAAAGTCTTGTCTGTTGGGACTCTGGCACACATGGCTAACCTTATATTATGCTTCCTTTCCCGTGACCCTCACCTTACCAATTCCGATTACTCGTCGTTCACTCTTCTCGATCCCTGCTACAAAGAGAACTTCTCATCTCTCATTCCTGTGGTGGAGAGGACTAGCAAAATGGCGCAATACCAGAAGGTCCTTCTGAAAAAATTGCTCCAAAAATTTCCAGCTGACAACGCTGGCGGCAGCACCCTTACCCTGATGCGCGGCCTAGTGTCACAAGGAGGGAAAAGTTTTAGAATATAGTGAAGGAGTACGTAGCAGACCGCGTCAGCGGCCTCAGTGATCCCTCTGTGCCTTACAACTATTGGGTGTCCAAGCTAGACACGTGGCACGAACTGGCACTCTACGCCTTGAAGGTGCTGGCCTGCCCTGCTTCCAGCGTGTGAGAGCGGCTATTTAGTGCTGCTGGGGGCATAATAACAGATAAGCGCATCCTCTTGTCAACTGAAAATGCTGACAGGTTGACTCTTAGCAAAATGAACAAGGCCTGGATTTTCCCTGACTTCTCTAGTCCACCAGAGGAAAGCGGCTGAACATAAAGGCACTTTAAATGTGACTTTTTATGGTGTATTGAATACACTGTATTCCTATGCACCCCGTCCACCACAAAAAAGGTTATATGGTTCAATCTTCTTTTTCTCGTCCTCCTCCTTCTCTATCATATCAATATGCTTAGGCTGCTCTCACTCCTAATGTTTTAGAGGGTCAGCTCAGCAGCAGGCCCTCACTCCTAAAGTTTTAAAGGGTCAGCTCAAGAGCAGACTCTCACCCCTAATGTTTTAGAGGGTCACCAGCAGGCCCTCGCCCATAATGTTTTAGATGTTCAGATCATCAGCAGGCCCTCACCCTAATGTTTTAGATGGTCAGCTCTGCAGCAGACCTTCACCTCTAATGTTTTAGATGGTCAGATCAGCAGCAGACCCGTATTCCTAAGTTTTTAGATGGTCAGCTCAGCAGCAGACCCTCACCACTACTTTTTTAGATGGTCAGATCAGCAGCAGACCCTTGCCCCTAATTTTTTAGATGGTCAGATCAGCAGCAGGACCTCGCCCCAAATATTTTAGAGGGTCAGCTCAGCAGCACACCCTCACCCCTAATTGTTTAGATGTTCAGCTCAGCTGCAGACCCTCACCCCTATTTTTTTTAGATGGTCAGATCAGCAGCAGGCCCTCACCCCTAATTGTTTAGATGGTTAGCTCAGCAGCAGACCCTCACCCCATTGTTTTAGATGGTCAGATCAGCAGCAGGCCCTAGCCCCTATTTTTTTTATAGGGTCAGCAGCAGGCCATTAATCATAATTTTTCAAAGGTGTGTATGATGTCCTCATTTATGTGTTATAAAAGGTGTATTGGAGAGCCGGGTCCTTGTCTTTTTTTGGCAGCCCTTTCACTTAGTGCATAGGCTTTATGAGTGTAGGAGTCCCACTACCTGAACAATTGTACCACAATGTGAATGAGGCCTTCCTTTATGTGATATACAGGTTTTATCTGAGTGCCTCTTCCTTGTCATTTTTTGCAGCACTTGCGCTTTATATACAAGTAAATATACAGGAAAGAATGTTTCCTAACAATTTTTCCTCTAAAATCAATTTTATCTTCGGTTTTGTGCGTATTATTGTCAGTCTGTAAAAGTGGGCATAATACTCGGACAACATCATTCCCAGCAGTGACCTGGGAGTCCAAGATGCATTCATACATCCTCCCCATGCTGTTCCCGAACAATTTCAGTAGTGTTTACATCAACTTCTGACCTTTTCCTATTAACAAGACACCCTCCCCTCTACAGAGCAGGGGGTGCCTGGTTTAATGCTGAGGTTCTCCCATTGACCTCCATTGTGCTTGGGTGCTCTGTAGAGCACCCGAGCATCCCAATGTGTTCTACTCGAGCACCTGAGCACTTTGATGCTCGATCAACACTACCAATGACGCAGTCCTCAGCTTTACTATGCCACTTCTATGTCTTCTTGAAAAAACACTTTGGACAATGATGAAAGAGCATGTGGCACAGGAGGAAGAAGAGGGATCATTTCCATGGTTATCAGGCCAGTCATTCACAAGTGGCTCGGAGGGTGGGTTCCTGCACCAACAGAGGACAGGTACACAACTATCCAGCCAGGGCACAGTTCTGCAGGCTAAGTAGATGGAGGATGATGAGGAGGAGGAACTGAGTTCACTGCAGGGTGGCACCCAAAACAGCTTATGGGCATCAATGGAGCGTGGCTGGGGGAAAACAGAGGACACAGACGATACACCTCCCACAGAGAACAGCTTGTCATTGCATCTGGGCAGCCTGGCACACAACAACCGCCGAGTTGCCCACATTCTAACCATTGTTGATTATGTGGCCACCTTGGATCCCCGCTACAAGGACAACATGCTATCCTTCATTCCGTCACTGGAGTGTGATTGGAAGATGCGCAAGTACAAGTGCACACTAGTAGACGCGCTGATGATGGCATTCACACCTGACAGTGGTGGCTCAGTGGAAGCACAAGGCGAAGTCAGAGGAGGAGGAGGAAGAAGTTGCCAATGCAGCTGAGGCACCGCCAGCACCTCAGAAAAGAGTGTTAGCATGGCCGAAATATGTAAAAGCTTTGTCACCACGCCACAACAACCAGCACCACCAGCTGATACAGAACGTCTTAGCAGGAGGCAGCATTTCAGAAACATCGTGGAACAGTACGTGGGCACATGCCTACACCTACTGACTGATGGGTCTTCATTCAACTTCTGGGTCTCCAAATTGGGCACATGGCCTAAGCTTGCCCTTTACGCCTTGGAGGTGCTGGCCTGCCCTGCAGCAAGTGTATTGTCCGAACGTGTGTTTAGCACGGCAGGGGGAAGGGGGGTAATCACAGACAAGAGCAGCAGCCTGTCCACAGCCAATGTGAACAAGCTTACGTTCAATAAAATGAACCAGGCGTGGATCCCACAGGACTTGTCCGTACCTTATGCCTAGTAGACAAGTATACCGGCCTCACCCAGCCATTGTTATACTCTAGTCCACTTTCTGTTTGCATTCTCTTGTTTTGGGTTCTTCCCAAATTTATAAAAAAAATAAAAATAAAAAATAAAAGGAAAAAAACAAACAAAAGAAAAACAGTGTTGGCTACCTCCTCCTCCACCGCCGCTTCCACCTACACCGCCATGTCCACTGCCTCCTCAACCTCCTACTCCACTTTGACCTCCTCCTAGTTTAAGATTATTATTTTTTATTTCTTTCTATTTTAAGTCATTTCCCTATCCACATTTGTTTGCAGGGCAATTGTCCTGATCTTACCCCCATTCTGCTTCCATTTGCAGCCCTCTAGCCCTTACTGCATCTATTTTACTGCTATTTTAGTGCACCAAAGTTCAGGTCCCCATTGACTTCAATGGGGTTCGGGTTCGAGTTTGGATCCCGAACCCAAACTTTGACCCGAAGTTTGGCCGAACCAGGCGAATCCTTACTCAAGATCAATACCTTTTACTATCCATATTATCAGAAATGAATTGTCTGCAAATAGGAGGGCATATGAGGTGGGCCATTATGGTTGAATGTCGTTGACTTTATGTGTATATGTTTTTATGATACATTTCTGCTTGACTGAGGAATTCTGATTTATGAATATTCATTTTCATGGTTGCTTGCTTCTTTGGCAAGCATAATCATCCTATTGTTTACCTTCTACTGACAATCCCTTGACCATGTCTCTCCTCCTTACATAACAATGCTATTTATCCTCTTACAATTATAGCTTACAGCCTTAGACTGCATTATCCGCTTTAAGCCTGTTTTGTAAAACAGTCAAGTATGTCCGTATAGTTAGACAGCTTATTCTCGACACCCTGTGAGCTTTGGCTATGGAATTTTAGGAGATTATTCCTTATTATAAGGTCAGGGAGATTGATATTTACCAAGCTTAGTTTCTTGCCTGTCTGGAGCTGGAAATTGTTCAGTAGATTCATTTATACAATGACTGTAGTAAAATGTATGCTTCCCTGTAGAGCAGTTGACTATGTAACAGTGTTAACACTCAAACTCTTAACTTAAATTTCTTAACTTATTGTGTTATCTTGAAACAAAAGCCATTGAAAAGCAATTGAAGTTGTTTGCTTAACGCATTTAGTTTAGATAACACATCTCATAAAACATAAGTGTTAACTCTACTACATCTGTACATCAATTATGAAGTAGTTTGGGTCAGACAGGCTACCACTTATCAGGCCAGTGGATCTGTACACATACCCAGCTCTCACTGAATTTTCATGGTGAGGCCATTTTGCATGGTGACAACCTGGTCTCTGCAGGGACTCCTCTGATTGCATAGGTGGAGACCTTCATTGGTCTTGTCATCTATACTGAATGGACCAGGAAAATTCCTTTGTTGGCTGGAACAAGGATCTCTCACATGTTTGGTTCTGTCCTATAGTCCAATGGGACTCCGGTCATACAGAGGTAACAATTCCAGCCTCATTGGTTTTGCACACTCCCAAAGCAGCCATTCTCTTACTGTTTCATTGGGCCTGTTCACTCCTGCAGCCCACCATACTATAAGACCCTGAATACATTTAAATTAGCCTTTTTACCAGGTTATACAACCACTCCAGCATATTCCATCATTTTACTGACCACAATTAACAAAAATGTCCTCCCCACTGCCATCTTCTTAAATATGCCTGTATACCCTATTGAGGTCACACCATTGAGTCTCTCTCATCTTGAAGATCACCAATCCAGTCCATTTATTCTAAAAAATTACGCCACATGCTTGATTCTTACAGCCACCTTTAAATGATCTATGGCACCTGTGATTATCTCTGTGGCTTCCTCCCTCATCGGCCATCATAATAGGCCTAAAACTCTGCAGTGTAGGGGCTGATTCTATTATTTTGATAGAGCCTCATTCACATGTCAGTGTTTTGGTCAGTGATTTCCATCAGTGATTTTGAGCCAAACCCAAGTGTGGCTCTAAACATAGAACAGGTGCAGATCTTTCCCTTATACCTGATCCGTGTGTAGGTTCCAATGTAGGATCCTGGTTTTGGCTCACAATCACTGATGAAAATCCATGGCTTAATACTGCTGACTTTATGCCAAGTGTAATATACTGTGTTTGAACTACAGGTGGGGCTGCTCTGGATGTTTTTTTTTTTGTTTGTTTTTTTTTTTATGGGAAGCAGGATAGTTCTGTGGAGAATCAATGCTTAAAATGTTTACTGAAGCATTTATAACACTTTCCTTGTAGGAAGCACAGTTGTTTAGCAGTTCCAACAAGTAAATGGGTTCAGGAGTAGTCATGATTGTCTACAATCAGCACATGGTCTTTATCATAAAAACTTTTCAGCTGCTGACTACTTCTGTCTCTGATTCATCTAGCACTGACCTTCTCTCGGAGTCCTTCTCTTAGCTTAGTTCACTCTATGTTTAATGACAGTGTAGTTAATGACAGGAATCCACCGAAATCTTTATGGGATTAGGGGTTATATACACTGTATACACACCCTCTGGACTCCATTCATGCAGAATATGTGACCTTACCAGGTGTCCAAAATGGTGAGCCAAGGTAGTATCCTTTGCTTCCAACCCAGTGGCTGTGTCGTAAACTGCAGTCTCCTCTAAACAAACCAGCCATTACGCTTCCCACTCCTTACAGAATGACTGTAAGGAGTTATTTGAGACATCACTTTTACATCATTTTATGAATACAGACATGTTAGAGTGACTTCTTTATTATGGGAATTATTAAATAATGATTAAACGTCCTGTCAGATACATGTGTGCACTTCAAGATAAATGAGTTGTCGAAAATTAATTAAAAGCAAAAACTAATTAGAAACATAAAGGTCAATTTCATGATAAAGTCAAACTATCATTAGCTACAAAGGAGTTGTCTTATTGTCACATTCCTACATGCATGAGGCATTTCCACTTGGACCGCTTTGTCTGAACAAGTCTATTGACAGGCAAATAACATGGTCGTAATTGATTGACTTCATGAACCAAGAAAGAAACAAAGCAACTCATTCCACATGATGAGACTTTCCATCTTAAAGGATCGTTGCCCTCAATGTGCAGTTAATTAATTGTAGCTAGTTCAATTATTAACAGGAGCTGGTATAATGTGGTCAACCTTACAAATTTTGGAAACCTCTCATTTAATTCATGACATTCAGAGGGCTTCATAAAAAATTAATTGTGGCTGAAATATGGGTTTATCTGTAGTACCTTCTTAGCTTAAAACAGAACAGACCTCCAGGATCTTCCTAAGGCTTACATGCTTTCTTGCATTGTTTTATTTAAAATTAGCACAGATTTTCTGGTGAGCTTGTTGTAGAATTGTGCTTATTCACAGGACCCAAAACACAGAGACTCCCCAGCTTCTCAGATCGAGGATAAACCACACCCATCTCAGACTGCTGGCTGGGTTTTATATAGTAAAGCCAATATAATCATCAACAAGATGAAGCTCAATGTGTGACAAAATACATAATATCACCAAAAAACCAAGAAGGTTTTTGGGATTTTATATAGGCCAAAAAAGACCGGGCCTGGAGCCACCCACCCAGCACTTTGGCTACTCCCAGTAAAAGCCGTCCCGGATCGGATTTACAGCCATACTTCATATGTACAACTCTATGGAATGAATGGCACTTTAATAATAAATAATAATAATAATAATACTAGAAACAAAACAGTGTCAGCACTAGCTGTCGCTGATACTTAAAACTACAGGCTCTTACCTCACCAAAGCCAAGAATCTCTGTGACACATAAAACAAATAAAAGTGGCCAAACTAGAGACCCAGAGATTAATTGCCAAAGAGAGTAAAACTAACCCTAAAATGTTCTTCAATTATATAAATGTTAAAAAGTATAAATCTGAAGGTGTCGGCCCTTTAAAGAGTAATGAGGGGGGAGTCGCAGAGAGTGACGAGGAGAAAGCAAAGCTGTTAAATATTTTTTTCTCCAATCTATTCACTGAGGAACATAAACTGTCAGATGAAATGCAAAATGTAAAAGTAAATTCCCCATTAAAAGTGTCCTGTCTGACCCATGAAGAAGTACAACGGCGACTTAAAAATATTAAAATAGACAAATCGCCAGGACCGGATGGCATACACCCCCGTATCCTAAGGGAATTAAGTAATGTCATAGCCAGACCCTTATTTCTGATATTTGTAAACTCTATACTGACAGGTAATGTCCCACAGGATTGGCACATGGCAAATGTGGTGCCAATATTCAAAAAGGGTCCAAAAACAGAGCCTGGAAACTATAGGCAGTTATGTTTAACATCTGTCGTGGGTAAACTGTTTGAACATTTTCTAAGAGATGCTATCTTAGAGCATCTCAACGGAAATAAGCAAATAATGCCACATCAGCATGGCTTCATGAGGGATCGGTCATGCCAAACTAATTTAATCAGTTTCTATTAGGAGGTAAGTTCTAGATTTGACAGCGGCGAATCAATGGATGTCGTGTATCTGGACTTCTCCAAAGCATTTGACACTGTACCACATAAAAGGTTAGTATATAAAATGAGAATGCTCGGACTAGGAGAAAACGTCTGCAAGTGGGTAAGTAACTGGCTGAGGGATAGAAAACAGAAGGTGGTTATTAGTGGTACACACTCAGATTGGGTCATTGTCACTAGTGAAGTACCTCAGGGGTCAGTATTGGGCCCTATTCTCTTTAATATATTTATTAATAATCTTGTAGAAGGCTTGCATGGTAAAATATAAATTTTCGCAGATGACACTAAACTGTGTAAAGTAATTTACACTGAAGAGGACAGTATACTACTACAGAGTGATCTGGATAGATTGGAGGCTTGGGCAGATAAGTGGCAGATAAGGTTTAACACTGAGAAATGTAAAGTTATGCACATGGGAAGGAATAATGCAAGTCACCTGTACATACTAAATGGTAAAACATTCGATAACACTTACATGGAAAAGGATCTAGGAACTTTAATAAACAGCAAACTAAGCTGCAAAAACCAGTGTCAGGCAGCTGCTGCCAAGGCCAATAAGATAATGGGTTGCATTAAAAGGGATGAGAACATAGTCCTACCACTTTACAAATCATTAGTCAGACCACACATGGAGTACTGTTTACAGTTCTGGGCTCCTGTGAACAAGGCAGACATAGCAGAGCTGGAGAGTGTCCAGAGGAGGGCAACTAAAGTAATAACTGGAATGGGGCAACTACAGTACCCTTAAAGATTATCAAAATTAGGGTTTTTCACTTTAGAAAAAAGACGAATGAGGGGAGATCTCTAATTACTATGTATAAATATATCAGGGGTCAGTAAAGAGATCTATCCCATCATCTATTTATCCCCAGGACTGTAACTGTGACGAGGGGACATCTTCTGCATCTGGAGGAAAGAAGGTTTGTACACAAACATAGAAGAGGATTCTTTATGGTAAGGAGGTGCCTGAGGAGGTGGTGATGGTGAGTACAATAAAGGAATTCAAGAGGGGCCTGGATGTATTTCTGGAGTGTAATAATATTACAGGCTATAGTTACTAGAGAGGGGTCGTTGATCCAGGGAGTTATTCTGATTGCCTGATTGGAGTCGGGAAGGAATTTTTTATTTCCCTAAAGTGGGGAAAATTGGCTTCTACCTCACAGGTTGTTTTTTTTTTCCTTCCTGTGGATCAACTTGCAGGATGACAGACCAAACTGGACGGACAAATGTCTTTCTTCGGCCTTATGTACTATGTTACTATGTTACATACCTTCCATCAATGACGGCCCCTTGCACTTTCCTACAAAGTGCAATGCTGAACGGCGAATATATTTTTATTTTGCCACTAATACACGGCAAACTGTTTTTTTTAATATATAACTGCACCGCACAAGGGCAAATAAGACGTATTGTAGAAATATTTCCTTGCAATAAACAGTGTTAATGGCTGTATCAATCAGCACTTGCACCCCAATAACAAGAACGGTTTGCTGGAATGACAGAGCTGTATAATGGCAATTTGTATCCCCAGTCAGTGCACCAAGGTGTAATAGGATTGTTCCTATTACCCAGTCTGTAACCTCCCCTACTGAACCCCGTTCTACATAAATGCTGTGGAATGAATCCTTCCTACCCTTTTCCTGCACTTATAAATAGTTTTTTCACCACAATCAAGTCTTTCCTATCACTGTCCCTAGCGCCTGCTGATGTCTCTCCCTGCACTAAGTTTGCTGGAAAATGGCAGAATCCAACATGGCTGAAGCTATTAATAGGGCTGTGACATTACAGGGCTGGCTGCTGATTGGCTGCATGCAGGGCATTATCGGTGATCCCACCTTCCCAGAGTTCCTTGCTCCATGTCCTCGCACGTGTAGCAGCCATTTTAGGAAAAAATGCTATTCGTTACAACAAAGCGTGAGGAAATTCAGCTTCAGTGTGAATCAAATTTTTACTGAAATTCGAATTGAATTCCACTTCGTCAGCTTCGATCATCTCTAATTTTAAGCATCTGCAGAACATTTTAGCTGTGAAGAGCATAACAATGGTAGGTCTAAATGGAGACTCTTCTGTACCACTGTAATCCAAAAGAATACTTTCAGTTGCATTTACCCAATTAGTTCCTGTGGCCTGTCTTTATATGGTACCTCCATATATAAATATTCCTTGGCTCTTGATTTTAGATGTGTTCAACAATATTAGAGTAGTCAAATTACATAGTCTCCAAGAGCTTTACACACAGTTTTTACTACTTTCATATAGCGTTATCCATTCCCACAACACCATAGACCACTTTCTCTATTTTTTTGACTTTGGTCAACAACTGGTAGAACCTTATTGGTAAGACCCTTATAACAGTCCCTCCCAAACTTATAATTTGCCTGTTTGGTCATAGCTACAGTAGTGACAGACTAGCAAGCCTAGTACCCTCTAGGTACAGTACATTGAACATGTGCACATACACTTTTTATTACATCTTAAAGGGAGTCTGTCACCTTAAAAATCAGTTTCAAAGTAAGCATAGCAAGGTCATACTATGTAAGGTCCATGAGCCCTAAACATAACCATACCTTTCTTCAGAAAATCCAGTCCTCAAATCCTTAGCCATGATTCTTTTTATTTATATGCAAATAAGGTTTCCAATGCATCATGAGAAGGGTGCACCATCGTTCTGCCATAACACCACCCGTGCCCCCTCCCTTGTTCGCTTAACAGTCCCTGAGATTTCAGAACTGGTAGCAATAACCCAGGGGAAGCCAGATGTACAGAACCTAGCGACCCCATCCATGATGCACCAAAAATCTTATGTGCATAAAAATAGAAGCATTTCAAATAATAAGGCCTCGTGCACACGACTATCTCCATTTTGTGGTCCTCAAATCACAGATCTGTAAAATATGTAAACTGTCAGTGCTGAATCTGCATTTTTTTTTTGGACCCGCTGTTTTCAGTGGGTCTGTAATATGCATTTTGTGAACATAGTCTGTCTTTTTGCAGAACAGACACATGGATGGATAGCATACAGATTATCAATGTGCTTTCGACATCCGTATGTCCGTTCTGCAAAAAGACAGACGATGTTCACAAAATGCAGACTACAGACTACTGAAAACAAAAGGAAGGCAAAAAATGTGGATTCAACACAGACAACTTCCATATTTTTCAGATCTGATCCGATTTGAGGACCAGAAAATGTATATAGTCCAGTGGATGAGGCCTTAGAAGACTAGATTTTCACAGGAGAAGTGAGACTCCTTGTAAGTCACATTATCATTGTGCACACAGATTATCAAAACTATACATTGGTCATTGTAACTAGTATAGAATGGGATTACTCAGTGGAGCAAGTGGTTACACATTCTAATGCTTGTGTGGGCCTCCTCTGTGTACTCTACCAACAATTGTATCTGTGTTGACTCCATAAGTCCCCGTAGTGCACTAGGTATGTTCAAAGAATACCAAAATCCCAGGTTTTCCACCCTTGCTGTAAAAAGGACAGTTCTTGAGTTTTGAGCATATTTTATAGGTTCCATCAGACCATGGGTAGAAAACACTAGTGTATAACATTTGGAAGATAAGAAATGATCCCTTGAGTAGGGTTGAGCGAACCCGAACTGTAAAGTTCAGGTTCATTCCGAACTTTAGGATTTTTGGACCCCGAACCTGAACATTTCAGTAAAAGTTCGGGTTCGGTGATTTCTTGGCGCTTTTTGAAAGGCTATCAACAAGCGTTTAACTGTCTGACCTTAGAAGCCATCACAGCCATGCCTTCTAATGGCATGGCTGTGATTGGCCAGTGCAGCATGTGACCCAGCCTCTATATAAGCTTGAGCCACGTAGCGCTGCACGTCACTCTGCTGTTACTAGTGTAGGGAGAGGATGCTGCTGGTGATTTAAGGGTGAGAATAGGACAGAATCTGTGATCAGAACTCGAATCTAACTCAGCGATCTACATACATTTAGTTGTGTGGGTGCAGTGCACAATCTTTTTACCCTGCCAGTGACAGAAAAAAAATAACTTTTATCCGTCTGTTAGTTAGGTGGCCGGCGGCGGAGGCCATTTTATGCAAGCTCAGTGCACCAGCACTGCATCTGAGCTTTTGTGACATTCAAAGCCAAGCTTGAAATACTGCACTATTAATCTGGTTTTAAAAAAAACACCCTTTTTTGGCAATAAACAACATCTGGTGCATTTGCAGGATTAGTCAGTGTGCAATTCAAGCTACAAATAGAGCCATAATTTTCTAGGTTTTTACAAACATTTTTTTGCAAAATCCACTATTTTCCAGATCAGCACGTGTGAAATGCAAGCGTAATATACAGCTTTCATATTCTGTTACAAAAAAAAACACTGCAATTTAAGCTAGGAATACAGCCATAATTTTTTTTTTTTTAAACACCCTTTTTGTGAAAAATACACTATTTTACAGCCCTAGCTGCATCTGCACGTGTTAAATTAAATAGTTTTATACAGCTTTATTATTCTGTAATTAAAAAAACAAAACATTTTTAAAAAAATACTTAATATTGAAGCCCTTGCTGCATCTGTGATTGCTAAAAACAAGTTTTAAAAATGTAAATAACTTTCTGGCTTTGAAAAATATCCAACATCTGAAATATTCAGTGTGCAATTTAAGCTAGAAATACAGCCATAATTTTCTGGGTTTTTAAAAACAATTTTACAGTCCTTGCAGCATCAGCACATGTGAAATTCAAGGGTTATATACTGCTGTCATATTCAGTTATTAAACAAACACCTGTTTTGGTCAAAAAAGTTTATTTTGCAGCCTTTGCTGCATATTTCATTGTGGGATACATGCTTTAGATACTGTGGTTATATTCATTTATTTGAAAAACAGGCATTTTGTGCACAAAACTTTAATTGCGGCCTAGTCTGTATCAGCACGTATGAGATACAAACTCTTAGATACTGTGGTTATATTCTTCTATTACTAAAACACAGTTTGGGGCAAAATACACATTTTTTTTGCCCTTGCTGCATCAGCACATGTGAATTTCAAGTGTTATATACTGCTGTCATATTCATTTATTAAACAACCACCCATTTTGGTCAAAAAAGTTTATTTTGGGGGGGGCGTGGCTTGCCGCTGACCTGCATGGCCGCACGTTAGAGGAGCTCCGTCACCACCTCAGGATTTATGCTGCATATCACCCTCTTTCTACCCCATTTTGCAGACAAATATTCTGGTGACAATCCGCATGATGACCAGAGGAAGAAAGTCGAGCAAGGCGCAGGGCAAATTGGACTTTTATTTTGAGAAAGACCGGGAGCCGTCCGGAGCGCTAATGGAGGAAAGCGAGAACCTGCATATCTCTAAGCTAAAGCCTCCGTCCCCGGCTCAAAAGTTGGGAAACACTGCTGCCGACAAGGACAGCAGTCAGCCCGTTCCACAAAAGAAGCTGCCGCCGTCCTCGGACAGCGGATCCAGATTCTCCCAGCTGACATGGGAAGATACAGACGGCACAGGAGACTCGGTGGAGAGGGAGGCGCCATCTTTGCCAGCAGGAATTCCCGCCAGACAGCAATCCATGGCGGCAACAGCGGAGGACATTAACGAGGTAAACGCAACAGTCTCACCCGCCTCTATACTCCCAGATGCCCTCTCAGATACTCTCTCCTCTATAGAGACTTCAGATGAGCCTGCATCTGGCTCTTTGATTAAAAACCTGCTGCTGGCGCTTAATAAGTCGCTGCACCAAGATATCACTAAGTTGTATACCCCTCTTCACACACAGTTACAAGATGTCTCCAGCAGAGTAGATCACATTGAGCATAAAATGGGGGAATATGCTAATTCACATAACCAGCTTATTGATTCTCACTATGAGTTAACAGAGGAAGTGGAAGCATTAAGGGCGAAAGTTACTGATCTGGAAGACAGATCAAGAAGAAATAATATAAAGTTTAGAGGCATTGCGGAGGAAATTCCGTCTGCTGATCTGTTTGCTTTCCTACAGTCCTTATTAAAAAAGTTGCTTCCAGGCTGTGAATCAGGAGAGCTAGTGATCGATCGTGCACACCGCATAGTTAAACCCAGGCACATTCCAGATTCCGTGCCCAGAGACGTGCTGGCAAGGATTCATTTCTTCCACATCAAAGAGAGGGCCATGGCGGCTGCCAGGTCTCTGAAAGAACTTCCCTCACCGTATCACCAAATCAAGATGTTTACAGATCTCTCTGCTACCACTCTTCGTATGAGAAGACAACTAATGCCTATTACTTCTGCCCTGAGAGAAAATAACATCGCCTACCGCTGGGGATTCCCTGTGAAGTTACAGATAACCCGAAATGGAAAGCTACACAACATCTCCTCCATTACAGAAGGGACACGCTTGCTACTTGAATGGGGGATCACAGTTTCCACCAATCACCGCCCAGCAGAAGGTGAGAAGCAAAGGCATATGTCGGCGGAGTGGAAAACGGCGAACAGACCACGCTGACAGGCGAACGAGGTCAATACTCACACTTACCTTTATACCTGAGGTGGTCAGTAGTTGCCACTAGAGACTTCCTATGAAAGGTTGTTTCCCCCAAAAGAATTGCAACCAACCGTTCTTGTTGATTGCTTATTCTCTGATGTGTTTGCTCCTTTCTCTTATAAGGTGCAATTGTTCCATGTTGTTTTTTACTGTTATTTCTATTTCTATTTTCTTTATTATTACAGCACATTTTCTTAGGTACACCATCCGCTGCCGGTACTCAATTGAGTATATGATGCTGATTTTATATTGCATTCAAGCTCAAAGGTATTATTCTCTACCTCTATTGAAGAAGGTTTATGCAACCCCCCTAGCAATTTATGCAATTACCATGCCACTTAAACTCGCATCCATGAATGTTAAGGGCCTGAACAGCCCACTTAAACGCTCATTGATGTGGAAAGAAGCCATCTCCCAAAGATCTGACGTTTTCTGTGCATCAGAGACTCATCTTGTGGCCTTGGATGCTCATAGACTACACCATCCTAAATTTCCGCATATCTTCCAAGCAAATTATGCAAAAAAACAAAGGGGAGTGCTATTGGCTATCAAAGACACAGTTGCCTTCAATCAAACAAAGGTTGCCATAGACCCAGGAGGCAGGTTCATAATACTTGTGGGTACCATTAACAATGTACAGTACACAATTGTGGCAATTTACGCACCGCACAGGCACCAGGTGTCCTTTTTTAACAAGCTTATGAACAAAGTTGGCAAACTTGGAAAGGGGCATCTGGTGATTTGTGGAGACTTCAATGCTATTCATGACTGCCAATGGGATACCACCTCATCATCCACTTGGAGATCCCAATCTCTAGCGAAATTCCTATGTAAGCAAGATTTGTATGATATTTGGCGCATTTTACACGAATCTGAAAGAGATTACACGTTCTTCTCCCCCAGACATAAAATGTATTCCAGAATTGACCTGTTTTTAATTTCCAGGTCTCTCCTGCCTTGCTCCATCTCCGCATCCATTGATACTATCACATGGTCGGACCATGCCACCATCAATCTAACACTTAAAGAAAAATTTGAGCCACCGGTGTCCCCCCAGTGGAGGAACAATGAATATCTTATGACACATAAAAGGTACCACTCCGAGTTCTCCAAAGAATTACAGGAGTTTTTTGCTCTAAATGCAGGGTCTGTGAAGGACTCAGCTGTCTTGTGGAATGCACACAAAGCATTCATCAGGGGCATTTTCATCAAACTAGGTAGCCGCTTCAAAAAAGAAAAGGAAAAAAGATTCACGGATCTAATGTCTGAGATCAGACGCATTGAGTCACTCAATAAGAGAGATATTTCACCTTCCCTAATAGTCAAACTAAGACAGCTGCGTACACAGCTAAATGAATGCCTGATATTTAATTATGAAAAAAGCATGAGATCTCTGAAAGTTCAGTATTACTCGCAAGATAATAAGGCTAGCAAATTGTTAGCCCGCAGACTAAAAGCTAGAACATACAAATCCAAAGTCCCTTTCCTGATAAAAGATGCAACAGGAGCAAAAATATATGACCCTAAAAGTATAGCCAACAAGTTCAAGGATTACTATTCATCTCTGTATAACCTGGCTTCCTCTAATGTTCACATCCCCTCTCAAGAGGAGGTCAATAGGTTTCTAGATTCGGTGTCTTTGCCTCGCATGTCTGAAGAACAAGCAAGATCCATATCTACACCTTTCTCAATTGAGGAAATAAAGAATACTATTAAATCACTCCCCTCCCACAAAGCCCCAGGTCCAGATGGATTATCTACTCAATACTATAAAATATTTATGCCTGAGCTATTACCCCATCTGCGTAACACATTAGAAGATATTCGCTCTTCGGGCCACCTCCCAAAAGAAATGCTAAGTGCCACAATAGTGACCCTTCCTAAACCGGGAAAAGATCCCATTTATCCCCAAAATTTCCGCCCCATATCCCTCTTAAACACCGACACCAAACTTTACGCCAAACTTTTAGTTAACAGATTGACCTCGCTCATCCCACAATTAGTGACTATCGACCAGGTTGGCTTTGTTCAGGGCAGATGTGGCTCTGATAATACAAGAAGAATAGTAAACATTTTGGATTTTGTGAATAAACGGAAATTACCAACAACGTTGGTGGCCTTAGACGCAGAAAAGGCATTTGACCGTGTTAGCTGGTCTTTTGCATTTTCAGTGCTAGGTACAATGGGTTTTACAACGGAAATCATCTCCATGATAAAAGCATTATATACAGAACCTACAGCGAGAGTCCTTGTCAATGGCACCATGTCTGATGAATTTGCCATAACAAACGGAACTAGGCAAGGATGTCCCTTGTCTCCCATCATCTTTATTCTCACAATAGAGCCTTTAGCGCAGGCGATCAGACAGTGTCCACACATTCACGGAGTGAATATAGGTGGATTAGATCACCGCATATCCTTGTATGCGGACGACATCATATTGTCTCTCACTGATCCCCCTAACTCCCTATCCGCAGCACTGAAAATCATAGAAAATTTCGGTAACCTCTCTTACTACAAACTTAACCTAGATAAGTCTCAAGTACTGCCTTTACAACTCCCGGATGCAACCCGAAAACAAATGAAACGGCAATTTCCATTAGATTGGCAAGATCATAAGATAAAATATTTAGGGATATATATTACCACACGAATCGGGTCTTTATATACTGCTAACCATGTCCCACTGATGGCGAATCTGGATGCGGAGATGGATCAATTAACCAAATGTGAAGTGTCCTGGTTAGGGAGGATTGCATCATACAAGATGCTTATACTTCCGAAATTATTGTACTTATTCCGAAACCTTCCAATCATTTTGCCACAGATCTTCTTTCACAAAGCACACCTGGCCTTAAAAAACTTTGTCTGGAACAAAAGCAAACCCCGTATAGCCTATAACATTTTGGTAAGAGATAGGAAGGCTGGAGGCTTAGGTCTTCCCAATGTCAAACATTACTACCTTGCAACCCAAATCTCACATCTGAAACATTGGTGGATAAATGCCCAAACATACCCGTGGGTGTCTATAGAAGCCGCCTTGTCCCCATCTCATAATCTGAAAGCCCTTCTTCTAGCTACCTTATGCTCTTCATTCAAAATGCCCAAAGATATACCATACAGCGTCTCGGCTTCCCTGACTAACTGGAAAGAATACCATTCAATAGGGTCAGAAGGGGAAAAATCTATATGCAAATGGACCCCTATAGAATTCCTAGAGATTTGCTTAGAGGACATTGACTTATCCTCATGGAGGAAAAAAGGGCTGAATAAGGTTTCTGAATTGTATATGGGTGACCAACTGAGCAGTTTCGAACATTTACACCATGTATACGATATTTCCAATCGTGATTTTTACAAGTACCTCCGCATTAGACACCTCTTGACTTCTAATGATCCACTCGTTGTAAAGGCTGATCACCAGATATTTATAACCTGGTCTCAAGCAATTCCAACAAAGAAAGGCATAAAGCCCTTATATGCCGCACTAGGTGATAAAGAGGTATTTGTGAAAACCTCGCCTTTCAAATCATGGGACCTTGACATAAAGCTATCGATTGAAAAGGCCCAATGGACTCATGCCCTTAAGTTTGCTGCTAAATGTTTTAGATGCACTCTTCATTATGAGTCATATATGAAAACAGTCTTGCGATGGTACTACACCCCGGACAGACTCAGTATAATATACCCAGGTTCATCGCACCTTTGTTGGAGAGGATGTGCATGTAGAGGTACATTGCTTCATATTTTGTGGCAGTGTCCCCTTCTAAATAATCTGTGGAAACAGATCTTCAAGATAATTTCCGATATGACCGGAATCTCAACAATGCCATCCCCACAACTGGCATTGCTTCTGATTGATATGGGAAGGTTCCCGCCATCCTATCGTGTGAGCGTAGCACACCTCCTTATATCAACTAAGATATCTATAGCCAAGCACTGGAAATCACAAACAATTCCCACGATTACAGAAGTAATCGACAGAGTAGATAAAACTCACTCATATGAAAGGATTTTGTCATACAACTTTTCACCTTCTCTGAAGTTTGATAAGGCTTGGAGTAGGTGGGGAGAGTATAGAGCTAAGCTCCAATTGATCTGACCTGACTTCGGGTATCGAGCTTACACCAAGCACAATAATACTGGCTATTGCTGAACAAATTGTAATTACGCACAACGAGTGGATATGTATGTACCTGATTGAGTATATATTTACTATCTTGTATGTTTTCTTATGTGCTGTTTTTGTTTTCCCCTAGCCCTCCTCTCATTCTCTTCCACCCCTCACCTCCCCCCCCCCATTCCCTCCCCCCTTCCTCCCCTTTTCTTCATTTATGCGTATGATTTTATTAAACCGCCCAAGGAAATGAACAACAATTGTATATTGGTACTTCAATATTATCAATGTTTGTCAATGATTTACTGCAAAAACTTGAATAAAAAAAACTATTGATTTAAAAAAAAGTTTATTTTGCAGCCTTTGCTGCATATGTCATTGTGGGATACACGCTTTAAATACTGTGGTTATATTCATTTATTTAAAAAACAGACATTTTGTGCACAAAACTTTAATTGCGGCCTAGTCTCTATCAGTACGTGTGAGATACACCCTTTAGATACTGTGGTTTTATTCAGTTATTTAAAATACAGCAATTTTGGGCAAACAAATTTAATTGCGGCCTAGTCTAGATCAGTCGGTGTGAGATACACCCTTTACATACTGTGGTTATATTCTTCTATTAATAAAACACCCTTTTTGGGCCAAATAGACATTTTTTCTGCCCTTGCTGCATCAGCATGTGTAAAATTCAAGGCTTATTTACTGCTGTCATATTCAGTTATTAACCTCTTCCGGACACATGACGTACCGGTACTGCATGTTGTCCCGGTACTTAAAGGGAATCTGTCACCTGCTTTTACCATTTTAAGCTGTCACCATCGCTATGTTCACTAAAGTACCTTATTTCCAGCAGTCTTCTTTTTACTTTATATCGTCTTGTAGTTTTGATATATATATTTGTTATGCTAATGAGGCTCCAAGGTGCCCAGAGGGGCATTTTTTTCACTCTCCGGTGCACAGTTACGCCCCACTGCAGTGCCCAAGAACGCCTCCTGATTATCAAATAACCTCCCACAGCCCAGCAAACGGTTCCGCCTCCTCCCCATGTCATAGTCTACCTTATAGAAATGCCCCGTCCTTCTTCCTGTCTGCGGCCAGAAAACTTGCGCAGGCGCAGTACCACCTGCGGCCTGCGCGATCATCAACGTCCTAAGGGCAACAGCGCTCAGGTTACATCACTGGGCTTGGCGCATGCCCAGTGAGACTTTTGAGGCTGTTGCCCTCAGGAGGTTAATGATCGCGCAGGCGCAGGCCGCAGGCGGTACTGCGCCTGCGCGAGTTTTCTGGCCGCAGACAGGTAGAAGGACTGGGCATTTCTATAAGGTAGACTATGATGTGGGGAGGGGGCAGAACCATTTTCCGGGCTGTGGGAGGTTATTTGATGATCAGGAGGCATTCTTGGGCACTGCAGGGGGGGTCACTGGGCACCGGAGAGTGAAAAAAACACCCCTCTGGGCACCTTGAAGCCTCATTAGCATAACATAAAAAGTGCTTTTATATCAAAACTACAAAACGAAATAAAGTAAAAAGAAGACTGCTGGAAATAAGGTACTTTAGTGAACATAGCGATGGTGCCAGCTTAAAATGGTAAAAGCAGGTGATAGATTCCCTTTAAGGACACATGAAGTACCAGCGGGCGGTGATCGGAACAAGGTGCCTGCTCAAATCATTGAGCAGGAACCTTGGGTCAATGCGCGGTCCTGTGATCCCATGTCGGCGATCGCCGCAAACCGCAGGTCAATTCAGACCTGCGGGTTGCGGCTTTTACAGGTTGCGGCGGGCGGCGGTGCCATTGGGTTCCCATGGGGCTGTAGGGGGGACCCGATGGCATGAAAGGCAGCATGATGCCTGCCTGAGGCATCGGCGCTGCCTTACTGTGATGAGCCTGTGAGATCCAGCCCCCTGGATCTTACAGGCCGGAAGCTGTATGAGTAATACACACTGTATCACTCATACAGCCAAAGTATTCCAATACAGAAGTATTGGAGTGCATGAGTGCATTGTAAAGGATTAGACCCCCAAAAGTTGAAGTCCCAAAATAGGACAAAAAATAAAGTGAAAAAAAAGTTGAAAAAATAAAGTGAAAAAAAAGTTGAAAAAATTACGTTTCCCCCCCCAAAAAATTAAAAGTTTCAAGTACAAATAAACAAAAACTTCATTTTCACCAAATGACCTAACCCCTCAAATGAACACCATAAAAATAAAAAAATAAAAACTGCCAAATAAACCATTTTTTGTCACCATACATCATAAAGCAAGCGATCAAAAAAGCGTATGCCCACCAAAATAGTATCAATCTAACCATCACCTCATCCCACAAAAAATGAGACCTTATCTGAGACAATCGCCCAAAAAATAAAAAAAACGATGGCTCAGAATATGGAGACACTAAGGCTGCGTTCACACGGGCGAGATTTCCGCGCGGGTGCAATGCAGTAGGTGAACGCATTGCACCTGCACTGAATCCTGACCCATTCATTTCAATGGGGCTGTGCACATGAGCATTTTTTTTCATGCATCACTTCTGCAATGCTTTAAAATCGCAGCATGTTCTATATTCTGCGTTTTTCACGCAGCCCTGGCTCCATAGAAGTGAATGGGGCTGCGTTAATAACGCATTGCATCTGCAAGCAAGTGCGGATGCAATGCGTTTTTCACTGATGGTTGCTAGGAGATGTTGTTTGTAAACCTTCAGTTTTTTATCACGCGCGTGAAAAACGCATCAAAACGCATTGCACCCGCGCGGAAAAAACTGAACAACTAAACGCAATTGCAGCCAAAACTGACTGAACTTGCTTGCAAAATGGTGCGAGTTTAACTGAACGCACCCTGAACGCATCCGGACCTAATCTGTCACGCTCGTGTGAAGTCAGCCTAAAACATCATTTTTTTTGTTTTAAAAAAGCTGTTATTGTGTAAAACATAAATAAATAAGAAAGTATACATATTAGGTACCGTCGCGTCCGTATAGTCCGGCTCTATAAAAATGTCACATGACCTAACCCCTCAGATGAACACCGTAAAAAATAAAAACTGTGCTAAATTTAAAAAAAAAATTCTCACCTTACATCACAAAAAGTGTAATAGCAAGTGATCAAAAAGTCACATGCACCCAAATATAGTGCCAATTAAACAGTCTCCTCATCCCGCAAAAATAACCCTAACCAAGATAATCGCCCAAAAACTGAAAAAACTATGGCTCTCAGACTATGGAAACACTAAAACATGATTTTTTTTTGTCTTAAAAATGAATTCATTGTGTCAAACTTACAATTTTTTTAAAAAAAAAGTATACAATTAGGTATCGCCGTTTCCGTAACAACCTGGTCTATAAACATACCACATAATCTAACCTATCAGATGAATGTTGTAAATAAAAAATAAAAACTGTGACAAAACTGCTATTTCTTGTTACCTTGACTCTACAAAAAGTGTAATAAAGAGCAACCAAAAATCATATGTACCCTAAAATAGTACCAACAAAACTGCCACCCTATCACGTAGTTTCTAAAAAAGGGGTCACTTTTTTGGAGTTTCTACTCTAGCGGTGCATCAGGGAGGCTTCAAATGGGACATGGTGTCAAAAAACCAGTCCAGCAAAATCTGCCTTCCAAAAACCGTATGGCATTCCTTTCCTTCCGCGCCCTGCCGTGTGCCCGTACAGTGGTTTGCGACCACATATGGGATGTTTCTGTAAACTACAGAACCAGAGCCATAAATATTGAGTTTTGTTTGGCTGTTAACCCTTGCTTTGTAACTGGAAAAAAATGATTAAAATGGAAAATCCGCCCAAAAAGTGAAATTGTATCTCTATTTTCCATTAATTCTTATGGAACACCTAAAGGGTTAACAAAGTTTGTAAAAATCCGTTTTGAATACCTTGAGGGGTTTAGTTTCTAGAATGGGGTCATTTTTGGGTGGTTTCTATTATGTAAGCCTCACAAAGTGAAATCAGACCTTAACTGGTCCTTAAAAAGAGGGTTTTTGAAAATTTCGTAAAAATTTCAAGATTTGCTAATAAAATGTCATTTCCAAAATGATCCAAACATGAAGTAGAATGGGGAATGTAAAGTAATAACTATTTTTGTAGGTATTACTATGTATTATAGAAGTAGGGAAATTGAAACTTGGATATTTGCAAATTTTTCCAAATTTTGGGCAAATTTGGTATTTTTTTATAAATAAAAATTTTTGGGACTCCATTTTACCAGTGTCATAAAGTACAATATGTGACAAAAAAATAATCTCAGAATGGCTTGGAGTCAAAGCATTTTAAAGTTAGAACCACATTAAGATTTCCCAACTTTATAAAAATTTACTTATAGCACGATTTGGAGATACCTTCTCTCCTGGACAGAGGGCCTGGCAAAATGAATGCTCGGATGATCAGGAGAAGGTAGTTCAGGATCTAAAATTGGTTTCACATAACTTTAACTCCTTCCCGACCGCAATCTGTATATATACGTGATAGCTGCACATACCCCGTGCAGCTGCCACGTATATAAACGTTCTGGCAGCTCTTCTGCCCCTGCGCTGGTGCTGTCACGGACAGCATACAGTGCAGTAATGCCAGCAATGGACCAATCAGAGTGGCCCCTTGCCGGCAAGCGATGCGATTGGTTAGTCTGTGCAGACTAACCAATAGTATCGAGGCAGTGAAAAAATGCCGGTTTCAGGCTCTGATCTGCACTCTGCAGATCAGAGCCTGAAATCACATAGTGTCCTCGTGCCCCCCCATCTGTGCCCCCCCCCGATCTGTGCCCCCTCGATCTGTGCCCCTCCTTGTAGCCGCCTGCACCTGTCTCCACAGTCAATCAGCCTGCTGCCCAGTGCCCTGATTCAGGTCCTCCCCCTCCCCACCGCATACTATCCTCCTGTCCCACCTTCCTCAATGCTGGCCGTGACACCCCCCCTTCCAGCGCTGCCCCCGATACGGTTCGGTTTCCCTGCTGTGTGTGATGGCGGCGGCTCTGTTCCTGAGCCGCCGCCATCAGCAGAGAGTGTCAGCTGTATGCTGACACTCTGCTGTAACCTCTCTCCACCAGGCTCCCTCTCTCCACCATCGGGGCTGCCACGCTGCGATGGCAGCTCCCGATGGTTGCCAAGGCAACCGGACGCTTTGCAAAAGCAGGGCATCTGATTGTATTATACTTTGCAATGCAAGAGCATTGCAAAGTATAGTACAGCCATCAGCCCCACTGGATCTTCACAATCCAAGAGGGACTTGATACAAAAAATTTGAAAAAAAATAAAAGTAAAAATAAATAAAAATGTAAAATTAAAAAAATAAATGGCCTTTTCCTATAAAAAAAACTAAAAAAAATACACATATTAGGTATCACCGCATCCGTAACGACCATCTTTTTAAAGATATCACATGATAGACCCCGTCCGAAAAAAAACTGTGTAAAAAAAAGCCATTTTTGTCACCTTAGCACATGATCAACCCTGTCAGATGAATCTTGTGAAAAAAAAAAAAAACTGTGCCAAAACAGCCATTTTTCAGTTACCTTGCCTCACAAAAAAACTTAATATAGAGCAATTAAAAATCATACGTACCCCAAAATAGTACCAATAAAACTGGGACCTTATCCCCTAGTTTCCAAAATAGGGTCACTTTTTGGGAGTTTCTACTGTAAGGGTGCATCAGGGGGGCTTTAAATGGGAGATGACATCTAAAACCAGTTTAGCAAAATCTGCCTTTCAAAAACCATACTGCGTTCCTTTCCTTCTGCGCCCTGCCGTGCCCCCTTACATCAGTTTACGACCACATGTGGGGTGTTTCTGTAAACGGAAGAATCTGGGTAATAAATGTTGAGTTTTGTTTGGCTGTTAACCCTCAATGTGTGAAAGAAAAAAATTTAATAAAATGGAAAATCTGCCCAAAAAGTGAAATTTGGAAATTTCATCTCCATTTTCCTTTAATTCTTGTGAAACACCTAAAGGGTTAACAAAGTTTGTAAAATCAGTTTTGAGTAACTTGAGGGGTGTAGTTTCTACAATGGGGTCATTTATGTGGGGTTTCCACTATGTAAGCCCCACAAAGTGACTTTAGACCTGAACTGGTCCTTAAAAAGTGGGTTTTGGAAATTTTCGTAAAAATTTTAAGAATTGCTTTCACACTTCTAAGCCTTCTAACATCCTACAAAAAATAAAATGACATTTCCAAAATGATGCCAACATAAAGTAGACATATGGGAAATGTTAAGTCATAAATATTTTATTAGGTATGACTTTCTGTTTTAGAAGCAGAGAAATAGAAATTTTAGAAATTGGGAATTTTTCAATTTTTTTTATAAATTTGTGATTTTTTCATAAATAAAGGTGAAATATATTGACTCAAATTTATGACTATCATGAAGTACAATATGTCACGAGAAAAAAATCTCAGAATGGCTTGGATAAATGAAAGTGTTCCAAAGCTATTACCACATAGATGACGCATGTCAGATTTGTAAATTTTGACCTGGACACTGGGGCATCAATGACCCTTGGTCATGAAAGGGTTAATCACGTTGTGGTGCAGTTTAATATTATACACAGACTTTATGTTACACCCCTATGGCTTAAGAGATGTGGTATTAGGACCGACTCGAATTGCCCCAGATGTGATACCTCAGATGCAGATTATCTCCATATGTTTTGGTTCTGTGTAGAGCTGAAACAATATTGGGGGACCATTCACAGATACTTGGAGGGAAAAATGAACGTGTGGATTCCTTTTACTGCTGAATGCTGGGTATTGGGTGATCTTGCTAAGGTGGGTTGTCAACAATATAAGAAAAATCTTTTGTTTAAAATAATGTTCTTGGCAAGACTCCTAATAGCATGTTCTTGGTTTGCGCGAGATGCTCCCAGCATGAATACATGGCTAAATTTGGTGGATACCAATAAGAGATATGAATATATTTTATATAAGCAAAGAAATACTGAGATAAAATGGCTTAAAATTTTGGAAGAGTGGAGTCCCTAGGCTTCCTCCTCCTTCCTCCATCCTTCTCCACCTCTCCTTGGTCTTTACGGAGGGGTGGTGGTGAAGGGTAAGACGCATCATAGGTGGGTAGGGGGTGGGATTGTTTTTTTTTTTTTTTCGGGTGGGAAAAAAAGATGTTAATATTGATATGTTTTTATAAAATTGATTGTTAATATTTGAGCTTTAATAAAAGAAATGTACAAAGACTAGAAATTAGTGTAATGGGTATGCGTCCTCTTAAACAATCAAATAAATATATGTAGGGAAGGGACGCTAAAACAAAATAACAAAATCCTTATTAAATTGTCTGAATAAAATATAGGGGTATCTACCCAGACTGCACGAAGCAGCGACTTGAACCATCACTGATTTATGGGACCACCCTCATAGTAACCACACTAATAAAGGTGGAACTATATAGGGAAGATGAGGGGTGGATCCCACAAACTAAAACCCACCAACACTCGTGGGGCAAGACACCACAGGGTCCTAGGTGTGTAACCTGGGTGAAGTTCTGTATAGCTGGATATCTGGTACCAAGTTTAACACCAGGTATCACTCCTAACAGTGAATTTCAGCGCGCAGACATCCACTGCACTAACATAGTACAGGTGCAGGACTATGGCAGGGTAAAACCATTGACTCCGTCTGATGTAACTGGGGCACAGATTCCCCTGACACTGTCCTCAATGGTAAGTGCTCAACTGCGTTTCCATGCACTGGACATGCATTTCATCAGGAGCAACATGCACCAAAAATAAAGCCCAAAGCCTCTGATATAGATGTTTAACTGACGCTATGAACAGAAGGCATAAGTAGGGTGACCTACCTATAGCCGAGTTCCTCTAGTGTGAGGTACGGTATCGTCACTGGAGCCTACAATCCTGCCTAAGCCGTCCACCTCTAGGTTGAGGGGCAGCATGCTGGTATGCAAACTCGGCGCTGTAATGGCCGCGATGTGGCTCACGGAACGCCGAGATTCAAAGGGTGAAACCCTGCCCTGCTAGAACCCCCCTCCCCCCCTCCCCCCGCATTACTGTCAATCCGGCCTGGAGGCTCAGTTCAGGAACAACCAATGGCTGGACAGTGGGAGGAGCTACATCGGTCCCGGTGGGGAAAGCAGAGAACTTCACGTCGGGTCAGTATAAACATGCCGTCACAGCATCAATACTTGATCATTAGAATCTATAAACAGTGGAATAAGATCTGAATCGAGGAACCAAAGAAAGAGTCTTGACACAACACTACATAATAGGGAGCCCACATCCATCCGAGAATGCCCCTGATGAATTAAACATGAATCACATAGGCCTCTACAAAGTCAATATATGTTCATATAAAAGGCACAAACGAGATGGCATCATTAAGGCCAGATGGTTTAATAGTATTTAGAGAAAAAATCCATCTCGCCTCTTTCTGCAGCAAGATACTGTCACAATCTGCTCCCCTTAATGATATCTTCACAGAGTCAATCACCTGAAACTTGACCGATGACGTTCTTCCACTGTGAAAATCTGATACATGGCGTGCAATAGGGGTTCGTAATGTCCAGAATATGTTCCCCAATGCGTCACCTGAGCTCCCTAATGGTTTTGCCAATATATTTAATGCCACACATGCATGTCATCAGATAGATCACACCAATCGACTTACAGTTGTAAAATGACCTGATGAAAAAGGTCCTATCTGATGTGCTGCTGGCAAAACTCTTGGTCTTGTCTATAAACCCACAGAACTTGAAGGATCCACAGGGAAATGTCCCTGTGAGTGAATTACGCAACCAGGACTGTGGTTTAGGACTTACATATAGACTGTGTGTCAAAATATCTCGTAAGTTGTTGCTACGTCGATAGGTGACCGATGGTCTGGGTGGGATCATATTGCCAATATCGGGATCAGATTTAAGTATGTCCCAATGTTCAAAGAGGACTTGGCGTACAGCCTCATGGGCACTATCATACGTGCCAATAGTCCTGACAGTATTGTCACCAATCTCCCTCTTCTTAGGGGATAACAGAAGGTCCCTGTTAGTGCTTAGTGAATGTTGATAAGCCTGTCTCAGGCATCGCTGTGGATAACCACGACACCGGAACCTCTGCTGAAGATCTCTCGCAGCCACCCTAAAATCACCCAGTTGAGAACAATTCCTCCTCACCCTTAAATATTGTCCCTTTGGGATCCCTCTTTTCAGGGCCAAAGGGGGCCCACTCTCCCATTTTAGCAAGTTGTTAGTAGCCGTGGGCTTCCTGAATACATTGGTGCTGATGTGACCACCTGCATCCAATGAAATGATGAGATCCAAAAATGAAATACGTTTGGAATCGATCTCCGACGTAAAAAATAGCCCTAATGCATTGATATTCAGAGCTGCAACAAACTCCTGGAACAAGACCCTATCACCCCCCCCCACAGGACCAGCACATCATCGATGTATCTGATTCAGAGGGGGATGACAGATGTAAATTGCTCCATGTCCCCAGAAAAGACCACCTCCCTCTCCCACCAGCCCAGGTAGAGATTCGCAAAAGTCGGGGCACAGGGACTGCCCATTGCGACCCCCCTGAGCTGGTGGAAGATCCGCCCATCAAACAAGAACACATTATGCTTGAGAATAAACTCCAAGAGTTCCATTACAAAAGCATTTTGGTTCCTGAAGTGTTCGCCTCTTTGCTGAAGGAACGCGAGGACCGCTCTACAGCCCAAATCATGAGGAATGGAGCTGTAGATCGCCTCCACATCTAAACTAGCTATGGATACCATTCAAACGACCCAGTACCTCCATGGTGTCCCTGACATGTGAGGCCAAGAAAAGAGATGGAGGCAGCATAACCGGTAGAAAAGTCCCTTTTAATGGGAACCGCCTAGTGAACAAACGTGCAGCAGTTGTGACGTTTCGGCTGCTTCACAGCCTTTATCAAACACAATGTGAAATCTAAAAGTACCTGTTTAAATACATTAAAACACACCCACTCACATTGGAGTGGCCAATAACACAGTGAACGAGATGCTGATGTCATCAAGGATGCGCCCACAGGTGCTCCTACTAAGTGTCTCAATCCTAAATGTCAGATCCATTATCCCACATACCTTCAGGGCACACATATATCACGGCGTACCCAGGCTCTTGGTGCGCATGTCAGGAGAGAAGGAACAGCGTCACCAGCCGCTTCACCCAGAACCAGCTGATCGCAGGCAACTCCGCCCCACCTTCTCACGTCATCATAACATTCCCGCCATGCGCACCGTTGCCAGGGACGCCTAAGAGTCTGTCCATCCCCGCCAATTACACGCGATCGCTCCACACAATCACGTCCACAGCGCCAGCGGCCAGATCCTGGATCGGGCCGCACGGTCATAGAGACTCACCAGCTTATCCCTTGCGTCCTCTCGCACAATCGGGGGACGTCCGTAAATGAGCAGGCAGCGATACCACGCCTCCAGCCGAGACCCGGCCCTGGTGATGTCATAGCTCCGCCCCTCCAACGTCCGACCTGCCCCGTGTTGCCAGAGACGCAACCAAGGTCTAGCCCCGCCCCCCGCTGTGGCGTGCGGTGCGGGACGACCGCGCTCATGTCAGGGGTAAAAGATAGGACCCAACCCTATATGACATACCGTACCCTGATCCATGCGGGCCAGGAACAAGTGAAAATGTGCATAAAACAAATTACAATTAAAAAACACTACATAGAGAACCAGTTCAATGGTCACTCAAAATTATTATACATTTGATACTGAGAAATCTACATTCATTCCGAAAGGTTGCAGGGCTCTCATCTCAAAGATCCACTTAAGTTCCTTCTCGCGCAGAATCCGATCCTTGTCCCCCCCACGTTTCAGAGGGCCGACAGAATCAATGATTCTAAAGCGTAGTTGGTTGACCGAGTGCCCACGCTCCAGGAAGTGTTTCGCCACCGGCTTGTCAATCTGGGCCCTACGGATGTTGCTCTTATGTGAGTTGATGCGCTCCCTGGCTTCCATTGTGGTTTCCCCAATGTAAATGAGGCCACACGGGCACATGATCATGTATATCACGTCCCGTGACCTGCATGTATAGAAGTTTTTTATCTTGTAGGGCTTGCCACTATAGGGATGGGCAAAGGTATCTCCCTTAAGCATATTGCCACAGTTACAACAACCAAGGCAGGGAAAGCATCCCAACTTCCTTGGTGCCAGATACCTCTGCCCATCCCCATGTGGCTCACCAACCTCGGTCCTCACCAATTTGTCACGCAGGTTGGTCCCTCTCTTATATGCCATCATGGGGAAACCCACAAACTCCTCCACCATGGGTAACCCTTTTTGCAGGATGTGCCACTCTTTGCGTATAATCCGCGCTATGTCGCCACTCTTGGCTCCATACGTCGAGACAAACGGAATCCGTTTAGAGTCCCTCTCCTTCACCTTCCCCTGGAGCGTGGACTCCCGGTCAACCTCCCCCACTTTTAGCGAGATCTTCTCCACTAGTCGTCGTGGATACCCCCTCTCGAGGAATTTCCTCCCCATCTCCTCCACCCTACTCCCAAATCGCTCCTCCCCCGATACCACCCGTCTCACCCTCAACATCTGACTCCAGGGTAACGACTCTACCATCCTTCGAGGGTGGTTACTCCTGAAATCTAACAGATTGTTCCTGTCTGTCGGTTTGTGGAAGATATCTGTTTCAATGCCCTCCTCCCTAATATGTACCATCACATCCAAAAATTGAAGGGAAACCGTCGACATTGTCATGGTGAACCCCAACCCGGGCACCATGGTATTGAGGGACTCAAAGAAGAGCTGTAGTTCGCCTTGGGAACCTCCCCACACCACAAAAATGTCGTCGATGTAGCGGTGGTCCTGAGGCGGAACTACTTCCGCTTTGGGAGCACCTATTACCAGCAATTGCGTGGAGTGGCCATGGGCTCGAACGTGGCGCCCACGTATGCCAATATGTTTATGGCGAAGGTGGAGGACAGACTCATTTACCAAACGGACTTGTTCGGGAAAGCCCGGTGCTGGTGGCGCTACATCGACGACATTTTTGTGGTGTGGGGAGGTTCCCAAGGCGAACTACAGCTCTTCTTTGAGTCCCTCAATACCATGGTGCCCGGGTTGGGGTTCACCATGACAATGTCGACGGTTTCCCTTCAATTTTTGGATGTGATGGTACATATTAGGGAGGAGGGCATTGAAACAGATATCTTCCACAAACCGACAGACAGGAACAATCTGTTAGATTTCAGGAGTAACCACCCTCGAAGGATGGTAGAGTCGTTACCCTGGAGTCAGATGTTGAGGGTGAGACGGGTGGTATCGGGGGAGGAGCGATTTGGGAGTAGGGTGGAGGAGATGGGGAGGAAATTCCTCGAGAGGGGGTATCCACGACGACTAGTGGAGAAGATCTCGCTAAAAGTGGGGGAGGTTGACCGGGAGTCCACGCTCCAGGGGAAGGTGAAGGAGAGGGACTCTAAACGGATTCCGTTTGTCTCGACATATGGAGCCAAGAGTGGCGACATAGCGCGGATTATACGCAAAGAGTGGCACATCCTGCAAAAAGGGTTACCCATGGTGGAGGAGTTTGTGGGTTTCCCCATGATGGCATATAAGAGAGGGACCAACCTGCGTGACAAATTGGTGAAGACCGAGGTTGGTGAGCCACATGGGGATGGGCAGAGGTATCTGGCACCAAGGAAGTTGGGATGCTTTCCCTGCCTTGGTTGTTGTAACTGTGGCAATATGCTTAAGGGAGATACCTTTGCCCATCCCTATAGTGGCAAGCCCTACAAGATAAAAAACTTCTATACATGCAGGTCACGGGACGTGATATACATGATCACGTGCCCGTGTGGCCTCATTTACATTGGGGAAACCACAATGGAAGCCAGGGAGCGCATCAACTCACATAAGAGCAACATCCGTAGGGCCCAGATTGACAAGCCGGTGGCGAAACACTTCCTGGAGCGTGGGCACTCGGTCAACCAACTACGCTTTAGAATCATTGATTCTGTCGGCCCTCTGAAACGTGGGGGGGACAAGGATCGGATTCTGCGCGAGAAGGAACTTAAGTGGATCTTTGAGATGAAAGCCCTGCAACCTTTCGGAATGAATGTAGATTTCTCAGTATCAAATGTATAATAATTTTGAGTGACCATTGAACTGGTTCTCTGTGTAGTGTTTTTTAATTGTAATTTGTTTTATGCACATTTTCACTTGTTCCTGGCCCGCATGGATCAGGGTACGGTATGTCATATAGGGTTGGGTCCTATCTTTTACCCCTGACATGAGCGCGGTCGTCCCGCACCGCACGCCACAGCGGGGGGCGGGCTAGACCTTGGTTGCGTCTCTGGCAACACGGGGCGGGTCGGACGTTGGAGAGGCGGAGCTATGACGTCACCAGGGCCGGGTCTCGGCTGGAGGCGTGGTATCGCTGCCTGCTCATTTACGGACGTCCCCCGATTGTGCGAGAGGACGCAAGGGATAAGCTGGTGAGTCTCTATGACCGTGCGGCCCGATCCAGGATCTGGCCGCTGGCGCTGTGGACGTGATGGTGTGGAGCGATCGCGTGTAATTGGCGGGGATGGACAGACTCTTAGGCGTCCCTGGCAACGGTGTTCATGGCGGGAATGTTATGATGACGTGAGAAGGTGGGGCGGAGTTGCCTGCGATCAGCTGGTTCTGGGTGAAGCGGCTGGTGACGCTGTTCCTTCTCTCCTGACATGCGCACCAAGAGCCTGGGTACGCCGTGATATATGTGTGCCCTGAAGGTATGTGGGATAATGGATCTGACATTTAGGATTGAGACACTTAGTAGGAGCACCTGTGGGCGCATCCTTGATGACATCAGCATCTCCTTCACTGTGTTATTGGCCACTCCAATGTGAGTGGGTGTGTTTTAATGTATTTAAACAGGTACTTTTAGATTTCACATTGTGTTTGATAAAGGCTGTGAAGCAGCCGAAACGTCACAACTGCTGCACGTTTGTTCACTAGGCGGTTCCCATTAAAGGGACTTTTCTACCGGTTATGCTGCCTCCATCTCTTTTCTTGGACTTATTATGAAGGAGCCCTGATGAATCTTGGACTCCAGGTAGGCTGCTGCATACCGGTTGACCTCAAGTTCTGGTGAGTGCGATTCCAGCATATATTTTTTACCTGACAGGTGAGGGTAAGCTGGTGACGAATGGGCGTAAAACAGTATCCACGTACGTACTAATGTTAGCCATGAGGCAATTGGTCCCAGACACTATGGGCCTGCCTTTTAGAGGCTCATACCCCTTGTGAACTTTGGGAAGACAGTAAAAGGCAGCTGTGACTGGGTGCGCAGGTAGAATGAAAAGTTAATTCAGTTTTATCAATTAGCTTCTGCTCTAGAGCTCTGTTGAAAATATAGGACAGCTCCATCCTATAAGCTGATGTAGGATCAGAAGGGAGTTGTTCATATGTGAGCTTATCCTTGAGCACTCTCATGCAGCTTTCTCATGCACATATCGCGATATTGCTCGTGCCCAAGGACCACAATATTTCCACCTTTGTCTGAAGGTTTGATCATCAGCCCATTGTCCTGTTGGAGCATCCAAAGAACATCTCTCTCCTGTTTGTTCAAGTTATCCATACTGTGCGTATGGACATTAGTGATGTCCGAACTATTCGCCGGCGGGCGAACATATGCGATGTTCGGTCTGCCCCCTATACATCATCATTAAGTAAACTTTGACCCTGTACCTCACAGTCAGCAAACACATTCCAGCCAATCAGCAGCAGACCTTCCCTCCCAGACCCTCCCACCTCCTGGACAGCATCCATTTTAAATTCATTTGGAAGCTGCATTCACAGTGAGAGGAGGGAGAGTGTAGCTGCTGCTGATTCAATAGGGAAAGCGTTAGCTAGGGCATTGTTCTGTGTCCACAGACTCATCTGCTGTAAGGACAGCGTCCTGACAGCACCCCAAAAAGCCCTTTTTTTCATATCTATATATTGCAGTTGCCTGGCTGCCCATGTGTGAGAGGCTGCAGGCTCAGTCATAGACAGCACTGTGTGCACAGTGCACACCATTCATACAGGGTGTGACAGAAAATACCTCGCAGATAAAAAAAATTATATTTAATTTTTTCATAATCACATTTGCAAGCCTGTGTGTGTCAGGCCCACACATACTGTATACTGCTAGTGGCTAGGTCTGCACTCATACCATTACAGGGTGTCATTCACTCAAATACCTTGCAGAAAAAAAAAAATCAATTTAAAATTTTTCTGTGATCTAATCACATTTGCAAGCCCGTGTGTGTCAGGCCAACACATACTGTATTGTGCCCACTGGCTAGTGGCTAGGCCTGCACTCATACCGTTACTGGGTGTCATTCACTCAAATACCTTGCAGAAAAAAAAAATCTATTTAAAAATTTTCTGTGATCTAATCACATTTTCAAGCCCGTGTGTGTCAGGCCCACACAGACTGTACTGTGCCCACTGCCCACCACTTATATAGGGTGGCACAGTTCCTTGCACGCATAGTAACACTTATGTAATGAAAAATGACAGGCAGAGGCAGGCCACGCCGGAGAGGCCGTCGTGTTCGTGGTGCTCTGATTTCAACTGGCCCTGGAATAATGCCCAGTGTTCAGAGGCCACGTACCCTGAACCCAAAAAATTTGGAGAAAATAGTTGACAGGACACCCAATCTTCAACAGCTTCCGCTAAGAACCTTGAGGCACCATCCTCCTCCAGCTCAGCTTTGGTCACCTGCTCTCAAGTTACCACTCTCCCCCCCGCCGCCCGCCACCACCACCACTACCACCACAGCCACCACAGCCGCTTCACTTGATCCCTCAGAGTAGTTATTTACACATCAGTTGGATGAAATTAGTGATGCGCAACCATTATTGCCAGGGGATGTAGATAACAGGGATATGTCTCAGTCAGGCAGCATTACACACATGGACGTACAGTATGATGATGATGTTGTACCCGCTGCTGCTTACTTTGCTGAGGTGTCAGATACAAGTGAAGTGGTTGATGATGACGATGTGTCCGTGGATGCCACGTGGGTGCCTTGAAGAGAAGAAGAAGAGGGGGAAAGTTCAGAATGGGGAGACAGAGAGAAGGAGGAGACGAGTTGGAAGCAGGGGGAGGTCGTCGCAGGGAGCTAGTGGCACAGTCAGACAGCATGTATCGGCACCCGGGGTCAGCCAGACAGCACGCCAATCAACGCATGCTGTTGCCACCACCAGAATGCAGTCATTGCAAAGCTCAGCAGTGTGGCATTTTTTTTGTGTGTCTGCCTCTGACAACAGCGATGCCATTTGCAACCTGTGCCAAAAGAAACTTAGTCGTGGGAAATCCAACACCCACCTAGGTACAACTGCTTTGCGAAGGCACATGATCGCACATCACAAACGCCTATGGGATCAACACATGATGACGAGTAGAAGCAGCACACAAGCTCAAAGCCACCATCCTCCTCCTGGTCCAGCATCTTCAGCCACGTCAACCACTGCTGTCCTCCTTGCCCCCTCTCAACCACCCGCCACTCCGCCTCTCACCTTCAGCAGTTCCATCTCATCTGCCCACAGTCAGGTGTCTGTAAGGAAATGTTTGAGCGTCAGAAGCCAATGTCACAGAGTCATCCCCTTGCCCGGCGTCTGACAGCTGGCTTGACGGAACTCTTAGCCCGCCAACTTTTACCATACCAGCTGGTGGAGTCTGAGGCCTTCAAAAAATTTGTTGCTATTGGGACACCACAGTGGAAGGTACCCGGACAAATTTTCTTTTCAAAAAAGGCAATCCCAAACCTCTACTCAGTGATTGAACAGGAAGTCATGGCATCTCTGGCATACAGTGTTGGGGCAAGGGTCCATCTGACCACTGATACCTGGTCTGCACAGCACGGTCATGACATCAACGGTACATGGCTAGCTTGGTATCCAACCTTGTACAAATAGGAAGTTTGCGGTTGGGCAAATGGACTGTTTGCGGTTTTTTGCGGTGCATTAAAAGGGGAGTTTGGTCTGTCAATGTCTGTGAAGCGGGCGTAACCCTTACACTACCTGATCGATACAACATCATACCTGATCGTATACACACACTGGATGTTTTAAACCACGTTGTTCAAAAAAAAATTGGATTGTTAGGTGATTTATGCCCTTTATGGATTAAAATCCAACTCTGCGTCAACTATGTAATTTTCCATAGGAGTTTTGCCATGGATCCCCCTCCGGCATGCCACAGTCCAGGTGTTAGTCCCTTTGAAACAACTTTTCCATCACTATTGTGGCCAGAAAGAGTCCCTGTGGGTTTTAAAATTCGCCTGCCTATAGAAGTCAATGGCGGTTCGCACGTTCGCAAACATTTGTAGAAATTCGCGTTCGCCATTCGCAAATCATGCAGCAGTCTCTTCTGCTTTTTGATGATTTTATTAGCAGAGTTTCCCAGCGCCATCCACCTATCCCTGCCCCAGAAGTGCCACTTATGTTTCAAGATGAGTACATGGGAGGACCATCGCAGCATGTCTCAGATGATTACGAAACACAGGTGCCAACTGTTGGGGCTTTAGAAAGTGTGCAGACCGACAAGGAGGGCAGGGGTGAAGACTGGGTGGAAGATGATGTTGAGGACGATGAGGTCCTCGACCCCACATGGAATCAAGGTCATGCAAGTGACCTATGTAGTTTGGAGCAAAAGGCGGTGGTCGCACAGAGCCACCAACACAGCAGAAGAGGGAGCAGGGTGCAAAAGCGGAGCGGCCGTCCCCTAGACAGTACGCCTGCTACTGCCCACCGTAGCAAGGGACCGAGCACACCAAAGCCAACTCCAAGGAGTTCCCTGGCGTGGAAGTTCTTCAGAGAATGCTGTCCCACAGTATGTCATGCTCAGCCGCCACTACTTTTCCAGGTGAGCCATCCCTTCCCTGCACAACCAAGTGGGGGAAAAAATTAGGTGTGCACTGCGCAACGCCATCTGTGGCAAGGTGAACCTCACTACGGCTACATGGACCAGTAAGCACGGTCAGGGACGTTATATCTCCATAACAGCATACTGGGTAAATGCAGTGGTGTCTAGGCTTGAGGCGGATAGCAGTTTGGTGCATGTCCTTCCACCACCGAGGATGGCAGGGCGCTTCAGTTTGCCTCCTGTTGCTTCCTCCTCCTACTCCACTTCCTCATCATCTACCGGCTTCATATCAGGTCAGCGTAACACCTTCATCACCAACTTCAGCACAGCAAGTAGTAAATGACAGCAGGCAGTTTTAAAACTTATCTGTTTGGGACACAAACCCCACACCACGCAGGAGCCGGGATGGGCCTTGAACACAGACCGATGAGTGGTTGGTGCCATTGAGCCTCAAGCTCGGCCTGGTGGTGTGCGATAATGGGCAAAATCTCGTAGCAGCTCTGGGACTATCCGGTTTGATGGACATCCCTTGCCTGGCACATGTGCTGAATTTGGTGGTGCAGAGATTCTTTAAAAAATAACTCAAATATGTCAGAGCTGCTGGATAAAGTGCGGGCCGTCTGTGCGAACTTTCAGCGTTCTCACCCAGCTGCTGCTGGCCTGTCAGCGCTGCAGCACAACTTCGACCTTCCAGCTCACCGCCTCATATGCGACGTGCCCACAAGGTGGAACTCCACCTTGCACATGCTGGCCAGACTGTGCAAGCAGCAGCAGGCGATAACAGAGTTTCAGCTGCAGCACGCACGGGTGAGTCGCTCTGCGGAACAGCCCCACTTCACCACTAATGACTGGGCCTCCATGCGAGACCTGTGTGCCCTGTTGCGCTGTTTCGAGTACTCCACCAACATGGCCAGTGCCGATAACGCCGTTCTCAACGTTACTATCCCAGTACTATGCCTCCCTGAAAAAATGTTGCTGGCGATGATGGAAAAGCATGTGGCACAGGAGAAGGAGGAGGAAGACAGGTCATTTTGTAGGGTTTCCCGACAGTCATTCACAAGTGGCTCCGAGGGTGGGTTCCTGCACCCACAAACGCCAGGTACACTATTGTCCAGCCAGGGCACAGTTCTGGAGGATGACGAGGTGGAGGATGAGGAGGAGGAGATGGAGGAGGAGGAACCATGTTCACAGGAGGGTGGCACCCAGACCAGCTCATGGCCATCACTGGTGCGTGGATGGGGGGATACAGAGGACACAGACGATACATCTCCTACAGAGGACAGCTTTTTGTTGCCTCTGGGCAGCCTGGCACACATGAGCGATTACATGCTGCAGTGTCTCCGCAACGATCACCGAGTAGCCCACATTCTAACTTGTGCTGATAACTGGGTGGCCACGCTGCTGGATCACCGTTACAAGGACAATGTACCGTCTTTAATTCCCTCACTGGTGCGTGACCGTAAGATGAGCGAGTACAAGCGCACGCTGGTAGACGCGCTGCTGGTGGCATTCCTACCTGATAGCGGGGACACAGTGGAAGCACAAGGTGAAGGAAGAGAGGTCGCCAACGCAGCTGCGGCACCGCCAGCACCTCAGAAGGCAGGGTTAGCATGGCCGAAATGTGGAAAAGCTTTGTCAGCGCGCCACAACAACCAGCACCACCAGCTGATATGGTACGTCTTAGCAGGACGCAGCATTTCACCAACATGTTGGAGCAGTATGTGTGCACACGCCTACATGTACTGAATGATGGGTCTTCCCCCTTCAACTTCTGGGGCTCCAAATTGGGCACATGGCCTGAGCTTGCCTTTTACGCCTTGGAGGTGCTGGCCTGCCCTCCAGCCAGTGTATTATCTGAACGTGTGGACGGCAGGGGGCATTATCACAGACAAGCGCAGCCGCCTGTCCACAGCCAATGTGGACAAGCTCACGTTCATTAAAATGAACCAGGCATGGATCCCACAGGACTTGTCCATACCTTGTGCAGAATAGACATGTATGCCCGCCTTAACCAGCCATTGTTATACTACAGCGCAATTGCTCATTCTTGTATTTGGGATATTTCACAATCTTTTGGAGTGCACCCTAATAAAAATAAAATAAAAATAAATTAAAACCAAAAACCAGTGTTGGCTACCTCGTCCTCCTCCACCGCCGCTTCCACCTACACTGCTACGTCCACCGCCTCCTAAAACTCATACTCCATATGTAACTCTACCTCATAAATCAATTTATTTATTTTATTTGTACATATTTTATTTTATTTTATGTCATTTCATTACTTTGTCTGTTACATTTTTGGTTGAAATTTACCAATTTTTGGTTGTGATGTACCACTGCTATATCTAGTAGACAGGTTAAAAAAATAACTAATTTGTCTGTTACATTTTCAGGGGAAATTCACCAATTTATGGGTGTAATATACCCCTCCTCTACCTAGTTGAAATTAATACATTTCAATAATTTTTCTTTTACATTTTCTGGTGACAATAAACAATTTATTTCTGTCATAGACCCCTGATCTACCAAGTAGACAGGTTAATACATTTCTGTAATTTTTCTGTTACACTCTTGGGTTGATATTTTACAATTTTGGATGTGAATAAACCCCTGCTCTGCATAGGTGACAGGGAATAAAATTTCTGAAATTCTTCTTTAATTGATGCGTGCCACCTCCTTTCATTCAATGGTTAAACTTTAACAAGTTGTACCACATTTGTGCTTCAATAATTTGTCCCACATTTGCTCTTTACTAATTTGTCCCAAATTTGCGCTTCAATAGTTTTTCCCACATTTGCGCTTCATCAATTTGTCCCATGTTTGCGCTTCAATAATTTGTCCCACATTTGATCCTCAATAACTTTTCACATATTTCCACTCGATCCCAATTTTTTTTTATACATTTACCGTATTTTTCGCCGTATAAGACGCACTTTTTCTACCCCCAAAATGGGGGGAAAATGCCCCTGCGTCTTATACGGCGAATGCAGTCAGTTTTACATCGCTGGCAGCGATGTAAAGCGAGCGGGGACTCTGGGAGGGACTGGGAGGAGGAGCTGGGGCCGGCAATAGCGGCGGGGCGGTGCAGTCACTGTACTAAAGGCCCGCCCCGCCGCTCCGGTGTACTAATAAAATATGTCATATTCAATTAATGGTTATTAAATATGCCCCTTTATGCCTAATAGTACCTTAAATCCTAAGCGCATCCGTACAATGCAGGCCGGGCGGGCGGCAGCGTAACTCCCTGATGTCACGTGCCTGCGCCGCCTACTTTATGAATGAAGCAGGCGGCGCAGGCAAGTGACGTCAGTGAGTGACGCGCCGCGCCGGCTGCCCGGCCTGCCGGCATTGTACTGAAGCGCTTAGGATTTAAGGTACTATTAGGAATAAAGATGCATATTTAATAACCATTAATTAAATCAGACATATTATATTAGTATACTGGAGCAGCGGGGGATCTGTGGATGGCACAGTTATGGGCTGGGAGGGTCTGTGGATGACACATGTATAACAGTGCCATCCACAGATCCCCCCCCCGTAACAGTGCCAGCCACAGATCCCCCCATAACAGTGTCTGTCATCCACAGTTGCCCCCATAACAGTGTCCGTCATCCACAGTTGCCCCCATAACAGTGTCCGTCATCCACAGTTGCCCCCCATAACAGTGTCCGTCATCCACAGATCCCCCCATAACAGTGTCCGTCATCCACAGATCCCCCCATAACAGTGTCCGTCATCCACAGATCCCCCCATAACAGTGTCCGTCATCCACAGATCCCCCCATAACAGTAACAGTGTCCGTCATCCACAGATCCCCCCATAACAGTGTCCGTCATCCACAGATCCCCCCATAACAGTGTCCGTCATCCACAGATCCCCAGTAATAGTGCCATCCACAGACCACCTAGTTCCAAACCCACAGCACACCTTTTGGTTAAAAATATTTTTTTTCTTATTTTCCTCCCCAAAAACCTAGGTGCGTCTTATACGCCGGTGCGTCTTATACGGCGAAAAATACGGTATCTCCCTTGGATGTGGTCTCTCTTTCTCACGCTCCCTCTCCAGTGTGTAACCCTGATTCGCCAATAACCGTGATCAACATGGTAGGCTCAGAAAAGAACATCAAAAGTTGATAGAGAAGATATCCAAATGGATGGTGGATGTCACTGGGGCACCCCTGCATAGGTGACAGGAACAGAAATGTAAAAAAAAACTTCTGTTACATTGTCAGGTGACATTTTTAAAATTTTGCCCGATAGAAACCCCTGCTCTGCATAGTTGACAGGGAATAAAATGTAAGAAATTAATTGATGCGCGTCACCTCCTTTCATTCAATGCTTAAACTTTAACAAGTTATCCCACATTTGCGCTTTAATACTTTGTCCCATATTTCCACTGTATCATATTTAATTTGAAACAATTAACCTCCTTTGGATGTGGTCTCTCTTTCTCACGCTCCCTCTCCGGCTGATTCGCCGATAACCGTGATCAAAATGGTAGGCTCAGAAAAGAACATCGAAAGTTGATAGAGAAGATATCCAAATGGATGGTGGACGTCAAAGGGACCTATGATCATTATCTAGAGTCAACAAAGCGGCAGCAGGGCCTTTCCTGGCTAACGTTTCCAAATCCAAAATACCACAGTGACATTCCCTATAATTTTTTATTAATCATTCCAATTACAGGGCATCTTAAAAGTCCTCTATTATTATTTATCGTCATTACCTCCCAGAGTCGGGAGTGGGTAATTTCCTCAAAATTCTTCCGTTTTAATAGCTTCTACCACATTTCCGCTCGATCACAATTAAATTTCATCCATTGATCTCCCTTGGATGTGGTCTCTCTTTCTCACGCTCCCTCTCCGGGGTGGAACTCTGATTCGCCGATAACCGTGATCACCATGGTAGGCGCAGAAAGCAACATTAAAAGTTGATAGAGCAGATATACAATTGAATCGTGAACATCACGGGGACGTGCAACATGGTGGGGCAGTATGTTTGCACACGCCTACATGAACTGACTGATGGTTCTGCCCCCTGCAACTTCTGGGTCTCCAAATTGGGCACATGGCCTGAGCTTCCCCTTTGCGCCTTAGAGGTGCTGGCCTGCCCTGCAGCCAGTGTATTGTCTGAACATGTGTTTAGCATGACTGGAGGGGGTTATCACAGGTTATATTTCCCAATGTTTTGGGGTGTACCCTAATTTAAAAAAATTAAAAACCAAAAAACTGTGTAGGCTACCTCCTCCTCTTCCACCGCCGCTTCCACCTACACCGCCACATCCACCACCTCCTCAACCTCCTACTCCATATAGGCCTAGTCCTCCTAGATCACGATTATAATTTTTTATTTTTGTGTATTTTATGTTATTTAAAGTCATTTCCCTATCCACTTGCCATGCTCTTAACCACATTTTGCTGGCATTTGCGGCCCTCTAGCCCTTTCCATGGCATTTTTAAAGCCATTTTAGTGCTCAAAAGTTCGGTTCCCTATTGACTTAAATGAGGTTCGGTTTCGGAGTCAAGTTCGGATCCTGAACTCGAACTTTTTTGTGAAGTTCGACCGAACCCGTCGAACATCCAGGTGTCCTCTCCACTCTACCCTTGAGAACTGAGGGATCAAAAGTGACTACGTTCTTTGCACATCATTGCTCAATGTGTCACCACTACATAATATGGTTACTGTAATAAATAAATCATTGATGGTTGGTAAGAAAAATGACTTCTCATTCTTAATTCTGACATCATCTAAAATATGGTATTAAAATGCTGGTCCTGGCAAAGCTTTACATTGGACTCTTTCCAAAAATATTTGAGCAGCTAAGTGAAAATAATATTTATTACCCTTAGGTGCATTTTCAGACCTTTCAGATCCTGTCTGGGCCAAGACGAGAGAGCACTTAAATTAACCAGGACTATTAATTTCATGAAAAAAATAAAAATAAAATACATATCTTTTTTTCTAACATTTCAAAGGCACTTACAATAATATTATATTTCTTTCATTATGCAGGATCTTTATACTGTGAATGGGCCAAGAGTCTGCCTGGCATTATCTGTCTGCACTAGAACTTTCTCTCTTCATGTCTGCAAAAAAGAAATTTGAAAGAGAGATCAAACTCGCAGCTCCCCCATAGCTGTGGGCTATGAATCCTCTGATACAACAGAACCCACATGTTGGTCTTTGAACATGTACTCAGTGAGTAAGGAAGGCGCAGAAGGATAGACCGCGCAGATAAAGCGATGAATCCACAGCTCGTCCCCAATGCCACTTAATATTCTGATGTGGATAAAAACATATTGATTTTGGTATCCCAGTATGCACTGCTCTGTCCCTCCCATTCTGTACTATACACAATGTTAACCATTTAAATGCTGGAAACACGGACGATAAAAATACACAAGTAACCTCAAGCAAGGTTTTCTGCCAGTCAGCAAATGCTTTTATGAGGCAGATATAATTTTCTGAACCGACATCTGATATGATAAGTGTTCTTTATAAAGAAAACAGATATTTAATCCCATGCTTCTTGTTTTAATATGCACAGTTACAAGAGGGAAGAAGAAATAGGAGGCTGTAAACAGTGTTTGCCTGGCTGCCTCCGGGGGTGTTACTTTCGGCAAGATATATCATTTTGATTTGCAGGAGATACAGTGGAAATATCTTTGGAAAGTTGTTTTTTTATGGGCCGGAAGGGTTGGGTGTATAGTGGAGAATAAAACATGGTGCTATTTTTCTATATAATTCTCATATAGATTTACAATAGGCCATCCCCATATTAAAGGGGTTGTCAGCAAGACATAACTTAAAAAAAATAAAAAGGAAGAATAGGTAAAACATTTTTTTAAATATGCCAGTACCTCACCGATCCCCCACCGCTTCCACACTGGTGACCTGCAGGCAATACTTTGTCTCCTTTAAAAAAAAAATTATCCTGCCAGACTAATGCCTCATTCACACATCAGTGCTCGGTCAGTGATTTCTATCAGTAATTTTGAGCCAAAACCAGGTGCGGCTCTAAACACAGAACAGGTGCAGAGCTTTCCCTTATACCTCATGTCTGTTGAGACTCCAATCCTGGTTTTTGCTCACAATCACTGATGGATAACACTGACCAAAACACTGACGTGTGAATGAGGCTTATCACAATATCTCACTTGTATTCACACTGGACAGTGAAAGTTCAAGCCAAATGTGTAGCATCCAAATAACCACCTTTAGTCTGTCTAAAGTAGATCTTACCTAAGTGTCTTGCCAAAATCCAGGGTTGTATGTTACCCTTGGGTTTTAGGTAAATAAAGCACTATCACCATATAATGAAGCACTCTGCAGCTTCTTAATATACTATGCATTTCAAGTCCTCATTATTTTCAAGAATTCTACTTGCTGTCAGTGAATGGTAACATTCTAGTTTACATTCAAAGCTGCAAAGCTAAACAGGCTGAGGGTTTTCTACAATTATGTTCAGTCTAGGCAAACATCTGAGAGTTAAAGGGAATCTGTCACCTGGTTTGAGCATATTAAGGTGTTACTACTGCCGTGTACAATAAAATACCTTATTTATTGCTGTAGTCTTAATTTTATGTTTCATGGTTTTATGTTATGCAAATGAGTGTTCAAGGTGCCCAAAGGGGCGATATTATCCTTCTCTGGAGCCCAGTAACTCCCCCGTACAGTGCCCAGCCCGCCTTTCTTTAGAAACCAAGCATGACTCTTCCAGCATAAGCAACTCCCACACCCGGACTCTTTGCCGCCACCCCCTCCGCTATGTGAATTCTCACGCAGGCGCAGTACCGTGGACTGCCTGCTCGATGTAGAAGCTCCTAAGGGCAACAGCTTCAAATGTGTCACTGGACATGCGCTGAGCCCAGTGACAAATTTAAAAGCTATTGCCCTCAGGAGCTTCTACATCGCGCAGGCGCAGGCAGTCCGCAGTAATGCACCTGCGTAAGATTTCACATAGCGGAGGGGTGCGGCGGCAAAGAGTTCGGGTGTGGGCAGTTACTTATGCTGGAAGAGGCGTACTTGGGCTTTAAAGTAAGGCGGGCTGGGCTCTGTATGGGGGAGTTACTGGGCTCCAGAGAAGGATAATAATGCCCCTCTGGGCACCTTGAACACTCATTTGCATAACATAAAAGTGGATTTTGTTGCTAATGAAACCATGAAACAAAAAATGAAGACTACAGTAAGAAACTAGATGGTGTCGTTTCTGAAGAAACCACAGGATGTTGGCTTGAAATCTGATTGGCTGTTTATGGCTCCACCCACTTATTTAAAATTTGAACCCAAGTCACCCAATGACTGACTGTTGTAAATTTGAGGACCCTGCCATTAACAGTCTAAGAGCGGCAGTAATTAAAATTTTCCTATATAAAGCGAAATGGCTGAAATGTGATTGGCTGTTTTTCTAAATTCTAACCATACTCACCCAGTGACCCACGGTTTAATATTGTAAGAATAACAGCTTTTTACATTTTTTCATAGAAAATCTGATAGGTTGTTTGTGGCTTCGCCCACTTTTTGAGAACCCAAAATCTGAAATTTATTCAGTTGACCCCATGACTAAGTGACCCAAGTTTGGTGACTTTAACTTCAGAGCTGTTTGAGTGGCAAAAGTTATACATTTTCCAATGAAAGCCTATGGGAAAAAATTGGGTCTTTGAGGGGCCGCCCCAGGGTTTCGGAGGGTGGAATTGCTTAACAAAGCAATACAAAGTTTCGTAATTGTACAAAGTTTCGTAATTGTACAAAGTTTACAAAGTGTACAAAGTTTCGTAATTGTACTCCTAAAACTGTGGAAGGAGTTGTCACGGATGAAGTTGCAGATAGCTGGAACTTATAAATAAACGACAGACTGGCTTGATCCCAAACTAAGGAGCATATAGGTGAGCCTTATAAAACCCTAAGAGCTCTCCCTGACTGATATGCACATGCAAGGGTCTCAATGATAGACGATTGCCTGCCCACATACCTAAGACTGTGTGACACCTGAAAACCCTATAATAGTGAGGGGACACGACCACCGGCTCCCTGCACTTAATACGGACGGAGTCAGGGTCACCTAGAATCAAGCCAGCAAGGAAACACAATAAAGGAAAAGACTTATCTGAGCAAACAGCAGCAGCAGCCTCCAGCAGTGAACACTTCATCCAGGAAGTAGCATAAACCACAAAGTGAGGCAGTATGGGAGGGAATATAAAGGAAGACGATTAGTCTAAATAAGTGACACCTGGCAGAAGGAAAGGAGATGACAAAATGAAACCAAAACAAAGAACGTCATACAAGAGGTAGAGAAGAACCTTCTCACTGAACTGGCGGTGACAGGAGTAGCACTCTATCGAAAATCAATGAAAGGAATTTGATTGGCAGTTGGTGGCTCCACCCACTTTTTCTAACCTTGAAATGGAAACAACCAATGACCACATTTGTGATATATGAGGTTCTTGACATCAGTAATGTGAGAATGACAGCATTTTTAGTTTTTCCCATTTACAAAAATCTGATTGGCTGTGTTTGGCTCCACCTACTTTTTAAATTTGAATTCCAGTCACCCAGTGACAGAATGTACCAAGTTTGAAGACTCTGCCATGAACAGTGTAAGAATGGCAGCAATTTAAATATTCCCATTGAATAGCAATAGGTAATATTTGATTGGCTGTTTTAAACTCTGCCAGTTTTCCAAATTTTAACCCCAGTCACCCAGTAATGGTCTGTGCCAAGTTTGAGTATTCTGACTTCCTGTTTGCATCACTTCCTGTCAGCTGACCAGTGTGACATCATCGCAGGTCCTGGAAGTTAAAATCTACAGGAGGACTGCAGCACTTGGAGACAGGGCCGGGAGGCGCTGCCCTGTCCCCAGGGGGTGGCATTCTCTCCCGGTATGGACACCGGAGTTCTATATCGGGCGGCCGCAACAGTGGCACGGCGATGGAAGGAATCGCAATGAATCTGACACAGGATACGCCTGCACCTGTGGTGTATGAAGTTGAGGTGGAAATTGAAGGCACAGAGAGACCATGCAGTCCAGAGACATTGGCCACAGTGTCAGAAGGTATGCAACGATCGGGGGTAGTGTCGCAGCCAGTAGGAGGTAAGCGACATGGGATCTTTGCGAACGTTTTGCAATCAAGCGCCCCAGAGAGGAGCGCAGTGGGAAGGAGAGGCCCGGAGACCCCACACTCTGGGAAGACCCAGGGAAATATTAGAAAGGTCCGGAGCTTGGACTCGACCTTTGACCAGGCCGGCGTCCATGTGGTTAAGCCCTGTAATGTAAAAATGTCCACTGCTGAACAAGTGGTGGGCACGGTTAAAAAAGGTTTTGCTGCTGAACAAACAGCGTGGTGGGTAGTTGGCTCCTAAAGTGTCAATGGACAAACAGATGGGAAAGATGCCGGTAAAGGTGTCTAGGAATGTGATTTCCAGGGTCAGGGAAGAAAGTATATCTCGCCCTGGAGAGTCTGGTTTGTCTTACCTAGGTGGGGCTGGTGTGGATGTGACCAAGGTGATCCGCAACTGGGGTGTGCAAGGCCAGACAGATACTGCAGACATTTTTGTTTCCAGGGTGTTTTTTTATCTAAAGCTATATGATGAAATTAAAAAAGACTTGAGAAAAGTTAAATTGGAACACAAAAATATGAAGCTACTGGAAAAACTTCTCTCACCTCTAAGCTGGATGAGCTAAAGGAGAAGATAATGATCCTGGAAGAGAAAAAACTGGCCATAGAAAAAAAATGGCAGTCCATTTATGGAAAGGTTTCAAAATGACAGACGGTTTGAAAACATGTCAGGTGCTGAGTCTGGCTCCCCTGGTCTGTCAGGGCTGCGGATCAGGAACCCGAGTAAAACAGCAGTGGCCGAAAACTGGGCAGGCTGGTGAGGGGACAAGTGCCGGGGATCCCAGCACTGGAGGAAGCAAAAAGGAATCTGATAAGGTAAAAAAATTATGGCAGCTAGGGCCAGGCGGCACGAACAATGCCGCAAACAGAGGGAGCAGGAGGCAGCTAATCCGTCAACTGGTACCCTAGTTGAGAAATCGGCCAATAGTGGCCAAGATTACAGTGATGGTGATGGGAACCCCGGAGTTCATGTCCGAAGAGGCCGACCTCTCCGCTGTCTCTGTCTCCTCAGGTGGGGATAGTGTGAATGAGGAGGACAGTGAATGGTTGGTGAGGAGGAGGAACAAGCAGAGTAAGAAGAGAAACAGCAAGAGAGAGGGCAGGAAGGGCTCTCTTGAGTGGGATCCATCCCACTCTCCCTTGACCAGATACCAAGGAAGGTGTCTGCTGGTGCCCCTCTTGTGGAGGTCTCCAACTGGTATGGCATCCTAAGCGATATCTCTGAGGCTGGCTTGGCTGAGGGGGAAGCGAGGGATGCAGTGCAGGAGGGTGAGAAGGCCTCCTCGCGGGTTGCCGGGCCCTGCCCTTCAGAGGGGAAACCTTCTGGAAGGGGGCCCAAGTCAGATCCTGTGGGAAAAGAGAAATGTGATATGGATGTCTCCAAATGCCTGAAAAGGCAGAGTCAGATGGTTGTGATGGTGAAGGTGGCGGTGGGGTTAAGAAGAAAGCTATATAGTTCAATCACTTATGATGGTGTAACTCACCTCGTTCACACTAGCAAGCATTAACGTTGCTTGCATTAAGTCAGACGTGGCTCATTATGCGGCCTATGATTTTTTCAGCCATCCTTATGCTGATATTTTATTTTTGCAAGAGACCTGGTTGACTTCCACGGAGTTGATAGAGAAAGCAAAGAGAGAGTGGCGGCATGGTCCATCTTTCTGGTCTCTTGTGGCCGAGCCACGTAGTGGGGTAGCGGTACTTTTTAAAACTGCTGGAAGAGTGGAATGCAGGAAAGTAATTGAACTAGAAATGGGAAGGTGCCTGATCCTGGATGTGCTCATGGGAGGACAAGAGCTGAGGCTCATTAACATCTATGGTCCACAAACCAAGTGGGACCGTAAATGTCTTCTCATGAGAATTAAACCTTACCTTTTTTCCAGCTGTCAGGTGATCTTTTGTGGAGATATCATCAATGTGACAAGAGTCTGTGATACGAGAGGCTCCAAAGTCAGGCTGGATACTGATAGCATCGTATTAAGTAAGATAGTTGATTAAGCTAGTCGGGTGGATGCTCACTTAAAGCATAAGTCAGACCACGTGGACTTCACCTTTCATCGAGGTAGCCAAAGGTCAAGGATAGATAGGTTTTATATGAAGGGGAAGCTGTTTTCTCGGTCTTAAAAACTGAGCAAGTGGTTTTCTCCAATCACTGTTTAACTCCTTAAGGACACAGCCTTATTTAACCTTAAGGACCAGGCCATTTTTTGCAAATCTGACCAGTGTCATTTTAAGTGGTGATAACTTTAAAACGCTTTGACTTATCCAGGCCATTCTGAGATTGTTTTTTCGTCACATATTGTACTTCATGACACTGCTAAAATGAAGTAAAAAAAAAATTTCATTTATAAAAAAATACCAAATTTACCAAAAATGAAGTAAAAAATTGCAAATTTCCAAGTTTCAATTTCTCTACTTCTATAATACATAGTAATATCTCAAAAACTGGTTTATTTAGCACAGTTTTTATTTAATTTTTTTACGGTGTTCATCTGAGGGGTTAGGTCATGTGATATTTGTGTAGAGTAGGTCGATACGGATGCAGCGATACCTAATATGTATACTTTTTTCCCCCCTAATTTTTACTATTTTTTTTTACTTTATTTGGGGAAATCAACGTTTTTGTTAATTTTTTCTTGAAACTTTAAATTTTTGGGGGAAAAACTTTCTTTTTTTCACTTTTTTTGTCCCACTTTGGGACTTGCAACTTTTGGGGGTCTAATCCTTTACAATGCATTCCAATACTTCTGTATTGGAATGCATTGGCTGTATGAGTAATAATTATAAAGCGATAGGGACTCGGGAGGGGAGAGATAGAGACCAAGTCGAGGTTCGACCTTGATTTTAAGGTCCTGTCTACCTTCTTCCAGCCTCCGTTGGCCTTGAGGGATTGCCCAAGTCGGGATCTAGAGGGCGGGTTAACTTTATTCAATTCGGTGAGGATCCGCTTGAAAGTTTGGGATGTGGCTTGGCGCTGCTTCTATGGTAAGCTATATGTAAGGATTATTGTGAAGTGTAGAAACTCTGAGGAAAGGGGTTGTCCCCGGCAGGAGTGCGGTGCTGTGCTGGAAACTATGGACCATTTCTTGCTTCACTGTCCTTTTAATATAGAGGTCTACAAAAGGATGGGGACTTCCATCGGCTGGCCTAGGCTGGCTGTCCTATCCTATGCAGAGTGGGCCTATGGTGCGTTTAAAGATCTGGGTGAACAGAACCGTTGCACTTTATTCCTAGTTAGCGCAGTGGTCAGGTATCACATTTGGTGCGCAAGGTGTCTAGTGTCGACGGGTTCTAAAGTCCTCCCAGTGGAGATGGTATATAGGAGCATCATGGGTGACCTGGATAAAGTGCGCTCTCTTGAGAGCGAAAGGTTGGGTGGCTCTAAAGTCTCTCTATTGTGAAGGGGCTTTTCTTTCAGGATACACTAACCGAGTAACTCTCAGCTCTGGTGGTGGGCTGGCATGACACTATTAGATTTTTGTTTTGTTTTATGATGAAGCAGGATGGTTTGATTTACAGGCACTGAACCATAGCTGAAAATATATTTGTCATATATTACAAACCGGATTCCCAAAAAGTTGGGACACTATACAAATCGTGAATAAAAACTGAATGCAATGATGTGGAGGTGCCAACTTCTAATATTTCATTCAGAATAGAACATAAATCACGGAACAAAAGTTTAAACTGAGAAAATGTACCATTTTAAGGGAAAAATATGTTGAATCAGAATTTCATGGTGTCAACAAATCCCCAAAAAGTTGGGACAAGGCCATTTTCACCACTGTGTGGCATCTCCCCTTCTTCTTACAACACTCAACAGACGTCTGGGGACCGAGGAGACCAGTTTCTCAAGTTTAGAAATAGGAATGCTCTCCCATTCTTGTCTAATACAGGCCTCTAACTGTTCAATCGTCTTGGGCCTTCTTTGTTGCACCTTCCTCTTTATGATGCGCCAAATGTTCTCTATAGGTGAAAGATCTGGACTGCAGACTGGCCATTTCAGTACCCGGATCCTTCTCCTACGCAGCCATGATGTTGTGATTGATGCAGAATGTGGTCTGGCATTATCTTGTTGAAAAATGCAGGGTCTTCCCTGAAAGAGATGATGTCTGGATGGGAGCATATGTTGTTCTAGAACCTGAATATATTTTTCTGCATTGATTGTGCCTTTCCAGACATGCAAGCTTCCCATGCCACACGCACTCATGCAATTCCATACCATCAGAGATGAAGGCTTCTGAACTGAGCGTTGATAACAACTTGGGTTGTCCTTGTCCTCTTTGGTCCGGATGACATGGCGTCCTAGATTTCCAAAAAGAACTTCGAATCGTGACTCGTCTGACCACAGAACAGTCTTCCATTTTGCCACACTCCATTTTAAACGCCTGAGCTTGTGGATCTTGCTTAGAAATGGCTTCTTCTTTGCACTGTAGCGTTTCAGCTGGCAACGGCGGATGGCACGGTGGATTATGTTTACTGACAATGGTTTCTGGAAGTATTCCTGAGCCCATCCTGTGATTTCCTTTACAGTAGCATTCCTGTTTGTGGTGCAGTGTCGTGTAAGGGCCCGGAGATCACGGGCATCCAGTATGGTTTTACGGCCTTGACCCTTACGCACAGAGATTGTTCCAGATTCTCTGAATCTTCGGATGATGTTATGCACAGTTGATGATGATAGATGCAAAGTCTTTGCAATTTTTCGCTGGGTAACACCTTTCTGATATTGCTCCACTATCTTTCTGCGCAACATTGTGGGAATTGGTGATCCTCTGCCCATCTTGGCTTCTGAGAGACACTGCCACTCTGAGAAGCTCTTTTTATACCCAATCATGTTGCCAATTGACCTAATTAGTGTTAATTGGTTTTCCATCTCTTCGTTATGCTCAAATTTACTTTTTCCAGCCTCTTATTGCTACTTGTCCCAACTTTTTGGGGATTTGTTGACACCGTGGAAATTTGAATCAATGTATTTTTCCTTTAAAATTATACATTTACTCGGATTAAACGTTTGATCTGTCATCTACGTCCTATTACAAATAAAATATTGACATTTGCCATCTCCACATCATTGCATTCAGTTTTTATTCACAATTTGTTTAGTGTCCCAACTTTTTTGGAATCCAGTTTGTATATGATAAGTATATTGTATATGTATAAGTTGACTATATAGGGACTTATGGTTTTGGGGCTAGTCAGGTTGGGAGGGGGAGTTTGGGGGGGGTATGTATATATATTTATATGAGTGTGTGTGTGTGTGTGTATATAATAAAAAAAAAATTATAATAATTGGAAAAAAAAAAGAAAAAATAGAAAAAAAAATCTCTTACAAACCGGTCAGCCCCAGTCCGACTGGGGAGAACTATGGAACTGGAGAAGCTTGGGGTTATCCTCTTGAACTTCTGTGGGAGACCGGTTTGGTGTGTTATGTGGGGACAGGTGACGGGTTATAAGTTAGATTTAGGGTTATGGATAGGTCCTGTATATATTGTTGTCTTTTAATTTATTTATTCTTTTAGTTTTGTCTTAGTTATCTAAATATGTTGATATGTAAATAGTGTATAGATGTGCATGAATGGGTACTATGAATGTAGAAGGGGGGGGGGGGGAGACTGGCCGGGTTAAGTCCTTTATTGGAAATGGTCTTTGTGTTGTATTGTTCTGTTATGATGCCTTAGCGTGGTAAATGTGGAACTCCTTACTTGTCCATTAGCCGCTCATCCAGACCCAGCTTGGGTACAGTTTGTGCTCAACGGCTTAGTCAACGGTTTCCATACGGGTATGCTCACCCTCCCTCCCCATATGAGTGCAGGAATTTATTGTCGTCATTCAAAGACCCTGAGGCTATTTCACAGTTAATCCAGACGGAGTTAGATAGGGGATATTTAATTGGCCCTTTGAAGCAGCCCCCGTTTGATTGTTGGAGGATTAATCCGGTTGGTTTGGTGTCCGGCAAATTTTCTAATAAAAAGAGATTGCTTTATAACTTGTTGGCCCCACATTCCTTACCCATACCTAGTTTGAATTCATTGATCCCGTTAGAAGAGTTTTCCATGAAATATGCGTCTATAGATGAAGCTATTCAGGTCATACTTAGGTTGGGTAAAGGAGGTTGGTTATCTAAGGCAGACCTTACAGATGCTTTTAAGCTACTCCCCATTTAACCAGATTTATGGCGGTGGCATGGTATCAAGTGGCAAGGGCAGTATTTATTTTCTAGTAAATTAACGTTTGGGTCAAAATCTAGCCCATGGTTATTCGACCAGTTTGCATTGGGTTTTGTCGAACACTTTTCGTGTTAATCATGTCATTCATTACCTAGATTACTTTCTCTTGATTGAGCCCCCGTTACAAGAGCCTCAAGACTTACAGGTATTGCGCCTGGTATTTGAAAATCTTAGGGTTCCGGTAGCTCCGCACAAGGTCGACTGTCCTAGTACCTTAATCACAATTCTGGATATTTTTTTGATACTGTTCAGATGCAAGCTAATCTCCCGCTAGACAAATCAGATAAGATCAGGGAGGTCCTACATAGATTGGCACAGGTTTGGGTTACTACCAAGGCGGATCTCCAGTCTTTTAGGCATGCTCAATTTCGCTATGCGCATTATTTCCCAAGGAAGGTCCTTTATTTCTAGACTTCTGGTATTGCTCCCTCGTGCCCCAAGTCAGGACAGTCCAGTTTATTTGGATCAAGAGGCCGTTGCTGATTTATTAATGTGGAATAGGTTTCTGTTACAATGGAATGGAGTCTCGCTCTATATTCCGGTGGTCTCTAATCAATCTCCGGTGGTGTACTGTCACGGATGGTGTAACAGAAAACAAGAAGTTACAAATAAGGATCCGACTGGCTTGATCCGAAACTAAGGAACAAAAGGGTGACCCCTATTTAAGCCCTGAAGCTCTCCCTGACTGCTCAGCCCATGCAAAGATCTCTATGATAGAAAATTGCATGCCCCTGTGCCTCGACTGTATGACACCTGAACACCCTATAATAGTGAGGGGACACAACCACCGGCTCCCTACACTTAATACGGAGGAAGTCAGGGTCACCTAGGATCAAGCAAACAGGAAAACATAAATCAATGAACAGACTTATCTGTAGAAGCATCAGTTGTAGCATCCAGCATGTACACACTCCAGGAAGTTGTATAAACTGCAAAGTGATGCAGTATGGGAGGGGATTTAAAGGGATGCAATCAGTGCAACTAGATGACAGCTGAGAGAGGGAAACGAGATGACAAAACAAAAGCAAAACAAAAGAACCTCAAGCAGGAGGTTCTGAAGAACGTCTGTCAGAGCTTCTCAGATGTCTGGCGGTGACATGTACACAGATGCATCTCCAGCAGTAGGTTTTTCTGCCATCTATGATAAGCATTGGTTTGCAGGTTCTTGGCCCCCAGAGATTGCGATTATCCCAGGCTTCTCTCAGTGTTCCCCGTTGTTTGAAATGTATCCTATATTGGGGGCGGCGCTAGTTTGGGGTAAACAGTGGAGGAACCAGACAGTGTTATTTCTGACTGATAATGCGGCAGTGGCTGACAACCTTATGAAGGGTAGATCTGGGTCAAAACAGATAATGTCATTTGTGAGGAGGTTCGTTTGGCTGTCTTTACAACATAATTTTCACTTCATTTGCACACATATTAGTGGGCAGTGTAATGTTGCAGCGGATGCTCTGTGCCATTTCTGGCCACAGCTCAAGCCTGTCCACCCAGTAGTCCAGGGGTTCATGGCTTCTCAGAGCGTCCACATCGGCCGTTAACCCGATGTAGTTGGACACCTGACGGTCTAGGCATTCCCTGAGGCTGGATCCGGAGGACGGCTGTCGATGGGTTGGTTGCAAGAATGATCTCATATCTGAAGTGACCAACACATCTTCAAACCGCCCTCTTCTTGCATGCGCTGTTGGATTGGTACCTGCAACTGTTTCTCTGTGAGTGAAAATTCCTCTGCCAGTGCCCTCAAAAGCAGAATGCAGCATTTCTCAAAGCAAGGCCTGGAAGTGCTGCATTCTGACAGCCCTCTGTGATGGTGGTAACATTTCTGCCATTTTGTGTTTGTACCGGGGGTCTAAGTACATTGCCACCCAGTACTGGTCCTTGCCCTTTATGATTTTTATACGGGGGTCCCTCTTAAAACACTGGAGCTTGAAGGCCCCCATTTGCACTAAACTGGAAGCGTTGTAGTGGTCTGGCTCCTGCTCATCATCCAGGATAATGTCGTCCTCGTTCTCCTCCCCCCAACCACGGACAACTCCAGGGATCCCAGAAACGTTTAAAGCATGCTCTTCTTGCTCCTCCTCCACCCCGGCACCATCCTCCTCTGACTCCTCTTCAGACTCCTGTTGTTGACTTGTCCCAGATGGAGAACCCTCCACTGGGAATTCATCCAGCGTTGCGACTTCCTCATCTTCCAGCTCCTGCTCCTCGACAGCTTGATCAATGACACAACGCAATGCACGCTCCAGAAAGAAGGCGTAAGGTACGATGTCACTGATGGTGCGACTGACCAGTTTGGTGATCTCATCAAATGGCTGCAGAAGTCTGCATGCGTCGCGCATGAGCAGTCACTGGCGCAGTAAAAAAAAAAAAAGCTCCCCAGAACCTGTCCTGCTGCAGAGTTCATACAGGTAGCCATTAGCCTATCAAGCATATACAAGGTGGAGAGCCATCGTGTCGGGCAGTCACAAATCAGACGTCTGACAGGCAGGTTGTGTTGCCGCTGAATGTCAGCAAGGCAAGCCATGGCCGTGCAAGATCTTTTGAAATGGCCAGAGATTTTCCTGGCCTGCCGCAAGACTTCCTGGACACCGGGGTATTTGGCAACGAATCGCTGCACGACTAAGTTCAGGACATGTGCCAAGCACGGCACATGTGTCTTTTTGCCCTGTTTTAGCTCGCTCAGCAGATTGGCACCATCGTTGCACACCACTTTACCAACTGAGCGGGGTTAGCCACTGATCTGCCTGTGACCACAAAGCTGAAAGGAGTGCAGGACTGGTGTGGCTCTTGGCTTCCAGGCACAACAGACGCAGCACAGCATGGCAATGTCTCACCTGGCACGTCGAATAGGTTCTGGGGATCTTGGGGGGGGGGGGGCGCAGCGGAAGAGACGGTAGCAGCGGAAAAGGAGGAGTCGGCTGAGGAGAAGAGGGAGGATGGAGTAGGAGGAGAAGAAGAGGCAGGCCTTCATGCAATCCGTGGCGGTAACACCAAATCTACACGGGTGCCACGGGTTGCATGCTTGACAGCCATCAGAAGGTTCACCCTGTGGGCAGTAAAAGTTATGTACCTTCCCTGCCTGTGGTCAGATGTATATTGGCACCGACACTGTGTGCCAGAGATGCATTCACTTGCCGCTGAACATGGCCATATAGCTCTGGGATGCCCTTCTGGGAGAAATATTTCCTTCCGGGGACCTTCCATTGCGGTGTTCCAATGGCCACAAATTTTCTAAAGGCCTCCGTGTCCACCAGTTTATATGGCAGTAGTTGGCAAGCTAGCAGTTCCGACAAGCCAGCTTGTCCGGCGTCATAATCTTTTTACGCTCAAACATTTGGGCCACGGAAGCCTGCCTTTTGCCAGATAAACGCGAGGACGACATGGTGAAAGGTGGAGTGGAGGACAATTGGGAGGGGAGAGGAGAAGGAGAAGAGGCAGGACGTGGAGTTTTTTTTTTTTCTCTCAGGCTATGAGCTGAGCGCTGCGATTGGCTAGCACTCCAGTCTGGGAAAAGGAGATGCCGGCAGGCTCCTCCCAGTTGAGCCGAAAATCAGCAGATACTGGAGCCTATACCGGGAGAACAGAGCGGCACCCAGGGATAATAGTAAGTGCAGGGAGATCCCTGGGCGCCGCTCTCCATGTCTGTATGCTTAGTTTAGATTTTTTATTGTAGTGAAAGGTCCTCTTTAAGGCGGTCGTCCCAAGGTGAGCGTTTAGCTTACCGCGACTTATGTGTTGACAGCAAAGGCTGCAGATGGCAACACTATTGTCAGCAACAGACACGTTAAAAAAAAGCCCACACTGTGGAGCCATGTACCGGTGTCCTGGGAGCACCAGATGCGACAGTGCATGGTAGATGGCTCGCTCCTGATACATTTGCAGTCTGCTTTTTGCCTCCTGTGCAATGTAAGTTCTGCCTGCTTCTCCTCCCTATCTGCTGCTCTGTCTCTCCCTCTGAACTCCCCTCCTCTTCCTTTCTTGTGGGGACCCACATGATGTCCATCGACACATCATCATCGTCAGCTTCCCCATCGCTAACATTAGAGATCTCAGAGTAGGCAGCAACAGCAGGGACCAACCTCCTTGGGCTGATCTGGGTACTGTCATCAAACTGCTGGGTGGCGGCCGTTGCTACCTTCTCTTCCTGATCTGATTCAAAGAATGGCTGTGCAACGGAAATGTCTTGGAATGGATCGGAAAATAATTCCTTTGACTCGAGCGGAGGGGATATGGTGGTGGTGCTGTTGGTGTCTTTGGGGGTGCACACAGCAGAGAGTGAAGAGAGAATGAGAGTGCAGATAGAGAGGATGAGGAGGGTGCAGAAGCGGAAGGCTAAGTGAGCCACTCAACCAAGTCTGGTGTGTCCTTTGAAGTAATCGCACGCACCTTCTGCAACTTCCCACTTAGGCTTTGGCCTGGTGCTCCTGCCTGACCCCTACCACCCCTACGGAAGGGCCTGCCTCTTCCTCTGCCTGTCATTTTTTAAATGACCCTGTGACAAAAGTCTCTATAGAAGAGCAGTATTTGTGGAAGAAGTTAAATAACACCATGCTTTAATCAGTTGTTTTCCAATACCGTATTTTCCAATACTGTTTGTCACTGTGTGTAGCAGAGGGAACGCAGCAAAACAGCAAACAAATGCTGCAGTACCCAAACACTATAAAGAAAGTATATTGGTATATAACAACCCGCTTCAATCACTTGTTTAGGGGGGCGACTGGTATATCACACCAGTTATAATTAATTTTTGTAATTGTGTTTGTTGCAGTATCGCTGCAGAACCGCTCACCACCACTGCTGCACAATACAAATCCACTATAATATGCATTCTATGTTAGAAAGTATATTATAAGTATATTACACCCCTCAGTATGTCACACCTATCGATAGCACACCTATACTAGTCCTTAAAAGAACTTTTGTGGACCTATTAGCTAGCGATTTGTGTCCCTAACAGTCTGTCCCTGCTCCACACAGCAACCTCTCCCTACACTGACAAAAGACTGAATGTAAAATGGCAGCCAGATTGGCTCTATTTATAAGAGAGGGGGTATGTCCATGTGCTGAAACTTTTCAATTGGCTGTCCTGTACCACCTGATGGATGTGTCATGGGTCAAAGTTCTTTACAATGTAAAATAATATGGTGCCGCGAATATCACCATATGTTTGCATGTTCGGCGAACAGCAAATGTGCAAAGTTCGCCGCAAACCGACCGCCGGGCGAACCGCAAGGCCATCACTACACAGAAGATCCAACAGAGGCAGGGCAACACTCTCCAAGGCCTGGGACAGTTTCATGACACCCCGCCAGCACCCTCACCCTAATGTGTGGCCTAGTGTCACGAGGAGGGAAAAGTTTTGGCAGATGGTGAAGGAGTACATAGCAGATCGTGTCAGCATCCTCAGTGATCCCTCTGTCTTACAACTATTGGGTGTCCAAGCTGGACACGTGGCACAAACGCCTTGGAGGTGCTGGCCAGCCCTGCTGCCAGCGTTTTGTCAGAGCGGGTATTTAGTGCTGCTGGGGGCATAATAACTGATAAGCGCATCCGCTTGTCAACTGAAAATGCTGACAGGTTAACTCTTATCAAAATGAACAAGGCCTGGATTGCCCCTGACTTCTCTACTCCACCAGAGGAAAGCAGATGAACACAAAGGCACTTTTAATTTGGCTTTTAATGTTGTATTGAATACACTGTATTCCCATGCCCCCTTTCCACAACAAAAAAGGGTATAAGGTTCAATTTTCCTTTTCTCGTCCTTCTCCTCCTCCTTCTCCATCATATCAACATGCTTATTTGGCTGCCCTCGCTCCTAATGTTTTAGAGGGTCACCAGCAGGCCCTCGCCCATAATGTTCTAGATGGTCAGATCAGCAGCAGGCCCTCGCCCCTATTGTTTTGGAGGGTCAGCTCAGCAGCAGACCCTCACCCCTAATGTTTTAGATGGTCAGATCAGCAGCAGGCCCTCACCCCCTAATGTTTTAGAAGGTCAGCTCAGCAGCAGCCCCTAACTCATACTGTTTGAGGGTCACCAGCAGGCCCTCACCCCTGATGTTTTAGAGGGTCAGCTTAGCAGCAGACCCTCACCCCTAATGTTTAAGGTGATCAGATCAGCAGCAGGCACTCGCCCCTAATGTTTTGGAACAGGGGTACACAACCTGCGGTGCGGGAGCTACATGCGGCCCGTGATACCATTCTGTGCGGCCCCAAAGCATCTGGTGACAGACTTGTATGTTTATGTCTTGTGGCTGCTCACATGTATCTTTCATGTATTCTTCCATTAGATGGGAGCCCTGGAAGTGTAACCAGACATCTATGGTATATACTGTATCTTTAATATGCCATAAGTACAGTATTTCAGTTGGTAATACCCCTTTAAGTTTTATTTTTGGCCCTTGTCATTGGTTCAGTCTGGCAATGTGGCCCCTAACCTAAAAATACTGTGCACCCCTGTTTTAGAGGGTCATCTCAGCAGCATACCCTCACCCCTAAGTTTTAGATGGTCAGATCAGTAGCAGGCACCCACCCCTAATGTTTTAGAGGGTCAGTGCAGTAGCAGACCCTCAACCCTAATTTTTTAGAGGGTCAGCAGCAGGCCCTCGCTCATAATGTTTTAGATGGTCAGATCAGCAGCAGGTCAATGCCCCTAATGTTTTAGATGGAGTGCTGGTGTTTCAGATGATCAGATCAGTAGCAAGCCCTTACCCCTAATGTTTTAGATGGTCAGCTCAGCAGCAGACCCTCACCCCTAATGTTTTAAAGGGTCATCAGCAGGCCCTTGCTCCTAATGTTTTTGAGGGTCACCAGCAGTCCATCAATCATAATTTTTCAAGGGTGTATATGATGCCCTCCTTTATGTGTAATAAAGGGTGTATTGGAGTGCTGGTTCCTTGTAATTTTTGGCAGCCCTTTCATTTAGTGCATAGGCTTTATGAGTGTAGGAGTCCCACTACCTGAACAATTGTACCACAATGTGAATGAGGCCCTCCTTTATGTGATATACAGGTTGTATCGGAGTGCCTCTTCCTTGTAATTTTTGGTAGGACTTGCACTTTATATACAAGTGAATATACAGGAAAGAATGTTTCCTCTAAAATCGATTTTTATCTTCGGTTTGGTGCGTATTATTGTAAGTCTGTAAAAGTGGCGTACTACTCGGACAACATCGTCCCCAGCAGCGACCTGGGAGTCCAAGATACATCTAGACATCCTCCCCGTGCTGTTCCCAAACCATTTCAGTGGTGTTTCCATCAATTTCTGACCTTTTCCTGTGAACCAGACACCCTTCCCTCTTCAGAGCAGGGGGTGCCTAGTTTAATGCTCGGGTTCTCCCATTGACTTCCATTGTGAGCACCCAAGCATCCCAATGTGTTCTACTGGAGCACCCGAGCACTTTGGTGCTCGATCAACACTAATAAGGAGTCCATCTGCTCCTGGGCTGCCGGAAAAGACAGAAAATCCAAAGGGTGCTACTAGAGCATGTCAGCTCTGTATAGAAAAAAGGACTTCATATTTTTAATAAAGACCAATTAAAAATATACTTTTAGCTCTAAATGAGTACAATGCAATAATTAAAAAAATTGCCCCCAAATGTGTACATAGTCTTTAAGGTTATACCTTCTGAGGTTAGTTTCACACCAGCACTGTCCTCTCTGATAGGCTGTGTAAGACAAGAAACCATGTGTGCAGAGTTTTTGTCTGACAGATTCCTGATGTATTTTCCAGGTAGCGACCAGATCTCTCCGGACCCCATTATAGTCAAAGGGGTTTGATGGGCAGGCAGCAGTAAATGGCAATGCTGGATCCAGAGAACTCAAGCAGCCTTTTTTATGCTGGAACAGCCTGCAGGAGAAGACAGCCGCAGATATAAAACTAGACACGTCAACTACTAACCATATGCAAGTTAAAATCCATAAATCATTCTTGAGAAAATTGACAAATTAGGACAGAAAAATCCTTCATGGGATCAGTTTATGGTCACTAATGAATTATACAAAGCAGAAAAACACAGCCTTGTTCTTTGTTGTAGGAGTGACATATTGTAAAACAAAGACATTAAAAATAATATTATATCATACAGAATTCATTTTTGGTGTTTTAAACTGTGGACCACATGCTACAGATTTGACTTGGTATTATAAGTTCCAGTATTGATTTGAGAAGTACAGCATATTTCACCTCCTTCACATCATGAAGAAACGTATTATTCTTTATTTCATTAGCTATGCTGTCAATATTGTTACTTACATTTTTTTATTAATGAGGGCTGCCCGGAAATATTTACATAAATCAATGAATGATCAAGAAAAACATGATTCTGAATCAAAATTGCATACCAGGAGTAATTACACGAAATTCAGACAGTTTAGGGTACTTTCACACTTGCGGCAGGACGGATCCGGCAGGCTGTTCACCCTGTCCGATCCGTCCTTCCGCTGTTTCGCCGTGCCGCCTGACCGCTGCTCCGTCCCCATTGACTATAATGGGGACGGGGGCGGCGCTCCGGTGCAGTACGGCAGTGCACGGCGAAAGGCCGCCGGATTAAAAGTCCTGCATGTCCGACTTTAGTCCGGCGGCCTCTGACCACGAACTGCAGTACTGCACCAGAGCGCCGCCCCATCCCCATTATAGTCAATGGGGACGGAGCGGCGGTCCAGCGGCACAACGAAACAGCGAAAGGACGGATCCGACAGGGTGAACAGCCTGCCAGATCCGTCCTGCCGCAAGTGTGAAAGTACCCTTAGTACTAGGGTTCCTTCAACTTCACTTTTCATTACCATGTGAACTTTGATTTCTTGAAATCCTGTTAGGATTTGATTCAGCTGAATCATTTGGTTGATTCTTTTCTGGCCAAATAAATTGGACCCAAATCAAAAGTGCTCCAATTGTCCTGAGAAGTGTGGATGACATTATATGGTCTTCTAGTACTCTATGCAACTAGATGCTCAATATGGAGCTGTTCATATCATCCTATCAGTCTCCATTATCTAATTACAAATATACTAGTTTTACCCCCACCTGTCCTTTCATTTTGGGTAAAAATTTGTTTCATTTATATGCTAATTACCTTCCTAACAGGCCCAAGGGGATGTCCCTCTGGCCGTTTGTGCCCAGCATACGCCTCTTATCTCGTAGCCCAGCGCCGCCCCACTGCTAATTATATACTGTACTGTAATTATATACTTATATGCTTGGTCTTTCCAAATGCAACATCTCTCAAGTTCAACTCTTAAGTGCACAGACTGAATTATACCAGAATGTAATATTATGGATATTGAATCCACTTTGTCATCACTGCCTACTGACCATCACCCAATTCTCTCATCTCTCATCTCCAGGTATGTCTGCACCCAGCTTTTCCACAGTATGATATTGTCCACTCCCTCTCATCTCTCCTTCTAAATCCTGGTATGTCTTTTCTAAAGCATTAGGCCCCTTTCACACGGGCGAGTTTTCCACACGGATGCGATGCGCGAGTTGAAAGCATTGCACCGGCACTGAATACCGACCCATTCATTTCTATGGGGCTGTGCACATGAGCGGTGATTTTCATGCATCACTTGTGCGTTTTCCACAAAACGCAGGCCCCATAGAAGTGAATGCAAGCAAGTGCGGATGCGGTGTGATTTTCACGCACGGTTGCTAGGAGCCTATCGGGATGGAGACCCGATCATTATTATTTTCCCTTATAACATGGTTATAAGGGAAAATAATAGCATTCTGAATACAGAATGCATAGTACAATAGGGCTGGAGGGGTTAAAAATTTTTTTAAACAATTTAACTCACCTTAATCCACTTGATCGCGCAGCCCGGCTTCTCTTCTGTCTGTCTTCTGTGCTGTGTGCAGGAAAAGGACCTGTGGTGACATCACTCCGGTCATCACGTGATCCATCACATGATCCATCACCATGGTAAAAGATCATGTGATGGACCATATGATGACCGGAGTGACGTCACCACAGGTCCTTTTCCTGCACACAGCACAGAAGACAGACAGAAGAGATGCCGGCTGCGCGAGCAAGTGGATTAAGGGGAGTTAAATTATTTATTAATTTTTAACCCCTTCAGCGCTATTGTACTATGCATTCTGTATTCAGAATGCTATTATTTTCCCTTATAACCATGTTATAAGGGAAAATAATACAATCTACAGAACACTGATCCCAAACCCAAACTTCTGTGAAGAAGTCCAGGTTCGGATCTGGGTACCAAACATGCCGATTTTTCCCACGCGAGTGCAAAACGCATTAAAATGCTTTGCACTCGCGAGGAAAATTGTGCATTTTCCCACAACAACCGCGCATCTTTTCCCGCAATGCACCCGCAACGCCCGTGTGAAAGAGGCCTTTCTCAATTAAAATGTTTGAATTTGTTCCTTTAGTTCCTCCTCTGTAAGGGCTCGTTCACATGAACGTGTGCTGCCCGTTGCGGACCGCACTTCACAGAGGGTTTGGGTACCAAACATGCCGATTTTTCTCACGCGGGTGCGAAATGTATTACAATGTTTTGCACTCGCGCTGAAAATTCGTGCATGTTCCCGCAACGCACCCGCACCTTTTTCCGCAACGCCTGTCTGAATGTCTCTTTCCATGCTGGATTTATTGAGTATTTGTTTACATTGACTATTTCACCCCTGTATCTGGTCCTCCTTGATTAGGCCAAATGTAGCCCCCTCCCCTCTTGGTCACACCTGATTGAACACTGAGTTGTATAAATCTAAGGTCCTAGGTCTTTTCAGATCTTGGTCTTTCCAAATGCAACATCTCTCAAGTGCAACTCTGAATTATACCAGAATGGGACCAGAAGTGGACCACAGGCAACTACAGACATAGTCAATGCTAACAATGCTTAAATTTTCCATCTTACTCTTCCCACTTTTCCACAACCTCCTGAAATACCCCCACATCCATTCACCCAGCAAGGAACTATTCATCTCTTCCAACATCTTACCTTCTAATCTGACCACTTGCGCAAACCTGTTTGCCAACATAAAACACTCCCTTCCCAAACACACACATACACCTCATGCCCTCTCTTATTCTCATCTATTAACACTTTCTCTCCAAATCCAGGACCCCCTCAGCAAATCCCCACTATCACCTCCATGTCCCACTACAAATCTCCTTCTACAAATTTCTGCAACCCCTCAAACCTTATAACCATTCCTCTGACCCCTGCTCTTATGGTTCCTCTTGCAGGAGCATTATGGAACGCGCGCTCTGTCTGTGACAAACTGTCGTACATTCATGAACTGTTCATCTCTCAAAACCTTTCCTTTCTGGGTCTCACAGAAACATGGCTGACACCCACTGACACCTCCTCCCCTGCTGCACTCTCATATAGTGGGTTTCAATTCACTCACACCCCCCGCCCCGGCTGCAAACATGGTGGAGGAGTTGGTCTTCTCTTATCAGACACCTGCTCCTACAGCCCAACTCCACTGCCACCCTTTTGAAGTACACTCTGTTCGCATCTACTCTCCATCCAACCTCAAGTAGCCATCATTTACCGCCGCCCTCCAGGCCCAGCCACCATCTTTCTTGACCACTTTAACACCTGGCTACTACACTTTCTTTCTGCTGACATCCCCACTATCATCATGGGTGACTTCAACATCCCTACTGACACATGCCACTCGGCCGCCTCTAAACTCCTGTCACTCTCTTCCTCCTTCGGCCTATCACAGTGGTCTCTTCTCACTGGTCTCATCACAGTGGTCTCTTCTCACTGGTCTCTTCTGCAGCTCCCCCGGTCCACACACTAGCACCTCCCCCGCAGGAACCTCAAACATCTCGACTTTCGCTTGCTTTCTGACTCTCTTCTCCCACTCTCTATCATCTGTTCCCTCCAAGACCCAGAAGCTGCTACCACCCTATATAACACCACAATAAGTACAGCTCTGGACACTGTTGCCCCCCTCACACACAACAAAACCCGAAAAATCAAAAGACAACCCTGGCACACCAAAAACTCAGACAAGCTTCCAGGGCTGCTGAGCAGCAACGGAAGAAATCCCATTCTAAAGATCATTTCATACAAGCAATCCCTCCTCATATTCAAATCCTCAATCGCTGATGCAAAACAGGCCTACTTCTCATCTCTCATATCTTCCCTGACACACAGCCCTAAACAACTTTTTAGCACTTTTAACTCCCTTCTCCATCCCCCAGCGCCCCCACCCTCTCCTCTCTTCTCAGCTGAGGAATTTGCCAAATATTTCAAACAAAAGATAGTCAACATCAGAGAAAGCTTTACTACACAGTCCCCACAGAGCCTCTACACAACTGGTCAGTCCTCTTCTCCCAAAACCCGCTTCTCCACCATTACAGAAGAAAAACTCACCACTCTACTCTCCAAATCTCATCTGACCAGCTGTGCACTTGACCCGATCCCATCCCACCTCATCCCTAACCTTACCACAGTGTTTATCCCAGCCCTAACTACTCTCTTCAACCTATCTCTAAACTCTGGTGTCTTCCCCTCTGCTTTTAAACATGCTACCATTACACCCATCCTCAAAAAGGCTTCACTTGACCCATCTTCCTTGTCCAGTTATCGCCCCATATCACTTCTTCCGTATGCCTCAAAGCTACTTGAACAACATGTCCATTCAGAACTGTCCTCCCACCTCTCCTCCTGCTCCCTCTTTGACTGTCTATAATCTGGCTTCCGACCCCACCACTCGACCGAGACTGCCCTTACCAAAGTCACCAATGACCTACTGACAGCCAAAACCGAGAAACAATACTCTGTCCTCCTTCTCCTTCACCTGTCCTCTGCCTTCGACACTGTTGATCACTCCTTTCTGTTGCAAACTCTTATCTCTTGGCATCACTGACCTGGCCCTCTCCTGGATCACATCATACCTCACAGACTGGACGTTTAGCGTCTCCCACTCTTGCACCACCTCCTCGTCTCATTCCCTCTCTGTTGGTGTCCCGCAAGGCTCTGTCCTAGGACCCCCGCTCTTCTCTATCTACAATTTTGGCCTGGGACAGCTCATAGAGTCCCATGGCTTTCAGTATCACTCCTACGCTGACGATACACAAATCTACCTCTCTGGTCCAGACATCACCACCCTACTATCCAGAATCCCACAATATCTATCTTCTATATCATCCTTCTTCGCCTCTTGCTTTCTAAAACTTAACATGAATAAGACAGAATTCATAATCTTTCCCCCATCTTTTTCAACCCCCCCAACAGACCTATCTATCATGATCAATGGCTGCTCACTCTCCCCGGTCAACAAAGCCCACTGCCTTGGAGTGACCTTGGAGCCCCATTCACTTCTATGGGGCACATCCAAGCCCTTTCCACCACCTGCCGCCTCCAACTCAAAAACATCTCCCGCATCCGTGCTTTCCTTAAAGGGGTTCTGCACTTTCATTTAACTGATGATCTATCCTCCGAATAGATCATCAGCTTCTGATTGGCGGGGGTCCGACACCCGGGACCCCCGCCGATCAGCTGTTTGAGAAGGCAGCGGCCCTCCAGCAGCGCTGCGGCCTTCTTACTGTTTACCGCCGGGCTGCTGGCCCACTGACGTCATGACTAGTATCAACTAGCGTGGGCGGGGCTAAGCTCTGTTCACTTGAATGGAGCTTAGCCCCGCCCATGCTAGTTGATACTAGTCGGACCCCCGCCGATCAGAAGCTGATGATCTATCCAGAGGATAGATCATCAGTTAAATGAAAGTGCAGAACCCCTTTAACTTTGAATATGCGAAAATGCTTGCACATGCCCTCATTATCTCCCGCCTAGACTACTGCAACATTCTCCTCTGTGGCCTTCCATCTATCACTCTTGCACCCCTCCAATCTATCCTCAACTCTGCTGCCCGACTAATCCACCTCTCACCCTATTACTCCTCTGCCTCTCCCCTCTGCCAATCCTTTCACTGGCTCCCCATTACCCAATGAATTCACTTCAAAGTACTAACAAATACATACAAGGCCGTCCATAACCTGTCCCCTCCCTACATCTCTGAGCTACTTTCCAGATACACCCCCACATAATCCTCACAAGACCTCCTCCTCTCCTCTTATCACCTCTTCCCACAATCGCCTCCAGGATTTCTCCCGTGCATCCCCTATATTCTGGAACTCGCTACCCCAACATATCAGACTCTCACCTACAGTGGAATCCTTCAAAAGAAACGTGAAAACCCAACTCTTCAGACAAGCCTACAACCAGTGACACTGCTGCCTCTATACCACCATGACCAACCTCACCCTCACCTACTGTGTCCTTCTCCCATACCATGTAGATTGTAAGCCCTCATGGGCAGGGCCCTCTCTCCTTCTGTACCAGTTTATAGCTCATCTTGTTTATGATTAGTGCAATTGTCTGTATTATATATGTGCACCCCTTATCATATGCACAGCGCTATGGAATGAATGGTGTTTTAATAATAAATAATAATATACTCCTTTCATCGTTTAAGGTGTTCCGTAATCTTGTGCATGTGCCCTGGATCCAATTGTCAGCACCGGCGCATTGTCCTGGCAGCAGCCTCAGCGAACGAAGCACACATGCGGCAACTGTCTGTGCACTTCGCTCGCGGGCACTGACCTGTCGATCCAGGGCGCATGAGCGAGAATACGGTGCACCATCGGCGATGAGGGGAGTGAATAATTAGCAGTGGGGTGGCGCTGGGCTACGAGATAAGGGGTGGGGCTGGGCACAAATGGTCGTAGGGACAGCCCCTTGGGCCCATTAGGAAAGTAATTAGCATATACATTAAACTGATTTTTATCAAAAATGAAAGGACAGGTGGGGGTAAAACTTGTATATTTTTTATTAGATAATGTAGACTGATATGATGATATGAACAGCTCTATATCGAAAATCTTGCTGACAGAATCCCTTTAATGCCAAGACAGTTTTAATAATCTTAACCTCTTTCCAACACCCGCCATTCACGTATGGCAGATGTCAGATTCTTTTAGGATCTACGAGGGTGCCATAGCTGCTGGGTGCTTTTTGCTTTACATATCAGACTCCTAGAGGCATAGTCCATGATTGGGGTGCGCTGGCCTCCCAGGGACCACAGAGAACAAAGGAGCCATTTAGTTGCTATGACATTCTTGGGCCTCTGATTGCTCTGTCATAGGAAAGTTCCTATCAAATCCTGTCTGTGGCAGAGCTCCAAAGGAACATAGTGAATCCCCCATAGGCTTCAATTTGGTTGCAATGAGAACTCTGTAGATACGTTTCTATAGAGCCCTGTCTGTGTTAAATCATTGTAGTTTATGGGAGAAGTCATCAGACAATCACATTTAAGTCCCCTAGGGGAACTTAAAAAAATGAGGAAACAAAAACAACAGCAAAAATATTAAAAAAATATAAGAATTCTAATTATTCCTTTTCACCATATTAAAAATAAAAAATAAAGACTAAGCACAGCCACATCCCCAAATGTGTATATGTATTTATCACTAGTGATGCACGAACATCAGCCGGGACGATTCGAGACCGCGCATTCGCGTTCAAATGTTTGCGAACCGTGCGTTCGTGGCGAGCCCCATTCACTTTAATTGCAGGCGAATCTGAAAAACCTTCAGGTCATATTTGCAGCCAGCAAACACTTACTAGAAGTACATAAATAGCTGGCTAAACAAATGTGTTCTTTACCCAAGACCCCATCCCCCCTCTCAGTGATACTACATGTCAGACTGGAAAACATTCCCTTTAGGAAACGCTGACCTTTCCTTTACCTCATGGCTGCTGCAAAATCCCTTATACCACAATACAGGAATAAAAAAACACCACCAACCGTTTCACAGTGGCTAAATAAGGTCAACCATATTTACCACATGGAGGAACTTTCAGCCTGGGACAAAAGATCTCACACGACATTTCTAAAAATATGGGAAGATTGGTTATCCTTCCTAAATACTACACCAGCACTTAACATGCTTTCTAACATATCTGAAACACCGAACTGATCTTCACAAAATCTGCCCGTCCTTGATCCTGGATACAACACACCCCTCGTACCCAACCCTCAACTCTCCCCCCTCCCTCACGCCCCTTTCCCATCTACTCATTACTCCAAATTCATCATTATGTTTTAGAACGAGCACTGTTGCATATCAACTTGTCATAATTGTTCTTGATTTCTTCTACACCGATACAATGTAAACAGTCTCTTATTTTAATTTTAAAAACTAATAAAAAGAGAATTGAAAAGAAAAGAACACAAATAGTCCCACAACATGAAAAATTATATACCAGAGAGGGATCATTGGCAAAAATTCCCACAAAAAATAAGTATTTTTATCAGGGGCCATTTTTATGCGTCTTAAAGGAAAACTCTCATAAATGTACCCTGCTGGAGCCAAATGTTACTATAGGCCACTGGAGTACAGGCCCCAAAAATTTGGCATTCACCTAACACAAAAGAACTTGTGATTCTTTGGCTGGAGGTACATTAGGCGGTCACTGGATAAAAAATGTTACTGTAGGCCACTGGAGTAGAGGCCCCAAAAATCTGGCATTCACCGGACAGAAAAGAACTTTGGCTGATTTGGCTGGAGGTACATTAGGTGGTCACTTGATAAAAATTGAATTGTAGGCCACTGGAGTAGAGGCCCCAAAAAATTGGCATTGACCTGACAGAAAAGGCCTTTTATGCCACTGTATATACATAAGGCAAGGTCAATTCTTTGTTCTGGGTGGTTGCGGATATCTGTGGGCTGACATGAGGAAATTCAATTACACGTGGTCATCACTGGTGTTGAATTCCTCCGAGATCCATGTCTCATTCATTTTTAGAAATGTGAGGTAGTCCACACCATCTCAAGCTAGGCGAGTGCGCTTATCGGTCACGATCCCCCCTGCTGCGTTGAGCGTCCTTTCGGACAGGACATTTGATGAGGGGCAAGCAAAGAGTTCCATGGCAAATTGTGCCAGTTCTGGCCAGAGATCAAGCCTGCACACCCAATATTCCAGGGGTTCCTCGCTTCTCAGAGCGTCCACATCGGCCGTTAACCTGATTTAGTCGGGCACCTGTCCGTCTAGGCATTCCCTGAGGCTGGAACCGGAGGGTGGCTGTCGATGGGTTGGTTGCAAGAATGATCTCATGTGTGTAGTGACCAACATATCTTCAAACCGCCCTCTTCTTGCATGCGTAGTAGGAGTGGTAACAGCACCTGTTTCGCTGAGGGTGGAAATTCCTCTGCCAGTGCCTGCAACAGCAGAATGCAGCATCTCTCGCAGCAAGGCCTGGAAATGCTGCATTCTTCCAGCCCTCTTAGATGCTGTTAACATGTGTTAATATGTTTTGTGTTTGTACCGGGGATCTAAGTACGTTGCCACCCAGTACTGGTCCTTGCCATTTATTCTTTTTATACGGGGGTCCTTCTGCAGACACTGGAGCATGAGGGCCCCCATTTGCACTAAATTGGAAGTGGTGAAGCGCCCTTGCTCCTTCTCATCGCCCAGGATAATGTCATCCTCGGTCTCCTCCCCCTAGCCACGGACAACACCATGGGTCCCCAAAAAGTTTGAAGTCCCCCACGAAGCCTGTTCTTCTTGCTCCTCTTCTTCCTCCCCCCAGCCACCATCTTCCTCTGACTCCTCTTCAGACTCCTGCTGAATTGTCTCAGATAGAGTAGCTCCCCCCCCCCCCCCGGGAATTCATTCAGCATTGCAACTTCCTCATCTTCCTGAACCTGGACGACTTGATCAATGACACAATGCAATGCATGCTCCAGATAGAAGGCGTAAGGCACGATGTCACTGATGGCACCCTGGCTGCGACTGAACAGTTTGGTGATCTCATCAAACGGACGCAGAAGTCTTCATGCATCGCAGATGAGCAGCCACTAGCGCGGTAAAAAGAAACCAAGCTCCCCAGAGTCTGTCCTGCTGCAGAGTTCATACAGTTAGTCGTTAACGGCACATTTCTACTGGAGCAGCCTATCAAGCATATACAAGGTGGAGTTCCAGCGCGTCGGGCTGTCACAAACCAGACGGGCAAGTGGTGTCGCTGCTGAACGTGAGCAAGGCAAGCCATGGCCATGTAAGATCTAAAATGGCCAGAGATTTTCCTCGCCTGCCGCAAGACTTCCTGGACCCCGGGGTATTTGGCAAGGAATCACTGCACGACTAAGTTCAGGACGTGTGCCATGCACGGCTTGTGTGTCATTTTGCACTGCTTCAGCACGCTCAGCAGATTGGCACGATTGTCGCACACCACTTTACCAACTGTCAAATTGAGCTGGGTTAGCCACTGATCGGCCTGTGACTGCAGAGCTGAAAGCAGTGCAGGACCAGTGTGGCTCTTGGCTTACAGGCACAACATCCGCAGCACAGCATGACAACGTCTCACCTGGGACATCGAATAGGTTCTGGGGAACTTGGGGGGCGCATCGAAAGAGGCGGTAGCAGTGGAAAAGGAGGAGTCAGTCGAGGAAGAGACGGAGGATGGAGTAGGAGGAGGAGAAGAGGCAGGTACTGTATGCAATCCGGGGTGGTAACACCAAATCCACACAGGAGCCATAGGTTACATGCTTTACGGACGTCAGAAGGTTCACCCAGTGGGCCATAAAAGTTATGTACCTTCCCTGCCCGTGTTTGCTAGACCACGTATATGTGGTCAGATGAATCTTGGCACCGACACTGTGTGCCAGAGATATATTCACTTAACGCTGAACATGGCCATATAGCTTTGGGATGCCCTTCTGGGAGAAATATTTCCTTCCGGGGACCTTCAATTGCGGTGTGCCAATGGCCACAAATTTTCTAAAGGCTTCCGAGTCCACCAGTTTATATGGCAGTAGTTGGCGGGCTATTAGTTCCGACAAGCCAGCGGTCAGCCCTTGGGCAAGAGGGTTATCCGGCATCATCATCTTTTTACGCTCAAACTTTTGGGCCACGGATGAATGCGACCATGGCACGGTGGAAGGTGGAGTGGAGGACAAATAGGAGGCGAGAGGAAGAGAGGCATGATGTGGAACGCCGGGAGTGTGGCTTTGTGGGTTCTGATGGCGTTGCTCCCACTGGGCTCAGTGATGGGAGGCCAGGTGATTTATTAAGGCGGTCATCCCTAGGTGAGTGTTGGGCTTACCGTGACTTATGCATTGACAGCACAGGCTGCAGGTGGCAACACTATTGTCAGCAGCTGAAACATTAAAGAAAGCCCACACTGCGGAGCCATGTGCCAGTGTCCTGGAAGTGCCAGAAGTGACCGTGCCTGGTGGATGGCTAGCTCCAGACACATTTGTAGTCTGATTTTTGCCTCCTGTGCCCTGCAAGCTGTGCCTGCTTCTCCTCTTTCTCCTCCCTCTCTGCTGCTCCGTTTCTCCCTCTGAACTTCCCTCCTCTTCCTCTCTTGTGGGCACCCATGTGACGTCCATCGACATGTCATCATCCTCTCCTCCACCACCACTGACATTTGAGATCTCAGAGTAGGCAGCAACAGCAGGGACCTACCTCCTTGTGCTGATCTGGATACTGTCGTCAGAACGCTGGGTGGCGGCCGTTGCTACCTCCTCTTTCTTATCCAATGTCAAGAAGAATGGCTGCACATCGGTAAGGTTTGGGAATGGATGGGAAAATAATTTCTTTCTCTCGTGTGGAGAGGCTATGGTGGTGGTGGATTTGGGGGGGGCACATCTAAGAGTGAGGAGGGTACAGATACGAGGATGAGGGGGGTGCATAAGCGGAATGCTTAGTGAGCCACTCAACCAACTCTGGTGCATCCTTTGAAGTGATCTCACACGCCTTCTCCAACTTCACACTTAGGCTCCGGCCTGGTGCACATGCCCGACCACTACCACCCCTGCCGAACGGCCTGCCTCTTCCTCTGCCTGTCATTTTCAAAATGAACCTGTGCCTAAGTCCCTAGAGAAGAGCAGTATTTGTGGAAGCATGTATATTGCAGGCCTCAATAAATATTTGGTGGAAGCAGGTATATCTAACCCCTTATTCAGTCTTTTGGGAAGCAGGTATAACACACCCCTCAATTTTTTTTTGAGGGTGCAACTGGTATATCACACCAGTTGCCATTAGTTGTTCCAATAGCGTTTGAACCTCTATATAGCTGCGGTATTGCAGCAGTACTGCACACAACTGCTTCACAGTTCAAATACACTATATAGAAAGTATATTATAGGTACAGTATATCACACTCCTGCCTCAATCCGTTTTTGGGGGGAGCAACTGGTATATCACACCCGTTGCAATTAGTTGTTCCAATAGCGTTTGTCTCTCTATATAGCTGCAGTATCACAGCAGAACCGCATACAACTGCTGCACAGTTCAAATGCACTATATAGAAAGTATATTATAGGTATATCACACCACTGCCTCAATCATTTTTTTTGGGGGGCAACTAGTATATCACACCCGTTGCAATTAGTTGTTCCAATACCGTTTATCCCTCTATATACAGTACAGACCAAAAAGCTTGGACACACCTTCTCATTCAAAGAGTTTTCTTTATTTTCATGACTATAAAAATTGTAGATTCACACTGAAGGCATCAAAACTATGAATTAACATATGTGGAATTATATACATAACAAAAAAGTGTGAAACAACAGAAACTATGTCATATTCTAGGTTCTTCAAAGTAGCTACCTTTTGCTTTGATTACTGCTTTGCACACTCTTGGCATTCTCGATGAGCTTCAAGAGGTAGTCACCTGAAATGGTTTTCACTTCACAGGTGTGCCCTGTCAGGTTTAATAAGTGGGATTTCTTGCATTATAAATGGGGTTGGGACCATCGGTTGCGTTGTAGAGAAGTCAGGTGGATACACAGCTGATAGTCCTACTGAATAGACTGTTAGAATTTGTATTATGGCAAGAAAAAAGCAGCTAAGTAAAGAAAAACGAGTGGCCATCATTACTTTAAGAAATGAAGGTCAGTCAGTCCGAAAAATTGGGAAAACTTTGAAAGTGTCCCCAAGTGCAGTCACAAAAACCATCAAGCGCTACAAAGAAACTGGCTCACATGCGGACCGCCCCAGGAAAGGAAGACCAAGAGTCACCCCTGCTGTGGAGGATAAGTTCATCCGAGTCACCAGCCTCAGAAATCGCAGGTTAACAGCAGCTCAGATTAGAGACCAGGTCAATGCCACACAGAGTTCTAGCAGCAGACACATCTCTCTAGAACAACTGTTAAGAGGAGACGGTGTGAATCAGGCGTTCATGTAGAATATCTGCTGGGAAACGACTGCTAAGGACAGGCAACAAGCAGAAGAGACTTGTTTGGGCTAAAGAACACAAGGAATGGACATTAGACCAGTGGAAATCTGTGCTTTGGTCTGATAAGTCCAAATTTGAGATCTTTGGTTCCAACCACCGTGTCTTTGTGCGACGCAGAAAAGGTGAACGGATGGACTCTACATGCCTGGTTCCTACCGTGAAGCATGGAGGAGGAGGTGTGATGGTGTGGGGGTGCTTTGCTGGTGACACTGTTGGGGATTTATTCAAAATTGAAGGCATACTGAACCAGCATGGCTACCACAGCATCTTGCAGCGGCATGCTATTCCATCCGGTTTGCGTTTAGTTGCACCATTATTTATTTTTCAACAGGACAATGACCCCAAACACACCTCCAGGCTGTTTAAGGGCTATTTGACCACGAAGGAGAGTAATGGGGTGCTGTGCCAGATGACCTGGCCTCCACAGTCACCGGACCTGAACCCAATCGAGATGGTTTGGGGTGAGCTGGACCGCAGAGTTAAGGCAAAAGGGCCAACAAGTGCTAAGCATCTCTGGGAACTCCTTCAAGACTGCTGGATGACCATTTCAGGTGACTACCTCTTGAAGCTCATCAAGAGAATGCCAAGAGTGTGCAAAGCAGTAATCAAAGCAAAAGGTGGCTACTTTGAAGAACCTAGAATATGACATATTTTCAGTTGTTGTATATAATTCCACATGTGTTAATTCATAGTTTTGATGCCTTCAGTGTAAATCTACAATTTTCATAGTCATGAAAATAAAGAAAACTCTTTGAATGAGAAGGTGTGTCCAAACTTTTGCTGCACAATACAAATGCACTATACTATACTTTCCATGTTAGGAAGTGTATTATAAGTATATCACACCCCTCTGTATATCACACCTATATCAGTCATTAACCCCTTACGGACTCGGCCCTATTTCACCTTAAGGACCAGGCCATTTTTTGCAAATCTGTCACTTTAAGTGCTGATAACTTTAAAACGCTTTGACTTATCCAGGCCATTCTGAGATTGTTTTTTCGTAAACAAAATTCATTTTTATTTATAAAAAAAATATCAAATTTACCAAAAATGTTCAAAAGTTTCAATTTCTCTACTTCTATAATACATAGTAATACCTGTAAAAATAGTTATTACTTTACATTCTCCATATGTCGACTTCATGTTTGGATCATTTTGGGAATGATGTTTTATTTTTGGGGGATGTTACAAGGCTTAGAAGTTTAGAAGCAAATCTTGAAAATTTTCCGAAATTTTCAAAAACCCAATTTTTAGGGACCAGTTCAGGTCTGAAGTCACTTTGCGAGGCTTACATAATAGAAACCACCCAAAAAGGACCCCATTCTAGAAACTACACCCCTCTAGGTATTTAAAACTGATTTTACAAACTTTTTAACCCTTTAGGTGTTCCACAAGAAATTTAAAAATTTCACTTTTTTGGCAGATTTTCCATTTTAATATTTTTTTTTCCAGTTACAAAGCAAGGGTTAACAGCCAAACTAAACTCAATATTTAGGTCCCTGATTCTGTAGTTTACAGAAACACCCCATATGTGGTCATAACAGCTGTACGGGCACACGGCAGGGCGCAGAAGAAAAGGAATGCCATACGGTTTTTGGAAGGCAGATTTTGCTGGAATGTTGTTTTTTTTACACCATGTCCCATTTGAAGCCCCCCTATTGCACCCCTAGAGTAGAAACTCCCAAAAAATGGCCCCATTTTAGAAACTACGGGATAGGGTGGCAGTAGTGTTGGTACTAGTTTAGGGTACATATGATTTTTGGTTGCTCTATATTTCACTTTTTGTGAGGCAAGATAACAAGAAATAGCTGTTTCGGCACTGTTTTTATTTTTTGTTACTTACAACATTCATCTGACAGGTTAAATCATGTGATATTTTTATAGACCAGGTTGTCACCAATGCGGCTATACCTAATATGTATACTTTTTTTTTAATATATAAGTTTTACACAATAATATCATTTTTGAAACCCCAAAAAAATTCGTGTTTTAGTGTCTCCATATTATGAGAGCAATAGCTTTTTCACTTTTTGATTGGCACTATTTTTGGGTGCATATGACTTTTTGATCGCTTGCTATTACACTTTTTGTGATGTAAGGTGACAAAAAATGGTTTATTTAGCACAGTTTTTATTTTTTTACGGTGTTCATCTGAGGGGTTAGGTCATGTGATATTTTTATAGAGCCGGTCAATAAAAACGCGGCGATACCAAATATGTATACTTTTTTTTATTTATGTAAGTTTTACACAATAACAGCTTTTTTAAAACAAAAAAAAAAGATGTTTTAGTGTCTCGGTATTCTGGGCCATAGTTTTTTTTATTTTTTGGGCGATTGTCTCAGGTAGGGGCTCATTTATTGCGGGATGAGGTGACGGTTATATGGTTATATTGGTACTATTTTTGTGGGCAAATGCCTTTTTGTTCGCTTAATGTTGTACTTTTTGTGATGTAAGGTGACAAAAAAATGGTTTATTTAGCACAGTTTATTTTTTATGGTGTTCATCTGACGGTTTATGTAATGTGATATTTTTATAGAGCCGGTCGATACGAACGCGGCGATACCTTATATGTATACTTTTTTCCCCTTTATTTAAAAAAATTTAATTTTTAACTTTATTTTAGGGAAAATGACGTTTTTGTTTATTTTTATTTGAAACTTAATTTTTTGGGGGGAAAACTTAATTTTTTCACTTTATTTTTTGTCCCACTTTGAGACTTGAACTTTTGGGGGTCTAATCCTTTACAATGCATTCCAATACTTCTGTATTGGAATGCATTGGCTGTATGAGCAATACTGTGTGTATTACTCATACAGCTTCCACGGCCTGTGAGATCCAGGGGGCTGGATCTCACAGGCTCGTCACCGGAAGGCAGCGCAGATTCCTCAGGAAGGCATCACGCTGCCTTACATGCCATCGGGTCTCCCCCAGAGCCCCATGGGGACCCGATGGCACGCCGCACACACAATAAAAAGCCGCAAACCGCAAGTCGGAATTGACCTGTGGTTTGCGGTGATCGCCAACAGGGGGGTAATGGGACCCCCAGCGCATTTAGCCATGGTGCCTGCTCAATGATTTGAGCAGGCACCGTGTTCCGATCACCGCCCACTGGGCGGCAGTGATCGGAACTATAGATGACGTGCCGGTACGTCATGGGTCCCTATGGGGTTAAAAGGACTTTTGCAGCCCTATTAGCTAGTGTTTGGTGTCCCTAACAGCCTGTTACTGCTCTACAAAGCAACCTCTCCCTACACTGACTAAATATAGAATGTAAAATGGCACCCAGAACGGGTCTGGTTATAGGGTGGGGGTGTGTCTATGTGCTGAAACGTCCCAATTGGCTGTCCTGTCCCACCAGATGAATGGGTCATTGGTCAAAGTTCGGCGCAATGCAAAATAATATGGCGCGCTCGAACATCGCGATATGTTTGCTTGTTTGGCAGATCGCGAACGCTCAAAGTTCGCCGCAAACCGCAAGGCCATCACTATTTATTGCGTATGGTCAACGCCATAAAGAAAAAATATCTAAATGGCTGATTCACCGTTTTTTATCGCTTTAACTCCCAAAAACAATTAAATAAAATGTTTGCACTAAAAACTGCTGATCACCCCAAAAAAAGGACCCTCACACAACTCTGTAGACCTAAACATAAAAAGGTTTTATTTTTTTTATATTTAAAAACTACATAAATGTGATATTGCTGTAAATGTACTGACACAGAGAATGAAAGTAATAGTAATAGCAATTTTACCGCATAGGGAATAAAGTAAAAACTGAAATTTTTTTTTCCAATTCTACCCCATTTGGAGTTTTCTTCTAACTTCTCATTATTACATTATATGCAATATAACATGTTGCCATTAGAAAGTACAACTTGTAACGCAATAAATAAGCCCTCATTAGGCTATGTGAATTGAAAAATAAAAAGTTAAGGCTTCGGGAAGTCAGGGAGTAGTGTTGAGTAAATCTAACTCAATGAAGTGGAATTTGATCCAGATTTCAGGATAAATTTGATTCGCAGCGAAGCCGAATTTCCTTGTGCTTAATGGCAGCTTACCTCTTCCATTTTCTTGCAACGGGGCACCCCCTTTCATCTTGATTGAAGATCTCACACGAAATCCCGTATGCTGTGACATATGATGTAACCGCACCATCCGGCGTGATGACATCATCTCGGGCTGCACGAGATTTCATACCAGCCCATTGCAAGCAAATGGAGGAGGTACTGTAAGTATGATTTATCTTATTGTTCTGTCCATTTTACACCGTGTTTTAGCTATCAGATGCTGCGATCATGTATGAACTGTAACGGTAACGTACACACACACCCAGGGGGGAGGATAGTGACCACTGCGCCCCACCCTCACCCCTAGCCCTGCCTACTTGCCTCACGAGTCCTGATGACAGGGGACAACTGGACGGCAGTCCCTAACTTAGAATACGTGCGGGAAGGACAGACAAGACAAATAACGGATAGTGAACCGACCGGGTCAAAACCAAGAGGACAACGCAGTACAGAGAGATAAACAAAGAAAGATCAGGAGAAGCCAGGGTCATAAATACCAGGAGAGTCGAGAAGTACCAAAGGAGTCTGCAAAAAATAGTCAGGTGGAAGCAGAGGTCAATATACCAGGAAGGATGCGCAGTACAGGAGGAGCAGGCAAAGGATCGTCAGGGAACAGGATCAGGTAAGTACACAGGTATCCAACAACTGCCAGGAACCTAAATTAACAGGCAACCTGTGGCCAGCAGGCTGCCTGTATTTATAGTGGGGAGTGAGGATCATGTGACGTGGCCAGCGTCACATGACCGACAGACCGACCAGTCGAGCACTGAGTGATCAACTCAGCACTCAAGGCAGACCTAGGAGCAGGGAGCCTCCCAGCTAGCAAAGCTGCCCTGGGAACGAGGTCAAACACAGATCCTCGCTCCCGAAGCTAAGCAGCAGGTCTGCGGCTGATGGGAGACCGAGTGCGCCTTCGGCACCCCGTTACAGTACCCCCCCTTTTACGAGGGGCCACTGGACCCAAGACTTCAGGCGATGGCTTTTCAGGGTGTTCTAAATGAAATTTTCGAACAAGTCTAGGAGCATGACCCTCCCTGGCAGGTACCCAAAATCTCTCTTCAGGTCCATACCCCTTCCAGTGAATCAGGTACTGCAAGGAATTACGCACCTTCCTGACATCCACTATTTTAGACACCATATACCCAACAGCATCATTAACAAGAACCAGCAGAGGCGAGGCTTTCGATGGTACTACCGGTTCAAAATATTTTTTAAGTAGAGATTTATGGAACACATTATGAATGTGGAATGACTCGGGCAGCTCCTACCTAAATGATACCGGGTTAATCACCTCCGTGATCTTATATGGTCCAATAAAACGAGGAGCAAACTTTTTAAAATCTACCTTAATAGGGAGATTCTTGGAGGACAACCATACCTTATCCCCAACCTGAAAATTCACCCCCCTTGAACGTCTCCTATCGGCTTTGAGTTTCTGAGAACTTTGAGCCTTTTCTAAGTTCGATTGAACCCGGGCCCAAACTGTGCACAGTTCAGAGGAGAGCCTATCCGCCTCAGTGTTAGAGGAGGAGACGGATGACACAGAATGAAAACGGGGATGGAAACCATGGTTACAAAAGAAAGGTGAAACCCCAGCAGAAGAATTGACACGGTTATTTAAAGCAAATTCAGCCAATGGAAGAAATTTCACCCATAATTGCTGGTCATCAGCAACATACAGCCTCAAGAATTGTTCCACAAACTGATTAAGGCGTTCAGTCTGCCCATTACTCTCAGGGTGGTAGGCAGAGGAAAAAGACAATGAAATTTGACATTTTTGACAGAAGGCCCTCAAGAATTTGGACAAAAACTGCACACCCCTGTCAGAAACAATATTTTCCAGGGATACCATGCAATCGAACAATTTCTTTCACAAAAATAGACGCCAGGGTTTTGGCATTCGGGAGTTTAGACAGGGGAATGAAATGGACCATCTTGCTAAACCTATCGACCACTACCCAAACTACAGTCTTACCCTCCGCCGGCGGTAGGTCAGTTATAATGTCCATTGAGATATGGGACCAGGGTCTGCTGGGAATGGGTAGGGGTCGTAGGTTACCAGCAGGGCAAGTCCTAGGTGTCTTGGACCTGGCACAAACCTCACAGGCTGACACGTAGGACTTGACATCCCTAGTTATAGTGGTCCACCAATAAGATCTAGAAACCAGATCCTTAGTGCCCTCAACACCCAGATGTCCACAAAAGGCAGAATCGTGACACTCACCCAACAGCTGGAAACGAAATTGTACAGGAACAAAGAACTTATCTGTTGGGGTGGATACCAGTGCCAGATGTTGTTCAGACCTAATGCGAGCCGATATATCCTGGGTTAGAGCTGCTATGAAGATTTTTGCTGGTAGGATGGATTCAGGTGGTACCTCAGTAGGTTGAAAAGCATGGAAGCTCCAAGATAATGCGTCCGCCTTCACATTTTTACATCTCGGCCTGAACGTAATGGAAAAATCAAAACGAGTAAAAAACAGAGCCCATCTGGCTTGACGGGGATTCAACCTCTTAGCAGACTCGAGAAACATAAGGTTTTTATGGTCAGTGACAACAGTTACACAATGCCTTGCCCCATCCAGAAAATGCCTCCACTCCTCAAATGCCCATTTAATGGCCAGCAGCTCCCTATTCCCTATGTCATAGTTTCTCTCAGTGGGAGAGAATTTCCTTGAGAAGAAGGCACATGGTCTCAGGTTAGTGAGGCTGGCAAGACCTTGTGAAAGGACTGCTCCTGTGCCGTCCTCGGACGCATCCACCTCCACAATAAAGGGTCTCTCCTGATCATGCTGGATCAGAATGGGAGCGCTACTGAATGCCTTTTTTAATTTTTCAAATGAAGAAATGGCCTCAGTAGACCAATTCTCCAAATCAGCCCTTTTCTTAGTAAGGTCCGTCAACGGTTTAGCAATTACGGAAAAATTCATAATAAATTTACAATAGTAATTGGCGAAACCTAAGAACCATTGTAAGGCCTTTAAGGATGAAGGTCTTACCCATTCCTTAATTGCTAGTACCTTACCAGGATCCATCTCGAAGGCGTGAGGAGTCAGAACATGCCCTAGAAACAGAATCTCCTGTACACCAAAGACACATTTCTCTTGCTTAGCGGATAGCTGATTTTCCCTCAACACCTCTAATACTTGTTTAACATGAGACACATGGGATTCGAAGTCAGGAGAGAATATCAAAATGTTGTCAAGATAGACAATAACAAATTTGCCTAAGAATTCCCTAAGAATGTCATTCATGAAGTTTTGGAACACAACTGGGGCATTGCTGGGTCCAAAAGGCATCACCTGATATTCAAAGTGTCCTGCCGGAGTATTGAACGCCGTCTTCCATTCGTCTCCCTCCTTGATTCGGATTAGATTGTATGCCCCTTTCAGGTCAATCTTGGAAAACCAGGTTGCCCCCAAAACCTGGTTAAATAAATCCGGAATCAATGGGAGGGAGTATCTATTCTGGACAGTGATTTTATTTAATCTCTGGTAATCGATCCATGGCCTAAGACCACCATCTTTTTTCTTAATGAAGAAAAACCCCGCCCCCATAGGAGAGACAGAAAGTCTAATATGCCCTTTACCAAGGCTCTCCTTAATATAATCTTCCATGGCCTTGCGTTCGGGCTTAGAAAGATTATAAATTCGCCCCTTAGGAAACTTGGCCCCCTCTACTAGCTCTATAGTACAATCATAAGGTCTATGGGGGAGGGTAGAAACTCTGCGGTTGGTGAAGAGAATAAATCAGAATATTCCCTAATAACAGTGGGTAAAGTATCAGACTTTACTGAGACCCCACCTTGTACAATGGACAAGCACGAGTCACACTTAGGCCCCCATCTTACCAACTCCCCCTTGGACCAATCTAGTGGGGTTATGTAGTCGGAGCCAAGGCAACCCTAGTACCACCTCAACCGGTAGGTTCTCCAGGACAAAATGGGAACATCTCTCTGAGTGGCACACACCCACAGTTAGAGAAATCTCTGAGGTACGTGAGCTCACCGTACCACCAATAAGAGGAGTAGCATCAATAGCCATGACATGGATAGGAGTTGGTAAAGCAAACATTGGAATACCCAATCTTACAGCGTACTCAGACTCAATAAAGCTGGCTGCTGAGCCAGAATCAATAAAGGCCTAACCCGGCAATTTATCTACCCCCAGGGAAATCGTAATGGGTACCAAAAGCTTACATTTAGAAAAATCAGGGTGTACCTGGTCTTTACGTTGCCTTGCCTTAGGAGACTTGACAGAAAGGACCTTCTTAGGACACTGGTTGATCCAATGGTCAGGATCTCCACAGTAAAAGCATTCTCCACGTCTGCGGCGAAGATTCCCTTGGGTCATGCCAACCTGCATGGGTTCCTCGGTGGAGACCTCAGCATTGTCTCTGGGATAGGCCTCTGGCTGGACCACCATCTGGGAAGAGAACTGTCGTTCCTGTCGTCTCTCTCTAACCCGTCGGTCAAGTCGGACAACAAGGGTCATCATCTTCTCTAAGGTCTCTGGAAGTTGATAACTGACCAGAAGATCCTTTAAATTATCAGACAGACCTGCCCTGAACTGACTCTTCAGGGCTGGTCCGTTCCATCCTGAGGGGACACACCACCTTCTGAATTGGGTGCAATAATCCTCTGCAGGTAGATTGCCCTGAACCAGTGCCTTTAGAGCCGCCTCAGCTACTAGAGCCCTGTCTGGTTCATCATAGAGGGTACCCAGGGCCTGAAAGAACCCCTCCACAGAAGTTAAACAACTGGCGCCAGCAGGTAAAGAGAACGCCCAGTCCTGGGGATCATCCTGTAGTCGGAAAATTATAATGCCCACGCGTTGACTCTCGGGGCCAGAGGACACGGGGTGCAAAACGGAAGTAAAGTCTGCAACTCTCCTTAAAAGAGAGAAACTTCCTCCGGTCTCCAGAAAAGGGTTCTGGGAGCTTAATCTGGGGCTCAAAATGCGGACTGGAGACCTGAGGAGTGGAAGAACCTTGCCCTAACTCAAAAGAACTGAGTTTTTCCCCTAGCTCCTGTACCATCTGCGTCAAATTAGAGACATGGTCAGTCAGGGTCACCAGAGGACTCATTATACAGTGGTTATTGGGCCTGTTAATCTGTAACGGTCACGTACACACAGGGGGGAGGATAGTGACCACTGCGCTCCACCCTCACCCCTGGCCCTGCCTACTTGCCTCACGAGTCCTGATGACAGGGGACAACTGGACGGCAGTCCCTAACTTAGAATACGTGCGGGAAGGACAGACAAGACAAATAACGGATAGTGAACCGACCGGGTCAAAACCAAGAGGACAATGCAGTACTGAGGGATAAGCAAAGAAAGGTCAGGAGAAGCCAGGGTCATAAATACTAGGAGAGTCGAGAAGTACCAAAGGAATCCGCAAAGAATAGTCAGATGGAAGCAGAGGTCAATATACCAGGAAGGATGCGCAGTACAGGAGGAGCAGGCAAAGGATCGTCAGGGAACAGGATCAGGTAAGTACACGGGTATCCAACAACTGCCAGGAACCTAAATTAACAGGCAACCTGTGGCCAGCAGGCTGCCTGTATTTATAGTGGGGAGTGAGGATCATGTGACGTGACCAGCGTCACATGACCGACAGACCGACCAGTCGAGCACCGAGTGATCAGCTCGGCGCTCAAGGCAGACCTAGGAGCAGGGAGCCTCCCAGCTAGCAAAGCTGCCCTGGGAACGAGGTCAAACACAGATCCTCGCTCCCGAAGCTAAACAGCAGGTCTGCGGGTGATGGGAGACCGAGTGCGCCTTCGGCACCCCTTTACATGAACTCAGCATCTGAAGAGTACAATGACGGGTAGCAGCACAATCACCACTCCCCATCATTGCGCCCACTACTTCCAAAGAAATGCGTTTTGTGACAAAGTAATTAGTCAGAAAGCAATTTATTTTTTTTATTCGTCAAAGCAGCTGAATCTAATTTTCCAATACTTCGCACATCTCTAGCTGGGAGTACTGACCAACAATGAAAATTGTCCCTGTCCTTAAGCCAGACATAAGGCTTATTCACACGACTGTGTGAAGCCTGTGCTGTGAACTGCAAATTGTGATCCGCAATGCACGGACCCCGTCGTGGGGCAGCCTTATGGGGATCGCAGTCCCATTCACTTGAATGGATCCGCGAACCGTCCAGTTCCGCAAAAAGAGCAAGTTCTATCTTTTTGCAGTGCGGAGGCACGGAACGGAACCCCAGAAAGCACTGCGTAGTGCTTCTGTAGTGTTCCGTTCTGTGCTTCTGTTCCACATCTCCGGATTTATGGACCCATTGAAGTGAATGGGTCCGCATCCGTGATCGTAATGCACACAGAACGATGCCCGTGTATTGCGGATCCGCAAATGCGGTCCACAATACGGCAACGGGCAGCACACGTTCATGTGAATGGGCCCTTACAGAGGAGAAACTAAAGGAACAAATGCAAACATTTTAATTGAGAAAGGCCTCTTTCACATGGGCGTTGCGGGTGCATTGTGGGAAAAGATGCGGGTGCGTTGCAGGAAAATGCACAATTTTTCCTCGCGAGTGCAAAGCGTTTTAATGTGTTTCGCACGCGCATGAGAAAAATCGGCATGTTTGGTACCCAGATCCGAACCTGGACTTCTTCACAGAAGTTTGGGTTTGGGAACGGTGTTGTGTAGATTTTATAATTTTCTCTTATAACATGGTTATAAGGGAAAATAATAGCACTCTTAATACAGAATGCTAAGTAAATTAGGGATTGAGGGCTTAAAAAAATAAATTAATTAAACTCACCTCATCCACTTGTTCACGAAGCCCGGCTCGTCTTCTTTGACGACCTAGGAGGAAAAGGACCTTTGGTCACATCACTGCACTCATCACATGGTCCATCACCAAAGGTCCTTTTCCTCCCAGGTCCTCAAAGAAGAAGAAAGAAGACGAGCTGATCATCGCGAACAAGTGGATGAGGTGAGTTCAATTATTATTATTATTTTTTTTTTTAACCCATCCATCCCTAATTTACTTAGTATTATGTATTAAGAATGCTATTATTTTCCCTTATAACCATGTTATAAGGGAAAATAATACAGAGAATACACTTTAATGGCATCCGGGGTTGCTTTCATCCCTATCATATTCTAGCAACCATGCATGAAAATCGCACCGCATCCGCACTTGCTTGCAGATGCTTGCGATTTTCACGCAGCCCCATTCGCTTCTATGGGGCCTGCGTTGCGTGAAAAACGCACAATATAGAGCATGTTGCGATTTTCACGCAGCGCACAAGTGATGAGTGAAAATCACTGCTCATGTGCAGAGCCCCATTGGAGTGAATGGGTCCGGATTCAGTGCGGTTGCCATGCGTTCACCTCACGCATTGCACCCGCACTGAATTCTCGCCCGTGTGAAAGGGGCCAACGAGTTTACGCAATTGATATAAACACCTACAGATGCAATTACCTGGGATCTGAGCTCAGTTCTATAAGGTCTGATAATTCCAACAAGCTTTAGGGCTTATGCACGTGACTGTATGTCTTTTGCAGTCTGCAAAACACGGATCCGCAAAAAAAAAAACGGATGACATCCATTGTAACAATCCCTGTCCTTGTCTGCAAAATGGACAAGAATAGGACATTCTATTTTATTTTTTGCGGAACGGACATGGGACATGTGGACATACAGAAGCAGAATACACAAGGAGTAATTTCAGTTTTTTTTTTCAAGTCCCATTGAAGTGAATGGTTCCGTATAAGGACCTGAAAAAAACACAGAATGGAAACGGATGAAAAATGCATTTGTGTGCATGAGCCCTTACTATGTGCTGCAATTAATAGAAGTAATTGTCTCTGAGATAGGAAGTCTGATAATCAATGGCACAGTCTGGCAGCTTAATATATTTATATTAAATAACCACAAAAAAAAAATAAATAAAAAAATGCATTAAAGTTTGCTATTACTGCTAAGTGCTCCTCTGATAAGTGGCAAAGATGGGAAAATGATTTAAAAAAACAGGTATATTATAAAAGTTACGTAGCCTGATACATAAATGACCTGAAAGACAAGCCTTGTGCACATTTCAGAGCAGGGGGCACATTTTAAATGAAAATTGTTTGATGTATTAACTACTTAATTACTAATCATTACATACTCCTAAAGAACATCTATCGATGTGTCTTATTGTAAGTGCACTATTTAACATTAAGATGGATATTGGGTGCATTTAAGGTAATATATTATCATTTTTCCAGGGATGCATGATACAGGGATTAATCACTGAATAAAGTGGCCTAAATGGGAAGAAATGCTCAGAATTTAGGACACTTTATTCAGTGATTTGTCTATAAGTATGGAATGTGCCATTTTTTATCTTTGGTAACATTCTGGTGCACCTGGTAGCCTGTGTCACACTAGCCTGTTATAGGTGGGGCTCACAACCTCCCCCCACCTCCCATTGTATTTGTGATCTCACTTTGGAGGTTTGTGGAAGATTGGCTGTGAGTCGGACCTTAGCACCTATCAAACAGTGTACACGCACTATAGGTAGGCTTAGCAGTAGGTCCCGCGCCAACTGAGATACCTTGACGGGGGGGGTGCGGGCTCTGATATGTTCTTGAACAGAATATATTGGCTAAAGTCTCATTTTAACATCTAGTGTGAGTGTTTAGCCTTGTATTTTCATTTGCATATATTTTAGTGCACCTTTGCAGTGATTTATTTATGTTACAGGGATTGAAAGAACACCAAAGTGAGAAACTTTTTGTCCAAAAATAAGCATGATAGTGTATCATTTTTTTAATTTTTGTTTTGTTAAAGGGTTAAATTACGCTATATATATTTCACTACAACTCAGGAGTGCAGTCCTCCTTTTTCACTTTTTATATATATATATATATATATATATATATATATATCGCTCTGTCACGAGAAGGGGATGGGGAAGGTGCAAACTGACTCCATCCACTCCTCTGTCCTTGCCTACTTGCACTTACTCGTCCTAGGCAACGGAGCGCAACTGGGTGGCGATACCTAACCTGCGTAAGCGCGGAGGGACAAACAAACATACAAAGAGAAGTCGAATAGCAAGGTCAAAACCAGGAGGACAAGGCGGTACAAGGGAAAAGGCAGAATGAAAGTCAATGAGCAAACCGAATGTCAATAGCAGGAGAAGCAAGTCCAACAAAAGGAGCAAGCAAGAGACAAAGTCAAGTAACGAGCCGAAGTTCAAATACAAAGTCCAAATGCCAACCGAATCACCACAAGGTATAGGACCTTAATCACAGGCAACCTGTGGCCACCAGGCTGCTTGGTAAATAGGGGAGAGAGGGAGTCATGGGACGTGGCCAGCATCACGTGACTCATCCCCCTGCATCCTGCTGAGCGCCGAGTGCCCAGTTTGGCGCTTAGACTTTTCGCCAAAACTACGGGAGCGGAGGACGCCGACCATGCTAAGGAGGCGTGCGCGGCCGGGTCCTCTCCGCCCCTCGTTGCCCTGGAGACGAGGACGCAGTGCATGTCCTTGCTCCAAAGTTATCACAGGGCACCGGCGGCTCCGAAGGGAAGGGAAGTGACTATATATATATATATATATATATACACACACAGTCCTGATCAAAGGGAAGTGACTATATATATATATATATATATATGTACACAGTACAGACCAAAAGTTTGGACACACCTTCTCATTCAAAGAGTTTTCTTTATTTTCATGACTATGAAAATTGTAGATTCACACTGAAGGCATCAAAACTATGAATTAACACATGTGGAATTATATACATAACAAAAAAATGTGAAACAACAGAAAATATGTCATATTCTAGGTTCTTCAAAGTAGCCACCTTTTCCTTTGATTACTGCTTTGCACACTCTTGGCATTCTCTTGATGAGCTTCAAGAGGTAGTCACCTGAAATGTTTTTCACTTCACAGGTGTGCCCTGTCAGGTTTACTAAGTTGGATTTCTTGCCTTATAAATGGCGTTGGGACCATCAGTGGCGTTGTGGAGAAGTCAGGTGGATACACAGCTGATAGTCCTACTGAATAGACTGCTAGAATTTGTATTATGGCAAGAAAAAAGCAGCTAAGTAAAGAAAAACTAGTGGCCATCATTACTTTAAGAAATGAAGGTCAGTCAGTCCGAAAAATTGGGAAGACGTTGAAAGTGTCCCCAAGTGCAGTCAGAAAAACCATCAAGCGCTACAAAGAAACTGGCTCACATGCAGACTGCCCCAGGAAAGGAAGGCCAAGAATCACCTCTGCTGCGGAGGATAAGTTCATCCGAGTCACCAGCCTCAGAAACCGCAGCTTAACAGCAGCTCAGATTAGAGACCAGGTCAATGCCACACAGAGTTCTAGCAGCAGACACATCTCTAGAACAACTGTTAAGAAAAGACCGTGTGAATCAGGCCTTCATGGTAGAATATCTGCTAGGAAACCACTGCTAAGGACAGGCAACAAGCAGAAGAGACTTGTTTGGGCTAAAGAACACAAGGAATGGACATTAGACCAGTGGAAATCTGTGCTTTGGTCTGATGAGTCCAAATTTGAGATCTTTGGTTCCAACCACCGTGTCTTTGTGCGACGCAGAAAAGGTGAACAGATGGACTCTACATGCCTGGTTCCTACCGTGAAGCATGGAGGAGGAGGTGTGATGGTGTGGGGGTGCTTTGCTGGTGACACTGTTGGGGATTTATTCAAAATTGAAGGCATACTGAACCAGCATGGCTACCACAGCATCTTGCAGCGGCATGCTATTCCATCCGGTTTGCGTTTAGTTGGACCATCATTTATTTATTAACAGCAGGTAGCGCTATACAGATGCAAACAGCAGGTAGCGCTATACAGATGCAAACAGCAGGTAGCGCTATACAGATGCATTTTATTGAATAACTCACTGGCTATACTAAATTACGTAAAATTAGAAAATCATTCAGATCCAGGTGCTGGTTTGAAAATGTAGAATATTTTTTATGGCTTCAGCCCCTTTAATCCTACTTCAAATGAAGGGCTATTAAAATTGTACCACTCAGACAATAGGACATTGTAATGTAGTCGGTTTAATGTTAAAAGTCTTTCTTTTTCGTTAAATGTATGCATCTTTACATTTAATAAAGCTCTTTGAAATATATATATATATATATATATATATATATATTGTACCACTCAAATTATGCTTTTGCATAGTAAAGAACGCTTCACTGTGTCCTGACTAAATATTCCCCTCTGCTCATTCTTGTAATGTTCTTCACTCCCTGGTGTGCCTGGGAAAGTATCAGGAGGTTGTCTGGGACAGCTTCCAGGAGGGAAGAGGGCGTGCAAACTGCAGGATTGAGTAGAGGTAAGTATGTGCAGAGATAGGTCTTGGATCTGGGTTTGTTTCAGTGGTCTGTAACTTGTGGGTCTTGCTTAGGATCTGAATTCATTATGGTGTATACGGCGTTATGTTGATGGTATGTCCTATATATGGGGGGCATATAGTAAAGCAATTATGTACCACTCGTCACATGCTGCTTTATACTTCAATACTTGTAATCTGCCTTACTTTCCAAAAGTATGCAAGTATATAGCAAAATTACCTCAAGGAAAGCGTCAAAAGGGCTTTTGTGGTAATAGGCTGGTGACAAATAGTTATTGCTCAGTGGTAAAATATCAAGTGCCTGCATTAAACACCAATAAAATGGAGGTGCTGACGAAGCAGCAGCACAGAGGCTCCCTGCAGCCAGTAGTGTAGTGATTTATTAGGTACATTACCTCCTAAGGGTAAAATATGACCTTGTTTTGGCTACTAAAACATTACTGTTAAGGTGCTATTTATTTGGTTTTTATTATTGGTATTTTGTGTTATAAATTGACTGCAGTATTGTGCTGCTGAGACACATTAGATCATGTATTACCATATAATTCACCCTCACAGCCACAAAATATTCCACAATTTATGAAAATGACAAAACTTTGACCCAACGAGTTTGCTGCAGGCTTCGGATGCATGGCTCTGTAATAACACCCCTGTTATATCACCCCGACATAGAGAATCCCTATATCCTGTAGCACAATATCTCTCAGGGGAACGGTGACATTTATTAGACTACTTCCAGACGCAGGCTGTTAATGCTATACTATCATTGCAGTATAGAGAATGGGCGCAGGGCTACACAAAGGAGGTTTTATCAAGAACTGGCAGATTTAATATGGGGGCTAAGCGGATGATGTCACCTCTTTACACTAGTTATTTTTAGCTGTAATTGTCATATACAGTAATAGATACTATTATGGTCTACAGTAAGAAGAGGTAATTCACTTCTTTCTATAGTCAGAAATTACCAGCATTACACACAATGCACCAATAATACATCCAATGTCAGTTTCAAAGAACAATGGCTTCTCAGCAATTTAGACTCTTTAGTTACACAGTTAATATGGTTGAAAAAAGACATAAGTCCATCAAGTTCAACCAAGGAAGTGGTGGGGGCATGAATCCAAGAAGGGAGCGGCTGTATCTTTTTGTCATAGACAGTAGGTTAAAGAAGTTGTTCATCTTCGTGGGGGCCTTTTTGGGCACACTCCCTCACATGGTTGGATCTGTAACTACAGGGTGTACAGTGGTAGCACTGGCTGGAGGGAAGGGGTTAGTTCAGGAATTTGGCATGGGGGGGGGGGCGGTTGTCATTTACATTTTTGTCTCAGGCAGCAGGAAGGACATGGGGCCTAAACTTAAAGGGAACCTGTCACCAGTTTTATGGTGTCCTAACTAAGGGCAGCATAAATAAGAAGACTGATTCTCTTAGCAAAATGCTGGGTCACTTTCTTTAATTGACCCAGTCAATCTGCTAACATCTTGTATTGAAAAGCTCCAGCTGATAATGATGAGTCATAAATATTCATGAGCTCCTGACTCTCCCCGCCTACCTGCTGCTGAATGACAGTTATTTTCCATATGAATCAACAGCAGGTGGGCAGGGGAGTGGCTATAGCTCTGAATTAAATATATACGATGGACCCAATGACATCACGTTGGACTCAAATCAGCTCATTAGCATGCGGCATCTTTGTGTGTATATTATGAGGTAACCATCTGTCACACCAGTAAGTGAATACATCTAAGGTACTTTTTAGTAGTTAATGAGTGTATATAATTAGTTAGATTATAATCAAATATCCACGACAGGTTCCCTTTAACTCTTGCACCAGGGCCCATGAGCATACTTACCTGCTCCCTGCTGCAAGGATCCGGATCCTTTGATCCCCCACTGTCAATGTGTCACATAACACAAGGGGGCAGATCACCACTGTGGACAGTCACTGGCTACTGATACACTAGAAGCGGAGTGTTATGACCAGCCAGTGAGAACCCACTGCCCCACGTGACCAAATCTCTGAGGGTGATGTCTAAGCACACCCCTAGTTCTTCACACTATACCTCTGATTGTGAGGAGAGACTTTCCCAAGGGGTGTACCAAGTGCTACCTCACAGGGGAGTCGGAACTAGAGATGGCCTTGCATTTCGCCTGGCGGTCGTTTCGCGACAAATTTTGCGTGTTCGCAATTCACCGAACATGCGAACATATGGAGATATTCGCACCCGCCATATTCTTTTACATTGTGAAGAACTTTGACCCATGACACATCCATCAGGTGGTACAGGACAGCCAATTGAGACATTTCAGCACATGGACATACCCCCTACCTTGTAAATAAACCTGATCTGGCTGCCATTTTACATTCAGTGTTTTGCAAGTGTAGGGAGAGGTTGCTGTGTGGAGCCGGGACAGGCTGTTAGGGACACCAAACACTAGCTAATAGGGCCACAAAAGTCCTTTTAAGGACTGGTATAGATGTGCTATCAATAGGTGTGATACACAGAGGGGTGCGATATACTTATAATATACTTTTATAATGAGTCAAAAACACATAGATCTATATAGTGATCACCTGGAAGTCAGGGGCCTAGGGGCTAGGGGCTTACTAGGGCCATTTTTATATAGGGTAAGGTTCTGGACGGGGTCGCTCTTATCAGGGTGGGTGGTCTATGGTTAGGCTATCAGGGCCAGAATAGCACCCCCTGTAGGGCAATATCAGCGACAGTTCTTTGCCCACCCTGTCCTTCAATACCACATCATCATCTAGCCCAGGGATAAATGTTTTTTGCTTTCCCTCCGGGATTCATTTATGTGCACTGGTACCCCCCGGATTGTGGTAGGACATATGGTTTCTGAGTTGGTGCCGCCGAGCTCCTGATATAGTGCCGCCGAGCACTTGTTATTGCCTATCACATCTATGCTTTTTGCTTAGCCTTAATAATTTTATTTATTTTAATTTTGAGGGATATCTTTTCCATTTACACATCCGCAAAATGGGTCCGCATCCGTACTGAAATTTTGCGCAACGGGTGCAGACCCATTCATATTCAATGGGGCCGGAATGTGCTGTCCGCATCTGCATTTACGGATCTGCACTTCCGCATCTGCAAATAAATAGAACATGTCCTATTCTTGTCCACAATTGCAGACAAGATTAGGCATTTTATTTTATAGTGCCAGCGATGTGCGGTCCACAAATTGCGGAATGCACATTGTTGGTGTCCGTGTTTTGCGGATCAACAAAACACTTACAGAAGTGTGAGTGGACCCTCATAGTAACATTATTAAAGGTTACGTTTTATCTTTATGTATATTCTAATGGATTGCCTTCCGTGTACAATGTTATAATATACTTTCTATGTTATTAAGTATATTATAGTGCATTTGTATTGTGCGGCAGTTGTGTGCGGTTCTGCTGCGATACTGCAGGTATATAGAGGGACAAGGGTTATTGGAACAAATCATTTCTACTGGTGTGATATACCAGTAGTCCCCCAAAAAAACAGATTGAAGCGGGCTGTTATATACCAATATACTTTCTTTATAGTGCATTTGCGCACGTGCGTAGGCGAAAATTATATTGACGATATTTTGCATTGAAAAAAATTATGAATGGAGATCGCAAATTTGAATAATACATCTGGTATGTCACTGTCCATGCTGTGGAACTATTTGTGCACTTCTAGTAATTATTTCTTGGCTGCAAATATGAGCTGAAGGTTTTTCAGGTTCGCCTGCCATTAAAATGAATGGGACCGGCGGTTTGTGAATATTTGATCGCGTTCGCGAACCATCCCGGCAGATGTTCGTCCATCACTAATTGGAATACCAGGGAATCGGGACCAGAGAGTGAACCCACTGGACTGACCTCCAGGTGACACAATACACCCAGTGGAGGCTGGGAAGCCAGAGGCTGATCAGACAAAAGCATAGTCAACGTACAAAAGGCAGAAGTCAGGGCAGGCGGCAGTCAGGCAAAGTCCATAAACATAGATCAGGCTCAGGGCAGGCGGCAATCAGGCAAAGTCCGTAAAACATAATCTGAAGTCTGATACACAGAATGACAAGAACCAACAGAACACCTTTGCTTAAACAGGAAACTAGACAAGCTATGAACCTAAGTTTCTCCAGCACCTTCCTGTAGACAGAGACACCTTTAGATACCTCCTGCCGACCAGCTATAGGCAGGGGAAGATAGAGGGTATGCACAGGCTGCCTCACAAAGGGAGGAGAGACACACCAGCACACACCCTAAATACACACACGGAACTCTGAGCCAGAGTGCAAGCTCTGCTCAGTGCCAGGAGGGAAATGCTGGTGGCAGGAGTGCAGACCACATCTAAGAACCCAGCTGCCCGCTCCTGTCAGCACAGCGTGCAGCAGCGGGAAGGAGTAAAGAAGCCTGGAGCCCGTACCTGCATGTGGGGACAGAATTGCAGGTACGGTGGAGCTGCGCTGACGGGGAGCAAGGGAGCGGCAGTGGGAGGTCAAAGGAGCAGGAACCTAACAGCAGGATGCAGGTAATTATGCTTCTCTCCACAGGTCTGACCATGTGGGGACGTCTGCCCAAAATGTCCCTTGAAGATGAACAATCCCTTTTATACGTGGTCTGTATCTATCACTGTGATGGGTTCATTCTGGCTGCTACTCTACAATGCTTGCCAAGCGGCCAGTTTTTAGTAAATATCCCTTTACTGACACAGTACATTACATTACTCAAGGATGGTGCAGTAATTGAGGCAGACACAACACAGTTCAAAGGAAAAAACTTCACTCTGATTGTAACCATCACGCTTTGTACCACAAACAGTGGTAATTTGCTTTATGGATCTAGACTACTGGGTACACAGCTTGGAGGTTACAAGTAATGGCACACAGTATGGTGGGTATAGTCTTAGATGGGTGCACAACATGGTAGTTACAGTCTATAATGGGCACACAGCTTGGCAGTTAGAGTCTATATTGGGCATATATCATACAGCTACAGTCTCTTGAGCTTACAGAGCAACTGATAGTATTTAGTTAATGCATTGTTACTATGGGCCTACTCCTTTACACATATCTCAGCTGTAGTGTTAGCCCTCTGCATTACTTGTCATATACCTGACAGGTTTATGGTACAAACTCTATGTACTATGTCCCCACGCTCATCACAACACCTCATTATACAGTCCAGCTCTTCTGGAGCCTCAGGTACACTACATTTCTCCTCAATGAGCAGTGCATCAACCGGCAGGTGGACAGTATATGGTAGCTAGTGAAGAGGATAGGAGTAGTGGTGGTTGTTAATGAGGGTGGTCACAGTCCTTATGGGGGCCAACCCTGCTCCAACGTTCTCATAGGCCGCGTGTGCAGCAAAGTAGAGGGGAACAACCCTCCTTCCCCTCAGGACACACTCTGGACTTTGGGGTCTCATGACTGATGGTGGATAAGGCACCCTTGATGTTAGGTGAGCAGCAGGGTGGAAGACAGGAGAACAAGGAAGGAAAACCCAGATTGGGTAGAGAGACCAATAACCAGCCCATCTCGATTATAATAAAATAGTCTCCTCTTTACTGGATACATGAGGTGCACAGTACAAATACTAGCGGTAGGCACAATTCTAAAGTAATTCACAGAGTAGGCTTTTCCCAAAGTCTGTGTATAGGAGGCGGCCATGATGATGGTTCTACCTGAGTCTCTCCTACTTGCAATGCGTCATACGTCACCTCACACAAAATTTTGCCCTGGATCTTTCATTAAGATGGCGTCGGCGGGCTCTTCACACTCCAACGAATGAGGTGAGTATGATTCTTTTTTTTTAACCCTATTTCAGGGAAAATTATTTTGTTACCACAAATCATGAAGAAATTTGGCTTTGCGGCGAAGAGAATTTTCCCTGAAATTTGTATCAAAGCCCACTTCAGACACTTCGATTCGCTCAACACTAGTAATGAACCATAGCATTAACCCATAGTGGGTCACTGCAGAAGTGCACATAGGACCAGAAACTTCACCACTGCAACATGCCTGACAGTGTCAATGCCTTTGTTTAATAGTGCAGTACCAGCAAAAGTACCAGCACATATTCCAAACACCATCATAATTAGTGGTGAGCGAAGCAAAACTTTCGAAAGCGGAATTCACTCGGAAATTTAGGAAAACTTTGATTCGCGACTTCCACAAGCTTTGTGGCAACAAATCAGTTTTTCATAAAATGGAGGCTGCAGATGTTACTAAGTAAAAATAAGAAGCTCAGCAATGCGAGATCACCCATAATGCCATGCAGCCAGCCAATCCACAGGTAGCCATCCCCTGTGATGTCACAGACCTTGTCCAGTGGGCTGAGCATCGGGAGAGACATGACAAGCGCTCATGCGCTAGGGACAGTGTAGCTGCAAAGTATTAATAGGACAATGTGCAGTGCACCGACATTCATAGTTAAGCCATTCAGTTAAGGCTACAGTTACAGTGCTTCAGTATTAAAGGCAGTGTACTATATCACTGTGTGCATCACTGTGCACCAACATTCAGAGTAAATCCATTATCTCAGTTATACAATTTGTATGCCTCAATATTAAAGGCAGGTATAATATACAGTATTGTCATGTGCATCGCTGTGCAGTGCGCCAACATTCATAGCTAATCCCTTCTGTAAGCTGTAACAAACACGGTCTACATGTTTCGGACACTCATATTACGGTCCTTGACAAGTGCACATAGTAGAAATCACTCCATATGAACCTACACACCTCGGGAGGAGGGGCAGGTAATGCGGCTCACCTGGAGTGAAAATGTAGACAATCACCATCAGTTAACCCTTAATATAACAAACATCTAAGATTGAAATACCCTAAAAAAGAAAAACCATAAATATATGGCACATATATACTGACATAAATGGCAGGAAGAATAGGTGACATCAATATTGTAGGATCAAATCTTGTCTCCTATTCAACCCTTTCGGGACTCAGGTGCTGAGCTCATACATCCAGAAAAAGTCTCTGTTAAAAAAAAACATTCTTGTGATCTCCTCCCCTTATTGGTGCCATTACCCTTTCGATCACCTGTACATAGAGACCTGACGTATTGCCTTGGTGCATTACCGCAAAGTGTGTACTAACTGCTGAGACATTTCTCGTCTTGTAGTGCGGTGTATCGGAATTGCGTTTACGCACTCTTGTTTTTATTGCATTAGATGTGCATTCCACGTATTGTATATTACATATTGTAAATGTAATAAGGTAAATAGCAAATTGAGTTTTGCAACTTAAATACAACCTTATTTTGTAAGTGTTCCCATTGGCTGTGGAATTGTATGTGGTACTCACCTGCATATGATTGCAGCAGATGCATTTGTTATGTCCACATTTATGACTTCCAATAGTTTAAGCCAGCTGGGTTTTGTAGTAGGACGGTCATAAAAAAGACCAAACAAATAACAAGTCATCAATATATCTTCCGAACCATTTTATGGCATGAAAAAAGGGTTGAGATCAGTATACAAGAATTGTTTTTCCCACCATGCCATGGAAATGTTCACAATAGATAGAGAAAGTTTCGCCCCCATCGACACTCCGGAGATCTGTAGATAAAGCTGCTGGTTGTTGAACATGAAATAATGTTTCATAAGAAAATCCACTGCTATGCAGATGAACTCCTGGAGTGTCGATGTGTAATTACTATATGCTTAAAGAAACCACTGCAGTGCCACAATTGCTTTATCATGCGGTATATGTGTGTATAAAGAAACTACATCTGCAGTGATCCAAGTATATCCTTTCTTCCACTGGAAATCCATAAATGACTGTAAAACTCTATTAGTATCCTTATGTTAAGTCTGTATTATGAGCAGGTGTAATTTATCCTGTATATAAGTGTGCAGTGTAGCGGAATTTACCATAGCTTATCCTTTCTGATAGCAATACAGTTGTTATACACTATGGACAACAGACAGTTGTCTGGGCCCTCCAAATGGGCAGCGGCAAAAAAGTTGCTGTAGCCGGCACAAGTGGCAGCAGAAGAAGGGGGTGGTAGCAGCCACAGCAACAGGCCAGAGCTGCCGCTGTCATCCAGCATTCGTGTTTTGACCAACTATCCAGCTGTACTGGAATGGTTGACATGCTCTTCAATATCCTCTCAGATGAGAACAAATACACACAGCCAGGAATCGGTGCTTTCCTCTGACACCACACTTAGTTGGAATGGTCCAGGAACTGCCTCTGTGCCCTCACCTATTCTGAACCTGCCTCTTGCTTTTGCTGCTCCTTCTGCTAGCCTAGTAAGGTATGCTATCAGCTCTGGTTTGCTTTTCAGTGACGATGGGCTTTGTGAGGACAGTCAGCAGTTGCAGGCCAGCCCAAACTTGGAGCAGAGGTCCTCTGCGGACAGCTTTAGGCATGCAACTACCAATGATGACAGTCGGGTGGGAGCACATGTTGCCAGAGGTCGGGGATGTGTGCAAGAGGCAGGTGAGAGTGTAATACCCCAGAGTGGTATTACCATTCCTACACCCTGCTACTGTCTCTAATGGGCTAACCATAATGTCGGCTATGTATTTATTCCAGGTCCTCTTACACTGTGCATTAATTGTACTGGTATGTTACTGTTATTTGTTGTATTTCATGTTACAAGCCTGGTTCACCAGCAGGTGGTAACGTATATGGCAGAGAGATCTTTACATAGAATGGAACTTACCATTCCATTCTCCCTCTTTTGGGCAGAAGTGGGCAGGTCCCCTTTCCTACCAAGGCAGGTCTTCAGGAAGTTTTCAGGTCAGTCTGAGTTCAGTCTAGTCTACAGGGAGTGCAGAATTATTAGGCAAGTTGTATTTTTGAGGATTAATTTTATTATTGAACAACAACCATGTTCTCAATGAACCCAAAAAACTCATTAATATCAAAGCTGAATATTTTTGGAAGTAGTTTTTAGTTTGTTTTTAGTTTTAGCTATTTTAGGGGGATATCTGTGTGTGCAGGTGACTATTACTGTGCATAATTATTAGGCAACTTAACAAAAAACAAATATATACCCATTTCAATTATTTATTTTTACCAGTGAAACCAATATAACATCTCAACATTCACAAATATACATTTCTGACATTCAAAAACAAAACAAAAACAAATCAGTGACCAATATAGCCACCTTTCTTTGCAAGGACACTCAAAAGCCTGCCATCCATGGATTCTGTCAGTGTTTTGATCTGTTCACCATCAACATTGCGTGCAGCAGCAACCACAGCCTCCCAGACACTGTTCAGAGAGGTGTACTGTTTTCCCTCCTTGTAAATCTCACATTTGATGATGGACCACAGGTTCTCAATGGGGTTCAGATCAGGTGAACAAGGAGGCCATGTCATTAGATTTTCTTCTTTTATACCCTTTCTTGCCAGCCACGCTGTGGAGTACTTGGACGCGTGTGATGGAGCATTGTCCTGCATGAAAATCATGTTTTTCTTGAAGGATGCAGACTTCTTCCTGTACCACTGCTTGAAGAAGGTGTCTTCCAGAAACTGGCAGTAGGACTGGGAGTTGAGCTTGACTCCATCCTCAACCCGAAAAGGCCCCATAAGCTCATCTTTGATGATACCAGCCCAAACCAGTACTCCACCTCCACCTTGCTGGCGTCTGAGTCGGACTGGAGCTCTCTGCCCTTTACCAATCCAGCCACGGGCCCATCCATCTGGCCCATCAAGACTCACTCTCATTTCATCAGTCCATAAAACCTTTGAAAAATCAGTCTTGAGATATTTCTTGGCCCAGTCTTGACGTTTCAGCTTGTGTGTCTTGTTCAGTGGTGGTCGTCTTTCAGCCTTTCTTACCTTGGCTATGTCTCTGAGTATTGCACACCTTGTGCTTTTGGGCACTCCAGTGATGTTGCAGCTCTGAAATATGGCCAAACTGGTGGCAAGTGGCATCTTGGCAGCTGCACGCTTGACTTTTCTCAATTCATGGGCAGTTATTTTGCGCCTTGGTTTTTCCACACGCTTCTTGCGACCCTGTTGACTATTTTAAATGAAACGCTTGATTGTTCGATGATCACGCTTCAGAAGCTTTGCAATTTTAAGAGTGCTGCATCCCTCTGCAAGATATCTCACTATTTTTGACTTTTCTGAGCCTGTCAAGTCCTTCTTTTGACCCATTTTGCCAAAGGAAAGGAAGTTGCCTAATAATTATGCACACCTGATATAGGGTGTTGATGTCATTAGACCACACCCCTTCTCATTACAGAGATGCACATCACCTAATATGCTTAATTGGTAGTAGGCTTTCGAGCCTATACAGCTTGGAGTAAGACAACATGCATAAAGAGGATGATGTGGTCAAAATACTAATTTGCCTAATAATTCTGCACTCCCTGTAGAGTTGGAAGGAGAGGAGAATCAGGAGAAGAGAAAACCTGACTCCTCACATATTTACAGACAGAGAATTGTGAGGGGGTCAACAGACAAAAGTGGTGGTATGCAGGATGTGTGGGCAGAAAGTAAGGCATGGCCAGGGTGCAAATATGGCATGATGGCCCTGCATTAACACATGGAGTGTCACCATAAAGTGACATAGAAAATTGTGCCACTCATTTAGCCTTACAGCCTGATGCAGAAATCAATCACCAAAGTGACTACAGAAAGACAATAGTATGCGTGCACTTATCCAATGGCGCAGAAGCTGAAGACACACCTGGCCAATTTACTGGTACTACAGTCCCTCTCTTTCCATGTAGTTGACTCTGCACATTTCAGAGAACTGATGGCTTATGCCCACGCAAGGTGGAGAGTACCAAGCTGAAATTATTTTTCTAAAAAGCTCACCAATGCTGACGTATGGAGTTGCAACTATAGTCAAGGGCAATATACAGGTGAAAAATTATAATATTGTGCAAAAGTTTATTTCAGTAATGTAACTTAAAGATTAGAATATTGTGAAAAGGTTCAATATTTTAAGCTCAAAGTGTCACACTCTAGTCAGCTAATTAATCCATATCCCCTGAGCAAAGGGTACAGTTCTGTCACCGCCAGTTCTGTGAGAAGTTCTGACAGATGTCCTTCTCTACCTCTTGCATGTTGTTCTTTGTTTTGGTATCACTTTCTCATCTCATTTCCTTCTCCCAGGTGTCACCTATTTAGACTAATCCTCTTTCCTTTATATTCCCTCCCATACTGCCTCACTTTGCGGTTTATACTACTTCCTGGATGAACTGTTCAGGGCTGGAGGCTTCTGCTGCTGCTTGTTCAGATAAGTCCTTTCATGTATTGTGTTTCCTTGCTGGCTTGATTCTAGGTGACCCTGACTCCCTCCGTATGAAGTGCAGGGAGCCGGTGGTCGTGTCCCCTTACTATTATAGGGTTTTCAGGTGTCACACAGTTTTAGGTACGTGGGCATACAATCGTCTACCTTGGAGACCCTTGTATGTGTGACTTTGGGGTTTTAATAAGCGTAAGCCATAATCATCCAAATTATAACAAATAAAGGCTTAAAATATGTCGCTTTGCATGTAATGAGTCTATCTCATATATTAGTTTCACCTTTTAAGGAAATAAATGAACTTTGCACGATATTAAAAATTTTCGAGTTTCACCTGTATGTCATTCACAGCCCACTGGGTAAATGTGGTTCCGGCCTAGGCACACCAGCAACTTCGCCAGGTGATGGCAATGCCACCTCTACATTGTAATGCTGGGATTTCTGTGTCAATGTCCTCCTCTGCCTCCTCTTCCTCCACCTTGTCCTTACTCTCCCCTCTAGGCACAGTTCACAGTGGTCCTCCAGCATATCACCTATGCAAAGCTAGGTGTTGTCACGCAGTTCTGCACCTGGTCAGCCTTGGTGAACAGAGCCACACCAGGAAGGAACTGCATCAACAAAGAAATTGAACACTGGCTGTCTTCTCACCAACTGGAGATAGGAACCATGATTACTGATAATGGGAAGAACATTTTGTCTGCACTGCATTGGGGAGGATTGACTCATGCGCCCTGTATGGCACATGTCTTCAATCTCGTTGTCACTGGGTTCCTCAAATCTTCCACTGAACTGCAAGAGCCGTTAAAAAATGTCCAAGAAACACGTTAGCAAGTGGCATCTCATGCCTGACGCGTGTCATTTGCTCAGGCCCTTTGAGAAGGCCACTTTATTTGTCAGTCGGCCGATCTACGGGATAAATGATGTCATTCCACTCCTTCACATCCTGGAGGCAATACTGAGAAATCTGATTGGCGAGGGGACAGAAGACATGGCGCCTACATCTCATGGCCACCTGAACCCTGAGGAGGATGAACCCAGGTATTTTATACTTGATATACACACCTGGGTGGATTATCTGCTCAAGTGCTAGGAGAGGAGCAGGAGGAGTTGGAGGGCAACAACGAAGACAACACAGATGACCTTGACAGACCGTGGCAGTATGCAGTAGATGGAGGTAGGGAGTCAATTGCCAGATGGCCAGATGCATTCTTTCTTGTTTTTCTAGTGACAGCCACATTGTCAGGATTTGCCAGAGGGATGAAAGTTTGACTGGGTGGATCCTCTGCGCTCACGCAATGACTGGGGCAGTAGCACCAGCTCCATAAGCGGCAACTTACGTTTGGAGTCTCTGATGAGCAGTTTTCTTCAGCTGCCTATTGAAGAAACCACAGCAGTGCACAGCACAGCAGCAGTGGAATGTCCAACAATGATTAGAGATGAGTGAAGTTTTGAAAAATTGGATTCGGCTGATTCGTCAAAGTTTGCCAAGAAATTTAATTTGTTATGAATTAATTTGTTCCGAATCGCTATAAATCAAGTATATACAGGGGAGTGGCTAAACATAACCTGGGGGAGGGGTTTTTAAGTTCATCTTTTGAGCGTGGCCTGAATGGCCACCCTACCTGCCCCCTTAACTGTGACTTCCACAGCACTCCGCTCCCTTAACAGTGTCATCCACAGCGCCCTGCCCTATCTCAGGAATGGTATGTGTCTAAAACCTTCCCAGACACCTGATGTACCTGTGTGCTAAATTTCGTGATTGTAAATATGACGGTGCTGATTCCTTTAGCGGACGTACACACATACAGTGGATATAAAAAGTCTACACACCCCTGTTAAAATGTCAGGTTTCTGTGATGTAAAAAAAGAGACAAAAATAAATCATTTTAGAACTTTTTACACCTTTAATGTGACCTATAATCTGTACCACTGAATTGAAAAACAAACTGAAATCTTTTAGTTGGAGGGAAGAAAACAAACAAAACTTAAATAATGTGGTTGCATAAAAGTGCACACCCTCTTATAACTGGGGATGTAGCTGTATTCAAATTAAGCAATCACATTCAAAATCATGTTAAATTGGAGTCGGCATACACCTGCTATGATTTAAAGTGCCTCTGATTAACCCCAAATAAAGTTCAGCTGCTCTGGTTGGTCTTTCCTGAAATGTTCTTAGTCGCATACCACAGCAAAAGCCATAGTCCACAGAGAGCTTCCAAGACATCTCATTGTTAAAAGGTATCAGTCAGGAGAAGGGTATTAAGAGAAAAGTCCAGCTCACTCAATCAACCTGGATCACCCGTGTGCACGGAACAGGCAGGTGAGCCTCTGTAGCATAAGTCATAAAACAATGTTCCAGCACTCACGTTTTCTTAGGTGGCTAAAATAGTCGCCTTTATTCAGGCAGTAGAAACAATGTACAAGACATGCACCCACTAGTGTAGCAACATTGACGCATTTCGAACAAAGTTCTTATTCTTAACTGTGATCAGTGTCTTTTCCAGGGATTAAATACTGGACTAGAAACAAGTGGTTCCACCCCCACCTGAAGAGATGGGGGAAGGGAAAAGAAGCAAGAGGTGGAGCCTTCTATTCCCTGTATAAGGCACTGTTCACATTGTCAAGCAATGAATTTGTGAATAGCATCCATCTAAATTCGATGCCTCTATATATAAAGTGACCATTCTCATAACCAAGATGTAAAATTACATATACAACATAATACGAGCTGTCATACTTGAATATATAAGCATATACATATACAAATGTATTGTAGGCAAATCTTATTCCTATGTTACCTATCGAAAAAATGGTTAATAGAAATGCATAAGTTTGTTTTTCACATTTAGACCATTAGGATGTCTAGTATCTAATTTAAAAATCCAAAAGCTTCCCTCAATCTAACCAAGCGGTTTAAATCACCTCCTCTTTTCGGTAATTTCACTTGTTTGATCGCAAAAGCCTTGAAATGTTTCACATTACGTTCATGTTTCTGTATAAAATGTTTAGCCGCATTGGATATGTTCACACTGGCAGGATTGCTTATGTAGTACAAAAGAATTTCCAAGGCATTAGATATACCAGGGAACACGGTGAAGACAGTCATCATCAAATGGAGAAAATATGGCAGTGACATTACCAAGAACTGGACGTCCCTCCAAAATTGATTAAAAGATGAGAAGAAAACTGGTCTGGGAGGCTACCAAGAGGCCTACAGCAACATAAAGGGAGCTGTAGGAGTATCTGGCAAGTACTGGCTGTGTGGTACATGTGACAACAATCTCACATATTCTTCATATGTCTGGGCTATGGGGTAGAGTGGCAAGACGAAAGCCTTTTCTTACGAAGAAAAACATCCAAGCCAGGCTACATTTTGCAAAAATACATCTGAAGTCTCCCAAAAGCATGTGGGAAAAGGTGTTATTGTCTGACGAAACCAAGGTTGAACTTTTTGGCCATAATTCCAAAAGATATGTTTGGTGCAAAAACAACAACACTGCACATCACCAAAAGAACACCATACCCACAGTGAAGCATGGTGGTGGCAGCATCATGCCAAGGGGCTGTTTTTCTTCAGCTGGAACTGGGGCCTTAGCTAAGCTAGAGGGAATTATGAACAGTTCAAAATACCAGTCAATAGTGGCACAAAACCTTCAGGCTTCTGCTAGAAAGCTGAACATCTTTCAGCATGACAACGACCCAAAGCATAAATCCAAATCGACAAAGGAATGGCTTCACCATAGAAAAGTTTTGGAATGGCCCAGCCAGAGCCCAAACCTGAATCTGATTGAAAATCTGTGGGGTGATCTAAAGAGGGCTGGGCACATTAGATGCCCTTGCATTCTGACAGATTTGGAGTGTTTTAGCAAAGAAGAGTGGGCAAATCTTGCCAAGTCAAAATGTGCCATGTTGATAGACTCATACCCAAAAAGACTGAGTGCTGTAATGAAATCAAAAGGTGCTTCAACAAAGTATTAGTTTAAGGGTGTGCACACTTATGCAACCATATTATTTCATTTTTATATTTATTCTTCCCTCTACCTAAAATATTTCAGTTTGTTTTTCAATTGAGTTGTACAGTTTATAGGTAACATTAAAGGTGGAAAAGTTCTGGAATGATTTATATTTGTCTTAGAAACTTGACATTTTAACAGGGGTGTGTAGACTTTTTATATCCACTGTACATACACTCAACTTTATATATTATATATATATATATATATATATATATATATATATATATATAAAGAAAAAAGGTATGGCAGCACCGTCTTTGGTGAAAACAGATGAAGGGTGCACCGGCCCAATATGGATACAAGCCAATCCAGATAAACAAAAATGTAAAAACGGGCAGCACTCCAAGGAATAAAAATAGAAAAAATACTTTATTCACCGACAAGGATCATGCAACGTTTCGGCTCTAAACAGGAGCCTTCCTCAAGCCTTGAGGAAGGCTCCTGTTTAGAGCCGAAACGTTGCATGATCATTTTGGGTTAATAAAGTATTTTTTCTATTTTTATTCCTTGGAGTGCTGCCCGTTTTTACATTTTATATATATATATATATATATATATATATATATATAAATATATATATTGTGAGGGATTAACTCTTCTTCGGGGGTTATTCTCACAATTATCTTCACAACAGCCGGATTGCAGGTCCAAACGTGAGGTTTATTTTCACAACAGCAAAACATAAAGTAACACCCTGCCCGTCTGGGCTCTAAATAAACATGAAATATCCCTACCTCACTTGAAGCACCGTTCACACATGGTAATAACATGCAGCTTTTCCAGCCAATAGTTCAGCTCACTTCCAGGCTGTAACAAATCAGTCCAGTACCTTTTGGGGGTATGGGGTCTAGCAGTCTTGCCGACTCTGACCATGCGACCCTCGTTTCCCAGACCTCGCAGAGTCTTCAAAGTTAAGGCTATCACCTAGCCCCGTGGCCCCTCAGCCAGCCCAGCTGAGACCACTCTTACAGAGCCTCCAGCAGGACTCTGTTGCACAAAGAATCTCTCCCCTGACTGACAGTCTGAGCTGGGCTCATATCGCAGAACGATTGTGGCACCTGGTGCTGCCTCAGACTTAATGACTGATAGGGAAGACATGGAAACTCCTGCCATAAATCTCCCCTAGCAGCTATGAGGCCTGTCACTGCCTCACAGTATATATTGTAAGAAGGTACAAGGAATTATCGTGGATGATAGGTACGTGTCACCGAGGTTCCTGGCCTCGGTGGAGTAAGAGACGTTTTTTATGTGTCAGCAGCAGTTGCTGTTTGACAGCTTGGTACGTAGCATGGCTGTAATAGCTGATCCGGGACGGCTCTTACTGGGAGTAGTCAAAGTGCTGGGTGTGTGAATACTCCCCGCGTTCCAGGCCGGGTTTTGCCAAGCATAAAAACCAGCCAGCACTGCCAGGTGGGGAGGATTACCTCCGTCTGACAGTGGAGCTTAGGAGGTTTGTGTGCTGGGATCTGAGGCTTGTGCTGGGCTGGAGAGCGGAGACCCGTGTGTCAGAGGAACAGGCCGCCTAAAGCCTGTATTTGAACTTTCTGAGGCAGAACTGCCACCAAGGTGACTTTTGTTTTATTAACTTGCCATTGGGTGTGAAGTAACACCAACACTGCACTGATGTTTTGTTTTTGGTATCATGTGTGAATAAACACTGAAGTTTGAATTCCAAACTTGTATTTTGCCTCTGTACTGCTCCCACTTATCCTAACTACTAGAGCGAATCCCCACAATATATCTGTTATATATATATATATATATATATATATATATATATATATTTATATATATATATAAATGAGTTTATCTCTGTCTGGACGTTCTTTATGCGCGACCAAACGACTGGACCGATCTTCACCAAATTTAGCACACAGGTATATCAGGTGTCTGGGAAGGTTTTAGACCAAATCTCCACTCTCTAGGACTTACAGTTCAGGAGATATTCCCCCCAAATGACCTGCATTAACCAATAGAAGCCAGTAAGCCTTTCACTTAAAAAGGCGTGCACTGTGGAGGTCACTGTTAAAGATGCAGGCACTGTGGAGGTCACTGTTAAAGGGGCGGGCACTATTAAACGGACGGGCAATGTGGAGGTCACTGTTAAAGATGCGGGCACTGTGGAGGTCACTGTTAAAGGGGCAGTCACTGTTAAAGAGGCGGGCATTGAAGAGGTAACTGTTAAAAGGGCAGACAATGTGGAGGTCAATATTAAAGGGGCGGGCACTGTGGAGGTTGCTGTTAAAGGGGCAGTCACTGTTAAAAGGTCGGCACTGTGGAGGTCACTTATAAGGGGCGGGCATTGTGGAGGTCTCTGTTAAGGGGGCGGGCACTGTGGAGGTCACTGTTAAAGGGGCTGGCACTGTGAACGTCAGTGTTAAAGGGGCAACCACTATGAAGGTCACTGTTAAAGGGGTGGTCAATGTTAAAGGGGCGGACACAGTGGAGGTCATGTTAAAGGGGAGGGCACTGTGGAGGTTATTGTTAAAGAGGCTTGCACTCTGGAGGTCACTGTTAAAGGAGCAGACACTTGGAGGTCACTGTTAAAGGGGCAGCCACTATGAAGGCCACTTTTAAACGGGTGGTCAATGTTAAAGGGGAAGGCACTGTGGAGGTCACTGTAAAAAATGCGGTCACTGTTAAAGGGGTGGGCACTGTGGAAGTCAATGCTATAGGGGCGGCCACTGTGGAGATCAATGTTAAATGGGCAGCCACTGTGGAGGTCACTGTTAAAGGGGCTGGCACTGTGGAGATCACTGTTAAATGGGCGGGCACTGTGGAGATCAATGTTAAATGGGCAGCCACTGTGGAGGTCACTGTTAAAGGGGCGGGCACTGTGGAGGTCACTGTTAAATGGGCGGGCACTGTGGAGATCACTGTTAAAGGGGCGGGTACTGTATAGGTCACTGTTATGGGGGAAACTGTTGATATCTTTTTACGACACATAGAAACATAAAATGAAATAGATGAAATATACCCGTGCGAAGCTGGGTCCTTCTGCTAGTCTCTTATATTATAAAAATGAGTTTCTGTCTGTCTGTCTAGACGTCTATGGTGTGACACCATTGCCTATCATTATAAAAATTGTTGCGCGACATTGGTACAACAAAATTACATGTAGTCATGTAGCCATAGTCTTAAAGGGACCGGGCACTGTGCAGGTCACTGTTAAAGGAGTGTTCACTGTGGATGTTACTGTTAAGGAGGCAGGCCGCTGTGGAGGTCACTTTAATTTGGGCGGGCACTGTGGAGGTCACTGTTAAGGGGGCAGGGGCCACTATTAAAGGGGCAGCTGCTGTGGAGGTCACTTTAATTTGGGTGGGCACTGTGGAAGTCACTGTTAAGTCAGCAGGGTACTGTGAGGTCACTGTTAAGGGAGTGGGGTACTGTGGAGGTCACTAGTAAGGGAACGCGCTGCTGTGGTGGTCTCATTTTAAGGAGGCGGGGCACTGTGGGGGGGGGTCAGTGTTAAGATAGAGCCTATCTGAACTCAACTATACCCCCTTTTCCTTAGACCCACGGTCATACTCCCTTTATACACTCACCTAAAGAATTATTAGGAACACCTGTTCTATTTCTCATTAATGCAATTATCTAGTTGACCAATCACATGGCAGTTGCTTCAATGCATGTAGGGTTGTGGTCCTGGTCAAGACAATCTCCTGAACTCCAAACTGAATGTCAGAATGGGAAAGAAAGGTGGGCTACGACAGCAGAAGGGTACCACTCATCTCCACTACAAATAGGAAAAAGAGGCTACAATTTGCACGAGCTCACCAAAATTGGACTGTTGAAGACTGGAAAAATGTTGCCTGGTCTGATGAGTCTCGATTTCTGTTGAGATATTCAAATGGTAGAGTCCGAATTTGGCGTAAACAGAATGAGAACATGTATCCATCATGCCTTGTTACCACTGTGCAGGCTGGTGGTGGTGGTGTAATTGTGTGGGGGATGTTTTCTGGGCACACTTTAGGCCTCTTAGTGCCAATTGTCCATCGTTTAAATGCCACGAGCTACCTTAGCATTGTTTCTGACCATGTCCATCCCTTCATGACCACCATGTACCCATCCTCTGAAGGCTACTTCCAGCAGAATAATGCACCATGTCACAAAGCTCGAATCATTTCAAATTGGTTTCTTGAACATGACAATGAGTTCACTGTACTAAAATGGCCCCCACAGTCACCAGATCTCAACCCAAAAGAGCATCTTTGGGATGTGGTGGAACGGGAGCTTCGTGCCCTGGATGTGCATCCCTCAAATCTCCATCAACTGCAAGATGCTATCTATCAATATGGGCCAACATTTCTAAAGAATGCTATCAGCACCTTGTTGAATCAATGCCACGTAGAATTAAGGCAGTTCTGAAGGCAAAAGGGGGTCCAACACCATATTAGTATGGTGTTCCTAATAATTCTTTAGGTGAGTGTATATTACATGAGCTCCCCAGCCTCCGCTCCTATCCCTCTAGCGCATGCGCTGTGTGTGATTCACACAGCACCCGCCATCTTTAAAGTTCCCGACGACCCAGCTTCCCACATCCCGGCGCATGCTCATTACCAGTGCAACGTCACTTTCCCTATACAGCGCCGCCGCCGCACTCTGCCCCAAGGGCCGCCTACCGCCCATGGTCCCTGTGTACTCACCAGAATGAAGAGGCAGCGGGCCACTATACCCACCCCAGTCCCGCCCCCACTCTGGCACACCCTATTTAAAGGCACAAGCCACGCTCCCAAACGTGGCGCCACAACACAGTGCAACAGCCTACATTCCACAAGCGCCCTCTAGGCCACAGAGCCTCCAAACTACGGGCCATAGCAGTCCACATTGAAGTACTAGCACAAAAGCGGCTCATCCAGGTAAGGATACCTACATCTCCACCATAGATACCTGCATCTCTTTGGTTGCTGAAAGGCCACCATAATCTGCATACTAAAGGTCTAAACATCCCCACAACTGTAACACCTTACCCAGCATGCCTATACCCCGTGCTCAACCTTGTTTTATATATGTATTATGTTTCATATCTGTATAAGTTCTCATTACTGCACGAAATGTCCGGTTTCTTCCAATATAACAGTCTGTTCATGTCAAGATTTAAAAAGGTAATTTCCCTTAACATACGACCTTGATGTACTTCGGCAACCTACTACCACCCGGATTCACCTGAGGGTATCCTCCCACGCACACGGACAATTTATATAGGTCTCCGTCACACCTAGCACATGATCGCCCAGGACTCTTCACCTCAATAGGATGACCACCCGTTAATTCAATTCTTGTACTGTATATACATCACCTATCTAGGCATAACTACTGTGAGGGGCACCTATCTGGACATAACTATTGTGAGGGGCACATATCTGGACATAACTATTGTGAAGGGGGCACATATCTGGACATAAGTATTGTGAGGGGCACATTTCTGGACATAATTATTGCGAGGGGCACATATCTGGACACAACTATTATGAAGGGGGCACATATCTGGCATAGCTACTGTAAAAAAGGGCACATATCTGGTCATAACTGCTGTGAAGGGGGCACAGTGTGGGCATTACCACTGTGCAGTTACAAAGGGGGAATAATTACTATGTGGGGGCATTGAGGGGACTGGTTTGTGTATAGTTATGCTTTGGGCAGAGTTAGAGGCGTGGCCTAGTATTAAAAAAATATATACATACTGTAAACATATAGATCCATATTAAGATGTTTTTTTTTGCATGTATATGTTTATGTCTGTATGTGTGGTTTGGGGGGGGGGGGCAGGTACATTCATTGCACAGGAGCCCTCTACTGTCTGTGTCTGTCCCTGTGTGTGTATATATATATATATATATATATATAGAGAGAGAGAGAGAGAGAGAGAGAGAGAGAGATAAAGAGAGAGGTTAGAGAACAGGCAGCACTCGAAATAGTGAAAAATGGTGTTGGGCTGAAACGTTGCAAGTTGGGTGAATAAAGTGGTCCACCATTTTTCACTATTTAGAGTGCTACCTTGTTCTCTAAGCTCTGGATATCCATAGGCTCAATCTCCTACAGCCTTGAGGAATTGCACCCACCTGCACCACAGGGCTTTGATATTTGGGGCCCACTTATTGAAGGAATATTGTATCATTGATGACATTATCCATTATCCGCTATGATGTCACCGCTCCCGGCCAGCGTGATGACGTGGTGACGTCAGCATGTGTGAGATTTGGCGCTTTTTCTTCAATCAAGATGGCCTCAACGGCCTCTCTGTGATCAAATGGATGAGATGAGTATGTTTTTTTAACCCCTGATTAATCCCTGAAAAAGGCTTCAATGTGACTCTCAGATGGTGCAATCAGTGTTGAGTGCGGCATCTAAGGAGTTCAATGACGGGAAGCAGCGCTATCGCCGTTCCTCATCATTGCACCCACTAGTACTTTGCAACAAATCCAAATTTCTTATCGGAGTTTGGCGAAGCAGCTGAATTTTTGAAAACTTCGTTCATCACTAGCCATTACATTCACTAATGTATGGGGATGGGAAATTTGCTTCTATACTTAAATCAGTGAATATTACATTTTCATCCCCCTGACAGTTACATGGAGAGGGGGCAACTCTCTACCTTTTACGTGAATCATTTTATATTACTTTCCCACTGCAATACCGTGCTCTTTTCTGCTAATAAATGGAATGTGTGGTCAATCGTGTTCCGATCAATTCCAATTTGTGTTTTAATTCTCATCAAGTTGTTCTGGTAAAGTCTTCCAAATAACTTTGCTGAGCATGAAAGGAGATTTCTATAGTGACATAGAGAACCTTTGTTACTTGGCAGCCCAGGCGTCTTGGCTTGCAGATCTCTTGCTGCTGCATCCATAGAATGAGCTATAGTGAATGCATCAACTGACTGCTAAAATGGAAGCAATTATCTTAACAACATATGTACCAAGTGTGCCTCGCATTAACTATCATCAAGTCCTAGTAATATAGTTCCAGGTCAGCAGTCTCCATTTAGAAGCTCTATAGCTGTTGGAAAACTACAACTCCCAACATGTGCAATGCCCCAGAGGATGACTAAGGCTTAATTATTAATAAAAGGGTTAATTTCATGTTACAGAGTTAAATGTTGTGATTTGTTGTAAAGGCACTTATTTTTTTGCACTAATATCTAATAGCAATGTATGTACAATATATGATTAAGGGTCCATTCACACGTCAGCGGAACGGGTGTGGACCCTTTCATTTTCAATGGGGCCGCAAAAGATGCGGACTGTCCACATCTGCATTTCCGTTCCGCGCAAAAAATAAAACATGTCCTATTCTTGTCCACAGCCATGGACAAGAAAAGGCATTTCTATTATAGTGCCAGTGTCCGTGTTTTGCGGACAGCAAGACAGTTGCGGACGTGTGAATGGATCTGATTAGGTTACCACAATGATGGAGTTAGCCCACCCCGTGGTTAGTGGAGCTTTAAGGTCCTATTACACGGGAAGATTATTGTTAAGATCATTCCTAAAATAAGCGATCATCTGGCAGTGCAATACTGCAGCTGATTTAGTAATTCGGATTAGTGTTGGGCGCGAATATTCGAATCGCGAAAATTAATAGCGAATATCAGCACTTTGAGAATTTGCGAATATTTAGAATATAGTGCTATATATTCGTATTTTCGAATATTCTAGATTTTTTTTTCATCTGAAGCCATGATCCCTCCCTGCTTCTTGCTTGTGGGCCAATGAGAAGGCTGTATTTGTCTGAGCTTAGCAACATCCCTAGCAACCAAACGAAAAGTTGCCTACCCCTTACCATATAAGAACCTCCCCAGCAGCCATTTTCTACAGTTTTATAAAGTTCTGAGAGAGACAGCAGTGTCATTGCTGTGCTCTGTGCTTTCCACTCATTACATTAGATAGATAGTTAGTTAGCGTATATATATATATATAATACAGATGGTTAGTGGGAGATAGTCAGTGTAGGTTGTATCCTGATATAGTGTAGCTGATAGACTCTGCTGGCCATACATACATGCTGCAGACATAGTGCTGTGATGTTGCAACAATACTTAGTGCACCAATCAGTAATATGTACTAAGACCTGCTAAAATTTGAAGTTTTAATTGCCGATTAGCGCAATCGCAAATATATTGGAAACTTCTAGCAGCTTTGAAAATGTAGCAAAAGTGAGCCACGCGTGTATTGCTCGCACATTATGCAAATATACATTGCCGATTTTCGCAATCAAGAAAATTATCACGCATTCTCGATTTGCGAATATATGATTAATATTCTACAAAATATTTGTGAAATATTGCGAATTCGAATATTGCCCCTGCCGCTCATCACTAATCAGGATCATCAAAAATGTAAAAAAATTCTGGTTTGCCAGCTGGACATTGTGCCATGTAAAGATACCATCCATCTAATAAGGTCTGGTACCATCAAGGCAGTGTGAGATAAAGACAGCAAGGTATACACTTGTTTAAGGAATAAAGACATGGATGCTGTGGAAATGGTTAATTTCACCTGTACATTTTGAGATGGACTGGCCATCCGTATCTAAATTCTGCACCCCTCAGCCAGGGAATTGCTGAAGGAGTTAACAAAAAACAGAATAGCACGCCTGTGGTTATTTGGAAAGACTGTAAAGTGTCCTTAGAAGCTGAGTCAGGGACAATTACTATTACCATCATTGCTGCTGCCCAAACACATATTGGAAGGTGACTATGCTGTGATATACTTTGGAACTGTGGATTTTGTTGCTGTAGGAACTACTATGCCCATCATCTATTTAGTAAATAAAGTATTTATTGCAACCAATAATCATTGATTCTATCATCTATCTCCAGGCCCTGCATCTGCCCTCCGGCCTTGCACCCTGCCAGCCACCTAAAATGAAGGCACGCTAACTTCCATCAGGCAGGAGCCCCAGAAAGTAAGGGAATGTCTCGAAGGAAGAGAGGGTGCACCCTCCTTTCACTATGCATGCCCAGTGAGAGCCAGGGTGAAGTTTACCACCATGAACTCAAAATTCGATTAGACTGCTTTGCCGAATGTCAGAAATAAATTTGATGCATGACAAATTACAAAGCGCATTCCTTTGTATGTAGCGGGCACAATCACGGGGAATGGCGATCTCGACGCCCCATCACTGAACCCCTCAGATGCCATATTCATCACTGATCATGGCTAGGGATTAAACATCCAAAGACTATTCGCATAAAACTTTGTTTCAATACTGTACGGAGCGAGAGCTCCATACATTATTAGAATGTATTGGCTCTGATGAGCCAAAGATACTGCTTCGCGAAGTCTCGCGAGACTTCGCCTAATCACTTCAAACTCGGGTTTGGTTCTAAGTTCATAGCCACTATCACTCTTCCCAGCCTCGCCCTCCCTCCGGGTTGCCTTACATGCCATGAGAACCACTGACCATCAGAACATGAAGACCACTAATGAATCAGCAAAAGTGGGGAGCATTTTCATTATTGCTGTGGGACCTGCTTCACCCTACACGTGACTGCTGCTGACATACTTTATAGCTCCTTTTTTCAATGCATTTAGCTAAATGTGGTAAGCAGGGCCAAGTCTGTGAAGGTCCCTGGGCATAGATGTTAAAGAGTAAAAACCAGGCCACCTCTTAGCTGAGCAACAGCAATAGTTCCTGTATCTGAGTTGTTTTTCTGTTTGCCTGTACAGTCCTTGCCAGTCTGTATGTCTGACCTGTGTCCATTGTCATGTCTGACCTCACCCTGCCTGAGTTCCTGTCGTGGCCTGTCTGTACCCTGCTTGTTTGGTCTCAGATTAGTTTTGTCATCCAGTCTGCTGTTCCTGCTCTTGTTCCAGTCTGCCTGTTGTGGTGTTCAAGAGACCTGTGTTTTAGTCTTATTTCCTTTTCAGACTGTGGTTTTGTGCATTTCCTGATTCTGCCTGTGTTCCCCAGGACCATTCCAGGAGGTAGCGGTATGGTTGCTAACCCACAGCGAAGTCGATATCCCTGTACAGAGGATAAAGGGTGAATAATGGGGAGGAGCCAGAATAACACCCTTAGAGTTTGGCCCAACATCAAACTGGTTACTTGGCACAGTGGTTTAACATTACCACTTATCTGCCTTGATCCATAATCAGCGGATCTGTAGAACCATCATTTGCTCCTTTTTACTTCCCTAGTATCATGTGCTAGAGACAAGTGCTACAGACATCAATTATCACCACAAAAGCAAAGTCCATGGGTATGTAAGAATGTGCTATGAAGTAATTGAATTATTGCACAACTGTTGAAGACCATCTATGGAACAACTCCAAAATCAGCACTGCTGAACTAAAAAAATGATGACACACATATGAATCTTAAAGGTGTCAAGATAAGATGATCTTATGTCTGGCTTTTGATACCACAGACATAATGAGGCTATAAGGAGACATAACCTAGATGAAAGCTCTCAAGTCTTAAGATCAGAGCGGCACAACAATGTTGTCATCAAAGAACTGGAAAGATGCCATGGCTCTCACTGGGGTCCCACACCCTTCTCTAGCAACTGATTGAATGGGGTCCTGGGTGTTATACTCATTAGCCTCCAAAATCTCTTTTAAGAGGTGCAAGCCTCTTAATAAACTAGACACGTCTCTCAGTCTCCATGTCCCGAAATCTCAAATCTATACTGGCTATGAGCTCTTGTAGATTTGAGCTATAATTTACACTTCTAGTGCAAATTATAGTAAATCTGCTGGGTAGCAGAGGCCGGGAGCATGGTGTAAAAGCGCAATAAATGATGCCTGCACTAAAATTTATGACTTTTTTATGCCATAAAACTGGCGTAGCACCATTGAAAAATATCCACCATTCTGTTTATCTATTGTGCTACTTGTTGTTGCTGTCTTTTATTTCACATGACTCTTTTCTTATCATCAATCCCATTTCCTCTTGGGAAATGTTCTATTGGGATAAGTATTTACTGTGAATAGACAATTCCATCTTTAAATCAGGTATAATTATCCATTACTAAAACATAGATGACATCCTAAAAAAAATTATTACCTAGTGAAAAGTGTAATTTTTTTCAATTTCATGCTGGTTTTGTCAAGAACATTTTGTTTATGTTGTAACCTTCTCTATATATCTATTTTGCTTAACTGACATTTCATTAATATTTTTTTTAATCTTAGATTTGTCCTCTATTCTGTGTTTACTTCAGAAAGATGAGTCAATTGCAGATGTAGCCAGAGATAACTTCAAATGATATTCAGGGCATCAAATATTGTCACTTGTAAATCCTTTTTTCAAATCAAACTTGGTGGTAGGGCCCTTAAACAAAAAGCTGATACCACTTTAGGATCCAATGTAAACCCTTAAACTGGCTAATAGAGGGGGTTCTTGGCAGGGGACTTCCCCTGTGTCTGCTATAGCAGCTATACAGGGGACACTGAAGTCACGGTCTGGTTCTTCATCGGCCAACAATGCATTGTGTAATTCCCTAGACCTGGGAGTACTACAAATGGTTAGTAATGTAATGCTTTGTAATATTCATGTCACTTTGTTCACCAGCAGATGGGGTACGGTTGGCAGTGTTTGGACTTACCATCCCTTTCCTCCCTTCTTGGTAGGAGTGGCCTGGTCTAAATTCCTGACAAGGGAGGGACTGGGCTAGTTATAGTCAGGTGGAGTCGTAGAGAGGAAAGTCAACAACCATTGCCCCAGAGAAACTGCTGGGTTCTAGACTACAGAAGATTTGTTCACTACAACGTACAGTATTTGTGTCAGCAGAGTGATGAAGCAATCAAGTTCTAAAGACTCTGCTGCAAGGTGGTGGGAAACACATTAAGACACCACCACTGCAGTTGAAAAGAGGCATGCATCATACAGAGATCACTTACAGCCACAGGTGCCAGAGTGAAGGCGTAGGAAAGGGAATCAGGAGAGAGACATTGCCAGCTAGTAAACCTCTAAATGTCATCTTCTGCCACATTGCCAGCCACCCTATCCCATTATCTGGGAGGAGAAATTTCACTTTTTACAAACTGCTGTTGGATGTGCTGCTATTTGTTTTTTGGACTCAGTAAAGAAAGAGGTTATTTGGTTTCTTCACATCACCTATTTACTGCACCGAACCCTAGGGAGTGACGGCCTGAGGTAGGAAATCGTGACACATCATTTCATCAGGCCCATTCCCATTTTCTGCAACAGATCCTCAGGGGCTCGTTGCAATTACATGGAGATCTCACATTAAATGAGTATTCCAGTATGATGAAGGTATAGAACAGTGGTGGCGAACCTATGGCACGGCTGTCAGAGGCGGCACTCGGAACCCTCTCTATGGGCACCTGCACCCTAGAAAAAGTCTATAGTGTACCAATAAGCCTTATCAGCACCGGGCGCTCTATGAACGGTGCAGGCAGCCCACTGAATGTACATGTAGGCAATTTATTATAGCTAAATGATTAAGTAAATGGAAGATATACTATATTGGACTGCAGTATTGAGGTTAAATTGCTGTGTTGGCACTTTGCGATAAATAAGTGGGTTTTGGGTTGCAGTTTGGGCACTCTGTCTCTTAAAGGTTCGCCATCCCTGATATAGGGGGATAACTATTAGATAAGTGCTAGTGTTGCTTGTGTGCTTGAGTAGAACTCTTCCCGATGCTTTGGTGCTCTACAGAGACTTGCTGTATAGAAATACTTACAGAGCACCCAAGAACAATGGAAGTCAACGGGAGAACCCGAGCATTAAACCAGACACCCTATGCTCTGAAGAGGGGAGGGTGGCGGGACTCTAGTTTGGCTTAGGAGTACCTGCTCTGACTCTGTATATAGCTATGTCCATATATGGAGTCAGTGCTTGGGGACACGCAAGTGTATTTAAATCTAATTTAGCCTCTATTTCTGAAAGGTTTCTGGCGGGATTCGAACTCCCAACTTTCTGCATTAGCCACTACACTATAGAGCTACATGACAAGTTACTTTAAAAAAAATGTGCTTCTACTGTATAGGAATACTTACTAGTAGGGATGAGCGAACTCGAACTGTATAGTTCGGGTTCGTACCGAATTTTGGGGTGTCCGTGACACGGACCCGAACCCGGACATTTTCGTAAAAGTCCGGGTTCGGGTTCGGTGTTCGTCGCTTTCTTCGCGCTTTTGTGACGCTTTCTTGGCGCTTTTTGAAAGGCTGCAAAGCAGCCAATCAACAAGCGTCATACTACTTGCCCCAAGAGGCCATCACAGCCATGCCTACTATTGGCATGGCTGTGATTGGCCAGAGCACCATGTGACCCAGCCTCTATTTAAGCTGGAGTCACATAGCGCCGCCCGTCACTCTGCTCTGATTAGCGTAGGGAGAGGTTGCGGCTGCGACAGTAGGGCGAGATTAGGCAGATTAACTCCTCCAAAGGACTTGATTAACTGATCGATCTGCAGCTGTGGATCATTGAGCTGCTGATCCTCAATTGCTCACTGTTTTTAGGCTGCACAGACCGTTTGTCAGTCTCATTTTTCTGGGGTGATCGGCGGCCATTTTGTGTCTTGTGGTGCGCCAGCACAAGCTGCGACCAAGTGCATTTAACCCTCAATGGTGTGGTTGTTTTTTGGCTAAAGCCTACATCAGGGTGAAGCTGTCACACCAAGTGCATTTAACCAGCAATAGTCTGTTCATTTTTTGGCCATATACAAAATCAGGGGCAAGCTGCGCCTGTCACCAAGTGCATTTAACCCTCAATGGTGTGGTTGTTTTTTGGCTAAAGCCTACATCAGGGTGAAGCTGTCACACCAAGTGCATTTAACCAGCAATAGTCTGTTCATTTTTTGGCCATATACAAAATCAGGGGCAAGCTGCGCCTGTCACCAAGTGCATTTAACCCTCAATGGTGTGGTTGTTTTTTGGCTAAAGCCTACATCAGGGTGAAGCTGTCACACCAAGTGCATTTAACCAGCAATAGTCTGTTCATTTTTTGGCCATATACAAAATCAGGGGCAAGCTGCGCCTGTCACCAAGTGCATTTAACCCTCAATGGTGTGGTTGTTTTTTGGCTAAAGCCTACATCAGGGTGAAGCTGTCACACCAAGTGCATTTAACCAGCAATAGTCTGTTCATTTTTTGGCCATATCCCAGTCTAATTCTGTCACTAAATCCATACCGGTCACCCAGCGCCTAAATACTAGGCCTCAAATTTATATCCAGCTAAATCTGTCCCTAGTGCTGTAGCTGGGCGAGTTATTTAGTGTCCGTTCAAGCACATTTCTTGTTCTGGGTTGAAATACAATTCCCAATTTAGCAATTTCATAATTTAGTGGTTCCTGCTATATCAGAGCTATTTGAAATCTATCCCAAAAAGGGTATATAATATTGAAGGTGCACATTGGGTCATTCAGAATAACTTCACACACACCCGCTACTGTGTATTTCCAAGTCTAATTCTGTCACTAAACCCATACCTGTCACCCAGCGCCTAAATACTAGGCCTCAAATTTAAATCCCTCTAAATCTCTCGTTACCCACCGCTGTACTGTTGTTGCTGGGCAAGATATTTAGTGTCCGTCAAAGCACATTTTTTGTTCTGGGTTGAAGTACAATTCCCAATTTAGCAATTTCATAATTTAGTGGTTTCTGCTATATCAGAGCTATTTGAAATCTATCCCTAAAAGGGTATATAATATTGAAGGTGCACATAGGGTCATTCAGAATAACTTCACACACACGCTTCTGTGCATTTCCAAGTCTAATTCTGTCACTAAATCCATACCGGTGACCCAGCGCCTAAATACTAGGCCTCAAATTTAAATCCCTCTAAATCTCTCGTTACCCACCACTGTACTGTTGTTGCTGGGCAAGATATTTAGTGTCCGTCAAAGCACATTTTTTGTTCTGGGTTGAAGTACAATTCCCAATTTAGCAATTTCATAATTTAGTGGTTTCTGCTATATCAGAGCTATTTGAAATCTATCCCTAAAAGGGTATATAATATTGAAGGTGCACATAGGGTCATTCAGAATAACTTCACACACACGCTTCTGTGCATTTCCAAGTCTAATTCTGTCACTAAATCCATACCGGTGACCCAGCGCCTAAATACTAGGCCTCAAATTTAAATCCCTCTAAATCTCTCGTTACCCACCGCTGTACTGTTGTTGCTGGGCAAGATATTTAGTGTCCGTCAAAGCACATTTTTTGTTCTGGGTTGAAGTACAATTCCCAATTTAGCAATTTCATAATTTAGTGGTTTCTGCTATATCAGAGCTATTTGAAATCTATCCCTAAAAGGGTATATAATATTGAAGGTGCACATAGGGTCATTCAGAATAACTTCACACACACGCTTCTGTGCATTTCCAAGTCTAATTCTGTCACTAAATCCATACCGGTGACCCAGCGCCTAAATACTAGGCCTCAAATTTAAATCCCTCTAAATCTCTCGTTACCCACCACTGTACTGTTGTTGCTGGGCAAGATATTTAGTGTCCGTCAAAGCACATTTTTTGTTCTGGGTTGAAGTACAATTCCCAATTTAGCAATTTCATAATTTAGTGGTTCCTGCTATATCAGAGCTATTTGAAATCTATCCCAAAAAGGGTATATAATATTGAAGGTGCACATTGGGTCATTCAGAATAACTTCACACACACCCGCTACTGTGTATTTCCAAGTCTAATTCTGTCACTAAACCCATACCTGTCACCCAGCGCCTAAATACTAGGCCTCAAATTTAAATCCCTCTAAATCTCTCGTTACCCACCGCTGTACTGTTGTTGCTGGGCAAGATATTTAGTGTCCGTCAAAGCACATTTTTTGTTCTGGGTTGAAGTACAATTCCCAATTTAGCAATTTCATAATTTAGTGGTTTCTGCTATATCAGAGCTATTTGAAATCTATCCCTAAAAGGGTATATAATATTGAAGGTGCACATAGGGTCATTCAGAATAACTTCACACACACGCTTCTGTGCATTTCCAAGTCTAATTCTGTCACTAAATCCATACCGGTGACCCAGCGCCTAAATACTAGGCCTCAAATTTAAATCCCTCTAAATCTCTCGTTACCCACCGCTGTACTGTTGTTGCTGGGCAAGATATTTAGTGTCCGTCAAAGCACATTTTTTGTTCTGGGTTGAAGTACAATTCCCAATTTAGCAATTTCATAATTTAGTGGTTTCTGCTATATCAGAGCTATTTGAAATCTATCCCTAAAAGGGTATATAATATTGAAGGTGCACATAGGGTCATTCAGAATAACTTCACACACACGCTTCTGTGCATTTCCAAGTCTAATTCTGTCACTAAATCCATACCGGTGACCCAGCGCCTAAATACTAGGCCTCAAATTTAAATCCCTCTAAATCTCTCGTTACCCACCGCTGTACTGTTGTTGCTGGGCAAGATATTTAGTGTCCGTCAAAGCACATTTTTTGTTCTGGGTTGAAGTACAATTCCCAATTTAGCAATTTCATAATTTAGTGGTTCCTGCTATATCAGAGCTATTTGAAATCTATCCCAAAAAGGGTATATAATATTGAAGGTGCACATTGGGTCATTCAGAATAACTTCACACACACCCGCTACTGTGTATTTCCAAGTCTAATTCTGTCACTAAACCCATACCTGTCACCCAGCGCCTAAATACTAGGCCTCAAATTTAAATCCCTCTAAATCTCTCGTTACCGCTGTACTGTTGTAGCTGGGAAAGTTATTTAGTGCCCGTCAAAGCACATTTTTTGTTCTGGGTTGAAGTACAATTCCCAATTTAGCAATTTCATAATTTAGTGGTTCCTGCTATATCAGAGCTATTTGAAATCTATCCCAAAAAGGGTATATAATATTCAAGGTGCACATTGGGTCATTCAGAATAACTTCACACACACGCTTCTGTGCATTTCCAAGTCTAATTCTGTCACTAAATCCATACCGGTCACCCAGCGCCTAAATACTAGGCCTCAAATTTATATCCCGCTGAATTTGAATACAATACATTGGGCCAAATAATATATTTGTTGTTGTGGTGAACCATAACAATGAGAAAAACATCTAGTAAGGGACGCGGACGTGGACATGGTCGTGGTGGTGTTAGTGGACCCTCTGGTGCTGGGAGAGGACGTGGCCGTTCTGCCACATCCACACGTCCTAGTGTACCAACTACCTCAGGTCCCAGTAGCCGCCAGAATTTACAGCGATATATGGTGGGGCCCAATGCCGTTCTAAGGATGGTAAGGCCTGAGCAGGTACAGGCATTAGTCAATTGGGTGGCCGACAGTGGATCCAGCACGTTCACATTATCTCCCACCCAGTCTTCTGCAGAAAGCGCACAGATGGCGCCTGAAAACCAACCCCATCAGTCTGTCACATCACCCCCATGCATACCAGGGAAACTGTCTCAGCCTCAAGTTATGCAGCAGTCTCTTATGCTGTTTGAAGACTCCGCTGGCAGGGTTTCCCAAGGGCATCCACCTAGCCCTTCCCCAGCGGTGAAAGACATAGAATGCACTGACGCACAACCACTTACAGACGTGGACAAAATTGTTGGTACCCTTTGGTCAATGAAAGAAAAAGTCACAATGGTCACAGAAATAACTTTAATCTGACAAAAGTAATAATAAATTAAAATTCTATAAATGTTAACCAATGAAAGTCAGACATTGTTTTTCAACCATGCTTCAACAGAATTATGTAAAAAAATAAACTCATGAAACAGGCATGGACAAAAATGATGGTACCCCTAGAAAACACAGAACATAATGTGACCAAAGGGACATGTTAATTCAAGGTGTGTCCACTAATTAGCATCACAGGTGTCTACAACCTTGTAATCAGCCATTGGGCCTATATATATGGCTCCAGGTAATCACTGTGTTGTTTGGTGATATGGTGTGTACCACACTCGACATGGACCAGAGGAAGCAAAGGAAAGAGCTGTCTCAAGAGATCAGAAAGAAAATTATAGACAAGCATGTTAAAGGTAAAGGCTATAAGACCATCTCCAAGCAACTAGATGTTCCTGTGAGTACAGTTGCACATATTATTCATAAGTTTAAGATCCATGGGACTGTAGCCAACCTCCCTGGACGTGGCCGCAGGAGGAAAATTGATGACAAATCTAAGAGACGGATAATCCGAATGGTAACAAAAGAGCCTAGAAAGACTTCTAAAGAGATTCAAGGTGAACTTCATGCTCAAGGAACATCAGTGTCAGATCGCACCATCCGTCGTTGTTTGAGCCAAAGTGGACTACATGGGAGACGACCAAGGAGGACACCATTGTTGAAAACGAATCATAAAAAAGCAAGACTGGAATATGCCAAACTACATGTTGACAAGCCACAAAGCTTCTGGGAGAATGTCCTGTGGACAGATGAGACAAAAATCGAAGTTTTTGCCAAGGCACATCAGCTGTATGTTCACAGACGAAAAAATGAAGCATATCAAGAAAAGAACACTGTCCCTACTGTGAAACATGGAGGAGGCTCTGTTATGTTCTGGGGCTGCTTTGCTGCGTCTGGCACAGGGTGTCTTGAATCTGTGCAGGGTACAATGAAATCTCAAGACTATCAAGGAATTCTAGAGAGAAATGTACTAGCCAGTGTCAGAAAGCTTGGTCTCAGTCGCAGGTCATGGGTCTTGCAACAGGACAATGACCCAAAACACACCGCTAAAAACACCCAAGAATGGCTAAGAGGAAAAAATTGGACTATTCTAAAGTGGCCTTCTATGAGCCCTGACCTCAATCCTATTGAGCATCTTTGGAAGGAGCTGAAACATGCAGTCTGGAAAAGGCACCCTTCAAACCGGACACAACTGGAGCAGTTTGCTCATGAGGAGTGGGCCAAAATACCTGCTGAGAGGTGCAGATGTCTCATTGACAGTTACAGGAAGCGTTTGATTGCAGTGATTGCCTCAAAAGGTTGCGCAACAAAATATTAAGTTAGGGGTACCATCATTTTTGTCCATGCCTGTTTCATGAGTTTATTTTTTTACATAATTCTGTTGAAGCATGGTTGAAAAACAATGTCTGACTTTCATTGGTTAACATTTATAGAATTTTAATTTATTATTACTTTTGTCAGATTAAAGTTATTTCTGTGACCATTGTGACTTTTTCTTTCATTGACCAAAGGGTACCAACAATTTTGTCCACGTCTGTATGTTTCCTGATGATGAGGACATGGGAATACCACCTCAGCATGTCTCTGATGATGACGAAACACAGGTGCCAACTGCTGCGTCTTTCTGCAGTGTGCAGACTGAACAGGAGGTCAGGGATCAAGACTGGGTGGAAGACGATGCAGGGGACGATGAGGTCCTAGACCCCACATGGAATGAAGGTCGTGCCACTGACTTTCACAGTTCGGAGGAAGAGGCAGTGGTGAGACCGAGCCAACAGCGTAGCAAAAGAGGGAGCAGTGGGCAAAAGCAGAACACCCGCCGCCAAGAGACTCCGCCTGCTACTGACCGCCGCCATCTGGGACCGAGCACCCCAAAGGCAGCTTCAAGGAGTTCCCTGGCATGGCACTTCTTCAAACAATGTGCTGACGACAAGACCCGAGTGGTTTGCACGCTGTGCCATCAGAGCCTGAAGCGAGGCATTAACGTTCTGAACCTGAGCACAACCTGCATGACCAGGCACCTGCATGCAAAGCATGAACTGCAGTGGAGTAAACACCTTAAAACCAAGGAAGTCACTCAGGCTCCCCCTGCTACCTCTTCTGCTGCTGCCGCCTCGGCCTATTCTGCTGCTGCCGCCTCGGCCTCTTCCTCCGCCTCTGGAGGAACGTTGGCACCTGCCGCCCAGCAAACAGGGGATGTACCACCAACACCACCACCACCACCTCCGTCACCAAGCGTCTCAACCATGTCACACGCCAGCGTTCAGCTCTCCATCTCACAAACATTTGATAGAAAGCGTAAATTCCCACCTAGCCACCCTCGATCCCTGGCCCTGAATGCCAGCATTTCTAAACTACTGGCCTATGAAATGCTGTCATTTAGGCTGGTGGACACAGACAGCTTCAAACAGCTCATGTCGCTTGCTGTCCCACAGTATGTTGTTCCCAGCCGGCACTACTTCTCCAAGAGAGCCGTGCCTTCCCTGCACAACCAAGTATCCGATAAAATCAAGTGTGCACTGCGCAACGCCATCTGTAGCAAGGTCCACCTAACCACAGATACGTGGACCAGTAAGCACGGCCAGGGACGCTATATCTCCCTAACTGCACACTGGGTAAATGTAGTGGCAGCTGGGCCCCAGGCGGAGAGCTGTTTGGCGCACGTCCTGCCGCCGCCAAGGATCGCAGGGCAACATTCTTTGCCTCCTGTTGCCACCTCCTCCTTCTCGGCTTCCTCCTCCTCTTCTTCCACCTGCTCATCCAGTCAGCCACACACCTTCACCACCAACTTCAGCACAGCCCGGGGTAAACGTCAGCAGGCCATTCTGAAACTCATATGTTTGGGGGACAGGCCCCACACCGCACAGGAGTTGTGGCGGGGTATTGAACAACAGACCGACGAGTGGTTGCTGCCGGTGAGCCTCAAGCCCGGCCTGGTGGTGTGTGATAATGGGCGAAATCTCGTTGCAGCTCTGGGACTAGCCAATTTGACGCACATCCCTTGCTTGGCGCATGTGCTGAATTTGGTGGTGCAGAAGTTCATTCACAACTACCCCGACATGTCAGAGCTGCTGCATAAAGTGCGGGCCGTCTGTTCGCGCTTCCGGCGTTCACATCCTGCCGCTGCTCGCCTGTCTGCGCTACAGCGTAACTTCGGCCTTCCCGCTCACCGCCTCATATGCGACGTGCCCACCAGGTGGAACTCCACCTTGCACATGCTGGACAGACTGTGCGAGCAGCAGCAGGCCATAGTGGAGTTTCAGCTGCAGCACGCACGGGTCAGTCGCACTACAGAACAGCACCACTTCACCACCAATGACTGGGCCTCCATGCGAGACCTGTGTGCCCTGTTGCGCTGTTTCGAGTACTCCACCAACATGGCCAGTGGCGATGACACCGTTATCAGCGTTACAATACCACTTCTATGTCTCCTTGAGAAAACACTTAGGGCGATGATGGAACAGGAGGTGGCCCAGGAGGAGGAGGAGGAGGATGAGGAATAGGGGTCATTTTTAGCACTTTCAGGCCAGTCTCTTCGAAGTGACTCAGAGGGAGGTTTTTTGCAACAGCAGAGGCCAGGTACAAATGTGGCCAGCCAGGGCCCACTACTGGAGGACGAGGAGGACGAGGATGAGGAGGAGGTGGAGGAGGATGAGGATGAAGCATGGTCACAGCGGGGTGGCACCCAACGCAGCTCGGGTCCATCACTGGTGCGTGGCTGGGGGGAAAGGCAGGACGATGACGATACGCCTCCCACAGAGGACAGCTTGTCCTTACCCCTGGGCAGCCTGGCACACATGAGCGACTACATGCTGCAGTGCCTGCGCAACGACAGCAGAGTTGCCCACATTTTAACCTGTGCGGACTACTGGGTTGCCACCCTGCTGGATCCACGCTACAAAGACAATGTGCCCACCTTACTTCCTGCACTGGAGCGTGATAGGAAGATGCGCGAGTACAAGCGCACGTTGGTAGACGCGCTACTGAGAGCATTCCCAAATGTCACAGGGGAACAAGTGGAAGCCCAAGGCCAAGGCAGAGGAGGAGCAAGAGGTCGCCAAGGCAGCTGTGTCACGGCCAGCTCCTCTGAGGGCAGGGTTAGCATGGCAGAGATGTGGAAAACTTTTGTCAACACGCCACAGCTAACTGCACCACCACCTGATACGCAACGTGTTAGCAGGAGGCAACATTTCACTAACATGGTGGAACAGTACGTGTGCACACCCCTCCACGTACTGACTGATGGTTCGGCCCCATTCAACTTCTGGGTCTCTAAATTGTCCACGTGGCCAGAGCTAGCCTTTTATGCCTTGGAGGTGCTGGCCTGCCCGGCAGCCAGCGTTTTGTCTGAACGTGTATTCAGCACGGCAGGGGGCGTCATTACAGACAAACGCAGCCGCCTGTCTACAGCCAATGTGGACAAGCTGACGTTCATAAAAATGAACCAGGCATGGATCCCACAGGACCTGTCCGTCCCTTGTCCAGATTAGACATTAACTACCTCCCCATAACCATATATTATTGGACTCCAGGGCACTTCCTCATTCAATCCTATTTTTATTTTCATTTTACCATTATATTGCGATGCTACCCAAAGTTGAATGAACCTCTCCTCTGCCTGTGTGCTAGGCCTAAATATATGCCAATGGACTGTTGCAGTGGTGGCTGACATGAAGCCTGATTCTCTGCTATGACATGCAGACTAATTCTCTGCTGACATGAAGCCAGATTGTCTGTTACGGGACCTCTCTCCTCTGCCTGGGTGCTGGGCCTAAATTTATGACAATGGACTGTTGCAGTGGTGGCTGACGTGAAGCCTGATTCTCTGCTATGACATGCAGACTGATTCTCTGCTGACATGAAGCCAGATCGTCTGTTACGGGACCTCTCTGCTCTGCCTGTGTGCTAGGCCTAAATATATGCCAATGGACTGTTGCAGTGGTGGGTGACGTGAAGCCTCATTCTCTGCTATGACATGCAGACTGATTCTCTGCTGACATGAAGCCAGATTGTCTGTTACGGGACCTCTCTGCTCTGCCTGTGTGCTAGGCCTAAATATATGCCAATGGACTGTTGCAGTGGTGGGTGACGTGAAGCCTCATTCTCTGCTATGACATGCAGACTGATTCTCTGCTGTCATGAAGCCAGATTGTCTGTTACGGGACCTCTCTGCTCTGCCTGTGTGCTAGGCCTAAATATATGCCAATGGACTGTTGCAGTGGTGGGTGACGTGAAGCCTCATTCTCTGCTATGACATGCAGACTGATTCTCTGCTGACATGAAGCCAGATTGTCTGTTACGGGACCTCTCTGCTCTGCCTGTGTGCTAGGCCTAAATATATGCCAATGGACTGTTGCAGTGGTGGGTGACGTGAAGCCTCATTCTCTGCTATGACATGCAGACTGATTCTCTGCTGTCATGAAGCCAGATTGTCTGTTACGGGACCTCTCTGCTCTGCCTGTGTGCTAGGCCTAAATATATGCCAATGGACTGTTGCAGTGGTGGGTGACGTGAAGCCTCATTCTCTGCTATGACATGCAGACTGATTCTCTGCTGACATGAAGCCAGATTGTCTGTTACGGGACCTCTCTGCTCTGCCTGTGTGCTAGGCCTAAATATATGCCAATGGACTGTTGCAGTGGTGGGTGACGTGAAGCCTCATTCTCTGCTATGACATGCAGACTGATTCTCTGCTGACATGAAGCCAGATTCTCTGTTACGGGACCTCTCTCCTCTGCCTGTGTGTGTGCTGGGCCTAAATATATGCCAATGGACTGTTGCAGTGGTGGCTGACGTGAAGCCTCATTCTCTGCTATGACATGCAGACTGATTCTCTGCTGACATGAAGCCAGATTCTCTGTTACGGGACCTCTCTCCTCTGCCTGTGTGTGTGCTGGGCCTAAATATATGCCAATGGACTGTTGCAGTGGTGGCTGACGTGAAGCCTCATTCTCTGCTATGACATGCAGACTGATTCTCTGCTGACATGAAGCCAGATTCTCTGTTACGGGACCTCTCTCCTCTGCCTGTGTGTGTGCTGGGCCTAAATATATGCCAATGGACTGTTGCAGTGGTGGCTGACGTGAAGCCTCATTCTCTGCTATGACATGCAGACTAATTCTCTGCTGACATGAAGACAGATTCTCTGTTACGGGACCTCCCTCCTCTGCCTGGGTGCTGGGCCTAAATATATGCCAATGGACTGTTGCAGTGGTGGCTGACGTGAAGCCTCATTCTCTGCTATGACATGCAGACTGATTCTCTGCTGACATGAAGCCAGATTCTCTGTTACGGGACCTCTCTCCTCTGCCTGTGTGTGTGCTGGGCCTAAATATATGCCAATGGACTGTTGCAGTGGTGGCTGACGTGAAGCCTCATTCTCTGCTATGACATGCAGACTGATTCTCTGCTGACATGAAGCCAGATTCTCTGTTACGGGACCTCTCTCCTCTGCCTGTGTGTGTGCTGGGCCTAAATATATGCCAATGGACTGTTGCAGTGGTGGCTGACGTGAAGCCTCATTCTCTGCTATGACATGCAGACTAATTCTCTGCTGACATGAAGACAGATTCTCTGTTACGGGACCTCCCTCCTCTGCCTGGGTGCTGGGCCTAAATATATGCCAATGGACTGTTGCAGTGGTGGCTGACGTGAAGCCTCATTCTCTGCTATGACATACAGACTGATTCTCTGCTGACATGAAGACAGATTCTCTGTTACGGGACCTCTCTCCTCTGCCTGTGTGCTAGGCCTAAATATATGCCAATGGACTGTTGCAGTGGTGGGTGACGTGAAGCCTCATTCTCTGCTATGACATGCAGACTGATTCTCTGCTGTCATGAAGCCAGATTGTCTGTTACGGGACCTCTCTGCTCTGCCTGTGTGCTAGGCCTAAATATATGCCAATGGACTGTTGCAGTGGTGGGTGACGTGAAGCCTCATTCTCTGCTATGACATGCAGACTAATTCTCTGCTGACATGAAGACAGATTCTCTGTTACGGGACCTCTCTCCTCTGCCTGTGTGTGTGCTGGGCCTAAATATATGCCAATGGACTGTTGCAGTGGTGGCTGACGTGAAGCCTCATTCTCTGCTATGACATGCAGACTGATTCTCTGCTGACATGAAGCCAGATTCTCTGTTACGGGACCTCTCTCCTCTGCCTGTGTGCTAGGCCTAAATATATGCCAATGGACTGTTGCAGTGGTGGCTGACGTGAAGCCTCATTCTCTGCTATGACATGCAGACTAATTCTCTGCTGACATGAAGACAGATTCTCTGTTACGGGACCTCTCTCCTCTGCCTGGGTGCCGGGGCCTAAATATCTGAGAATGGACTGTTCCAGTGGTGGGTGACGGGAAGCCAGATTCTCTGCTATGGAACCTCTCTCCAATTGATTTTGGTTAATTTTTATTTATTTAATTTTTATTTTAATTAATTTCCCTATCCACATTTGTTTGCAGGGGATTTACCTACATGTTGCTGCCTTTTGCAGCCCTCTAGCCCTTTCCTGGGCTGTTTTACAGCCGTTTTAGTGCCGAAAAGTTCGGGTCCCCATTGACTTCAATGGGGTTCGGGTTCGGGACGAAGTTCGGATCGGGTTCGGATCCCGAACCCGAACATTTCCGGGATGTTCGGCCGAACTTCTCGAACCCGAACATCCAGGTGTTCGCTCAACTCTACTTACTAGTAGTAAGTATTCCTATACTGCAGAATTCTCATATTTATTTATTTATTTTATTTTTTAGTAACTGGCCATGCAGCTTTATAGTGTAGTGGTTAACATTCTTGGCTGTAATGTAGAAGGTTGTGAGTTCAAATTCCACCAGAAACTTTTCAGAAATAAACGCTAAATTAGATTTAAATACACTGACTCAACATAGCGATGCTCAAGTCGAACTGGTGTTTGCATGCTCGCCCAACACTAATAAGTGCATTGCTAAGCAATAGCATGTAAAAAGGGTCAAATAATGTCACCAGGTTAGCGATATATCAACATCCAAAGGGATTGTTCATGAGATGTATATATAGTAGGGATTGATGGTAGATGTGTGCAGAAGCATATGGGGCACAGACCATTGACTCAAAGAGACCCAGATATTTCACCATGATTGTCTCTATCAGTTCAGCAAGCAATCATAATGCAAAGTACCTGAATATAACTGATAATCTTTTCATGCTTCTTAGTATGAAACTACCCAGTAGGTTGACAGTAGTACATTACAGTACCATGGAATATAAATTGTCCATTACCTGTTGGCAAGTAAGCTATGACCAGAAGCATATACCCATGTTTATACAGTAGGCGCATAACTGGTGATCCATAGAATTCATGTAGTCCTTAGTGTCTACTGAACTATGCAAAGTACTCCCAATATCTTGTGTTACATGCAAATTCCTGGGCCACTGAGTTCTAACTTCATAATAACTAAAGATGAGCGAAGTTTTGAAAAATTTGATGCAGAAGCTTCACTGAATTTTGAAGAAATTTGATTAGTTACTAATTAGTTTGTCATAAATTGTTATGTTAAAACCCTATTCAGCCTGTCCATCAATGGGACCATTTTTAACAGCCATTTAGACAGAAGTGCACCCATCTAACAACGTCATCACGCTGCGCTGAGCGTGATGACGTCACCACATGATCATGCTGGGAGCACACATTGACGTCATCGTCACACCCATCGCAGATCCATCAGCAGGTCTTTTCGACTCCAGAGTGAAGCTGACTGCCTCTGCGGAAGCAGGCGGATGAGGTGAATATTATTTTTCTTTCGTTCTTTCTAAGACAATTCTAGCCAACATTTTAGTAAAAATGATGCGTTACCATGAAGTGCAAGGAAATTCGACTTTGTGGCAAATTTTTCCTAAACTTCGGATCCAATTCCGCTTCAGATGCTTCGATTCCCAGAACACAAATAATCACACATGTGTACCAAAATCTGCATCAAGGTATTAAAAATCCCTGAATTTTCTTTAGCAAGCATCAGTGACCCCTAATTCAAAGTTCTTATAATTAAGTAACTGCTATGAGCAACTAGTTTTAGCACCTCCAGGAGACGTCACCTGTAGCTCAACAGAGTTATGTGTCCATGTGTTGTCCATCATTGATTCATGCTCCAGATTGGCGTCCAGTCTGGAGCTCAGGCACATAATTTTATTATATACTTCTGTGTTGCACAAAGCCATAATACAATGGGCATCATCTTCTATGGGCTCAGACTGTAGGTCAATGTTCCTCACATTTTACAAGCAGTCACATAGAAGCACTAAATTACAGCAAGGGTAGATTCTGTAATGAGGACCTGTAGGTACTTCAAGTGCCACCTTCAGGACTCTGGCTGTAGCTGTATGGCATCTATATGACCCTTAGGCAAAAAAGTACATAGATGGGCTGAAGCAAAAAGAAAATGCTCAGAATTCCCTTCTATAAATATGTTGGGTTTGGCATCCGGATGTTGATTTTGTTGGGCAGATGCTGTTGGCCGTACATTCCCCCTGCAGTGACCACTAGAGGGGAAATGCAGTATGACACTTGGCTAATCATGTAATATACTGTACGTATGAACATCTGTGTTAGTGGCTGTCAACCCTAGCTTGATAATGCCCATATGCCCTGTTGTTGATAGAAGACCCCTTTAAGGAAACATACACTGCAAATGTAATTTGGAGACCATAGTATCATAAATTATTTTATTCTATATTATGATTATGCACATTACCATTCTTCTAGATGCATAACTTAACCAGGGAGATATTTCATGGTTTTCTTTTAACAAAACTCCTGTCTAAATTATTGCAGCACATTCCTTAAAGGGGTTCTCCGGGAATTAAGAAAATGAAAATACTTAAAAATTACTTCATTATAAATATATATCCAAACACCTTTCATTAGTTATAGTGGCTCGTTTTGCCTGTGGAGCGATCGTTAGGAAAAATTAAATGGCCGCCATGCTACTATTCCACACAAAACCTATCCTAATTACACAGGAGGACAAGAGCTGCGTCATCTTTCTCACTTACTTCTCAGGGATTATTATCCTGAATACAGCTGATACCATCTTCAGATGAATCTCTGTAGGAATGGAGTTCATTAGGAGACATGAAGTACAGAGAGGAGGTGGGGGTGTAGATAATGAGCAGCAGCACTTGTATGCAGTCTCCATTACCACAGTCTGTCCTGTCCGTCCTCTCTGTACTTGATGTCTCCTCCATTTCTACAGAGATTCAGATGAAGATCTTATCATCTGTATTCAGGATCATAATCCCCGACAGGCAGAGCAGAGAGGAGGATGAGGCAGCACTATAACTTATTGTGGTGAAGTAACTTGTGAAGTAAATCGTGTGTGATTAGGACAGGTTTTGTGTGTGCTAATAGGACGGCGGACATTTTATTTCTTCTAATTTTTGCTCCCTAGCAGGGGCGTTGCTAGAGTCTGAAGAGATCCGGGGCATGAGCCTATGTGAAGCCACTCCACCACCCCATGAAGCCACACCCTCATCACCACCAGGGGGGGGGGCCTTCACAGTAGTTATTAACCCCTTTCAGCAGGCCCCCTTCAGTGAATGGGGTTAATAACTACAGTGAAGGGCCTAGCCATCTGGGCAACCCCACAGATCATCCATAACAGTGCCATCCACAGATCCCCCATAAGTGTCATCCACAGATCCCCCATAAGTGTCATCCACAGATCCCCATAAGTGTCATCCACAGATCCCCCATCAGTGTCATCCACAGATTCCCCATTAGTGTCATCCACAGATTCCCCATCAGTGTCATCCACAGATCCCCATCAGTGTCATCCGCAGATCCCCCATAAGTATCATCCACCACAGATCCCCCATAAATGTCATCCACAGATCCCCCATGAATGCCATCCACAGATCCCCATAAGTGTCATCCACAGATCCCCATCAGTGTCATCCACAGATCCCCATCAGTGTCATCCACAGATCCCCATCAGTGTCATCCACAGATCCCCCAAAAATGTCATCCACAGATCCCCCAAAAATGTCATCCACAGATCGCCTGTGCGAGATTACACAGAGGCAAGTGAAGTGAATAAATTAGCTAGGAGGCGGCGCCGCGGGCCCCCACCGGCCCTGCATTCGGGGCACTGGACAAAACATCCGGGGATCCAGCCCCGAATGTTTTGACCTAATGATGCCCCTGCTCCCTAGACAAAATGAACTATTATAGCTAATAAAATGTATTTGGGAATATATTTATACTAAAGTAATAATTAAGTATTTTCATTTTCTTCATTCCCGGAGAACCCCTTTAATGGACTTAACACAAATATCATCATATTTATTGCAGAATTAGCTGTACTAAGAGTCTCCCAGCTGAAAGCATTGCTTTTGCTTCAATCAATAGCTGCTAATGTCATAAAAACAGTTTGACTTCTCTATGATAAAGAGGTGTTTCCAGCTAATGCAGCATAATTAACAACACAAACAGGAATATTAAAATGTGCACTTGAAATCAAACTCATTGTTAAAGAGTTGAGCGATGAAAAGATAGAATGGGAATTAATACGTTGCTCCCTGGGATTGTGCCTGCTAGAGATAAGGTGAAGGTTTACTGAGAGCTAACACACAGCAGGGGCACCTGCGCCGATTACAAGGGGTAAAACACTCACTAAATTATTCACATAGGTTATTGTAATAAATCACTCGCTACCAAAGAGACTGTTGGCTCACAATGTAAATCACTTGCTCTGTTTCTGTTGCTTCCCAGATCTTCCCCTCTGGCTGACTCAGCACAGCGGTCCTGTTCCTGACCACTTTATGACTCACATATATCACAACCTATATTACAGTGTATGACATAAAGGGAATCATATAGAGCCAACAAAAGCCTTTCAATGGATTAATGGAAGCATGAACCTAGTGCAATTTATTAAATTGTTTACACTTACATTCAACCCACAGTGTGAATATAAAGGTTTATGGTAATGTGGTTAACCCTTAGTGAAAAAAAAGTTGTATGTTAACCGATCCATAGGCGGCAGTGCTTCGATGAGGTGGTCATATCTACATTGTACTGTGCACAGCTCGCATTTTTATACAAAGCTAGAGATCATTTAGCCCAGTCATGGGAATCTGTCGCTTTCTCATTTTTAAAGGAGTTTTCAAGGAGTTCAATATTTATAGATCATCAATATCTGATCTCGGCCACGGCACTCACCAAGGCCAGTGAAGTCACGTTCATTAGTCACATGGCCTATTTGCAGCTCATTCCTATCCAAGTGAATGAGCCTGGGCTGATGTACCAACGGCAGCCACTATAGAGTTAATGATGCTGTGCTTGAAATGCTGTGAGAAGGCCATAATGCTCACCAAAGTGCTGCAGCCTCTTTAAACAGCTGGTCTGCGATGGTGACAGGAGTTACAGCATACCAAGCACAGCACCATACATTGTATAGTGGCTGTGCTTGGTATTGAAGCCCTGGTCCATTCACTTGAGTTGCAAATAGGACAAGTGAATAATAAATATGGCCTAGCAAGAGGTTGCATCACTAACCAGAGCACTCGAGGCTCTTTTAATAGCTGATTGGCAGGAGTGCTGGAGGTTGCACCTTTACTGATCAGGTATTGTTGACATATCCTGAGGATAGGCCATCAATATTGAACTCCTGGAAAACCCCTTTAACCCCTTAAAGGGGTTTTACAGTTTGTTTTAACTGATGATCTCATGCTGCATAAAATTAGCCCCTACCTAAGACAATCGCCCCAAAAATAAAAAATACTATGGCTCTCAGACTATGGAGACACTAAAACATATTTTTTTTTGTTTCAAAAATGCTATTGAGTAAAATTTAAAAAGTATACATATTAGGTATCGCCACATCCATAAGAACCTGCTGTATTAAAAATATCACATGACCTAACCCCTCAGATGAACACCATAAAAAATGAAAAATAAAAACGGTGTTAAAAAAGCAATTTTTTTATCATCTTACATCACAAAAAGTGTAATAGCAAGCGATCAAAAAGTCATATGCACCCTAAAATAGTGCCAATCAAACCGTCATCTCATCCCACAAAAATTATACCCTACCTAAGACAATCGCCCCCAAAAAATAAAAAAAACTATGGCTCTCAGACTATGGAGACACTAAAAGGATTTTTTTTTTTTTTTAAAAATGATATTATTGTATAAAACTTAAATAAATACAAAAAGTAGACATATTAGGTATCACCTCATCAGTAAGAACCTGCTCTATAAAAATATCACACGACCTAACCCCTTAGGTGAACACTGTAAAAAAATAAAAATAAAAAGTGTGTCAAAGACATTTTGTGTCACCTTACATTACAAAAAGTGTAATACAAAGTGATCAACAAGTCATACGCACCCCACAATAGTACCAGTCAAACTGTCATCTCATACTGAAAAAAATTAGCCCCTACATAAGACAGTCACCCCCCCCCCCCCCCCCAAAAAAAACAAAACAAAAAAAAACGATAGCTTTCAGAAAGTGGAGACGCGCAAAATATTTTTTTTTCAAAAATGCTTTATCATGTAAAACTGAAACAAACATATTTGGTATTGTCTGTCACATCCGTAGCAACCTGCTCTATAAAAATACCACATGATCTAACCTGTCAAATGAACGTTGTAAATAATAAAAAATAAAAACTTTGCCAAAACAGCTATTTTTTGTTACCTTGCCTCACAAAAAGTATAATATGGAGCAACAAAAAACCATATGTACCCTAAAATAGTACCAACAAAACTGCCACCATATCCCGTAGTTTTCAAAATGGGGTCATTTTTTGGAGTTTCTACTCTAGGGGTGCATCAGGGGGCTTCAAATGGGACATGGTGTCATAAAACCAGTCCAACAAAATCTGCCTTCCATAAACCATTGGTGTTCCTTTCCTTCTGTGCCCTGCCATGTGCCTGTACAGCAGTTAATGATCATAAATTGGGTGTTTCTGTAAACTACAGAATCAGGGCAATAAATATTGAGTTTTGTTTGGCTGCTAACCCTTGCTTTGTTAGTGTAAAAAATTGATTGATTAAAATGGAAAATCTGCCAAAAAAGTGAAATTCTGAAACCTCATCTCCATTTTCCATTAATTCCTGTGGAACACCTAAAGGGTTAACAAACTTTGTAAAATCATTTTTGAATATCTTGAGGGTGTAGTTTCTAAAATGGGGTCATTTTTGGGTGGTTTCTATTATGTAGAACCGGTCCTTAAAAGGTGGGTTTGGGAAATTTTCAGAAAAATTTCAAGATTTGCTTCTAAACTTCTAAGTCTTCTAACGTCCCCAAAAAATTAAATGGCATTCACAAAATTATCCAAACATGAAGTAGATATATGGGGAATGTGAAGTAATAACTATTTTTGGAGGTATTACTATCTATTATAAAAGTAAAGAAATTGAAATTTGGAAATTTGCAAAGGTCATGTGATATTTTTATAGAGCAGGTTCTTACAGATGTTGCGATACCTAATATGTCTTTTTTTCATTTATGTAAGTTTTACACAATGATATAATTTTTTAAACAAAAAAAAAACATGTTTTAGTATCTCCTGACGAAGCCGTTGAGGTGAAATGCGCGTCAAGGTTTTGCGCTTGGGGCCTCTTTACCTCTACTGGTCAGATCATGTCTTCAGGTATGTCCCTGGTTAGATGTGTCTATTAAGATACTGCTATGCCACAGTGTTCATATTAGGCCTATGATATATATTGAGGCTATTAACTCTCACTTTATCAATATACACTGTTGTTCATGGTTACTGGGGGCTTATGCTGTGGATCTCACATTGTCTGGTGATTATTATCTAATAAATTGTGCCATACAAAATATTCTTCTACAGGGGTGGGTGATATGTACTATCACCATAGTTGTGCATATACTCTTCTAATTAAGAGACGCATTACCAGTTATTGTGAGACACAGTGTATGGCCTGGTATCCAGAAAGTGCTATTATAGCCCTGCGGAGGTACATGGTTGTCCATTGAGGTGTTGCCCTTTGCTTCTCTGTATATCCTTTTCCAGCTTGAGTTTTTTTCTTCCATATTTTTATATATATTATTACTAAAGTTGATATTATTTTTGATAATTAGTTCCACTGGCTTTTTTGTTAGTATCTGTATATTCTGAGAGCCATAGTTTTTTCAGTTTTGGGGGGCAATTTGTGCTGTAAGGTGACAAAAAATGGCTTTTTTGGCACCGTTTTTTTTTTACAGTGTTCAACTGAGGGGTTAGGTCATGTGGTATTTTTATAGAGCAGGTTGTTACGTATGTGGCGATACCTAATATGTATACTTACGTTTTACACAATAACAGCATTTTTAAACCCAAAAAATCATGTTTTAGGGTCTCCATAGTCTGAGTATTATAGTTTATTTTTATTTTTTGGGTGATTGTGTTAGTTAGGGTATCATTTTTAGCGGGATGAGGTGATGGTTAGATTGATACTATTTTGGGGGGCATACGCCTTTTTGATCGCTTGGTGTTGTACTTTTAATGATGTAAGGTGACAAAAAAATTTAGCACAGTTTTAATTTAATTTTTTTGACGGTGTTCATTTCAGGGGTTAGGTCATGTGATATTTTTATATTTTATATTTTTTTAAATTTTGTTTTTTACTTTATTTTGGGAAAAGGACACAACTTAATTTGTTTTTGTTAAACTTTATTTTTTTTACACTTTATTTTTTTTCCCACTCTGGGACTTTAACTTTTTGGGGGTCTGATCTTCTGTACAATGCATCACAATACTTCTGTATTGTGATGCATTGGCTGTAAGTGTATTACACACTGTAATACACTTACAGCCTGTTTGCCTGTGAGATCCAGCAGGCTCGATCTCACAGGCGCTCCCGGAAGGCAGCCACGAGGCTTAAGGAAGCCCCGATACCCGCAAGGAAATCGCTGGTGCCATGGTCAGCGCTGACCGCGGCATATCAAGGGTTAATGCGCCGGCATTGGTGATTTCACCGATGTTGGCACATGAAGCAGGGGTCCGGCTATCAGTGACTGCCGGACCTCTGCCGCAGATCTGGCGGGCGCATCTCCTGCACCCGCCCAATCACAGCGCCATACATGTACAGCGCTGGTCCTTAAGTCACGGACATCTGTGCCGTACATATACGGCGCGGGTCCTCTACGGGCTAAGGTCTCACATAGGGTGTTCCATTTAAAAAAAAAGAAAGTATTTTATTTTGATGTGCATGGGCATGTAAGGTCTTTTTTTTTTGTTGGTCGTGGATTTCCACTACTGACTGTTTTTGAAGGGACATGCAGTTCTATAAAAAAAATGAGAACACTGTTGCAATGGGTGTCAGTATATATCCCATTCCAAAATATCAAAAGTGACTTAACCTCATTCGCTCTCTATGGATGAGGGGCAGAAAATAAACAGTTGCCATAGTAGCTGAATGGGTTTGGTATTTTGTGTCCCTTGGTTACTGTATATTACTAATACATTACTCTGGGAAAAGTGCCATAAAGACACATATTGAACCACTCACTTTCAAATTAAGTAAAAGAGACATTATAAGATTATTGCACATAATATAGGCTAACATATCACAAGCGGCCACCGCATCACATCAAGAAATGGGAAAGGATATAAAATCTCGGTTAGAATAGAAATCTTGAGCCAGAGAAATTATTTATTTTTCCACAAAAGGTTTAAGGGAGCATTTCTGAGCCTTTAACTAATTTCTGAGCCCTTAGAACTTTCTCTCCTACAAAATAAAAAAATAACGTAAAAAAATGGAAAGGTTGTGTCTACATGCTCGAGTGGTTCATTACATTTTTCAAGTCTAGGTAACAGACAAATATATCTCTTAATTACGTCCAATCCTGTTAATATTATGAACGCACTGTAAGCTGAGGCCACAAGAAAATCCTTCAGCTACTATGTGAAGTAAAATGCCATTTAATTTTTAAATCTTGTAATGGAGAAATAATTCATATCTCTCAACGGGCAGTAGATCTAAGCCGGTGCTAGCTCTGAGTCTGTGATATTATCTATAGAGCACTTGAAGTATCGTAAAGGTTGAAATGTGACGAGATTCATAGCTTTTCTCAGAGGTTCTCTATTGATGCATCTTCAAAAATATTTGTCCATTAAAGGGGACCATTCACCTATGATAAGGATCCAATTTTGTTAATGGCAGTTTTCAATAAGCATAAACGGTTCTTCTTGAAAATATGAGAGCCGTAGTACTGGATTATATCTAATCAGTTTTTACAAAAATTTAAAAGGGTTTTATGAGTTGAAGAGGCTCACAAGCAAAATTATGGGTGTACTACTCTATCACTATATATCACTGCAAAGATTTGACACAAAAAAAAAAGCTTTATTAAAGCAAATGTTTTAAAATGGGCAAATACCACCCAATGAGATCCATTATCAAGGAGTTAACTATGGAACCAACCAATATAGGACAGATTTTCCCTCCTCCTCAATTGCAATTAACCCTCAAGTTTGATAGAGTTAAGTTTAGTGATCGTCAGCCTTCTTGTTAAAACACACGTGCTGTGCTAGACTGCGGACCTATCGGTCACTACTAGAGATGCCGCGACTCGCGAACATAACATTTTCCGTTCGCAAGTAGCGAACGTGAATTTTCTCAAATGTTTGCGAACTTCAATTGTCAGGCGAATTCTAAAACCCACAGGGACTCTTTCTGGCCACAATAGTGATGGAAAAATTGCTTCAAGGGGACTAACCTGGACTGTGGCATGCCGGAGGGGGATCCATGGCAAAACTCCCATGGAAAATTACGTATTTGACGCAGAGTCAGGTTTTAATCCGTAAAGGGCATAAATCACCTAACATTCCTAAATTGTTTGGAATAACGTGCTTTAAAACATCCAGTGTGTGTATACGATCAGGTATGATGTTGTATCGATCAGGTAGTGCAAGGGTTACGCCCGCTTCACAGTGACAGAACAAACTCCCCGTTTAACGCACCGCAAACAACCGTAAACAGTCCATTTGCACAACCACAAACTCCCCATTTGCACAAGGTTGGATACCAAGCTAGCCATGTCCTGTTCCTTGTCCTCACTGACGTCATTGAAGGTCTCTTCCTCCACCCAACCACGTACAACACCAAGGGTCCCCAAAAGGTGACAACAAGCCCCCTGGGACGCCTGCTGTGGTTGGTCTTCCACCTCCTCAAAGACACCTTCCTCCTCTGACTCCTCTTCTTCAGACTCCTCTCTGTGCTTTGCCGCAGGTCCAGCAATTGACGACGACAAGGCTGCTTCTGGTGGTGATGGTGACCACAACTCTTCCTCTTCATGCTCATCTATGGCCTGATCCAGCACTCTTCGCAGGGCACGCTCCAGAAAAAACGAATATGGGATGAGGTCGATGATGTTGCCTTGGGTTTGACTGACCAGGTTTGTCACCTCCGCAAAAGGACGCATGAGCCTACAGGCATTGCGCATGAGCATCCAGTAACGTGGCAAAAAAATTCCCAGCTCCGCAGAGGCTGTCCTAGCACCCCGGTCATACAAATACTTGTTGTTGGAGCAGGCGGTCGAACATTAGGAGTGTTGAATTCCAACGTGTCAGGCTGTCCCAAATCAAGCGCCTGACTGGCATGTTGTTTTGGCGCTGAATGTCTGAAAAGTGAGCCATGGCCGTGTAGGAACGCCTGAAATGGCCACATACCTTCCTGGCCTGCTTGAGGACGTCCTGTAAGCCTGGGTACTTAGACACAAAGCATTGTACGATGAGATTCAACACATGTGCCATGCACGGGACATGTGACAACTTGCCCAAATTCAATGCCGCCAACAAATTGCTTCCATTGTCACACACCACTTTCCCGATCTCCAGTTGGTGCTGATCCACCTGTGCGTTCAGGGCGGACAGGAGTGCTGGTCCGGTGTGGCTCTCTGCTTTCAAGCAAGTCAACCCCAAGACAGCGTGACACTGTCGGATCCGGGATGTGGAATAGCCACTGGGGAGCTGGGGGTGTGCAGTTGATGTGGAGCAAGACACAGCAGCAGAAGAGGACTCAGCCGAGGAGGTTAGCGAAGAGGATGGAGTAGGAGGAGTAGAGGAGGTGGCAGCAGGCCTGTCTGCAAGTCATGGCGGTGTCACCAACTCCTCTGCAGAGCCACGCATTCCATGCTTGGCAGCCGTCAGCAGGTTTACCCAATGCGCAGTGTAGGTGATATACCTGCCCTGACCATGCTTTGCAGACTAGGTATCAGTGGTCAGATGGACCCTTGCCCCAAAACTGTGTGCCAGACATGCCATGACTTCCTTTTGCACAATAGAGTACAGGTTGGGGATTGCCTTTTGTGAAAATAAATTTCGGCCGGGTACCTTATGGCTACAAATTTTTTTAAGGCCTCAGACTCCACCAGCTTGTATGGTAAAAGCTGGCGAGCTAAGAGTTCCACAAGCCAGCTGTCAGACGCCGGTCAAGGGGGTGACTCTGTGACATTGGCTTCTTACGCTCAAACATGTCCTTAACAGACACCTGACTGTGGGCAGATGAGCAGGAACTGCTCAAGGCGAGAGACGGAGTGGCGGATGGTTGAGAGGGGGCAAGGAGGACAGCAGTGGTTTACGTGGCTGAAGATGCTGGACCAGGAGGAGGATGGTGGCTTTGAGCTTGTGTGCTGCTTCTACTCATCATTATGTGTTGATCCCATAGGCGTTTGTGATGTGCGATCATGTGCCTTCACAAAGCAGTTGTATCTAGGTGGGTGTTGGATTTCCCACGACTCAGTTTCTTTTGGCACAGGTTGCAAATGGCATCGCTGTTGTCAGAGGCAGACACACAAAAAAAATGCCACACTGCTGAGCTCTGCAATGACGGCATTCTGGTGGTGGCAACAGCATGCGTTGATTGGCGTGCTGTCTGGCTGACCCCGGGTGCCGATACATGCTGTCTGACTGTGCCACTAGCTCCTTGCGATGACCCCCCCCTGCTTCCATCTCATCTCCTCCTCCTCTCTGTCTCCCCATCTGAACTTTCCCCCCATTTCTTCTTCTCTTCGAGCGGGCACCCACGTAACATCCACGGACACATCGTCATCATCAACCGCTTCACTTGTATCTGACAACTCAGCAAAGGAAGCAGCAGCGGGTACAACATCATCATCATCACACCGTACGTCCATGTGTGTAATGCTGCCTGACTGAGACATATCCCTGTTATCTACATCCTCTTGCAATACAGGTTGCGCATCACTCATTTGTTCTAACTGATGTGTAAATAACTCCTCTGACAGATCAAGTGAAGCAGCTGTGGTGCTAGAGTTGGTGGTGGCAGCAGGCGGGCGAGTGGTAACTTGAGAGGTGCCCGAATCTGAGCTGGAGGAGGATGATGCATCAAGGTTCAGAACGGAAGCTGTAGAAGATTGGGTGTCCTGTGTTAGCCAGTCAACTATGTCCTCAGAACTTTTCGAGTTCAGGGTACGTGGCCTCTGAACACTGGGCATTATTCTAGGGCCAAAGGGAATCACAGCACCACGACCACGACGGCCCCTGCGGGGTGGCCTGCCTCTGCCTGTCATTTTTTTTAGATTAGTTTAGTTGTACTATGCGTGCAAGCTACTGTGACACCAGATATGAGTGGCACTGTGCACTGGCAGAAGTTGGCAGAGTAGACGCTGTAGGCCTGACACACACACTTGCAGGCAACTGACTGCTATTCTATTACAGTCAAAAATGTAGTTTTTTTTTTATGTAGTATACTGTGACACCAGATAGGAGTTGCACTATTGACACTATGCACTTGTAGGGCCTGAAACACACACACGTGCAGGCAACTGACTGCTATTATTTCTGTCACGGCTGGCGGTGGGGGAAACCCCCAGCCGTGCGGTGCCAGGAGATGGTAGGGTTACCCCTTGGCCGGGACCACAGAGTTAGGGAGCAGGTCACCTCCTATTGCGTCCCTAACGCTAAACCTGTCTCCTATCTGTATGAGCCGACCTTGGTGGTAGGAGGACTCATACGCCGGAACCTTAAAGTCCCTACGAGCCCTCAAGTCGGCCCTGTACTAGGGGACAGAGTGAGACGACCTGCTCCTCCTAGGCACGGGGGAGCAGGAGTCTCAACGGCCAAGCAACACAGGGGAATACAATAACAGACTTATGGCAGTGACAGGCAAATGGGACCAACACATCACTCACCTGCCACAGACAACAAACCCTGGATCCCATGTGCCGGTGCTGCAGTTCAGACACCAACGAACACAGCACACACCAGACATCCCACAGGAACCCAGGACCACAAGCTGCACTAACATATAACCCCACACACACCTAAATAACACAGTGAAACATAGAAATTCCCAACAGAGGTTTTATGACCAGAAGGATGGTCCCCACTGGTAGATGGTGGAAACAGGAGGCTGCTCCAGCCAGCATGGCTGAGAGCAACCTACTGAACCAAGCCAGGAACTGAGGCTTTATAGGCCAAGTGGCCCCACCCACCGGTCAGACACACCCAGTGACTCACAGACACACTGGGAATGGGAATTAACCCTTCCAACACCACAGAAGGGAAGGGAAGACAGCAACTAAAAGGAACAGTGTCCACACACAACAAACACACTGTGCCCACCAATAAAAGGCACACCTAAAGGAGAGGTTGCCAGGTGCAACCGCATGCCTACCGCAGCAAGCTGCCTAACACCGCTCAGGCAGCGCTGCTGCCACATATCCAATGTTGCCAGCGGCAACCACACCTAGACCGCAGGCAACTGCTTGCGGTCACAAGAAGTCACGACCATGACCAAAGGTCGTGACAATTTCACAGTTAAAATAGTTTTTTGTTTTTTTTTATGTAATCTACTGTGACACAAGATATGAGTTGCACTGGTGTGACACTGTGCACTTGCAGGGCCTGAAACACACACGCTTGCAGGCAACTGACTGCTATTCTATTAGAGTCCAATTTTTTATTTTTATTTGTTATGTAATATACTCTGACACGAGATAGGAGTTGCACTGGTGACACTCTTCACTTGCAGGGCCTGAAACACACACGCTTGCAGGCAACTGACTGCTATTCTATTACAGTCCAAAAAGTTATTTTTTTAAATGCAAGCTACTGTGATACCAAATATGAGTGGTGTCACTGGGCAAGTGGGCACAGTATACGCTGTGAGCCTGACACACATGCTGGCAGGCAACTGCAATTAGATTACACAGGAAAAAAAAAAAGAAGCAGACTGATGTACTAGCCCTTAAAAGGGCTTTTTGGGGTGCTGTCAGGACGCTGTCCTTACAGCAGAGATCAGATGAGTCTTTCAGGACTGGAGTGGACACTGAATACACTAGCCTAGCTAACGCTTTCCCTATTAAATCAGCAGCAGCTACACTGTCCCTCCTCTCACTAAGAATGCAGCTTCCGAATGAATCTAAAATGGATGTTGTCCAGTAGGTGGGAGTGTCTGGGAGGGAGGGTCTGATGCTGATTGGCTGGAATGTATCTGCTGACTGTGAGGTACAGGGTCAAAGTTTACACAATGATGACGAATAGGGGGCGAACATCACATATGGGGGCGAACGAAGAGGGGGCGAACGCGAACAAGCTATGTTCGGCGGGAACTATTGGCTGGCGAATAGTTCGGGACATCTCTAGTCACCACCTTGCTTCTGCCTAAAAAGATAAATTGCTGAACTATCTGGTACTTTGCTATATCTCTATACATATCACTCCACCTATAGCACAGGCGTTTCTACGCTACAGTGGTGTGACATCAGGAGCCCAAGAGCAGAGATAGTTATTAGTTACATAAGCAACATCCCGCCTGCGTTCTGAATGCTCAGAGGCAGGAGGTACAGCACTAGTGCGGCCATGAAGCGGCCACCGGAACTGAAACCTTTTAGGGGTGAAGCCTGAGTCCACGCACCAGGGAATCAGAGGAGAGGAGGAGTGCCAGAGGTCAGATTGCTCCCCACCCCTTAATTGACCTTGTCTGTCAGGTCTGGCAAGTAACGTTACACTTCTACCAGCAAAGTATCAGATAGGTCAGCAGCCTTGCACAGCATGTGTGTTTGAACAAGAAGGCTGCTGATCACTACATCATAACTGGCAATACAGTGACAAATAGGTCATCACCTGCCGTATGATTTATTGTAGACCCTGACTAGGGTTCCTCTTCCGTCCCGCAATGGGCTTTAAAGTTTAACGCTATCAAACATAAGGGTTAATTACGATTGAGGAGGAGGGGGAATCAGTCCTATGTTGGTTCGTTCCACAGTTAACTCCTTAATAATGGATCTCATTAGGTGGTACTTGCTCATTTTATAACATATACTTTAATAAAGCTATTTAGTTTTCTTTTTAGTGTCAAATCTTAGCAGTAACTGTATATAGTGATTTTCTGAGTTGACCAAAAAATACCACAGGACAGCACAAAATACTGCCACCCTCATCCCAGTATTCAACTGTATCGTTATCATGAGGACAGTAATACAGCTAAGTGCACCTGTGGCTGTTGAGCAACAGATCATTATGTACCTGGCTTGCGGCCATCGATAGGGCTTGAGTGGCCCCCTGGGCATCAGCCAACCGGGAAATTTCCCTGTAGGGTCTATGGCCAATCCGCCCCTGTACTCCAAACACCGCTGTAGAAAAGTAAACAGAGACCAGTAGAGAGAACAAGAGTGGTGGTGCTGGAATGATAGCGGAATAAACAAGCAATGCTTTTACTGATTTTTCATATCTTGAAACCCCTGAACGATTATGTGCACAATTTGTACAACTTTTTAATTGTTTACATTGTGTGTTGGAGTCAAACGTCTTACTTCCCAGGGAGTCTCCCCCGCCACACAACTATCCCTGCACTTTCAATCCCTGTCAGAAATGTTTTTTCATTTAATTCTTGACATGTGTAGTGTGCTGACTTAATTAAGCTGTATTAAAGGATCTGCCCACTTTTGATCTTTTTATTAAAAAGCCTCCAATGGCAAGTTCTTGTACTAGGACTAGTGATAAACGAAGTTATGAAAAATTTGATTTGACTCCTTCGCCAGATTTCACAAAGAAACTCGATATGTGACAAATTCATTTGTCATAAAGTGCATTCCTTTTTATGTAGCAGGTGCAATAACAGAGAACGGCAATAGAACCCCCTCAGATGCCGCGTTCATCGATGATCGCTGCATCTGAGGTTAAAATTAAGTCCTTTATAGTTAATACGGTTGAAAAAAGACATAAGTCCATCAAGTTCAACCAAGGGATAGGTGAAGACGTGAATCCCAGAAGGAAGTGAGACTCTGATTTCTACACATTTTCATAAGCATAAATGTAATTTACTTTTAAGAATTCTTCTAAACCCTTTTTAAAACTGTCCACTGTTCCTGCTGTGACCACATCTGGAGGTAGTCTATTGGTTGAAGACACTGTGCAAAACCTGATCACGCTGGTCAAGCACAGTGACGTCACACATCACTCCAAACTAGATTTTTTACAGTATCTTTAATAAAGATGTCTCTGATTACCTCTCCACGAGCTAATGGATGAGGGGCGTATGTTTTTTAGCTTTCCAGCTAGTTGAATTTTTCCAGAAATTCGAATCAAAGTCAATTCGAACAGCCAATGTGCGAGATCAGTGCAGTGAGTAATGTTTCTTACATTTTGCTCCTCATAAAAAAAATATGTTATCCTGTTGGACAACCACTTTGAGTTCCATCAACCTAAAGAGTCTTTTATCATTGTATCTACAAAAGAGGTTCCAACTAAGTTCAGTTTCTTGTACACAATTTCCATTGTCAATTACCATTATTGAAACACCTCTATATAATGAGTATATTATTGAAATACTATTGAAACACCTCAGTATCGTTACATATTTTTGCCCTTAGTAACTCCCTTTGCTGGCGCTACTTCGCTGCCTCCCTGGAAATTGCTCCTCTCAATTTTTCTGGGTCCTGTTAACAGAGGTAAAAAGAGTCTTCTATGATTCTTTGTCCTGGCAATGAGACAAATGATTCCACGACACTGGAGATCTGCTCTCTCTTTAGACATTTCTGTCTCCAATAATGGCACTCATGATAAATCTGAGAATGTGAAGCCCTGGATCCAGTTTAAGGACTCCCCTTACTTTGCAGTTTGGATTTTCTTTGGACGAGTTCAGACCAGACAGTGGAGCACATTGGTCATGGTTATTTATTACCTCTTCTCCCCCTTCTCTACTCCTCTTTTCCCTGCTTAAATTGTCATGTCTTTATTTCCTTATGCTTGTGCTCATGCTAATGAGAAACACAGGTGAGATTCTTCAGTGAAGTCTTACATCATTTACTCATGTGTTTAAACCCTAGAGAAATGCACAGTACATTGACACCTTCTCGGAGGTTTTGCCACCTTGCTGTTATTACTTCAATGTCTTCACCTGCTTCAATTACCTGTTTGTATTTGATGGAGCTAACTATTTTATCTCCTAATTATTTTATGTCACTTGCATAAAACTAATAAAATGCTTTTGAACCATGAATAAAAAAAAAAGAGTAAATGTGTTAGAAATGTCACAGAAGTTTTGCCATGGGGCCCCATGATATCTTTATATGCTTATAGCATAATGTGAAGCTCCTCACTCCCAATTAAATAGGATCCTATCCCCTGCCTACCATCTATGCTCCGTTTATAATAATGGGCTCATACAGGGGCTATTAAGCCCCCTCAGGCACCAGAGCACAGGAGTGACTGCCATCTCTGCACCCCTACAGCCATCTCCTGTTACAGAAAATTGAGCCAGAGTAACAATTTTTTGTGTGATTTCTGTTTGTTTGTATTTGGCTGTTAGGAAGGGTAAATGGTGCGTCTATTGTAAGCAAACAGTGCCTGAAACCTGCTTAAAATTCTATTCACTGACTAGACCATCTGTTTCTGCGTATATAAGAGGAAATTACTCCCTTTTTATCAGTGCAGTTTACATTCGTTTTATCTTTTGCACACATTCTGTGAAACACATGGACTGATTTCTAGGCAGGGACCAAGTCCTCTTAATATTTGCATATTTATTTTTTGAGCAACAGTTAAAATATGAGCTAAAAAAAATTAAACTGGCTTTCAAATATAACAAACTTTGAATAAACAGAACTTCATAACAGAAGTTAGCACAGCTTTTACATCTTAAGGCTCCATTCACAGGTCTGCAGTGTTTTGTGGATCTGCAAATTGCGGATCCGCAAAACACTGGGCTGGCACCCCAATAGAAATGCCTATTCTTGTCTGCAGCTGTGGACAGAAATAAGACATGTTCTATTTTTTTTTGCGCGGCTGTGGACCGGAAGTTCAGGGCTGCGGACTGAAAATGTGTGCTGTCTGCATCTTTTCCGGCCCCATTAAATATGAATGGGTCCACAGAATTGTGGAACGGATCCGGACCTATTCTACGGACGTGTGAATGGACCCTAAGGGTTGTCTGGTAATACAGTTGGGCATTTCTAACGGGTGCCATTAGACTGCCTCCCCTACTGAAAGATTTATACTTATCTGCTCCATGGTGCTCCTGTCTTCCTCACTGGCCCCCGCATCTACATCTTCTAGTCCAGGGTTTGTGTTCTTCATCCTCCACATGGGCTTGGTCACTGGATCCTCTTCAGCTAACAGCTTGTTACAGCAGTGATGTGTCTCTTGTGCACACATTACCACTGAAGCCAGCAGTTGGCTGAAGAGGACCAGATGACCATGCCCATTCTAAAGAGGACGAAAACAAACCTCAGACAAGAAGAAGGAGAAGCAGGAGCCAGTGCAGAGGACCAGAGCAGTGAGGAGCAGGTAAGTATGGCAATTTCAGTAGGAAAGCATCTGTTAGATATTATGTATTCCGAGACAACTCCTTGAATGACCAGGTCTGAAAAGGCCTTACTGACCAAACATTTATTTGTGATTTCCCACGTGAGCTAGCCCTAACTTTATTTTTGGGGGGGTGTGAGACTCAAAGGGATGTATATTAAAATTCATTCATTCAAATTAAAATGTATCACTTTTTATATCTTTTGATAATTGACACATGAATGAGTTGTTTATGATGAAGGTTTCTGTTAATGTGGGCATTTATTTTTTTATATATTTGTAGATTTTTATTGCATATTATTAACTGTTGTTTTTTGTTTCTGTTTCTGTTTTTGACAAATTTTTGCCAAATAATATGTCCTCCAAGATGTTATAAAAGACCTCTGGGGAACATTTATACTTTTTCATCTCTTTTATTTTTGGCTTTGTTTGCACTTTTCCACTGTAAAGAGAGAATCCATAGGAGCCCCAGTTACAAGGAACAAAAACAGATACAGGCTTTACATATAGAGGTGAGCAAATTTTTCACAAATTCGATTCGGACAGTTCTCCAAATTTCCCAAAAAGATTTGATTCGATCCGAATTTATTAATGACAAGTCACATAAAAAAACGGCTATTTCATGGCTGCAGATAGCCTGTATAGTGGTGTAGAACACTGCGTGCATTGCAGAAACATGCATAGGGAGTCCGCTCTGGTAGTGAAACAATACTGTGAGTCAGTATGACACGCAGATGACAGGCGTCACTCTTTCAATCAGTTCACACTTCACTTATTTGGTTACGGGGCCAAAACTGACCAAATAACTCAAGTGGGAATTCAGCCTTACAGGTCAATTTTAGCGTCAGTTATAAAGAACCGCACAGTGGCCCAAGATTCTACTGGAAAGTCAAAGAGTGCACTCCTTTTACACCAGCTTCAGCTGATCCCATATAGATTTCTGCAGAACCTGTTCTGTTACATGTTGATATAAGTAGTGTTCCCCTGACAGAGTGGAGAGGGTGTCAGCAGTAAGTTTGTGTCGACGTCACTGTTTATTTTGCCCTTCTTCTGATCCGTCAGAACAATCCCCAGAAAGCGGTTCCTGTCTTTTGAGCATCCACCTCCACATGGTCAGCATTTAGTCAGTAATCCATCAGTATTGCTAGGGCCAGAAAAAAAAAAAAAAAACAGGAGTGGATGAGTGGATCCAAAACAGAGATGACACGTGATTGGAAAGTTTGCATGTCTTCTGTGTTTTGCACAGACTCCTGCTTTTGGCTTCCAAATCATGAGCAAATCCTGAAGCAAAATAGGGACCATATGATACAGGTCTTACGGTTGCTCCAAAGATAGGATCCATTGTGCTTCTCAATTTTCCATCTTTCTGACAGATCAGTAGAAGGGTAAAATAAATGGTGATGCCAATAAGGCCAAACAGGAACAATAGTAACCCCCCGTCATAGAGTGGTGAGGTGGCAATCGCATAAGGAGTCAACAGAGTGGCCCTGTCACAGAGTGGTGAGGGTGACAAAAGCATGAGGAGTCAACACTTTGGCCCAGTGACAGAGTAGTGAAATGGCAGCAGCATGAGGAGTCAACACAGTGGCCCAGTGACACAGTGCTGAGGGTTGCAACAGCATGAGGAGTCAACAAAGTTGCCCAGTGACAGAGTGGTGAGGTGGCAACAGTATGAGGAGTCAACACAATGGCCCAGTGACAAAGTGGTGAGTTGGCAACACCCCAATACTGTTTGTATCAGACTGCAATTTCACCCCAGTAGCAAGGATGAATAGAAAAACTTATATATAAAAGAAATATACCCCAAAACTGTTTGTATCACACAGCAATTTCACCCAAGAAGCAAGGATAAATGGAAGCACTTTTAGATCAACTAAATACACCCCAAAGCTGTATCAGACTGCAATTTCAACCAAGTAGTAAGGATGAATGGAAGTATTTATATATCAACAAGATATACCCGAAAACTCGTTGTATCAGACCACAATTTTACCCCAGAAGCAAGGATGAAAGGAAGTACTTAAAGATAAAATAAATATACCCCAAAACTGTTTGTATCAGACCTTACTTTCACTACAGATGCAATGATAAATGAAAGTACTGATGTATAAACTAAACACCCCCCAAAACTGGTTGTATCTGACCGCACTTTTACTACAGAAGTAAGGGTGAATGGAAATACTTATATATAAACTAAATACACCCTAAAACTGGTTGTATTAGACCGCAATTTAATAAACGGATCCTTATCCATTCAGAATGCATTAGGGCAAAACTGACACGGATCTCACAAACGGAAACCAAAGCGGCAGTGTGAAAGTAGCCTTATATATACACGCAACCAACTATCCTGGCACCACTTGTGTGCATATGTAAGTGTGCCAAAATAAGCACTAATACACAACGCAGCAGTGGGGTGGATAAGGGAGGCTGCCATGTACCGTATGATCTAATACAGAAGAACGGCAGAGGAAGGAGTGGGCAGAGGTTTGAATCAGCATGCAGCTGTCAGATAGCCATCCCAGCCTCTGCCCACCTCCTTCCTTGGCTAGCCTCCTGTACTAAAGTATGCATGCTATGAAAAATGGAAATGTGAACAAGGCTTAAGAGCTCATCCCCTATCCACACGATAGAGGTTAAGTATCTGATTGGTGGGGATCTGACCACTGGAAATCAGAATGAGATCACAAGAATGAGGTGTTGGAGTCCCTGGAGTGAATGGAACAGCGGTCACACAAGCGGCCCCTGCTCCATTCAACTCTATGGGAATGCAGGTGGCAGGTCAGCACTGTACACTTCTTATACAGATTAATGGAGCGGCAGCGAGCATGTTACTGCCATTCTATTAACCCTGAGGACTTCACCTTCCTAGCAGTCAAATTTCGACTGATCAGATAGCTTTCCTCTATCCTGTGGATGGTGGATACTTATGACAACCCCTTACTGTACAGAAAAAAACAATACTGGAATACATTATATGGCATACATTTAAAAAACACACTCATATACACTCACCTAAAGAATTATTAGGAACACCATACTAATACGGTGTTGGACCCCCTTTTGCCTTCAGAACTCCCTTAATTCTACGTGGCATTGATTCAACAAGGTGCTGATAGCATTCTTTAGAAATGTTGGCCCATAATGAGAGGATAGCATCTTGCAGTTGATGGAGATTTGAGGAATGCACATCCAGGGCACAAAGCTCCCATTCCACCACATCCCAAATATGCTCTATTGGGTTGAGATCTGGTGACTGTGGGGGCCATTTTAGTACAGTGAACTCATTGTCATGTTCAAGAAACCAATTTAAAATGATTCAAGCTTTGTGACATGGTGCATTATCCTGCTGGAAGTAGCCATCAGAGGATGGGTACATGGTGGTCATGAAGGGATGGGCATGGTCAGAAACAATGCTCAGGTAGCCCGTGGCATTTAAATGATGGCCAATGATTGGCCAATTGTGCCCAGAAAACATCCCCCACACCATTACGCCACCACCACCAGCCTGCACAGTGGTAACAAGGCATGATGGATACATGTTCTCATTCTGTTTACGCCAAATTTGAATGTCTCAGCAGAAATCGAGACTCATCAGACCAGGCAACATTTTTCCAGTCTTCAACAGTCCAATTTTGGTGAGCTCGTGCAAATTGTAGCCTCTTTTTCCTTTTTGTAGTAGAGATGAGTGGTACCCGGTGGGGTCTTCTGCTGTTGTAGCCCACCTGTCTTTCCCATTCTGACATTCAGTTTGGAGTTCAGGAGATTGTCTTGACCAGGACCACAACCCTACATGCATTAAAGCAACTGCCATGTGATTGGTTGACTAGATAATCGCATTAATGAGAAATAGAACAGGTGTTCCTAATAATTCTTTAGGTGAGTGTATACTGTATATATAGGCACACATTTTATATCTATATATATATAGCCACACCATTGTATATACAAACATTTACACATATATTTACATACTATATATATATATATATATATATACATATAATTACACTGTACATTCCCACACAGCCTGTATATACACACAAATATATACATTTACACCTACCCTTTCTCTGCAGTCTGTGAAGATATAGACAGGCTCATACAGTGCAGTTTCTGCAGCCTCCCCTCCTGTTAGTCCCGACTGCCAACCTGAGCTATGTTCTATTACCACCAGCAGAAAGATGGATTGTTCTATCTTTCTGTAGGTGGGTGGGGGGCAGAAGCTGGCTAGCTGCTACCAGCTAAGCAAGTGACTAATGCTGGTGGATTTTAAATAAAGCCTGCACTCCTCTGGCTGGTGAGAGGAAACTCCAGTTCTGATTCTCTCTTCAACAGTATGGAAGGACTGCACTCTCTAGGGGGAGGGGCTATGAGAGGAGCAAATCACATGACAGGCAGTTCTTCTATTACTGCTGTTACTGTATCTAGTACTGCTCCGGGCCCCTTCATAGCTGGGGCCCCAAAGCAGTTGCTTCCCCTGCTTCCCTGGTAGCTACGCCACTGTTTGGGATGTGGAAACCTTCCAGGAGATGTGTAAGCCGTGTACCAGGGTGGGCTCCACAGGATACAGCGAAGTTACAGACAAGAAAAGCGACACTGACACCAGCTTTATATGCTAGAACAGAAACTTTCCTTTAAGGCCTCTTTCACAGGGGCGAGTATTCCGCGCGGATGCGATGCGTGATTTGAACGCATTGCACCTGCACTGAATACCAACCCATTAATTTCTGTGGGGCTGTTCACATGAGCGGTGATTTTCACGCATCACTTGTGCGTTGCGTGAAAATCGCAGCATGCTCTATATTCTGTGTTTTTCACGTAATGCAGGCCCCATAGAAATGAATGGGGTTGTGTGAAAATCGCAAGCAAGTGCGGATGTGGTGCGATTTTCATGCACGGTTACTAGGAGATGATCGGGATGGAGACCCGATCATTATTATTTTCCCTTATAACATGGTTATAAGGGAAAATAATAGCATTCTGAATACAGAATGCATAGTTAAATAGCGCTGGAGGGGTTAAAAAAAAATCTAAAATAATTTAACTCACCTTAGTCCACTTGCTCGCACAGCCCAGCATTGCCTTCTGTCTTCATCTTAGCTGTGTGCAGTAACAAGGACCTTTGGTGACGTCACAGTCATCACATGATCCATCACATGATCTTTTACCATGGTGATGGATCATGTGATGACTGTGACATCACCAAAGGTCCTTGTTGCTACACAAAGATAAGATGAAGACAGAAGGAGATGCCGGCTACGCGAGCAAGGGACTAAGGTGAGTTAAATTTTTATTTTTATTTTTTTAACCCCTCCAGCGCTATTTAACTATGCATTCTGTATTCAGAATGCTATTATGTTCCCTTATAACCATGCTATAGGGAAAATAATACAATCTACAGAATACCGATCCCAAGCCTGAACTTCTGTGAAGAAGTTCAGGTTTGGGTACCAAACATGCGCGATTTTTCTCACACGAGTGCAAAACGCATGACAATGTTTTGCACTTGTGCTGAAAAATCGCGGGTGTTCCCGCAACGCACCCGCACATGTTTCTGCAACGGCTGTGTGAAAGAGGCCTAACAATAGTAATTACACAACAATATAAATATACACAGACTAAGCTATGCCCCTGGCTCCCAGTCACTGTCCCTGTCCGAGGGACAGGCCTAACCTGGTGGCATACACAGCACAGCCTGCAACTCGTGCTGTGCCGCTAAAGAGGACACACCTAGATGGTCACAAACGCAGCAGAGCCTGCAAGTCAAAATACTGCGCCACAGAACAGTTCTGTTGGGCCTAGCAAAACATATAACCCTAACTATCTAACTATTTTCAGGCCTAGGATTAGTCTCTGTTACTTCAGGCGCCGCTCAGTATAAGACAATGAGTAACCAGGTGTACTGACCAGTGTCCGTTCCGAGCCCGAGGATGCCGCTTAATCGGGATGGCCACCAAACTCTCAGCAACCGTGCGGCCTTGCTTAGTAATCAGACTTCTGCCCATTCGCTGTACACGGTCTTCCTGGAACAATCTCTCTTTCAAAGAGCAGGATCCAAGTAAGGGACAACAACTAGTGTCCTTCCTTTGCGTGCCTGTTCACTCCAGGACACCCGGAAGCCAAGATGGAATCGGATTCTCTCACAGCACATTGCTTCCACCATGTCAGATCAGTTCACACGTCCTGGTTCTCTTCAGAAGCACCCTGCATAAGTCATCACCTGGTTTACATATGAAATTCCCAGAGTGTGCTGGTTGTAGCTGCAAAACAGTGGCCTCTAGTGCCCGGCATGCCAAATGACAGTTTCAATACAATTAGGCACAAACATTATACAGGAAGAGCTGTTCCACAATCTCACATGCCACCCCACTAAAGGTTGGATCCTCGGCAACCCTCCCCATACGAACTCATCCTGTGCATAGCGCTGTGGAGGCACACCAGCATTGGGTCTTGCTGACCTTCTCAGATTGAGTAGTTCAGAAATACTGGGGACGTCAGGCATATTTGACACGGGAGGAGCTGTTGACCGCTCAGCATTGGACCTGGGTGGCAAACCTGCCACAGCCGGCACCTCTGTGGACACCTGGGTAGGGACAACCTACTATTCTTCTTCTTCCTCATCTGAGGGACTTTCCTCCATACTCTGAGCGTGAGGAGGCACCCCCTCTACGCACACCGGCTCATCAAAATTGCAACATCTTAACATATTCCGGTGCAAGTTTCGTGAGGGTCCCCCTGTCCCTACTGGCTCTACCTCATAGACTAGAATATAAGGGTCCGCCCTTCTCTTCACCATTTATGGAACCGCCTCCCACCTTCCATCCAACTTCCCTGAACGCCGGTTGGCTTTGACCATCACCCGATCACCCGGGACATACCCATCTTTCTGCACTGGTCTTGGGTTAGGGTGTACCACCTGTCCCAGGCGCTCTCCCACAACCTTGTGGACCGATCTCAGCTGGCGGCAGTGCCCCTGCACCCCTGCAGTGGTACTTCTCGGTGGAGGCTCTATCGGGTTGGGCATGTGGAGATCTTCAATCTCCCATCTGGCTCTTCCAAACATGAGCATATGTGGAGAGTATCCGGTGGTATTGTGTACACTCTTGTTATAGGCCCACATCAATTCGGGTAGGTACGTGGGCCACTGGGCTTTTTGACTGTCTTCCAGAGTCTGCAGCATCTGAAGCAAGGTGCAATTGAAGTGTTCGCACGCCCCGTTTCCTTGTGGGTGATACGGAGTGGTGTGGGAGCGTTCAATCCCATACAGCTGGTACAGTTGGTTCATTAGAGTACCCTGAAAGCATGCTCCCTGGTCAGAATATATCCTTCGTGGACACCCGACGACCTGTATAAAATGTTTACATACAGCTTCAGCGGCCGACTCTGCGGTTTGGTCCCTGGTGGGCACAGCCACCGCATACTTGGTAAAGTGATCTGTCATTACTAGACAGTACAAGTGTCCTGAAGTAGAGTATCCAATCTGTACATAATCAATCAAAAGTTCTAGGGGTGCTGAGGTGCGGATGGTCTGCACAGGAGCCCGCTGTTCAGTACTCTTACTCAGCCCGCAGGATCGACACTTAAGACATGCCGCGGCCACCATATTGGCCAGATCTGGACATTATACCAGCCGTTGGAGCCACTTGAATGTTTTTTCGCTCCCAAAATAATCTCCCTTTTCATGAGCTTCCCTGGCGGCCTCTTGTCCCAACGACATAGAAATGACAATCTGTTGCCGGTACTGCAGCTCTGAATGTAAGTATATGATCTGGCACAGGAGGCCCTGGTTAATTGTCAGCTTTTCCCACTGCCTTAACAACTTCTGGCCCTCTGGGGTCAGACGGGCTCGTTCTGGCCGAGGCCAGATCTTGCTCCGAACTCATTCTTTCACTTTCCACAAATCCTGGCAGCCATTCTGGACTCTCTCCCAATCAGTCAACATTTTCCCCAGCACCAGGGTCATTCCAGACGCCACCCCAATTGAATGTGCCACATCCGGGAACAGAGGTAAGCGACCAAGGTCAGGAGTTTCAGTGTCCTCTAACTCCTCATTGGCTCTCTGAGTCGACTGTCCTACTGGAACTCGAAAGAGTGCATCAGCGTTGCCGTTCTCCCTATCGGACTGGAATTTGATGCGGTATTGGTACTTAGAAAGGCGGGCCAACCATCTTTGTTCGAGTGCACCGAGCTTGGCATTCTCCAGGTGTGCCAATGGGTTGTTGTCTGTCATCACGGTCACTTCTGCACCTGTCAGGTATATTCTGCAAACCTTTCGGGCATGGCCCACACCAGTGCCAGTAGTTCCAGTTTAAAGGAGCTATAGTTATCAGGGTTGCGTTCTGACTTTCTTAGGGACCGTATATCATTGGGCGATGACTCTCTCCCGTCCATCCTGGACTTGGAATAGTACGGCCCCCAAGACCATGTAGGCTTCCATCAGTATGCAGCAGGAATGGGGAATCAAACAGTGTGTAAGCCAGGATCGGGGCATTGGTCAGCGCCTCTTTTACCACTTCAAAGTCCTCTTGCTGCCGGGGCTCCCAGTCGATGGGAAATTTCTCCGGCCCCCAGCCGTGCCTCTTAACAACTCATTTAACGGGCCCACCAGATGAGCAAATTTGGGTATAAACCTTCTGTAGTAGCTGGCCAGTCCCACGAACGCCCGTACCTCCCGTAGTGTACTTGGCCGGGGCCAATTCTGAATGTCCTCCACCTTGCTGGGGGCCGGTTTACCCCCTCCTGGGTGACCACATGTCCTAAGTACTCTATCTATTGTCAGAACAGCTGGCACTTTTTGGGCTTGATCTTGAGCCCATGGTCTCGTAGCCGTGCCAAGACTTGTCACAGCTTCTGGAGATGATCTTCAAAGGAGGCCCCAAACACTACTATTCATCCAGGTATATCAATACTGATTCGAAGTTGAGGTCCCCCAGACAGTGTTCCATCAATCGCTGGAATGTCACCAGAGCATTGGAGAGGACAAAGAGCCTCCGGTTGAACTCGTAGAGTCCCATAGGCAGAATTAAGGTCGTCTTGGCTTTGCCCTTCTTGGCCACTGGCACATGCCAGTACCCACTAGCCAGGTCAAGAGTCGAGAAGAACTTTGCTTGACTTAGGGATGACAATGACTCCTCAATCCGCGGAAGGGGGTAGGCATCCCGGACGGTCTGAGCATTCAGCCCCACCCAAAACCCTGAGCGACGACTCATATCCGTCGGCGCTCATTCCTGCCCCTGCTCATTGCCTAGGGGATGGAGGATGCCGGTCGCGCTGAGGAAGCGTGCGCCACCGGGTCCTTCCCATCCCCTTGTTGCCAGGGAGATGAGGACTCCGGCCACGTCCGACGCCGGCTCCTCCTCCCTCTTTATCAGCGGGACGCTGGTAGTGCTGCAAGGAGGGATCGCACCGCCGGTTCCTTGTTACAACTTTTTATTCTGATCCATACTGCTCAATATTTCAGATTAGAACCTTGATTGGGGATTTAAAAATAACCTTGATTTATGCTAACACAATTTTTTTTTCTATGAAGGTAAGTTCACTGAATCAGAATAGATTTTCCGGCCATCCACGAGTCACCCTTTTTCTCATATTTTTTTTATTGTCTTGCTTTTCAAAAAACAAAGTAAACTAATGTAACATTTGTAGGTAGGGACAGACAAGGACAGTGACCCCTAACCTAGAACCAAGCCTGCTTTCCATACCTACTTGCAGTATAAGTCCTACTTGGCAGAACTGCAACTGGACGACAGTCCCTACTCTAAATAAGTGCAGAGACAGACAAACACCAACAAACATAACGACTGTATGGAAATGGGTCAGAACCATAGAAGCTCCAAAAAAGCTTCCAAATAAGAGACAGAGACTGGTCAGAGGACAAGCCGGGTCAGAAGCATAGAGGAATCAGTACGCAAATGCCAGAACAGGGAACAAAGAACCTAGTTAGTGAGCCAAACAAGACTATCACTGGCAATGTTGTATGGCCAGGAGTCCCTGGATCAGAACCTGAAACTGTAGGTCCATGACTCAGCACTCTATTAGTCAGAAAAACATTAACAGAACAGATGATCTAATCAGCCCACTGCTAATCTCCCCCCAAACACGTACACTGAGGGAAAAACAAAGTATTGCATCTTGTTACTAAGGAAGCAGTTGCGAGGGGTGGCTCAGGAGCGCATCTCTCCCAACGCGGCTATACCAAGGGCTCAGGATAGTGCTGCTGGAGCCCGGACAGGTAAGTTTATTACAACTAATCTGTGTGAATTTTTCCATCAGGACTACCAAGATGATGGTAATGGTATCCTCTGACTGTGGCCTTATTTATGCTGCCTCTCACTTGCATTTCATATCTCCAGCCCAGCAATAATCATAGACAATCAAGGATCACATTGATAATTGAAGTCTTTTATCCAGGGCATAGAATGGGATATGTATATGGTATAGTAACATCAATCACTCTCCTCAGTATATAGTCCATAATTATTTTCCTTACTATATTGCAGCAGGTTTTTATGTCTAAAAGCATTCATTATAGCAAATAATGTCAAACATACCAGAAAAAGCTACGATATAGCTAAAATGATTTGACAAACTGTAGTTGTTATGGAGGGGAGAGGAGGAATCGAAGAAGGACAACAACTGCCATATATATATAACTGTTCCTTCAATCAGGAATATGGGCAATACCCTTTCAACCAATATGTTTTGAAACCACCAAGGGGTGTAGCTAGGGAGGAACTGGTGGGACATGTGTCCTGGACATGTGTCCTAATATTGTCCGCATTACGGACAAGGATAGTACTGTTCTATCAGTGGCCAGTTGTTCTGGTCCGCAAAATACAGAATGCACACGGACTTCATCTGTACTTTCTGCGGATCCATTTTTTGCAGACCGCAAAATACATACGGTCGTGTGCATGAGGCCTAATGGCAGTAGTGCTGATACAGTGTAACATAATCAACAATTGAGTCATCACCAGGAGGGTGGTAAGGATGCAAAAGGCCAGAGGATGAGACAGTAGCATGGTCAGAAATGTGGCTAAGGGTCAGAGCCAGAAGTTGAAAAACAGGTGTCAGACAGTCAATAAAGTAGAGTAGTCAACATCGACACACAGGTGTCACGTTCCAGACCTCTGGAATGTCATGCAAACAGGACACAGGCAGCTTCAGACCAGGGACCAACAGAATGCTGGGTCAGCAGCAAGGGGCTACACCCAGCAAGGCACAAGACAGAACAGACCCCAAGCCCCACAGCTCACAGGCAGAAATAGCTGCAATAATGAGGGCACCTGATAAGCCACACCCAGGAACAGACCAGGGAATGTTAACTCCACTAGAACCAGGTATAACCCGAAGCATAAAACATGCAATCACAAGTGTCAGTTCACACCAGTCACAGAATGCTGCAGCCAACACGCCCCAAGCGACAAACAGCATACACAGGATAACTGTAGTCAGTACGAGGTTACAGGCAGCCTACACAACAACAAGGAGTGACAGAACTGCACTGTGATACAAAGACCCTTTTCACACACAACACCTCAGCCACCATGCAGCCCCAAGCAACCAGCATACACAGGTGTCAGCCAGTACGTGAGAGAGCCACCATTCAGATGAGCTGCAGTAACTGGAACAGCCACTACACAGTGAGCAGAGCTTCTGTGTCTGACTCTATCCACTTAGTTTTTTTTTTTTTTTTCCAATACTGAGAACAGTTGGTCAATGGAGTTGTCAGACCGCCACCGTTCAAATATTGATGATCTACTCTGAGGATAGGTATTCAATATCTAAAACCCCAAAACCCTTTGATTGTATAACATAAGAAAAAAAAGTTCTATTTTTTTTTCAATAACAGTGCCACCCATGTGCACGGGCTGTGAATCTGTACTATAATCATTAAAGATTTATGATCCCCCCTGGACACTAGAATGAAAGTCCCATAGAGCTGCACCCTTTTGGTGTAGCTTAGATTTCTGTATTGCTCTACTATGTCAAAACTATTATTAATGTTAATGTTTCTTGTGTCACATAATGAATGATAAGTACAGTATACATTCCTAGGTAATGTGACTTGAGCCATCTAGGATTACTGACAGATTTTAAGGGATTGCTTAAAGGCTATGTGCACCATTGGGGGCATTTTTTTTTATTATTATTGCTTTGTACTCATTTTGAGCTAAAAATATTTTTTTCAATTGGTCTTTATAAAAAAAAAAATACCGCTGTCTGTGTGCAGCCCTGAGTTTCTCTAATAGCAGGATCTGAATTTTCACTCTGTTCCATCATGCAGCTCAGCTGATGGGCTCCTTATATTTGATCTCTGACATTATAAACACTCATTATAACTGGATTCTTATCTAACTGATATGCATGTCGCTTTAATAAGTGTTTATGACCTTATAGTACCTTAGAGATAAAGTTTATAAGATGACTGACACAAAATGAAAGTAAAAAGTACCTAGACAAACAGTTAACCCTTTGTGACAGAACGGCTCAATTGAAAAAATTATTTTAGCCCAAAATGAGTAGAATGCAAAAAAAAATAAAAATCTGCCCTCAAAGGTGTACATAGTCTTTAAGATAGCTTTTTTCACTCTGATCTTGTCTGGTATTGCACTTAAAGGGCATCTGTGTCAGACTTGTACCTATGCAACTAGATGACCTGTTACATGTGCAATTGGCAGCTGAAGTCATCTGTGTTAGTCTCATGTTTATTTCTGCCCACATTGCTCAGAAAAATTATGTTTTAAAATATGCAAATGAGCCTCTAGGAGCAACAGGGATGTTGCCTTTTACTTAGAGCATCCAGATTCTCTGAAACTGCCACACCCTCCGAACTTTGATTGACAAGGACAGGTGCCTAGCTCTGTCAATCAAATTGGAGAGGGTGTGGCAGTTGTAGAGCAAGTGGAGACTCTAGGTGTAATGGCAACATTCCTGTTTCTCCTAGAGGCTCATTTACATATATTAAAACTTCATTTTTCTCAGCAATGCAGCCACATATGAACATGGGACCAACACACATGCCTTCAGCTGCCAAGTGACCAAGTGACAGGTCATCCAGTTGCATAGGTACAAATCTGTGACAGATGCCCTTTAAGCCCCTATTTGAGTGAAATGGCCGAAGCTGCAATACCAAATCATGCTTGTGAACAAGAGTGGTGCTGCTTCTGGGAGAAAACAGTCTCATTTTTTAATGCTATAAATTCCCACATAGATGAAGATGTCATATAAGAAAAGCCATAATACTAATGAAATCGTCTGGCTGTCTATTTGTTCTATATATCAGCCATTGTCACAGAATATAGATGAGAATACCAAACCTTGTAAAAACAAACACGAAAACTGCAATAAGAAAAATGGGAGCTCTTTTATGATCTATCCCCTTCTCCCCTCTGAACCACTTTGCTGAAAAGGCCTTCAGGATACAGGGTGCGTATGGCTTAAAGAAGATTGAGATATCTTGGCTCTGCCTAGAATTAATCTTCCACAAATAGGGCCTATGAATGTAATGCAGCCTCTAAGGCTCCCTGGTATTTCACCTCATTAAGGCTTCTAAAAGCTGGTAAGAAGACGTCAATGAGATGAGTTAATTAACGCTACCCTTTGCAATGCATTTTACAATCGCTGGTATGGTCAGAATGACAGTCTCTAGAATGAAGTGTAATCAGTAGTGTTGATCGAGCACCAAAGTGGTCGGGTGCTCTGGAACTCGAGTAGAACACTTTGGGATGCTCGGGTGCTCTACAGAGCAACTGAGCACAATGGAAGTCAATGGGAGAACCCGAGCATTAAACCAGGCACCCCCTGCTCTGAAGAGGGGAGGGTGTCTGGTTCACACAAAAAGATCAGAAATTGATGGAAACACCACTGAAATGGTTCGGGAAACGCATGGGTAGGATGTCTGGATGCATCTTGGACTTCCAGGTTACTGCTGGGAACGATGTTGTCCAAGTGGTATGCCAATTTTACAGACTGACAATAATGAGCTCAAAATCGAAGATAAAATCGATTTTAGAGGAAATATTGTTAGGAAAGCGCTGCCAAAACTTACAAGGAACTGGCACTCCAATACACCCTGTATTACACATAAAGGAGGGCATCATACACACCCTTGAAAAATTATGATTGATGGCCTGCTGGGGACCCTCAAAAACATTAGGAGCAAGGGCCTGCTTTTGACCCTCTAAAACATTAGGGGCCAGAGCCTGCTGCTGATCTGACCATCTAAAACATTAGGGGTGAGAGTCTGCTACTGAGCTGACCCTATAAAACACTAGGAGCGAGTGCCTGCTGCTGATCTGACTATCTAAAACGTTAGGGGCGAGGGCCTGCTGCTGATCTGACCCTCTAAAACATTAGGGGTGAGAGTCTGCTGCTGAGCTGACCCTCTAAACCACTAGGGGCGAGGGTCTGCTGCTGATCTGACCATCTAAAACATTAGGGGTGAGGGTCTGCTGCTGATCTGACCCTTAAAAACAATAGGAGCAAGGGCCTGCTGGTGACCCTCTAAAACATTAGGGCTGAGGGGCTGCTGCTGATCTTACCATCTAAAACATTAGGGGTGAGGGTCTGCTACTGAACTGACCCTATAAAACACTAGGAGCGAGTGCCTGCTGCTGATCTGACTATCTAAAACGTTAGGGGTGAGGGCCTGCTGCTGATCTGACCCTCTAAAACATTAGGGGTGAGAGTCTGCTGCTGAGCTGACCCTCTAAAACACTATGGGCGAGTTTCTGCTGCTGATCTGACCATCTAAAACATTAGGGGTGAGGGTCTGCTGCTGATCTGACCCTCAAAAACAATAGGAGCAAGGGCCTGCTGGTGCCCATCTAAAACATTACGGGCGAGGGCCTGCTGCTGATCTTACCATCTAAAACATTAGGGGTGAGGGTCTGCTGCTGAGCTGACCCACTAAAACTTTAGGGGCGAGTGCCTGCTGCTGATCTGACCATCTAAAACATTAGGGGCGAGGGCCTGCTGCTGATCTGACCCTCTAAAACATTAGGGGTGAGAGTCTGCTGCTGAGCTGACCCTCTAAAACACTAGGGGCGAGTGCCTGCTGCTGATCTGACCATCTAAAACATTAGGGGTGAGGGTCTGCTGCTGATCTGACCCTCAAAAACAATAGGAGCAAGGGCCTGCTGGTGACCATCTAAAACATTAGGGGCGAAGGCCTGCTGCTGATCTTACCATCTAAAACATTAGGGGTGAGGGTCTGCTGCTGAGCTGACCCACTAAAACATTAGGGGCAAGTTCCTGCTGCTGATCTTACCATCTAAAACATTATGGGTGAGGGTCTGCTGCTGATCTGACCATCTAAAACATTAGTGGTGAGGGTCAGACTAATAAGCATGTTGATATGATGGAGGAGGAAGACGAGAAAAGGAAGATTGAACCATATACCCTTTTTTGTGGTTGAATGGGTGCATGGGAATACAGTGTATTCAATACACCATAAAAGCCACATTTAAAGTGCATTTATGTTCAGCTGCTTTCCTCTGGTCGACTAGAGAAGTCAGGGGCAATCCAGGCCTTGTTCATTTTGATAAGCGTCAACCTGTCAGAATTTTCAGTTGACAAGCGGATGCACTTATCAGTTATTATGCCCCCAGCAGCACTAAATACCCGCTCTGACAAAACACTGGTGGTAGGGCAAGCCAGAACCTCCAAGGCGTAGAGTGCCAGTTCGTGCCTCATGTCCAGCTTGGACACCAAATAGTTGTAAGGCACAGAGGGATCATTGAGGATGCTGACACGGTCTGGTACGTACTCATTCACCATCTTCCAAAATGTTTCCCTCCTTGTGACACTAGGCCGCGCATCAGGGTGAGGGTGCTGGCGGTGTGTCATTAAACTGTCCCAGGCCTTGGAGAGTTTCGCCCTGAATCTGTTGGAACTGCTGTGTGTTCCCCTCATCTCTCCTCCTTGGTTGCCAAAGGAACAACGTACTCTGCCGCCAGCGTTGTCAGCTGGAAATTTTTGGAGCAATTTTTCCACAAGGACCTTCTGGTATTGCACCATTTTGCTAGTCCTTTCCACCACAGGAATCAGAGATGAGAAGTTCTCTTTGTAGCGGGGGTCGAGAAAGGTGAACAACCAGCAATTGGTGTTGGCCAAAATGCTTTCTTGATATGTTTAGAATGTGTACTGCTGGTACCATTCTGTTGCACCTGGTAGCCTGTGTCACATGGCCTGTTATAGGTGGGGCTTACAGCCTTATCATCTCTCCCACTACCTGAGTGATTTCCCTATGGAGGTATGTGGGAGCTTGGCTGTAAGTTGTATCTTAGCACCTCTCAGACCGTGTTCACACACCGTAGGTGGTCTAGTGCTAGGAACCCGTGCAACACTGAGATACCTTGACAGTGGTGCAAAAGGGCTCTGATGTGTTCCTGACAGGAATACATTGGCTAAAGTCGCAGTTAACATAAGCTTGAGGGATAAGCCAGTACTGTCAGTTGTAAATCATTGTGGTGCACCTTTTGCAGTGATTTATGGTCTGGCTATCACCCTGTGTACTGTCTTCCCCCATTTCCACCTCTTCCACATGCAAAGCGTCCGCCTTCATTGTGAGCAGCAAGTGTTTCAATAGACACAGAAGTGGGATGGTTACGCTGATAATAGCGACATCGCCGCTCTCCATCTATGTTGATTCCTCAAAGTTGCATAAAACCTCACAGAGGTCAGACATTCATGCCCACTCGTCGCTTGTGAAGAGTGGAAGCTGACTGGAAAGGCGGTGACCATGTTGCAGCTGGTATTCCACTACTGCCTTCTGCTGCTCACAAAGCATGGCCAACATGTGGAACGTGGAGTTCCAGTGCGTGCTCACGTCGCACAACAGTCAGTTAGCTGGCAATTGCAAGCGCTACGGCAGAACTGTCGGACCGGCGGCAGCTGTAGATGACTTTCGGAAATGGACACGCACGTGGCGCACCTTCACCAGTTGCTCAGGCAAATGGGGGTAGGTTTTGAAAAATCACTGAACCACTAAGTTGAACACGTGGGCTAGGCATGGTATGTGTGTGAGCTTGCCGAGTTCCAAAGCCGCCACTAAGTTACGGACATTATCAGACACAACCATGCCTGGTTGTAGGTTGAGTGGCGAGAGCCACAGCTCAGTCTGGTCCCTTATACCCTGCCACAGCTCTGTGGCGGTGTGCTGTTTGTCACCTAAGCAAATTAGTTTTAGCACGGCCTGTTGCCGCTTCCCTACTGCAGTGCTACACTGCTTCCAGCTACTGACTAATGGCTAACTGGTGCTGCAAGATGAGAATAAAGAGGTGGAAGTGGTGGAGGAGAGAAGGGGGAAGTTGCAGCCACTAATGTAGGTGGTGGCGAAAATCCTTATGGAAGTAGGGCCCGCAATCCTTGGCATCGGTAGCACCTGTGCCATCCCAGGGTACGACTCTCTTCCAGCCTCCACAATGTTCACCCAGTGTGCAGTCACGGAAACATAGCATCCCTGGCCAAAAGCACTTGTCCATGTGTCAGTCGTTAAGTGGACCTTATCAATACCTGTATTGGTCAAGGCACAAGTGATGTTACGGGACACATGCTGGTGTAAGGCGGGGACGGCACACCGGCAAAATAGTGGCAGCTGGGGCCTGAGTAATGAGGGACGGCTGTGGAAAGCCTCAGTGTCCACAAGCCTAAATGGCAACATTTCCAGGGCAATTTGGAAAGGTGCGCATTTAGTGTTATGGGCTGTGGGTGGGTAGGCTGGGTATTTACTCTTGCGTTCATAGGCCTGGGGTATGGATATCTGTACTCTGCGCTGGGACACAGAAATGGATGTGTAGTGTCCCACTAGGTAAATGTGGGCACTACACAAGGGTCAATTGGGCCACGTGGTTCTCCTACTCCTGAGGGACAGTGGCGGTGTATTTAACAGTCCATTTTAATGTATTCCTATATGCTTTTATATTAATTTCTTTCCTGTGATGTGTGTAGCAGGCCTATTAGGGTGTAGTTCATCATCCTAGACACTAGAGGGAGCTAGGGAACCCCTAGTATATATGTTTAGGTCAGTTTGTGAAGTCAGGAGTCTGTGGAAAGACAAAAGTGAGAGGTGCACCTTAGCCAGAGAGAAGCTGAGGGCCTCCTCCTGACATGCAGCTAGACAGCCCAGGCTTCTAGTTGCCACCAGGAGGCTAGTGGATGCAGTCCAGCCTGCCTGAGCATATTGAGCCAGAGTTAGCTCAGAAGATTGTTACCAAGGGAAGAGTTTGCCTCCTGAGAGAAACCTGCAGTTCCCACAAAGCGCAGAGCAGAAGAGTATTCCAGCCAACCTGAGAGGAGCTGAAGGGCAGAAGGATTTTTTACCTAAAGCAAGGGATATATACCTGAGGAAGTTTTCTACCAAGGATAAAGCCAGCATTAAGGCATACGGGCCTTGGGATTGAGACAGCCAAGAGTTCTGAGGAATAGTGCACAGGATTTCTGAGGAAAGGGTGCAGCCTGGTCTGTAAGTGTTTTTACCCTCTGAGTATCTTGCAAAAAACATTGTACCTGCCATTGATGTTAAAGCCTGCTATTGATTGCTGCTGCCATGTGGAACTGAATTCAGACTGTATAAAGTTAACTGTTTTCAGTAAAGGAAGTTTGGTTCACCACAACATCGTGTTCCTCACTTATTACTACTATAAATCGGTGTGCCACCATTACAGGCACTGGCGTCACGAATCTTAAAGGGACCTTGCCCCCGTCACATTAAACATCTGCAACATCCAGGGCACCTCACCCAACATCAGGCCTGGTCCCTATACATTAAGAGTGCCCCAGAGGACTATTGTGCCAGCCTCTCCATCACTGCTCTACGCCTGCCCAGGGTCTACCCATAAACTGTGAGTAACCAAGAGCAACCCTCGGTTGCCTATTAACCGTGACCTCACAATCGCAATACCCTGCAGGGCGGCGTACTGCAGATGTGGTAGCTTATGGTGATTGTGAAGGTCCAGGTGCAGGGCGGGAGGCATCTGGGCCTGCGTCTTGGACAGGAGATTGGCCAGCACTTTACACAGGGGAAGAGGAGGCAGTGGTGTGACCAGCAGACACAGATCACTTGCGAAATGCCGGATCCGGCATTCATTTACATTGAAATGTATTAGTGCCGGATCCGTCATTAAGTATTCCTGCAAAACGGATCCAGCTTTCCCATCTGCGCTTGCGCAGACCTTTAAAAATGCAAAAAAAAATGTATACTGGTTCCGTTTTTCCGGATGACACCAAAGAGACGGATCCGGTATTGCAAAGCATTTGTCAGATGGATCTGCATCCGGATACATCTGACAAATGCCATCAGTTTGCGTCTGTATTGACGGATTCGGCGGGTAGTTCCGGCAATGGAACTGCCTGCCGGAATCCTCTGCCGCAATTGTGAAAGTACCCTTAAACAGGCAAGAATAGGACATGTTCTATAAAAGAACCCGATCTGGCAGCCAATTTACATTCTACAGTCCTGATCAAAAGTTTAAGACCACTTGAAAAATGGCAAAAAATCATATTTAGCATGGCTGGATCTTAACAAGGTTCCAAGTAGAACTTCAACATGCAACAAGAAGAAATGGGAGTGAGACAAAACATTTTTTGAGCAATTAATTTAATGAAAACAACGAATAAACTGAAACAGGCTGTTTTTCAGCTGATCAAAAGTTTAGGACCACACCTCCCCAAAAAAAAACTAAACCCCCCCCCCCCCCCAAAACAAAAATCCAACTTCCAAACATGAACTCAGTAATGAGTAGCTCCGCCGTTATTGTTTATCACTTCAAAAATTCATTTCAGCATGCTTGATGCAAACGTTTCCATGAGGTGAGTGGGAACATTTCTCCAAGTGGTGAAGACGGCCGCACGAAGGCCATCTACTGTCTGGAACTGTTGTCCATTTTTGCAAACTTCCCTTGCCATTCATCCCCAAAGGTTCTCAATTGATCAGGGGAACACGCAGGATGGGCCAAAAGAGTGATGTTATTCTCCTGGAAGAAGTCCCTTGTCCTGTGGGCCTTGTGTACTGCAGCGTTGTCCTGTTGAAAAACCCAGTCGTTACCACACAGACGAGGGCCCTCAGTCATGAGGAATGCTCTCTGCAACATCTGGACATAGCCAGCGGTCGTTTGACGCCCTTGCACTTCCTAAAGCTCCATTGTTCCACTGAAGGAAAAAGCACCGCAGACCATTATGGCGCCCCCTCCACTGTGGCGCGTAGAAAAAATCTCAGGTGGGATCTGCTTGTCATGCCAGGAATGTTGGAAACCATCAAGACCATCAAAGATATATTTTTTTCTCATCAGAGAATAAAACTTTCTTTCACCTTTGAATGTCCCATGTTTGGTGCTCTCTTGCAAAGTCCAAACGAGCAGTTCTGTGGCGTTCAATTACACTGAATGTCACAGATATTCAGGATGCACAAACATTATACAGGAGCAGGAGATGTAACACAGGTAATGTCACTGTCACCAGCAGCTAAAAAAAATTACACTGAATGTCACAGATATTTAATTTATTTTTTTATAAACTTTATTTATTGATAAATAAATATTCCAACATTTTTCTTACGAATAGATTATTTCTAAATTATAAGTATCATGGATGAGTGTGTTTCTTGTGCTCTGGCAGCAGGCACAGTTTCACCGCACCCAGGGCCATTAGCAGCACGGCAACTTCCCCGTCCCTTACTGCTCGCCTTGAGCATATTAAATGGTATATGTGCTTGCAAGTATGTCACACGTACAGTAGTGCAGGTTTTGTAAGTGTATGTGAAAATAAAGTACACAAAATGTCACAGATATTTAGGATGCGCCAACATTATACAGGAGATGTAGTGCAGGTAATGTCGCTGTCACCAGCGGATAAGAAAAAATGACACTGAATGTCACTGATATTTAGAATGCACAAATGTTATACAGGAGATGTAGCGCAGGTAATGTCGATGTCACCAGCGGCGAAAAAATTACACTGAATGTCACAGATATTTAGGATGCACAAGCATTATACAGGAGATGTAGCGCAGGTAATGTCGCTGTCACCAGCAGCGTTTAAAAAATTGCACTGAATGTCACAGATATTTAGGATAAGCAAAAGTTATACAGGAGACGTTGCGCTGGTAATGTCGCTGTCACCAACGGTTAAGTAAAAATTACACTGAATGTCACAGATATTTAGGATGCGCAAATGTTATACAGTAGATGTAGCTTAGGTAATGACGCGGTCAACAGCGGCCAAACAATTGCACTGAATGTCACAGACGTTTAGGATGCGCAAATGTAACACAACATATGTAGCAGAGGTTGTGTCACTGTCAGCAGCGGCCAAACAATTGCATGCAATTTAGCACAGGTTGCGCTAATAATATATATTGCAGCCAGATAAGGCCGAATGCACACGGCCGTGTTCCGCGGCCGAGAGGGGGCCGTGAAAACCCTGCCGGGATTCCTGCTGACTAGTATAGTGTATTACTGTACAGGAGCGGCTGCATGAAGCGCACGGCGTCATAGCAACCCATGACGCCATCCAGCAGTCAGCAGGTATCCCGGCAGGGTTTTCACGGCCCGCTCTCGGCCGCAAACACGGCCGTGTGGATTCGGCCTAAAACAATAGTCCTTAAAAGGACTTTTGGGTCTCTAGCACCTTTTAACAGTAAACCCTGCCTGAAAAAATAAAATAAAATTCCTGTCCTTACATTATCTGTCCCTTCTACTGCAGCTCTCCCTGACTGAGACTGAGCTGAACCACGTGTCATTGGGTGCTATATAGCACCCGAGGACGCGTTCTGGCCAGCCAATCACTGTAATGCCGGTAACCAACATGGCTACGGCACTACAGTGAGTCCCAGTACTTCTCTGCGTACACCAAACACTGCGATGTGCCAAGAATCGCGATGCTTGAGTCAAAACAGTGTTGGCCAAGCATGCTCGCCCAACACTAGTAATTAGCTATTATTTTATTATCTCCTATGTCATTCAATACCTTTCTGTTCCCAGACAAGGTGATGTGTTCTCCATTGAAAAGCCTCTGGGTTAATCGGAGGCAAGATTTGGTGGTGCTGCAGACGAGATAAAGAATAAATTAGAAGAAATTCATTAATATCAGATAAAGGCTGTCAGATAGGTAATTGTCCTTGTCTTTGAAAACTAAACTTATGCGTACTGTAAATGTCTAATAAACAACCTGTACAGCATTGGGTTCTACTTTCTTAAGGATTTTGATCCACAGTCTGTGCTAAGGAACATTCAGAGCTTGACTAAGTTGCCCTCAATCGCCATACCCTACCTCATTTTAAAGGGAATGTGTGACCTGTCAGGATCAGGGACTTAGATTCAGGAGGGGAGCCTGCAGGATCACACTGGACCTCCCTCTGTCAGCACTACTTCCTGAAACGAATCAATCTTAGCTGCCATCACTTGTCATATTAGGCTGACGGGACACCTTTGCATTAAATAACTCCTTAGTACTCTCTAAAGCTGTTAGCATTCACAGGGTTAATAAATCAATCTAGGTAACGCTTCTTCTAAGGTCATGGAAACGTTAGAACACAAAAAGGCCCTTGAAGTAAAGTTTTAATATAAAAAAGAACAGTGCGTACAAACTATAGGGTTATCATAAAAAATATAAGCTAAAATACACAGACATATACATACAGTGCAAAATAACAGTTTGTAAAATAAAAGGGATAAAAACAGAACTTAATACGTTACGTGACAGTTAAGTCCAGTTGCCTGGGGAAGCAGAAATATTGGTCAGTCCATCAAGCTAGTGATCCCCCCAAAAATTACAGTTTGCTTTTCTCCCTGCATGTGTTAAAAAGGGTCAGTAAACCCCCCCCCCCCCCATCATCCGCCCCCCCCCCCCCTACCTGTGATGTGGGAGGCCAGGGAGTATGGTAATAACATTTCATCACCATTTTTATGACCACTTGCTGAAAACCAAGTCTGCCTCAAAATCTTGGTATTGAAATATCTTTTCTGGTATTCACCTTGGCAATTTCATATTACCATCCATCCACTCCGTCCGAATGTCCCCCACATGTGCGTACCAAACATTTAGTGAGGTAATAGCAGGATAGATGGAGTTAACCCAGAGGATAGGTCATCAGTTAAAAAATCTCAGAAAACCACAAAATGGAGAGTATTTACAGAGAGCTCCTTTCACTCTGGAGGACCTGCCCAGTGCAGCACTACACTCATAATCTATTGATTTGAATAGACATTGTGTAATTCTTACTTATCCCTTTGGTGGCGCTGCAGGGAAACTGAATATTGACTACTCTCTCTTTCTGCCTCACTACCCCCAATACTAGAAACCGTCTTATCAGGCATTTAGGGCATATCGTATGATACATACCAGAAAAAAGTTATTTTGTCATCTACTTGACATTTATATCTCAATATACCTACTGCTGTATATTCTAAACAGTGGACTACTGGGGGGGGGGCATAGATGATATATGCTATTTTATGGCATATAAAGTTGTATAAAATGAGACTATATTGGAGCTTTCTCTGATTTAGCCACTGGATTATTGAAAAATTACAGTGAATGTGATGTGAATACACCTTAAAGGGGTTCTGAGCCACAGCTGGTATTAGCATCTAGCACTGTCCAAGTTGTCAGTATGTCCGCCTCCCATTTACTAAGTTGAACATGGATATATGATGCAGTATCTCTTTAACATTGTAGATGCCTTCAATCTCTATTGTGATGCATATGCATTCCAGGTCCACATCTAGAATGTTCTCATGTAAGTGTCCTCTGGATGTCCTTTCATAAAACAAGTTAGTCACGTCTCTTAGAACATTACAGTTGTCCATCAGCTTCTATCATAGTCTGAAAGATCTCAGGATAACAATGTACTGTACAACCTATTCTTTCTGATTTCTTAGTTTTTTTTTATGTTTGGGTGACCTTATTATCATGGAAATGTCTGCGCTTTGTATGGCCGCTTTTTTTTCACAGAGAGCACAATAACTGTACACATGCTCAGACATATTATTAACTTGAGGCCTCAACTCAATAATTTAGCTGAATGCTGAAAGATATTGAACGTGGCTGATACAAAATAAAGCTCACGAGACTCTCTTAATATGAATTGGGAAATGTTAGTAGAATAGAAATGTCTCGGTATATGCTGCCAACCATCAAAATGCAAGACTGACCACATTTGAACCAACACATTCATAAATTGAAAAACGTAAAATTACTAAGCCGTTATAAGAAACCTACTGTGACCCTAATTTAGATTATTTCATTACACTTCAGAATGTCACAAATTAATGAATTTATTTTTAAAGGGGTTATTTAAGACCACTATATAAGACTAGTAAAATTGTTTAATTTTCCCTAAACAGCACCACTCTTGTCTGTGGGTTGTTTCTCATATTGCATCCAAGACCTATTCATTTGAATAGTAATGAGCCACAATATCAGAAACAACCCATGGACATAAGTTGTGTTGTTTAGAGAAAATGCAGACATTTTTACTAGTCGTATACAGCTTTTTAATTTTTTTAGTAAATTTTGCCAATGCTGCCATATTGGCTTTATTGCTACAACAATGAATGGGACTAATGACTCTAACACAGTTCTTTAGCTTTGTACATTTCACCCAAGAAGGGTGAGCACTTCTCAAGACATCATGTGGCACTACCTACGAACAGTGTTCCAGCAGAACAGTAGAACAAAGCAGAGTAAGTGAATACACTCTCTCCATTGCCATTGTCAATGGTGCTCACTTGCCTATCTAGTCTCCAGCAGTACAAAAGACAAGTCAAGATCTGTCTGACTGCATTTCTCCTGTACATAATGAAGCAATGTATTCAAAGGTAGGCAGTTTAGTGATGGCAAATGACTTGTGAATGAACTAGCTACAGGAATGCTATATGATTTGTTAGATATGTGGACATCTATATGTTTACTGAACCTACATTATTATAAAGTAACCAGATTTCTAATATAAATAGACTATTCCTTTATGTGTGTGCCTGTGTTACTCATCTGCAGGGCTAAAGAGCCATGGGCAGAAGAAAATGAAAATAAATATACCACGGGTGACTGGTTAGAAGGAGGTAAGATACTCAGAAAACAGTATTATGATCATGGCTTCATCGTTTTAAAGGGAATGTATAACAATTATTATTTTTTTTGTCAGTTAAAACCAGTGACACATATACCGTATATACTCGAGTATAAGCCGACCCGAATATAAGCCGAGGGCCCTAATTTTACCCCCCAAAAATGGGAAAAATTATTGACTCGAGTATAAGACTAGGGTTGGAAATGCAGCAGCTACTGGTAAATTTCAAAAATAAAAATAGATACCGTATCAATAAAATTACATTAATTGAGGCATCAAACAGTAGGTTAAAGGTTTTTGAATATTTATTTCAAAGAAAAACAATATGGTATCAACAATAACTTTAACATTACAAAAACCAACTAAAGCGAATATTCGATTTTTGGGAAAATACCAGTTCATGCAAATTTTTATGCGAAAATTTGAATGCGATTTTTATTTTTGTGAATTTTCGCAATCAAGACCTAGACTCGAGTATAAGACAAGGGGGCTTTTTGAGCACAAAAATATGTGCCAAAAAACTTGTCTTATACTCGAGTATATACGGTACTTTTTTCCAATTTGTTTTTATTATCTGATTGCAGATTTTTTATTCTTAGTTTTGAACATGATTATAAGGGCTGCCAGTTTGCCTGAGTTGTTAACGGCATTTAGAAATATGCTTTATAGCAGTCAACATGTGCCAAAGACACAATGGACAGTAGAGGACCTCATTGATTTAGTAGAGAGGTTTCCCAGGCATGCTGTGTGACCTGTGCAGAGGTTGGAAGGGAGCAGATAAGCTGTGATTATCCACTATTGTGAATGGTAGAACATGTGCTATTTATATATAGGCAATATGTGTCATCGCAATTCTGCCTGTAATGATAAGCATATAACCACAGTAAAGTCATCTGTACAGACCAATAATTGGCGCCTATTATTAGGCTTAATGGCCAGTGCGAGATCTCCACGATTTTGTTGTTTTTTTGTTTGTTTTTTTCTTGTTTTTTTTTTATATATATAAATTTTGACATAGAAAATAACATCACAAGAGATGAGCGAATCGATGCTGGCGAAGTGGAATTCGATCTGAATTTCTGGAAAACTTAAATTCGCAACGAATGCGAATTTCCTCACGCTTCATGGTAATTTTCCTAAAATGGCGGCTACACGTGTGAGGACTGAGAACATGGGGCAAGGAACTCTGAGAAGGCGGGATCACCCAGATTGACATGCTTGCATGCAGCCAATCGGCAGCCAGCCAGCCCTGTGATGTCAGAGCCCTATAAATACGGTGGCCATCTTAGATTCTGCTTTTTTTCAGCTTTCAGAGTGCAGGGACAGACGTGTGATGAGCTAGGACCATCTATTGTAAAAACCTCTATGTTTAAAAAAAACTTAAAAAAGGATTTATAAGTACAGGGAAAGGATAGGGATAAATCATTTGACGATATCTTAGTGCAGGGAGAGATGTCAGAAGGCACTAGGGACATTGATATGAAAGTGATTTACAAGTGCAGGGAACGATTATTTGGGGATCCAAATAGTCATTAGACAGCATTGTCATTAAAGCTTTTTGTTATTGGGCTGCAAGTGTTATGTTGTAAAGCCTTCAGTGGCTTATATCTTAGTATCTTATTCAGTACGAAAAGAAAAATATACCTGCATTTCACTTCTGCAGTTATTTCTGGTCAAAGCATATAGGGGCGTATTGCAGTAAAAAAAGAAAAATGTATATGCACTGCACTGTTGCAGTTAAATCTGGTGAAAGCGTATAGGGGTGTATTTCAGTAAAATAATAAAAATATATACGCACTGCATTATTTGTTGTTTTCTGGTTAAAGCGTATAGTGGACTATTTCATTCCAACAATAAATATATACTCAGGTCACTTCTGCAGCTATTTCTGCTAAAATTGTATAGGGGCGTATTTCATTAAAAAAAAGACAAATATATACACACTGCACTGTTGCAGTTATTTCTGGTGAAAGCCCATAGGGGTGTATTTCAGTAAAGTAAGAAAATATATACGCACTGCACTATTTAAGTGTTTTCTGGTTAAAGCGTATAGTGGCCTATTTCTTTTCAAAAAGAAATATATACTCTCAGGTCACTTCTACAGTTATTTAAAAATATATATGCACTGCATTGTTGCAGTTATTTCTGGTGAAAGCGTATAGGGGCGTATTAGAGTAAAAAAAGAAAAATATATTCTTAGTGCATTTCTGCAATTAATTCTGGTGAAATCATATAGTGGCCCATTTCAGTCCAAAAAAAAAAAAAATATGCTCAGTTCCAGGGCTTTTTTTCTGACGGAACACACCGGAACAGCGTTCCGCCACCTTTTGACATCACGGCCTGCCATGCTCCAACATGGCAGGCTGCGATGTATCAGCGGGGAGGGACTGGGAGGAGGAGCTGGGGGCCAGTGCGTTCACTGTGCTCTGGCCCCGCCGCTCCAGTACAGTTATATAATGTGTAATTCAATTAATAATGATTCATGCTGCCCCCTCTGGCACTGTTATGGGGTGGAGGGAATCTGTGGATGGCACTGTTATGGGGTGGGGGGGTCTGTGGATGGCACTGTTATGGGGTGGGGGTGGTCTGTGAATGGCACTGTTAAGGGGAGGGTCTGTGGATGGCACTGTTAAAGGGGGGGTCTGTGGATGGCACTGTTAAGGGGGGGTCTGTGGGTGGCACTGTTATAGGGTGGGGGGTCTGTGGGTGGCACTGTTATGGGGTTGGGGGGTCTGTGGATGGCACTGTTATAGGATGGGAGGGTCTGTGGATGGCACTGTTATAGGATGGGGGGTCTGTGGATGGCACTGTTATAGGATGGGGGGTCTGTGGATGGCACTGTTATAGGATGGGGGATCTGTGGATGCCATCCACAGATTCCCCATAACAGTGCCATCCATAGATCCTCCACCCCATAACAGTGCGATCCCCAGATCCCCCATTAACAGTGCCATCCCCATCTGGGGGGTTTCTTTGCTGGGCTGGACTTTTATAGCCCCCCCCAAATTTTACTTGCATCCCTGTTCTCTAAAGGGGCAGTTTTAGGGGGCGGTCCTAGGGGTGGTTAAGGGCGTGGCCAGGGGAGGGGGGGTGAGTTCCACCACCTTTTCTCTGAGAAAAAAAGCCCTGCTCAGTTCACTTCTGCAGTTTTATCTGTTGAAAGCGTATAGGGGGGTATTACAGTAAAAAAACTAATATATACACATTTCACTGGTGCACTTATTTGTGGCAAAAGCGTTTAGTGGCCTATTTCAGTACAAAAATAAAAATATATTCTCAGTTCACGTTGGTGGTTATATGTGTTGAAAGCATGGCTGGGAGTCAGCAGGGTGGCAGCAGTGGGAGGTCGGAGCCAAATGTGCCCGGGGTAGAGCACCTGATTCACAGCAGCCTACCTGCCCGGGAAGTAGTGGTGCAGGGGTTTAATGAAGTACTGGCTGTAGCAGTCAGTCAGTGCAGCGCTTATATGTGTAATTTTGTATTTCAGTACAAAAAGAAAAATACATTCTCAGTTCACGTCGGCAGCGGTTCGATGTGTTGAAAACGTTTAATGGTCGATTTCAGTACAAACAGAAAAATACATTCTCAGTTCACGGTTATATGTGAGCCAAACATGAACAGGGTAGCGTAGCAGGGATTCATGGAAGTAGCGGCTGTAGCAGTCAGTCAGTGCGGCGGTTATATGTGGTAAAATCTTTATTGAAGTATTTCGGTCAAAAAACAAAAGTTATTCAGCGGTCAGCGCTGCGGTTATATGCGGTTAAATCTCCATGATGTCTTCATGATAAATCTGCAACGTGGGGGCCCCCTGTGGCTTCTACACACTTTCAAAATAATCCTTTAGTGGAGCTAATAGATGCAGGATGACCAGGACGCTCCATTACCTTCCCAGGAACTGCTGTCGGGAGCAGTGGTTCATTTCTGAGACGTCTGTATAGTGCGGGGGGAATCCGAAGACCCTTTCCATCTCCGTGCTCCGTTATATGTGGTAAAATCTTTATTGAAGTATTTTGGTGGAAAAATACATTTTATTCAGTGTTCAGCGCTGCACTTATATGCGTTAAAATCTTTTGTGAATTATTTCGGTGAAAAAGCTAATTTCATTCAGAGTTCAACGCTGCAGTTATATGTGGTAAAATCTTTTGTGACTTATTTCGTTGGGAAAAAAATGTATTCAGCTCTGCAGTTCTATGTGGTAAAATCCTTTAATTATTTAGGTGGAAAAAATCTTGTATTCAAAATTAAGCGCTGCACTTATATGCGGTAAAAAATTTTTTTTTATTACTTTGGTGGACAAAAAAATCTTGTATTCAGCATGAAGCACTGCACTTATATGCGTTAAAATCATTTTTGAATAATTTTGGTGGAAAAACTAATTTCCACCTCCTCCTTCCTCATCTCTTCATTAGAATCTGACACGCTAACTTTACACCCCCCCCCCCCAGCTATATATATATAGGTGGTGCAAGCACCATCTAGCTGAGACTAAAGGTAAATTTCACTGCAATACATTTGATATTACATTTAGCAAGAGTTTAAAGTGCCCACATATAGCACATAGTGGGACACTGCATCAAGATGAATCAGGCGTGGATCAGCCAGGATTTCCACAAACCAATGTCTGATACATCAGAATAGATAATCCATGGTGCCACACCAACAATTTTACAAAAGAGACCAGTTTCTTCAGGCTACCTGCCTCAGCTACTATTCTGATGCAGTTACCCGCCTGATGTCACACATCTGATGCCAAGTGCTCCTTCTTTAACCCACCATCTTCAGAGGGTACTGGTATTGCCACCCACCTCCACAGTATGTCACCTTGCCACTCTGTGGCCTACTCATGCTGCTGCCACCTCCAGACTCTGTCATTGTGCCACTGTGTGGTCTCCTCATGCTGCTTTCACCTCACCACTATGTCATAGGCAGTGATGGACGAACATCGCGTTCGCTGCAAGCCCTATTCACTTTAATGGCAGGTGAACCTTAAAAACCTTCAGGTCATATTTGCAGCCACCAAATACTTACTAGAAGTGCACAAATAGTCCCACGACATGGACAGTGACATATCAGAGGGGGGTCAATGGCAAAAATTCCCACAAAAAAATCTGCATTTTCATTTTTTTGCGTCTTAAAGGGAAACTCTCAAAAATGTGCCCTGCTGGAGCCTAGAAAATAATTATTTTAGGCCACAGGAGTACAGGCCCCAAAAATTAGGCATTCAGCTGACAGAAAAGAACAAGTGATTGTGTGACTGGAGGTATACTAGACAGTCAGTGCTAACAATTTTACTGTAGGCCAGTGAAGTACAGGCCCCAAAAATTATGCATTCACCTGACAGAAAAGAACAAGTGATTATGTGGCTGGAGGTATATTAGACGGTCAGTGCATAACAATTTTACTGTAGACCAGTGGAGTACAGGCCCCAAAAATTATGCATTCACTCGACAGAAAAGAACAAGTGATTTTGTGGATGGAGGTATATTAGACGGTCAGTAGATAACAATTTTACTGAAGGCTAGTGGAGTACAGGCCCCAAACATTAGGCATTCACTGGACAGAAAAGAACAAGTGATTATGTGGCTGGAGGTATATTAGACGGTCATTGGATAACAATTTTACTGTAGGCCAGTGGAGTACAGGTCCCAAAAATTATGCATTCACTGGATAGAAAAGAACAAGTGATTATGTGGCTGGAGGTATATTAGACGGTCAGTGGATAACAATTTTACTGCAGGCCAGTGGAGTACAGGCCCCAAACATTATGCATTTACCTAACAGAAAAATACTTTTATGCCGCTGTTTATACATAAGACAAGAACCATTCTTTGTTCTGAGTGGTGGCGGATTTGTGTGTGCTGGCATGAAGAAATTCATTTACACGTGATCGTCACAGGTGTTGAATTCCTCCGAGATCCATGCCTCATTCATTTTTAGAAATGCGAGGTAGTCCACACTGTCGCGAGCTAGGCGAGTGCGCTTATCGGTCACGATCCTCCCTGCTGCGCTGAACGTCCTTTCGGACAGGACACTCGACGAGGGGCAAGCTAAGAGTTACATGGCAAATTGTGCCAGCTCTGGCCACAGGTCAAGCCTGCGCACCCTGTCGTCCAGGGGTTCCTTGCTTCTCAGAGTGTCCACATCAGCCATTAACCCGATGCAGTCGGACACCTGTTGGTCTAGGCGTTCATTGAGGCTGGATCCTTAGGACGGCTGTCGATGGGTTGACTGGAAGAATGATCTCATATCAAAAGTGACCAACACATCTTCAAACCGCCCTCTTCTTGCAGGTGCAGTGTGATTGGTACCCACATCTGTTTCGCTGTGGGTGGAAATTCCTCTGCCAGCGCCCGCAACAGCAGAATGCAGCATCTCTCGCAGCAAGGCCTGGAAATGCTCCATTCTGACAGCCCTCTGTGTTAGCCCCCATTTGCACTCAATTGGAAGTGGTGGAGTGTCTTGGCTTTTGCTCATCGCCCAGGAGAATGTCGTCCTCGATCTCCTCCCCCCAGCCACAGACAACACCAGGGATCCCAAAAAAAGTTTAAAGTCCCCCTCAAAGCCTGCTCTTCTTGCTCCTCTTCCTCCTCCTACCTCCAGCCACTATCCTCCTGTGACTCCTCTTCAGACTCTTGATGACTTGTCTCAGATGGAGTAGCCCCCCTGGGAATTCATTCAGCATTGAGACTTCCTCATCTTCCAGCTCCTGCTCCTTGATGGCTTGATCAATGACACGACGCAATGCACACTCCAGAAATAAGGCGTAAGTTATGATGTTACTGATGGCACCGTGGCTGCAACTGACCAGTTTGGTGATCTCATCAAATGGCCGTAGAAGTCTACGTGCGTCGCGCATAAGCAGCCACTGGCGTGGTGAAAAGAAACCAAGCTCCCCAAAACGTGTCCTGCTGCAGAGTTCGAACAGGAGGAGGAGAGGGAGGATGGAGTAGGAGGAGGAGAAGAAGAGGCAGTCCTTCAGACAATCCGTGGCGGTAACACCAAATTCACACGGGTGCCACGGGTTACATGCTTGACGGCCATCAGAAGGTTTACCCAGAGGGCAGTAAAAGTTATATACCTTCCCCGCCCGTGTTTGCTGGACCACGTGTCTGTGGTAAGATGTATCTTGGCACCAACACTGTGTGACAGAGTTCTACTCACTTGCTGCTGAACATGGCCATAAAGCTCTGGGATGCACTTCTGGGAGAAATATTTCCTTCCGTGGAACTTACATTGCGGTGTGCCAATGGCCCAAAATTTTCGAAAGGCCTCCGAGTCCACCAGTATATATGGCAGTAGTTAGCGGGCTAGCAGTTCCGACAAGCCAGCAGTCAATCGTTGCGCAAGAGGGTTATCCAGTGTCTTCAACTTTTTACTCTCAAACATTTGGACCACAGACGCCTGCCTTCTGCCAGATGAACGTGACGACGGAATTGTGGAAGGAGAATTGGAGGACAAATGAGAGGAGTGAGGAGAAGAGGTAGGACGCGGAGCACCGGGAGTGTGGCTTTGTGGGTTCTGACGGCGTTGCTCCCACGGCTCGGTGATGGGAGGCCAGGTGCCTTGTTAAGGCGGTCGTCCCTAGGCGAGTGTTGGGCCTAACACAACTTATGCGTTGACAGCACAGGTTGCAGATGGCAACACTATTGTCAGCAGCTGACACGTTAAAAACAAGCCCACTGCGGAGCCATGTGCCAGCGTCCTGGGAGCGCAAGATGTGACCGTGCATGGTGGATGGTTCGCTCCAGATACATTTGCAGTCAGATTTGTGCCTCCTGTGCACTATGAGTTCTGCTTGCTTCTTATCCTCCTCCCTATCTGCTGCACCGTCTCTCCTTCTGAACTCCCTTCCTCTTCCTCTCTTGTGGGCACACACGTGACGTCCATCGACACGTCATCGTCATCACCTTCACCACCACTGACATTAGAGGTCTCGCAGTAGGCAGCAACAGCAGGGATCACCCTCCTTGGGCTGATCTGGGTACTGTTATCAGACCTCTGGGTGGCAGCCGTTGCTACCTCTTCTTCCTCATCCAATGCCAAGAATGGCTGTGCATCAGTAAATTCTGGAAATTGATGGGAAAATTATTCCTCTGACTCGAGTGGAGGGGCTATGGTGGTGGTGGTGTCTTTGGGGGTGCACACAACAGAGAGTGAGGAAGGTGCAGATACAGAGGATGAGGAGGGTGCAGAAGGCTGAGTGAGCCACTCAACCAACTCTGGTGCGTCCTTTGATGTAATCGCACACACCTTCTCCAACTTCCCACTTAGCCTTCAGCCTGGTGCACCTGCCCCACCACTTCCACCCCTGCGGAACTGCCCGCCTCTTCCTCTGCCTGTCATTTTCAAAATGATCTTGTGCCAAAGTTTCCTAGAGAAGAGCAGTATTTGTGGAAGCAGGTACATCGCAGGCCTCAATTAGTATTTTGTGGAAGCAGGTATATAGAACCCCATAATCAGTATTTTGTAGAAGCAGGTATATCGCACCCCTCAATCAGTATTTTGTGGAAGAAGGCATATCGCACACCTCAATCTGTATTTTGTGGAAGCAGGTATATCAAACCCCTTAATCAGAATTTTGTGGAAGCATTTATATCGCATCTTTCAATCAGTATTTTGTGGAAACAGGGATATAGAACCCCTTAATCAATATTTGGTGGAATCAGATATATCACACAGCTCAATCAGTATTTTGTAGAAGCAAGTATATCACACCCCTCAATCAGTATTTTGTGGAAGCCGGTGTATTGCAGGCCTCAATCAATATTTGGTGGAAGCAGTTATATCGCACCCCTAAATCAGTATTTTGTGGAAGCAGGTATATAGAACCCCTGAATCAGTATTTTGTAGAAGCAGGTATATCGCACTCCTGAATCAGTATTTTGTGGAAACAGGTATATAGAACCTCTGAAACAATATTTGGTGGAATAAGATGTATCGCACCCCTCAAACTATATTTTGTGGAAGCAGGTATATCGTACCCCTCAATCAGTATTTTGTGAAAGCAGGTATATAGAACCCTATAATCAGTATCTTGTAGAAGCAGGTGTATCCCACCCCTCAATCAGTATTTTGTAGAAGCAGGTATATCAAACCCCTTAATCAGTATTTTGTGGAAGCAGTTTTATTGCACCCCTCAATCTGTATTTTGTGGAAGCAGGTATATCAAACCCCTAATCAGTATTTTGTGGAAGCAGGTATATCGCACCTCTCAATCAGTATTTTGTGGAAACAGGGATACAGAACCCCTTAATCAATATTTGGTGGAAGCAGGTATACCACACCCCTCAATCAGTATTTTGTGAAAGCAGGTATATAGAACCCTATAATCAGTATCTTGTAGAAGCAGGTATATCGCACCTCTCAATCAGTATTTTGTGGAAACAGGGATATAGAACCCCTTAATCAATATTTGGTGGAAGCAGGTATATCGCACCCCTCAATCAGTATTTTGTGGAAGCTGGTGTATCGCAGGCCTCAATCAATATTTGGTGGAAGCAGGTATATCGCACCAGTTGCAATTAGTTATTCCAATAGCGTTTGTCCTTCTATATGGCTGCAGTATTGCAGCAGAACCGCACACAACTGTTGCACAATACAAATGCACTATAATATACTTTCTATGTTACAAAGTATAAGTATATCACACCCCTCAGTATAACACACCTATCGATAGCGCACTTATACCAGTCCTTATAAGGACTTTTGTGGCCCTATTAGCTAGCATTTGGTGTCCCTAACAGTCTGTTCCTGCCCCACAAGGCAACCTCTCCCTACACTGGCAAAACACAGAATGCAAAATGTCTGCCAGATCGGGTTCTGTTATAGGGTGGGTGTGTGTCTAAGTGGTGAAACGTCTCAATTGACTGTCCTGTCCCACCTGATGGATGTGTCATGGGTCAAAGTTCGGCACAATGCAAAAGAATATTGCGCATGCAAACATCGCCATATATTTTCATATTCATATCGCGAACGAGCTAAATTCTCAGCAAAACGGGTAAACTGCAAGGACATCTTTATTCATAGGTCCACTCTGTGGACTTCTCATGCTGTTCCCACCCTCCCCACTTCATGACTGGCCCACTATTTTGCCTTTCGTCTTGGCTGACATAATCATTTATTTGACACTTCTTCTGATCTTTCAGAAGGAAAGAAAAACGAGAAGCCCAACGGATCCTGTCTGTGTAGCAGCTTTAAGGCCTGTATGGTCCCATCAGAATTGGCTTATGATTTGGTAGCCAAAAGCAGCTAGAAAACACAGAAGACATGCAAAATTCCATTTACGTGTCATCTCTGTTTTATATCCGCTCCGTTTTCTTTTGCCTTTAGCAATGCTGATTGATTATTGACCAAATGCTGACCGAGTGAAGGCGTACCCTCCACAGACAGGATCCGTTTTTTCTGGGTAATTGTTCTGACGGATCAGAGAATGGGGAAAATTAATCAGTGACGTCAACACAAACTTACTGCTGACACTCCTCTCCACTCTTTCGGGGGGCTCTTCTTGTATAAGCGTTTAATAGACCAGTTTCTGATAACATCTATGTGGAATCAGCTGGCGACGGTGTAAAAAGAGTGCACTTCTTCTTGATGCTAACATCTACCTGTAAGGCCTCATGCACACGAACGCATTTTGTTTCCGTGTCTGTTCAGTTTTTTTTGCAGATAGGATGCGGACCCATTCATTTTAATGGGTCGGCAAAAAATGCAGACAGCACACAGTGTGCTGTCCGCATAAGTATGTCTTATGACGCAAACTGATCCGTCTCTCCAGTGTCATCCGTAAAAACAGATCTGGTATTAATTTTTTATTTTTTTTTAAAGGTCTGCGCAGACGGGAAAGCCGGATCCGTTTTGCAGGAATACTTAATGCTGGCACTAATACATTTCAATGTAAATTAATTCTATCCCGGCAAGTAATCAGTATTTTTGGCCGGAGATAAAGCTGCAGCATGCTGCGGTATTTTCTCCATCCAAAAAAGGTAAGAGGAACTGAACTGATGCATCCTGAACTCTCCATTTAGAATGCATTAGGATAAAACTGATCAGTTTTCGTCCGGTACTGAGCTCCTCCGACGGAACTCAACAACGGAAAATAAAAACGCTAGTGTGAAAGTACCCTTAGGCATTGTTACAATGGATCCGCATAAAAAACAGATGGTATACGGATGTTATCCAGTTTTTTTTGTGGATCCGCAATTTGCGGACCGCAAAACACATACGGTCGTGTAAATGTAGCCTAAGGCTGAGTTGATACTTGAGTTATTTGGTCAGTTTTGACCCCGTGATCGCCCAAATAACTGAAGTATGCTGTGACTCTAAGAGCGACGCCTGTCATCTGCATGTCATATAGACTTACAGTATTATTTCACTACCAAAGGAGACTCCCTATGCGTGTTACTAAAAGGTACAGTGGTCTACACCACTATAAAGGCTCTCAGCAGCCTGGAAATAGCCATTTTTTTACGTAATTCGCCGCAAATTTATTCGTATCGAACCAAATTTTTCCTGAAGAATTCAGCGAACCGGCAAATTGAATTTTTTAAAAATTCGATCGGTCCATTCCATGAAGTTCATGAGGCCTGTCTTGGTGGGTAACAATGAGTTGCTCAATACATTGCAAACTCTATGTGTGCTCTATATTAAAGATCATTTTCTACAGTCTTTTCTTCTAGAAATTCCTGGACAATATAACTAAATGACTATTTCATTATTTGATTGTATGTGAAAGTTGTTACATTTATACCCATTCTAGATAACAATGACTTGGACCAAAATATTCAGAAGCTACAATCAGAAATTGCTCACCTGACAGAGACCATCAGCCACCAGAACCTTGGTCTTTCCATCATCCTGAAAACCAAGTAAGGCTAGTATATACATAAATTAACTAAGGAATGAGACATTGCATAAAATTTGGTATGCATGCATTAGTAATGATCAAATACCTATTTACTATCATATACAGTATATTCTTACAGTTTAAGTAGAATACCCCAGATGACTTATGAAATCATCTATAAACTCAAGTCTGCTGATTCCTGCAGTGAGCTGGTTAATAGCTTTTGGATATATTATGTAAATTTCTGCAGGAACATAGTAGGGGATACCACATGGAATGGATTAGACATGCTCCAGTTGGAATAGTAAACTCCAGGGCTTATCTTCTTTTTACAATTGTTTGCTAGGGAATGGCACCTGAAACAGATTATTCAGAAATATGAAGAGCTGGACTCTGAAAATCCATGCATAAGAAAATTCCCAAACCCTCCTCCACCTCAGCCTCTCACCCTTTGTATGGAGAGTCCGGTTAGTACATTGAAACTTTGTATAGCAACATATTAGGTATTTTCTATAAGGAATGATATAACTTTAAACAGGAGGATTGCTTCAGGAGATGTAACTGGTTCTTGTAGGATATACAAGGATATGTATAGAACTACATCATGTTTAAATGACTCCAAAGATCTCTGTGAAAATTAAGAAAGAGTAGTACCTTCAGCTATTCTTATTATGATTGCTCAGTTGACATGTAATAATAAGCAAAAGTGATATAAAATTGGCAACATTGTAGGTACAGATACAGTATATGGATTTATCATAAACCTCTTTGAACTTGTATTGGTTGTGCACTCACATCAGAGCATTAAGACTGTACCTGAAATGACCTGTAACCACTTTGTGATATCATTCATCTTTGTGTGTCAAATGAAAGCTAGAGCTTCTAAAGCAACTACTCTCACTCAAACAAATCAATAAAGGAACCCTAAAGCTATGATCTTACAAAGCATTGCTGATTAAAAGCACAGCATAATGACCCCCTACAGTCAGGCCATGTAACCTCTGGGGTACATATCCACAGGTTGACAACCTACATCTTAAAACACCCATGGAATTATTATGTAGTTAATGGAAAGGAAGGTCTTATCTTTAGTAGGCCTTGGCCCATTTACCATAGGCAGTTTGAACAGAAAAACATACAATTACTCCTAAGCAATGCACTAGAAGCAAATTAGGAGTATGGCTTGGATTGACAAGCACATTGGAGAGTGGAACAGAGAAAGGCTCTAATTCTTCCTGTCTTAGGATGGAAGGGTTTGGTAGAGTGAACCAATTTTGTAGTTCAAAGGTTACACTGGACGATACAGCAGGCGATTGTTGGGAAGGAAGAGTTCCTTCCCGACAATCACCTGCTCATCAGTGAAGGAGAGCACTGCATTTACATGCCGCAATCCCCTCCACAGTATGAGGAGGAGTGATCGCTAATGCCATCGCTCATCCCCATATAGACTCGTTGTTTGCCGGCAGCAGAGGCTGTTTACACAGCACAATCTTCTGCCGGCTAACGCTAAGTTTTGTGTCCGCATAAATGATCTATTACCCGATGAACAATCATTTCTAAATGGCCCTTTAGATTCCCTTCTCTGTGTATACTTCTCCAACAAGCAATTTATTTCATTTACGTTCAAGGACAAAACAACATGGATGATGGAAAACCTTTGAAACTCTGGATCCTCTTGATATGTTTGAGTTCAGATCTAAACAGTAGCTGGTATCGAACAAGTTGTACTTATGTGCACCATTATAGATGACACCTTTGAAGCTGATACACCTGATAACAGTTTGTACAAAGAAATCAGCTTCCATGTTGGTACTAAAGATAGCAATAGTTCAATGGGAAGCTTTTATGTGTCCTCATATATTACTACTATGTTCTCTTAATACATCTACGTAAAGAACGCCTTTGTTGATAGTAAACAGAAAGAAGATGAAAGCCTTTCTCGATTACAGCTTGAATAACATACAATTAAGTGTATTTTTACTTTCTTTATTCCTTGAGTCTTTTAATGTAAAAAGCTTGTAGCCGAGATGAAAGGATGCAGCTAATCACAGAAGCAGTCTGTCCCAGTAACCCAAATGCTGAACAACAGCTGTGATCATTACAGAAAACAATGACTACTACAGGCATGAGACTGTATGTGCGGTAATTACCCAACTAAAGAATGCAATGGAATCAGAATAGATCAATGTTACTGGAATATATTCTCCAGTTCAAGTCAGAGGTCACCAATAAGACCAACAAATCTGGAGGTCAGTCATCTAAATGAAGATGCTAAATTGGTTAGCTCACGTCACGTACTATGAAGACCTTGTTTGGATTTATTACATTTTTTTGTCACCAATGTCTATGCAACTGTTCTTGAAAACCTGCAAAAAGAAAACAAGTTGGAGAAGAAGCTGTAGTTGATTCCTTAGGTAATACTTAGGATGGAGAAGAAGGCTTTAAAATGCCCGAAGACCAACATCTTTAGATTTTTATAAAGATATTGTATAACAATTATAACAAACAAACACACTAGAGTATGCCTTAAAATCAACTTGGAGCAATTCAGTATACAGGTATTCCTTGCGGCTGTGTAGAAGGCCTTTATAGGTTTTCTGATTTGCATCAACATCCTATAAAATAATTATTTATGAAGGTAGCTGCAATAAATAACATAACTATATGGCACATACTAATATAGCCATTATTGATATTCTGTGCCATTTGTAATATGTAATAAGCCATGACACCTTGTTAGGCAAATGTTCTGTGCTGTCCACATGGAGGCCCTGTCAACAAGATGGCCTCTAATGGAGGATCATGTGGCTAGGCAAATCACCTCTATGTGATGACTACTCATTTCAAACACACTGCAGCTCCAATAAACCCCCAAACTGAATTAATTGTCTTTCCCCTATGTCACTCAGACCCCCTACCTGACCTGTCTATCACAGTTAATAGCACAACACTTTCTCCAGACTCGCAGGCCAGCTGCCTAGGGGTAACATTGGATTCTTCCCTGTCCTTTACTTTCAATAAGTTTTTATTATCAGAGAATATGTTCATATCCATAGTATACAATTACAAGTACAGCGGTTTAGAAATAATCACATATCTCCAATGGTTTTTCTTTACAAGGTAAAGGATAAATCAAATCATTAAATCAAAATATACGCATACGCATATAGCACAAAACAAGGTCAAATCAAAACAAATCAAAGTCAAGTCTTCAAGCATAAATTCAGTGCTTAAAGTTTACAGAAATACTTGAGTTAAGTATATACCATCCAAAGTACTTTTGAAGCAACCCACTCCCCATCTGCTCAAATAGACCTCATCCTAACTCCAGTCTTTCCGAAATCGTTGGATTCAGACCCCTCCAGGACCCCCATGATTGAACATGGCGACTCACTTGGAACCGTTGATGTGCCAGCATATATTCATACGATCTGGTTGTATCCACTTATCCACTGACCTAATTATTTCCTGTAAGTCAGGAATATTGTTGCATTTCCAGTTCCTTGTGATTACTAGCTTGGTGGCTAACAGTAAATGGGCTATTATAACCCTATACTTGAGAGGAAATTTGTCAAGGTCTATTAATAATAAAGCAAGAGCTGGGTGTGGAGAGATCTTATATCCAACAATCTCAGTTATTTTGGTGAACACTTAGCTCCAAATGGAAAAAATCCTCGGGCAAGCCCAAAGAATATGATACTGTGTTCCATACTCGCCACAGTCTCTCCAACATAATGTACTAGAGCTCGGGAAAAACGCGTGTAACCTAACCAGGGTATAGTACCATCTGAGTGTAGTTTTAATGTAAGCCTCCATGTGTGAAGCACATCTAAAGGTGGAGATTGCTGCTTTATATGCCGTTATCCACTGCGCCAAAGTAAACGTCCTTTTTAAAACCTTTTCCCATGTTAGAAGTGGAGCTGTTTTAATAAAGCGATCTTTATCCCCTAAATACATGTATAAAAATCTAATCCCTGTATATACCTGGTTCGCCTCGGACCACCGGAGTAATAACTGAATGTGGCCCTTAAGCCTATAAGACAGATTGTTTCCCAATGCGTGTTTTATTTTAAGGTAAGAGAAGGCTTCTTTGGGGGGGATATTAAAAGTACATTTAAGTGCTTCAAAGGGTTTTAGGACTGACCCTGTCACAATGTCGGCCACCGTTTTTATACCTTTGTCTCTCCACTCCTTCAGGTTCAGATCATTTGATAAATGTTGCAGAGATTCAAGTGGAGCGATATGCGCCATTGATATTGGTGCATCACTTCCTTTATCATGATATGTTTTTCATAGCGCCAGAGATGTAGAGACGAAGTATGCGGGTTGTATATCTGTGTAACAGTTATGCAATGCAGCCATGAGTAGAGCGCGTAGATTGTGACCTGGGATTTGTGACTGCTCAATATGTACCCAATGTTTCCCTGTTTCTCCTTTCCACCACTCCTTCAGCTGGTTAATTCTAGAAGCTAGAAAATAGTAGTAAATGTTGGGTAGGCCTACTCCCCCACTCCTTTTATGTCTGTACATTATACTTCTCACCACTCTCGGCTTGTTTTTGTTCCAGATGAAGGCATTTAACATTTTATTGGCTGAATTGAAAAAGGATACTGGAATGGGGGTAGGAATAGTGCAAAATAAATATAACAGCTTAGGGAGAGTATGTTGTTGGAAGGCCGCAATACGACCTAGCCATGATAGTTCTGCCCTGGCCATGTGGTTGAGCTCAGGTTGAAGCGATTGCAAGAGAGGTGGGAAGTTTGCTTTATATAATTCTTGGGGGTGGTTGTTACATTAAATCTCAAGTATTGAACCTTGGATTTTTGCCAATCCAATGTGAATTCTTCTTTCATTTGCGATAAGATTTTGTCTGGAATCCCTGGTGGGAGGGCTTGGGATTTGCTTTCGTTAATTTTATAATATGAAAGAGCCCCATAGGAACGGATGATAGTCATCACTGACCTCAGAGACACCCGAGGGTTGGTCAAGGACAATATTATGTCGTCAGCGTACATAGATATGCAGTGTTGTCTATATCCTATACAAACTCCTTTTATTCCTTCCTCCTGACGAATCCCCTACGCCAAAGGTTCTAAGGATAAAATAAAAATCAAAGGCGACAGGGGACACCCCGGTCTAGTGCCATTAGACAACGTAAAAGGGTCAGACAATACACCATTCGCTAGTACCTGGGCTGAAGGATCTGAATAGAGAAATTTTATGGCTTGTAAGATGGGCTCAGGGAAGCCCATTTTGTGGAGTACCGAGAAGACAAACGCCCAATTAACTCGGTCGAATGCCTTCTCAGCATCCAAATGGACCAGCACCGTTGGAATTCTTGAACGGTTGACAAAGTCAATTAGGTTCAGCACTCTCCTTGAGTTATCTGTGATTTGGCGCCCTTTTACAAACCCCACTTGATCAGGGGCTACTAAGGTAGGACAGGGGCGTAGCTAGAAATGACTGGGCCCCATAGCAAAAAAAAATTATGGGCCCCCCTCCCGATTCTCCCACCCCCACATACCTCTCGGACCTTGCTGCCACATCCGCAGCTCCTCATGCACGAGCGACGGTTACGCGTAGGATTAAGCACAGACAGTTGGTCACTGGCAACGCATTTGTGCCAGTGCAGGAATTGTATGAATCTAAATGTCTGTGTATAAGGGTCCATTCACACGTCCGCAATTTCGGAACGGAACTGTGGACCCATTTATTTCTATAGGACAGCACAATGTGCTGCCAGGACACGGAATTGCGTTCCCGAAAAAAAATTGAGCATGTCCTATTCTTGTCCGCAATTGCGGACAAGAATAGGCATATTCTATAAGTGCTGCAATGTGCGGTCCGCAAAATGCGGAACGTACATTGCAGCTGTCCGTGTTTTACGAATCCGCAAAACACGTTGCGGATGTGTGAATGGACCCTAAAAGAAGATTGTTAAATTGTACAGGGGTCTGTAATACAAGAAGGTGAAAGTACATATCGTGTGGTGTGTATGTATATTAGAAAGAAGGTAGGGATATGTCTCTTGTGTAATTTGGGTATTAGGGAGAGTAAGGATGTGTATATCTAGTGCTGATACTGCCTCTCTGACATAATTCATCTCTTTCATATTATAAGCTCCCCTTATATATAATTTACTTACAGTTCTGAAGACTCAGGGGTGCTGGCTGGCTTGGCCTCAGGAAGGCTGGCTCGCTTGGCCAGGCAGAAGGAGTGTGGGAGACTGTGAGGCCTTTTTTCTCTAAGCTGCTCCGGAAAAAAAAAAATCATTATACCTCAGGTCAGACCAGCATTCAGACCCCCAATGTTAATCAGACCTCAGCTAACAGCCCTAATAAGATCGCCAATGTTAATAAGACCCCAATAAGACCTCAAATCACACCTCAGCTCAGACCCCAATATGAATGACCCCCAATCAGACCTCAGATAAGAGCCCCATGCCTCATAGCAGCCCCCAGTAGCCTCATAGCAGCCCCCAGTAGCCTCATAGCAGCCCCAGTGCTGCTCACCAGCCCCCAGTGCCTCTCCATCAGCCCCCAATGCCTCTCCATCAGCCCTCAGTGCCTCTCCATCAGCCCCCAGTGCGCCCTCCCTGGTATTAAAATCATTGTTGGGCAGTGCACCCCCCCCTCCCCAGTATTAAAATCATTGGTGGGCAGTGCGCCCTCCCCCCCATTCATTGGTGGCAGCAGCAGTTCCGATCGGAGTCCCAGCAGTGTAATGCTGGGGCTCCGATCGGTTACCATGGCAGCTAGGACGCTACTGAAGTCCTCTCTGCCATGGTCAGTTACTCTGCAGCATACTTACATGCTCTGTGGCCGCCCGCCTCTCCTTCTTCTTGTAATTCACAGGTCTGTGCGGCGCATTGCTTATGCTTATAGCAATGCGCCGCACAGACCTGTGACGAGTTACAAGAAGGAGGAGCGCCAAGCGGCCACAGCACATGTTAATATATTGCTGCAGAGTAACTGGCCATGGCAGCCAGGACTTCAGTAGCTTCCTGGCTGCCATGGTAACTGATCGGAGCCCCAGCATTACACTGCTGGGGCTCTGATCGGAACTGCCGCTTTTAAAAAAAAAATCCTCAGCCAGCAGCCTGGGCCCCCAGTGGCGTAGGGCCCCATATGTCGATTCCTATGCCACTGCCCCCCTTACGAGATATGCCCTACCCCGAAATAAAATAAAAAGCCCTGATCATCCCCGGCCTGTGCTGTGTGACGTCACTCCATGGCCCCTGCTGCTGGGCAGTGCACAGATGCTGATGGCTCTCTGCTTCACTATTCGGCTGTCCCTGCTGCATCCTCAGGACACAGAGACAGTAGATATGCCTCTGTCCTCCCTGGACAGTGGCCGAAATCCAGGAGGCCTGACTGCATCAGTCAGTACAGCCACACATTAGGCTGCTTTCGCCTTTCACATTGTGTTTGCAAAGGGCAAAAATCAGGCGGAGGCCATGAGAGCGTCCACTGCGTCCTCCCCCCAGGATGTGCTGCAGTGTTTTTTTGGGGCAGTAATATATAGTGCAGTGGACGGTGCTGCTCCTGTACAGTTCTTCTTTTACAATGGTAGCCTAAGGGCGACATATGCAGGTATATGCTTATACACTGCCCTCACCTCACTGCTCACTCGTCCTCTTCCAGCCACTCCCTTTCCTGCACGCACAGCTCTGCCAGGCTCCGCCCCCCCTATGTGAATTCGCCCGCAGCCTGGGCCGTGCAGGTATAGTTAGATAGGGCTTTATTATCTGTCTTTCCTGGAGGGGGCCCCATGGCCCCCCCTGACATAGGGGCCCGGTCGCAATTGCGACCGCTGCGACCCCTATAGCTACGCCACTGAGGTAGGGATAATGTCAGCTAGTCAGGCTGCTAGGATCTTTGCATAAATCTTTAAATCTGTATTGAGTGGAGAAATGGGGCGGAAATTTTATGGAATTGAGGGGTCCTTGCCGGGTTTAGGCAAAGTGACAATAACAGCCTCCAGTATTTCTTTAGGCATATTCCCTGTTGTCATGGCACTAGACAGGGCTGCATGTAAGTGGGGGATCAAGGTATCAGAGAATATTTTGTAATAGGAGTTCGGGAGACCATCAGGGCCGGGGCTTTTCTGATTTGGCAGACTTTTAATAATATTAGATATCTCTTCCTGTGAAACAGGGTCACAGACGGATTCTCTTTGGGTTTTATCTAAGGCGGGGATTGTCAATGAATTCAGAAAGCACTCAATATCATCCGGGGAAGCAGGGGTAAAACCAGACTCATCCTTCAAGTTATACAGCTGAGAATAATAAGACATGAACCTGTTTGCCATAACCTTTGGGTCATATAATTTGTATGATTTAGAGGGGTCCCACAGGTATGGAATTTTTGACTTTGTGGCCCTTGCTTTCACTCTATTTGCTAACAATTTCCCTTCCCTGTTGGCCTGAGAGTAATATTTGGCTTTGGTCCTTTTAAGGGATAGCTCATATGAATGCAGAAAACTTTCCCTAAGTTGAATTCTGAGTAATCTGAATTTGTCAGATATGTCTACCAAGGGAGAAAGCTTATTTTGTGTTTCCACTGCTTGGATTTGTGCTATAAGATCATTCTGATGTTTTTCCCTTAGCTTTTTGTGCCTGTGTCCTAATTTCAGTAGGATACCCCTAATGTAAGCCTTGTGGGCTGTCCATACAATAGTGGGGTTTGGTCCAGAATTAGCATTAAAACTAAAGTATTCTACTAAAGCAGCAGATATCTCTGATCGGTGCTTGTCATTAGCTAATATGAATTCATTAGCTCTTCACAAGGGATTTGGCGGGGAGAAAATCTCTTCTGCTAACTCTAATGAAACTGGGGCGTGATCTTACCAAGTGATTGTCCCAATAGAGGAGCATTTAGATGCTGCTAGTGAAACTTTATCCGTCAAGATCAAATCAATGCTGGAATAAGATTTGTGTGCCGGCGAAAAATAAGAAAAGTCCTTTTCTTATTTTTTTTTAATCAGATCATTTTTATTAGATTTTTCTGAAAATCACAAAAAAGCAAAGGAAGACAGTCTGTACAGCATACATGCAACAGTTGAAAAGTCCTTTTCTGAAGCATGGTGAATACTCCACACGTCAAATAAGGAATTTGCCATTATGGACTGAGCAAGGACGGCCGAGCCAATTCTTGCGGTGGAAGAGGAGTCCTGAACCGGGTTAGGAACTATGTTGAAATCCCCACAAATAATGAGCCTTCCCTCTTTCAGGGACTGTCTCTTCCTAAGGACTTTATTTAGAAATTGCATAGGCCTAATATTTGGGGCGTACACTCCCACTAGTGTATATGTGATATTATTTATGGAGCAAATGTGAATGATATATCTTCACCCTGCATCTACCACTGTTTTTATCTCTGTGTGTGTCACTGAATTCTTGATCGCTAAGAGCACCCCTCTTCTTTTCCACTGGCCATGGGAGTGGATCAAAGTCGGGAAAGCAGTTTTTTTTAACCTATCCACATCTGCTTCAACAATATGTTTCTCTTGCGCACAAAATACATTGCATTTGGATGAAAGCTCTTCCCTCCACATCATCCGTCTTTTGTATGGGCTATTCAGGCCCCGAACATTTAGTGAAACTACCTTTAACACCATCTTGCTAGAATTAAGTTAGCTATGTAAAAGTCGCTCAGGTAATATGGAGGGAACCACACAGCATATTTCTTCAAATTACTCGAAGACATGGTGAGAAATTGACATGACATATAGAAAAAGTAGAAATAATAACATATAAACAGTAACATTGTAAACCAAAACTGACTGCCCATATGTCAGGGCAGTAGTAGAATAGAAGTGTTAAAAATCAAACCCTTTGTGATCAATATGGGGAAAAACAGTTCTGCCTACCACCGGGAGACTTACACAAGGTAGAACAAGTCCCTGCTCCTGCTGAGTGCAGGAAATATAAAGAACCTCTCACCGATGCTTTTTCTGTCTTCTGCTCTCAACCAGGTGCCACTCACCCTCATCGGATATGTGTTGGCGATTTTTTACTTGAGGGACTTCGGCCGCTTCGATATTTCATGCGGCAAGTACCGCCTTCCCCTCTTCTACTGAGCGAATAACTGTGAGGGCTCCATTCTTCTGGATAAGCAGCTTAACCGGGTATCCCCACCTGTATTGGATTAAATGTGACCGCAGTGCTATGGTGATAGGAGCCAGCATGCAACGCAGTTGGAGGGTGGCTACGGACAAGTCCGCTAAAAGCTTCACCTGTTGATAGGGATCCGGTAAAGCGTCCATTTTCCTTGCCGTCGCCAGGGTCTCTTCTTTAGCGTGGAAAAAATGTAAACGGGCTAATACATCCCTTGGCGTATCATCGTGTAAGTGTTTAGGTTTCGCGATTCTATGGGCCCGATCTATAATAAGATCTTGCTCTGTGCTGTTAGGCAGGAGAAGTTTAATCAGCTATTTAATGTAATCTTGGAGATCCGCAGCCTGGACAGATTCCGGCACTCCACGCAGCTTCAGGTTGTTCCTGCGGGACCGGTCTTCTAGGTTCGCCACTTTTGCCCTGAGATATGCGATTTCCTCCAACTGAGCATCATGCAAGTCTATCAGATTATTATGCGAATTCTCCCATTTTATGTTCAACATGTTGAACTCTGTTCCCCAAGTCCTTAACAGATGAGTGGATGGGCAGTAGTAGCTGCGACATATGGGAGGTAACTGAATTAGTAAAGGCTAGAAACATGTCTTTAAGCAAAATACTGGACGCTGTATGTCGTCCGCTGGGAAGCCGCGAAACGCTTCGGTCAGAGTGTTTGTAATCTGTGGACTGTAATTTTCGCATTCAAATTTGCTAACACCGGGTCTTGAAGTCTAGGCCTTTGCTTTGCCGGGCTCGTGGTTGGGGAACTGAAGCGCCGCATGATTGCTTGAGGCTGGTATAGCTTGCCCCATCTTATCCCCCTTGCTGTTATTCTCCCTGCTCTCACCCGTTCCAGTAAACTGCTGTGACCCACGAGGGCTCTGCTGTTGTGAGCTTCCATCCTCTGATGCTCGGGGAGAACCAGCACTGGCCGTAGATGTCGGGCTGGGGGAGGACTCTGCATGTGAGACTCGTGCATCGGCACCATCTTTGTCCCGATCTTGTCCAAAGAAGAATTCAAGCTTTCCTTGCTTCTTCATGCTGCGCTTTCCTATGGTCATCATCGGGGAGGATTCCGGTACCATATGGCACTGAGAGGTACAGTTTGTAGCTCGATTTGAGGGTTCTGCTAGACTAAAACGCTATGCTGGAGCAGGAGCTCTGGATTCAAGCAGCCATACTGCTCGGCTTCATGGCCACGCCCCCCCTTCCCTGTCCTTTAGGCCAAACATCCAAACCCTCACCTCAACATGCCGTTTCCAACTTAAGAATATCTCTCGTAATCGCACCTTCCTCACCCATGGGTCAACTAAAATGCTAGTGCATGCTCTAGTCATTTCCCACCTGGACTACTGCAACATCCTCCTGTGTGGCCTCCCATCAAGCACTGTCTCTCCTCTCTACTCCATTCTTAACTCTGCTGCCAGGTTAATTCACCTATCCCCTCGTTTCTCCTCTACACCCCCCCCCCCCCCCACCAATCTCTTCATTGGCTTCCCCTTGCCTAGCGAATTTGGTTTAAAATACTTACAACTCCACATAAGGCCATCCACAACCTGTCCCCTCCTTACATCTCTGACCTGCTTTCTCAATACATCCCCACGCGTAATCTCCAATCCTCACAGGACTTCCTCCTCTGTTCTCCTCTCATCTATTCTTCACACAATCGACTACAAGATTTCTCAAGTGCCTCCTCCCTACCCTGGAAATCACTACCCCAACATTACAAGCTCTCCCCCAACATCCAAAGCTTCAAGAGTAACCTGAAAACCCCACCTTTTCAGGAAAGCATACCATCTGCAATGAGCATGCTGCCACCACACAGCCACAAGAGCAGCCTATACCCTCACCTACTGTGTTCTCCTCTTCCCTTATAGATGGTAAGCTCTTTCGGGCAGGGCACTTCTACCCCTCTGTACCAGTGTGTTAATAGTTTCTTGTTTACTTTGTTTTTTTATTTCTGTGTAACCCGACTTGATGTACAGCGCCATGGAATTAATGACACTCTAAAATAAATAATAATAATAACTGAAAATGCAGATGGCAGGCCCAGAGCATTTGCATGGAGGAGACATCATGTGGAGTTGATTTGCCTGGTCACATGACTCTCCATCAGCAGCCATTTTGTGGACAAGACATCTTTGTGGACAACAAAAAAGATTTGGCAAACAAGGGGGTAAACCTAATAAAATATAGAAAATGACACAAAATTTCAACAAAGACCATATTAGTAAGTGCGATATACACACGTTGGTCAACAGTAACTAGAAACTGACCAACACCTTTAGGCAGCTTTGTAAATTGTCTTGAATTACATATTGTCTACTGTTTTGTGTACACAGTTCTTATTCAGCTTATGTGTCTCTGTGGAAAATGGGTGCCCATATTCAAAAAAGGATCTAGGTCCTGAACAGGTAATTATAGACTAGTTAGTTTAACTTCTGTTGCGGGGAAAAATGTTTGAAGGACTATATACAGGAATATGTGACTGTAAATAATATTAGAAGCGATAGCCAGCATGGGTTTATCAAGGACAGATGTTGTCTTACTAACCTGATTTGTTTTTATGAGGAGGTGAGTAGAAGCCTGGACAGAGGGGCAGCTGTGTATGTAGTGTTGCTTGATTTTGCATAGGCTTTTGATACTGTCCCTCATAGATGTTTAATAGGAAAAATAAGATCTATAGGCTTAGATAGTATAGTTTGCAATTTGATTGAAACTGGTTTAAGGACCATGTCCAGAGACTTGTGGTCAATAATTCTTATTCAGAATGGTCCCGATAAGTGATGTACCCCAAGGTTCAGCGCTGGGTCAACTATTATTTTATTTATTTATTAATGATATTGAGGATGGAATTCATGGCACAATTTCTATTTGCAGATGACACCAAGCTATGTAGTACTGTGCTGTCTAAGGAAGATGTCCAAAAACTACAAGCTGACTTGGAGACTCTGAGTGATTGGGCATCAACTTGGCAAATAAGGTTCAATGTGGATAAATGTAAAGTTATGCATCTTAGTAGCAATAATCTCTGTGCGACATATGTCCTAGGGGATGTAACACTGGGAGAGTCACTTATTGAGAATGATTTGAGTGTCCTTGTAGCTCATAGATTAAATAGCAGAATGCAATGTCAATAAGCTGCTTCTATGCCTATCAGGATATTGTCATGGATTAAGCGAGGCATGGACTCACCATACAGGGATGCAATTTACAAAGCTTTGGTGCAGACTTATCTGGAAAATGCAGTACAGTTCTGGCCACCAGTCCTGAGAAAGGATGCTCTGGAGCTTGAAAAGTGCAGAGGAGAGCGACCAAACTGATTAGGGGCATGGAGTGTCTTAAGATTAAAATAATAAAATGTATTTAGTCATGAGAAGAGACATCTAAAGGGGGACATAATTAACCTATACAAATATACAAATGGGCCATACAAATAATATCGTGAAAAGTTCCATGTAAAATGCCCTCAAAAGACAAGGGTGCACTGCCTCTACTCAACTAGAGAAAAAAAAAGTTCAGTCACCAGAAGCGTCAAACTTTCTTTACTGTAAGATCTGTCAATCTGTGGAATAGACTAACTCCGCAAGTGGTCACAACATGGACGATTGATAGTTTTAAAAAGGGTTTAGATTAATTTTTGAAAGTAAATTACATTAATGCTTATGAAAATGTTTAGAAATCTGAGTCTCACTTCCTTTCTGGGATTCACGTCCCTACCTATCCCTTGGTGGAACTTGATGGACTTATGTCTTTTTTCAACCGTATTAATTATGTAACAAACTTTACATTTTTTTTAAACTCCTACATTAATACTCCTTTCCACTTGTCCCCTATGTCTTGTAGTCCATTATTTGAAAAGCTAGCAAAAAATAGTGGACTGCTCCTATGTGACTTACAGATTTGTCCTTCCTTACCATTCCGCATTATTTCACAATACTGAGTCACAAAATGGTAAAAATCATTTTTTCCCTGAAATGGCGTAAAAAAACATACTCACCTCATCCGTTTGAGAGCCAAGAGGCCGCCACACCCATCTTGATTGAAGATCCCGCTCTGGCCACCCCAATGACATCATCAGCAATACATGAGATTTTGTGCGGGAACTTCAATCAAGATGGCAGTGGCAGCCTCTTCGCACTCAAATGAATAAGGTAATTTTTTTTTCACCAATTAACTTCTGTAAGCCTTCATTTTTTACCTCAGATGCTAACATGCAGGACTTTTAGCTTAGTGAAGCAGGCACGTGCAGGAGCTCACTCCACTCAGCTAATCCTGGAATAGCACATTGCTACAGGGTACCCATGTGCAATACATGCTCCTGTCCGTAGTCCCTGCGCTGTGGTCCCATTAATAAAGTGACTACTCAGTACACCGCTGAGAAGTCAGCGGTGTACAGAAAAGTAAATTTAAAGGGAAAGGTGCACTTTGGGGGAGGGGGAGTCTATTAAAAATACATTAATGGGGTTCTCTAAGAGTATAAAATGGCCCCTCATGTTCTGGGCACCCCACATGGAATATACCTACCCCGGTCCCCACTCCTGGTGCCGCTCCTGCTCCCTGCACCACCGCTGCTGCTTTTCCCTGCACACGGATAAAAACATCCAGTGTCGAGGGGGAGCAGCCAATGGCAGGGATGGGGACGAGCCTCCCTACCATCACAGACAATGCTAGGGAGGCTCATCCCCGTTCCCGCCTGCAATTGGCTGCTCTCCTCCCCGACACCAGAGGCAGTGGTGGTCCAGGGACAGGAGCAGCGCCGGGAGCGGGGACTGGGGTAAGTATACACTACGTGCAGAATTATTAGGCAAATGAGTATTTTGACCACATCATCCTCTTTATGCATGTTGTCTTACTCCAAGCTGTATAGGCTCGAAAGCCTACTACCAATTAAGCATATTAGGTGATGTGCATCTCTGTAATGAGAAGGGGTGTGGTCTAATGACATCAACACCCTATATCAGGTATGCATAATTATTAGGCAACTTCCTTTCCTTTGGCAAAATGGGTCAAAAGAAGGACTTGACAGGCTCAGAAAAGTCAAAAATAGTGAGATATCTTGCAGAGGGATGCAGCACTCTTAAAATTGCAAAGCTTCTGAAGCGTGATCATCGAACAATCAAGCGTTTCATTCAAAATAGTCAACAGGGTCGCAAGAAGCGTGTGGAAAAACCAAGGCGCAAAATAACTGCCCATGAACTGAGAAAAGTCAAGCGTGCAGCTGCCAAGATGCCACTTGCCACCAGTTTGGCCATATTTCAGAGCTGCAACATCACTGGAGTGCCCAAAAGCACAAGGTGTGCAATACTCAGAGACATGGCCAAGGTAAGAAAGGCTGAAAGACGACCACCACTGAACAAGACACACAAGCTGAAACATCAAGACTGGGCCAAGAAATATCTCAAGACTGATTTTTCTAAGGTTTTATGGACTGATAAAATGAGAGTGAGTCTTGATGGGCCAGATGGCTGGATTGGTAAAGGGCAGAGAGCTCCAGTCTGACTCAGACGCCAGCAAGGTGGAGGTGGAGTACTGGTTTGGGCTGGTATCATCAAAGATGAGCTTGTGGGGCCTTTTTGGGTTGAGGATGGAGACAAGCTCAACTCCCAGTCCTACTGCCAGTTTCTGGAAGACACCTTCTTCAAGCAGTGGTACAGGAAGAAGTCTGCAAGGTAAGAAAAACATGATTTTCATGCAGGACAATGCTCCATCACACGTGTCCAAGTACTCCACAGCGTGGCTGGCAAGAAAGGGTATAAAAGAAGAAAATCTAATGACATGGCCTCCTTGTTCACCTGATGTGAACCCCATTGAGAACCTGTGGTCCATCATCTAATGTGAGATTTACAAGGAGGGAAAACAGTACACCTCTCTGAACAGTGTCTGGGAGGCTGTGGTTGCTGCTGCACGCAATGTTGATGGTGAACAGATCAAAACACTGACAGAATCCATGGATGGCAGGCTTTTGAGTGTCCTTGCAAAGAAAGGTGGCTATATTGGTCACTGATTTGTTTTTGTTTTGTTTTTGAATGTCAGAAATGTATATTTGTGAATGTTGAGATGTTATATTGGTTTCACTGGTAAAAATAAATAATTGAAATGGATATATATTTGTTTTTTGTTAAGTTGCCTAATAATTATGCACAGTAATAGTCACCTGCACACACAGATATCCCCCTAAAATAGCTAAAACTAAAAACAAACTAAAAACTACTTCCAAAAATATTCAGCTTTGATATTAATGAGTTTTTTGGGTTCATTGAGAACATGGTTGTTGTTCAATAATAAAATGAATCCTCAAAAATACAACTTGCCTAATAATTCTGCACTCCCTGTATTCCATAAGGGGTGCCCAGCACATGAGGGGACATTTTATACTCTTGGAGAACCCCTCATAAAATATATTACAAAAACTGTTATTTAGGGCATTAGGGACATGTATTCAAAAGTTTAGTTACTCTTTAAACAGAGGGATAGCCCCTCTTCAAGCTTCTACAACCTCAAAAGTGTCCACTGGTCAATAGCAAGATTGCCACCTTCTAAGCCCATTGACATTTGCTCAGTTGTACCCTAAAATGAGAAATGAAATAGACAGCAGGAAACATTAGCAATTCTTACACTTGCTTTACATGTGGAAACTGCACAATGGGTATTGGCATCATGAAGAGAGACTGTGAATGGCTGTCACTTATGCCACTTTATTGTACAGTAAGCAGCAGCAGCAGCTCAGATGTTAGGCAGCCTCATTTGCAGTGTACCAATATAAATAGAAAACCAAACGTCACATAAAACTTGACATATACAAGGTGTCAATTCATTCAGATGACACTGACAGCAAAGCAGACAGTAAATGCTCGGTGTTACATTTATCATACAAATCACTGGCTCCACAAGATATGTTCAGCATTTTTTTTGCCTTGAAGTTGCCTTGAAATTGATGTACTATTACGTCATGTTGATCCTGACAGCCGGGCCCCTGTTGTATCCGCCCTATTGAAAAAGGGATCAGACCCCGAAATGTTGACATACCTGTACTGGGATAAAAATAAAATGTAAAAAAAAAGAAATGGTTTATAAAAATAAACCAAAAATAATACTTGACTGTAAAAAAAAAAAGCCCCTTTCCCTTCATCAAACGATTTTTATAAAAAAATAGACATAATACATATCGCTGCGTCCGTAATGAGCAGCTCTATAAAACTATCACATGACCTACCCCCTCAGGTAAATGTCGCAAAAAAGTGAGAAGAAAAGGATACAGCGGCTCACCCCCACTCCGTATGGAAAAGGTGCTCACCCTCTGGTCCTACCTTCAGGACCTAGATAAGAATAAAAATGCAAGTAGGGAATGAAGGAGCACACTCAGAAGGGAAACACTGTAATGGATGTTACAATAATAATTTTAATACTTTAAAAGCACTCTCTTAAAATGAATATAAAACATACATAAAAAAGCACATCAATGGTATGGAAAACGTAGTATGCAACAATCCTGCACAATGACCTGTATGTAGCAGCAGCAATGTCCCAATCCACTGTGCGTATGGTAATAGTGCCGGCAATGTCCCAATCAGAGTCCTAATGTTATATAGTGCTATTGTTGTTGTAGCAGCCCTATAGCTATAAATCCTGATGGAGCAGTAATAATAATATAGTAATGGCACTATGACCAAATCGATGGTAGCAACGGCAATATGGCCAATTCTGATAGAGCAGTAATGGTGATGATGTCACCCAGTGCCGATGTCCGGTGATATGAGCATTCAAAGTTATATAGCAGTTGTTAATGCTAACTTCACAGTGGGACTGACAGTCCAGTTTACTTACAGTCTCTTGCAACTTGTAATACTTTAGTGCGAACCCGGTCTCAACCCGGTCTTACCCCTCTTCGCTGCCTGTCCGCAGCGCTGGCTTCCCAGGCGGCCGTACACTTGCAGCGTCCCACGTGGTGTACTCGGCCGTGCGTGGCGTCCCACGTGACCTGGTTGTCTAGGGTACCGGATGGACGCTAAGTTGACGTCACTGCTGTGCGACTCTCACTCCGATTCTATGTCGAAAATGATTCTTGTACACCTTTGTCCTTTGATATCGGGCTTCCTTATTCTCTTTGTGAATCCACGCTCACTCTGTACAAAATGTACATCGAGTTACATTCATACGCATAGTTAAATACATATATGGAGTTACCATCATTACATACATGCATGGAGCTACATTTATATATAGGGTTATATACATGCAGTTACATACATACATAGAGTTACATACATATTTTTAGTTATTTTCACTCACAGTTAAATAAATGCATAGGGTTACATGATGCACATATATAACGTTGCTTACATAATGGTACGATTACATTTATACATAGCTACACATATACATTGTGTTACATACATATATAAGGTAACCTCTTTTTTTACAAACACAATCTCTGCATGACTCACATCCTCACAATGTAACTTTCTCTGTTCGCCGTTATTTTCCCTTCTTCTGTATCAGCACACCCTGTAACATATCGCGAAAAAAGCGGCGCCCAAAGGAAAACTGAACTAAATGGTCAGAGTCTGTCAGTCAAGAGGACTGTGTTACCATGGAAACCGTGCCTATTATAAGTGGAGCACGCTGCATTCTATATCTGTGTCTCCGTTACTTACAGTTTAAAAGGTTTGTAAGTACGCCATACAAAAGAAGCAAAGCAGAGCCTGAATGCAAGCAGATCAAATGTATTAGAAGTGCTAAATTACCGGTGGAGAAATATTCACTTGGTGGAATTATTTTAATGAGATTTTTTTTTTGCTGTGTATGGGGATAATCCACACAAGGTCATAAGGTTGATATTAATTTACAGCATCCGCTTCACATAGCTTTTTGAAGTTGGAATCATTAGAAGATATTAAACGTCCAGAATAAATGAGATTTCTTCAAAAACACTTTTTTTTTTTTTATTATTCTTAAAACGTGTTTTTGCCATTTTACCCTGGTGCCTGGCTCATGTGTGCTGGCAGTCAAAACTGTTTGAGATCATTACTTGTCACTTCTCATTTCATATGAAACCTCATTAACACATTATCTACAGCGAGAGAAGTCGAATGCCACTTTCATGCTGTGATTGTACTACATTTCCCATGAAGCTCAGGCAGTCTCTCCAGTTGCTCACATTTGTTGAGTGATCACATCTATAAAACTCTACTTAAAGGTGTATTCCGGTTATATAAAGCTCTCCCCTATCCACAGGAGGGGGGTAAACTATTAGATCAGATCCCTGGCGATCACAAGACTGGGGACACCGTACCCGTGGGGGCCCCCAAAATGAATGGCACAGTCAGCTATGTGCGAAGCCGCTCCATTCATTTCCATGGCAGTTCTGGAGATAGCCAAGGGCTGTACTTTCCTATATTGGGAACTTCCCAGAAATTAATAAAGCAGCTGCATGCATGCCCAACCGGCTGCTCTAATTACTTCACGGGGCTTCCACAGGGTTCCCATGTTTGTGATTAGTTGAGATATCAGGGGTAGGACCTCCACCAATCTAATAGTTAGGCTACTTTCACACTTGCGTTTGACTTTTCCTGTATTGAGATCCGGCAGAGGCTCTTAATACCGGAGAAAAACATTTCCGTTTTGTCCCCATTCTTTGTCAATTGGGACAAAACTGAACTGAACAGAATGGAATTGTAGTGGTTTTCTTTCAGTCATTGGATGCAGAGAAAAAACGGATCCACCATGACACACAATGCAAGTCAGGGGTGTCGGATACGTTTTCTCAGACACAATAGATAACAGATCCATTCCCCATTGACTTTCAATAATGTAATGCCAGATCCATCATTGCTATTTTAAAGATAATACAACCGGATCCATTCATAATGGAAGCAGATGGTTGCATTATCAGAAATAGAAGCGTTTTTACTGATCCATGACAGATCAGGCAAAATGCAAGTGTGAAAGAAGCCTTAAAACACCAAACACCCAGGACTAATGTCTGTGATGAGCGATAATGCTCTGCACTCCCAGGTGGTGAAGGTTCCCCCAAGCATCGGGTTGTTGTCAATGAACGACTTGGTCTCTCTAAAGAAATCAGGGCTTTTAAGCTAGGTCTATAAGACGACATTTGTCGCGCAACATTTTGTTGCACTGATGTTGCGTGGCAATTTTTATAATGGCAGTCTACGATGTCGCACTACAACATGCAACATCCTGCGACTGCAATAGATTTTTCAGCGATGTTGCGTCGCAGTCGCAGCATGTCGCATGTTGCAGTGCGACACCATAGACTGCCATTATAAAAATTGTCGCGCAACATTGGTGCAACAAAATGTTGCGCGACAAATGTTGCGCCCTATCTGTCGTGCGACTTATTGTCGCGCGACAAATGTCGCCGTGTAGACCTAGCCTTAGAGCTGTAGTTCCTACAATGTATTGTAATCGCAATCTAACGATTGCTTATTATAGCCATGCAGGGTTACTTAAAATAAGTAAAAACAAAAGTAAAAAAATAAAAAAATAAAAAAATTCAAATCACCCCTCTTCCCCATAATTAAAATAAAAATGTAAATGTATAATATAAAATATATATCACAATTTCGAAGTAGAAGAGAATATTAGGAGATAAATTATTGAGATTTAACAGGTGTTGTGTATTTTTCTAAATTTAATGTACCTAAACATGATTCCAGTTATCTTCACCATTCAAGATCCCTCAGAGGGACAAAAACTTTCAGATGCAAGCCACTGAATTCCTTGCCTTCCAAGGGCCCTGCCTCCTGCTGTGTTGAATAAAAAAATGTATAGCTAGCAGGACTCTAGAGAGGATTCCTGGCATAGTCATACCCAGAAAAGTAGAAGCTACTCTATAGCATGTGGTCCATCCAAAGTAGAATGAGAGTTAGGAGACTGGCATGGAGTAGAACCAGTGGATTGAGCACTCTAAGACCATGAAAGGGTCAAACAAGGTATATAGTAATGGCCTTTCATGTATTTGCCGCTGTGGGCCCTCATAATTGTTACATTCCTGGGTGCATGGAATGAAGGACCCTTCAGCCCACATGGACAGTTCAAAATGGCACCCCTGTCCATGGCTGCCCCTTCCTTTGTCCTCCATGGCTTACTACTGTCACATACCTTATCTGGCTGTGGCCTGTTGCTCCAAGAAATCTTCAAAGTTGTTATAAGAAATAACTTTTAAAATATTTGCTGTTATAAATAAATATATAATTCTTCTTGATTCCTTCCTACATAGGGTACTATGACATACCTTTCATCTAACGCACATTTTCAAGGTTTTTTTCTGCAACTAATATACAGTATCCACTCTGAGAGAATAAAAAAGTCCCCGGCGGTGCGGACTCTTCTCACATCGCTATTAAATAAGTGTTTCTGTTTCTTTCTTTCCTCCTACCAGCCAGAAAATGATTTCCGACACTGCAATATTTTAAGAGCCATAGAACAAATTGTGCCAAAAGCCTTTGAGAGGAAACAAGTGAACAAGATCCAGTTTAAGAACATGAACGTCATCTGTGGAACAGCGGGGCACAAAAACAGGTCACCACAAAAATTACACTAAATATGTGTTTACTAGGTATAAAACTCAAAAAGAAGCAATTTAGCGAGGGGAGAAATGCATTAAAGCTATTACCAGGAGAGCCTCAACCGCATCCTTTTATGCGGCTGGTAATTAAAATGTTGTGGCTTGAGACCAAACAATAATTTGATATTACCTCATCTTGCTGTTGTGCTATGGAATGAGAGATTTTAAATAGGTTATTAATGGGAATTTTATTTCGCTTCTCCGTCCTGTGCAGAAAACTGCAGAAAAGGGAAAGAAATAATTAAATTGTGATGACTGGAGATGTTTGGCTCAGAACAAGGCTGGTGATCTTTATACAGAATAGATGAAGTTTGGAAAAGCCTTCTCTGTCTGTGTGGTGATATAATTGTCTTTTCCCTGGTGGTTATTATACTTAAAGGGACTCTGTCACCAGTTTCTAACCCCCCCTTTTAAAACTATTGTTCTCTCCATGGTGCCCTTGTCATTACAAAGCTGTTGTTATAAGATAAATCCGCCGTGTAGTTTTGATAAAAATCGCTTTTATCTAACCTGTCAATCTTCTGGATAAGGTGCCCAGGGCGTTTCTGAAGGTCTGAATCTGCCGCTTTTCGCCGCCGCCGTTGGTGCCCAGCTCCTCCCATGATCCTTTCAGCGCCACCTCGATGTAATGAAATCCGCCTCCGGCTCTCCTCAGTGCCCCCTCCTCCTTTTCAAAGATCTCGCGCGTGCGCACAGGCCTGTGCCTGATGCGCCCGTGCGGACTTTTAGATTCTGCCTCGTTGAGCGAAGTGAGCATGCGCGCGCACGCGCGCGAACATGCGCGAACGCACGCGAATGCGCGAACGCGCGCGAATATGCGCGAACGAGCGCGAATGCGCACTTCGCTCCACGAGGCAGAATCTAAAAGTCCGCACGGGCGCATCAGGCACAGGCCTGTGCGCACGCGCGAGATCTTTGAAAAGGAGGAGGGGGCACTGAGGAGAGCCGGAGGCGGATTTCATTACATCGAGGTGGCGCTGAAAGGATCATGGGAGGAGCTGGGCACCAACGGCGGCGGCGAAAAGCGGCAGATTCAGACCTTCAGAAACGCCCTGGGCACCTTATCCAGAGGATTGACAGGTTAGATAAAAGCGATTTTTATCAAAACTACACGGCGGATTTATCTTATAACAACAGCTTTGTAATGACAAGGGCACCATGGAGAGAACAATAGTTTTAAAAGGGGGGGTTAGAAACTGGTGACAGAGTCCCTTTAAACTTGGAAGTCATTTTTTACTGTACTCAGGGTGAAACTTTGCTCATTTCCAGACATATTTGATGCTAGCACCTCCGAGGTTAGAATATGTAGCTGTCATGTGTTAGCTATTGTGTGTCTTTAATTTCCTGCCTTCTGATGTACGTTGTGGTAGCCCAACGCTGTGGAGTACATAGGTGGCCTTTTTTCTGCCTATACTTTATAATGAATGCTATATAATACATAAGGAATGTGATTGAGCTCTCAGGGTCTAACACAGTTTTGACTTCTATTACTTGTTTGGTCAGAAAATCCATTTACCAGTAATTATTATTATAATTGTTATTTTTGTCTTTTAAAGCTCCATGAACCCTTTCAGGACCGAGCCATTTTCCCTTTTTGCATTTTTCACTCCCACCCTTCCCAGAGCCATAACTGTTTTATTTTTCCATTTATATAGCCGTACTTGCGGGACAAGTTGTACTTTGTAATGGCACCATGTACTGGTGAATACAACATAATGGGAATCTGGAAAAAAAATCCTATATGGCGTGGAATTAATAAAATAATGCAATTCCACCACTGTTTTATGGGTTCTGTTTTTACGGTGTTCCTTATGCGGTAAAAATGATCTGTGTCCTTTATTCTCTTGGTCAGTAAGATCAAATCAATTACCTCATTTGGAAATTTTTTCTTGTGTTTTAATACTTAACTTTGGAAACATTTTTTTTTTCACTGCTATGTTCTGACCCCCATAACTTTTTTATATTTATGTCTGCAAAACTGTGTGAGGGATAATTTTTTTGCGTAGTCATTTGTAGTTTTTAGTAATACCATTTTGGGATATGACTTTCTAATCACTTATAAAAAAATAAATTTAATGAGGGGAAACAACGGAAAAGTGGCAAATTTTTTAGGGGATAAATAAATATTTTTATATGTTAATAATGTGTGCATTTTGGGATGCATTGATGACGATTATGTTTATTTTCTATTGCTTATTTTTTTATTATGGGTAAGGCTTTTTTTTTTTGCACTTCCTGGGGAACTTAAACATGTGATCATTAGATCACTTCTCTCATAAACTCAAATGCATTAGTATTTAAGTCTATGAGAAATCCACTATGATCCTATGGAGCCCTATCACAGGCAGCGCCTCCATAGAAACATAGTTGTGGCACACCTCATATCCTTCAGATGGACCGAGTCTGCCACACAGAATGAACAGCAACCAGGGGCCATTCTAGCCCCGGGAGTGCAACGCTCCCAGATGTTCTGCTCTCAGATGCAAGGCCTTAAATGTCTGCAATTGGTTATCGCCCATCGCACACATTACCTCTGAGTGTCTGCCACTATTAAACCTTGGTTGCGGTGCTAAAGGGCTTAATTTAGTGTGTGTGTGTGTATACACTCACCTAAAGAATTATTAGGAACACCATACTAATAAGGGGTTGGACCCCCTTTTGCCTTCAGAACTGCCTTAATTCTACGTGGCATTGATTCAATAAGGTGCTGATAGCATTCTTTAGAAATGTTGGCCCATATTGATAGGATAGCATCTTGCAGTTGATGGAGATTTGAGAGATGCACATCCAGGGCACGAAGCTCCCGTTCCACCACATCCCAAAGATGCTCTATTGGGTTGAGATCTGGTGACTGTGGGGGCCATTTTAGTACAGTGAACTCATTGTCATGTCCAAGAAACTAATTTGAAATGATTCGAGCTTTGTGACATGGTGCATTATCCTGCTGGAAGTAGCCATCAGAGGATGGGTACATGGTGGTCATGAAGGGATGGACATGGTCAGAAACAATGCTCAGGTAGCCCGTGGCATTTAAACAATGGACAATTGGCACTAAGGGGCCTAAAGTGTGCCCAGAAACCATCCCCCACACCATTACACCACCACCACCAGCCGGCACAGTGGTAACAAGGCATGATGGATACATGTTCTCATTCTGTTTACGCCAAATTCGGACTCTACCATTTAACATAGTACATAAGTAACATAGTACATAAGGCCGAAAAAAGACACATGTCCATCCAGGTCGGCCACTTGTCCATCCAGTGAATGTCTCAACAGAAATCGAGACTCATCAGACCAGGCAACATTTTTCCAGTCTTCAACAGTCCAATTTTGGTGAGCTTGTGCAAATTGTAGCCTCTTTTTCCTATTTGTAGTGGAGATGAGTGGTAACCGGTGGGGTCTTCTGCTGTTGTAGCCCACCTTTCTTTCCCATTTTGACATTCAGTTTGGAGTTCAGGAGATTGTCTTGACCAGGACCACAACCCTACATGCATTGAAGCAACTGCCATGTGATTGGTTGACTAGATAATCGCATTAATGAGAAATAGAACAGGTGTTCCTAATAATTCTTTAGGTGAGTGTATATATATATATATATATATATATATATATACATATATATATATATAAAGGTTATTCATCATATTACACAGTAATAAAAAAACAAATACAATAAGAATTTAACAGTATAGACAAAAAGTGGCAGATGGGTGCAAAGGAAGAGAAGAACCTTAAAATGAGCAAAGGAAGGGTGAAGGAAACAGTAGATAAAAGCTGCTCACATGGCAGTGTAGTGGCAGCTGGGATATTGTAGGCTTTCTTCAAGTGGGGGCTTTTCAGGTTGCTTTTGAAAAGTTGGATGGAAGGGGATAGTCTGATGTGCTGGGGTAGTGAGTTCCAGAGTATAAAGGGGGGGGGGGGTGTACAGGAGAAATCTTAGAAATGATTGTGTGAGGAGCAGACAACTTCAAGAGATTAGGTCAGAGATGTAAACAAGGTACAGATGGTGGTGGATGGCCTTGTATGTTGTTACCATTCAAATTCACTGGTCAATGGGTAGTCATTGAAGGAATAGGTAGAGTGGAGAGGCAGGTGAAGGGAGTAGATTAACTGGGCAGCAGAGTTTATGATATATTGGAGGAGCCAAAAAGTGGCTAGAGAGTTGGGTGTTGCAGTAGTCTAGGTGAAGGATCATGAGAGCATGCACTAGCATTTTTGTTTTGACACAGAGTTGAGTAAAGAGCACATTCGAGAGTTGGAGGCTGGTAAGGGCTTGGATGTACAATTTAAAGGGTCAGAGGCTAGCTTGAGACAGCAGACATGTCAGACTCTAGAAAGTGTGGAGTCAATAACTGTGATTGATAGGTCTAATTCAGAGGTTGAGTGACATGAGGGAAATAAAAAGATTTCCGTTTTGTTCATGTTGACTTTCATAGAGCAGGAGAAGAAGACAAATATAGCTGATATTGGAGATAGCAGAGATGTAACATCTGGGCCAGAAAGTGCAACCAAATCAGCACATAAGTGGTAGTCATATGAGCTGTGCTAGTGCATACGTATTGATAGAAAAGCATGGAGATCTGAGGAAATACCCTTGAAAGACATCATAATTATTTATCCTTGTCAATAGGAGTCCAGGTTCAGCTCAAACAGTTCTAGACCAGGGATTCTCAAGCTGCGGCCCTCCAGCTGTTGCAAAACTACAACTCTCAGCATGCCCTAATAGCTGTAGGCTGCCCAGGCATACTGGGAGTTGTAGTTTTGCAAAAGCTGGAGGACCGAAGCTTGGGCATCCCTGTTCTAGACAGTTTCCAATCTCACCTTCCTAGATAAATGCTAGTATAATATAGGCTTCACAACAGTGGCATATGAGTTGTCAGTAGAGTATGGGACAGCTCAGCACTATGGATGTATGGTGTCACTGTGCAGAACTGTATTCTCCCCTATAGGTAAGTCTTGTAGTGAAGAATAAAAATGAATGCCATAATTTCCTAGGAAACTGTATGCTTGCCGAGGTAAATTATGAGCCCATAGATTACTAAGGGTGCGCTATTATGATTGCGTCCAACACAGATCCATAATATGACAATGTAAGCCCTTATTGATGTCCTTTATTTACAGTACAATAAGTGACTATTGCTTCCTAATATAAAACACACAAAAGCAGAAACTTCAGCTCACCCGAGCTTGTATTGCGCCCATGCAAGGAACTCCCAGACCAAGGTTAAATTACAAAAGAAAAACAACTTCCAGCATCCAGGCAGTAGTAAAATCCATCCATGTATATTAATAGCTTTAGAGAATCCATATGGCAGATAAGAATCACAAATCGGTCCCATATAGATTTTTAAAGCTATTAATATACGTGGATGGATTTTACTACAGCCTGGATGCTGGAGGCTGTTTTCTTATTGCTTGCTAATAATAACAAATTGACAAGTCTCTTCATTCTCTCCATTTCTCTCATTTTCCATTTTAGCATTTTAATTTTTTCGCTCTCTGCCTTCCCAGAGCCATAACTTTTTTTATTCTCAGTTCACATAGCCATATAAGGAATTGTTTTTGCGGGATAAGTTGTACTTTCTAATGGCACCACTTAATATGTTATATAATGTAGAGGGAAGCTGGAAAAAAAATTCCAAATGGTTTGGAATTGGAAAAAATATGCAGTTCCGCCATCATTTTATGGGTTTAGTTTTTTATGGCATTCACAAAAAAATTTAAACTTATACTGTATTTTTTCTTGTCATCACTATATTCTGACCCCAATAACTTTTTTATAGTTATGTCTACAGAGGTGTGTGAGGCTCATTTTTTGCAGGATGATCTGTAGTGTACCATTTTGGGGTGTGCATCACTTTTTGATTACTTTTTATTCAATTTTGGGAAGTAACTTGACAAAAAATGGCAAATCTGCAATTTTTTTTTTTTTTTTTATGCCATTCCCTGTATGGGATATGTTTTTTTCCCCATATTTTAATAGTACAGGCGTTTTGACATGTGGCGATACCCATGATGTTTTTTTTTATTGTTTATTGATTTTGATTTTGGGGAAAGGAAGTGATGAAAATTTTTATATTTTCATTTTTTTTTTATATTATTCAAAACTTTTTACTTTTTTTAAGCCCCCAAGTGGACCTCAACTTGCAATCATAAGATTTCAATTTTTATAGAATAATGGGATTTGCTCTAATATTCTATGCAGAAATAGCTATATTACAATTCACCACTGCCACCTGCTGGCCTTGTAATTTAATATGCAATATTAATGCCTAGTACAGGCTCAGGATCATTACGATCTCTGCCAAGGGAAAGCGTTCCTGCCCCGGAGGCGCACACTTTCAGGTTTTAGCCTTTTTAGACGCCATGGACACATTTGACCATGGCATCTGAGGGGTTAAATGTCCATGGTCGGCATTTCACAGATACACACCACAAAAGATAGAACATGTCCTATCTTTTGCCACCTCTTGCAGATTGCTGACCCATTGACGTCAATGGGTCTGCACCACGACGCAGAGTGCACACGGCGGTCCCCAACACGGGCACGGTCAAGCGGTTGTGTGAATGTGACCTTAGAATATTTGACTTATTCCTTTTATAGTGTTCTAACTGGTTCTTCCAGCTCAATCTACTGGTTCTGGTTAATTTCTCCATCTGTTTTCCCCAGGTGGCTGATTACTGTTTCGAATTTACAGATCCGTAACCTATTACTGAATTCCGGCATTTTGATTGATGGTGAACATTTTGCTCTACACCGCCATGATGATATTATTGTCGAGGATGACAAGGTGCACTTGAGAAGAGCCTTGACCAAAAAAGTGATTCTAGACACACTCATCAATTCCACTGATTTAAGCAGCATTCCATAACCTGTGCATTTGAATGTGTGGAGGTGCAATAATATCACATTTATTAACACACTGATGTGTCAAAAATAGCAAGAACAATAAAAGAGAATGCATCTGACTGGGGGATTTAATAAGAGTAGCAATACTTTTCATAACATGCTTCCAATTTCAAATATGATTTACAAGCATGCAGTAAGCTGGGCATGCTTTAGGCTATAGATCCTCCTGCTCTTCAAGCTGCTCTCTTATAAATCATCTTAGCTTCTGTATTCAGCTCTTATTATCTTATTAGCTGGGACAGCTGACATTATTTGTGGTAAAGATATAGGGAACATGCTCTTTCGGCAGGCTGCAGGAGAGGTACCAGGAGGATCTAAAAAGTGGGGCAAAGAAGGTTATGAAGTATAGGTCAGTTTCACTATTGTAGGTAAGATGTCCATGAGGAGATCTGTGTTAACAGTATAGATGCAAAAAAAGCCAAATTAATCCTATCATTTACATTTCTGTCACCAACATCTACAATTGCCAATGTCATCAGCCTCAGCTGTTGTCCTCAGGCTCCATCTTTAGGGTCATCACTGGATGATAAGGAGGAGAAAGATAATAATTGTAATGTGGCATTCATTGCTCCCTTGTTGGCCGTATCAGAGGCAGTGATATGCCTCCTCAGCTGAATATTGTCTTTGATATGACTGAGATATTTTTATAGGGGTGTGTAATGTATGCGATTCAACAAGTGTAAAGTGTGTATTAACCTCTTCCCGACATATGACGTAGTATGTAATGGTGGCAAGTGACTTGCCACATTTTGACGTACTATTACGTCATGGTGATCGGAGCCAATGCCAGCAGATTAACCCCTTCTATGCTGCGGTCAGCGCTGGCGTAGAAGGTGCATGCAGCAAATGAGGGAGCCCATCGGATCTCCACGCTGCTGTGGCAGGGACTCAATGGGTGACAAGGCCCGATGCCATGCACAGGCTACCCAATGCCTTGCACGGCATCGGGACCTGCCTTCTACGGGAGCCGAGGAGATCCAGCCGCAGGCTGGGTCTCCAAGGCAATCTGTTAGTGTATTAATCAGTGTAATACACTAACAGGCAATGCATTACAATACAGATGTATTGTAATGCATTGCAGAGGGCATTAGACCTTCAAAAGTTGAAGTCCCAGAATGGTGCAAAAATAAAGTAAAAAAATAAAAAGCATAAAAATGTGTTTTTTATAAAAAAAATAAAGTTTCAAGTAAAAAAAGATTAAAAAAACACCCCTTTTCCCTGATTTTATAATAAAAAATAGAAAAAAAAGGAAAAAACACACATATTAGGTATCACCGCGTCCTTAACGACCAGCTCCATAAATATATTACATGATCCACCCCGTCCGATAAAACACCATAAATAAAAACTGTCCAAAAAAGCCCTTTTTGTCACCTTACATCACAAAAAGTGCAACGCCAAGTGATCAAAAGGCATATGTCCCACAAATTGGTACAAATAAAACCATCACTTCATCCCACAAAAAATAATCCCCATCATAAGGAAATCACTCAAAAAATGAATACTATAATAAACTATAGCTCTCAGAACATGGAGACATTAAAACATAACTTTTGGGTTTCAAAACTGTAAAACTTAAATAATAAAAAGTATACATATTAGGTATTGCCACTTCTGTAACAATCTGCTCTATAAAAATGTCACATGACTTAATTCCTCAGGTGAACGCTGTAAAAATAAATAAATAAAAACTGTGCCAAAACAACCAATTTTCTGGTCACCTTGCCCTATAAAGTGCAATGATGAATGATGAAAAAATCATATAGTAACATAGTAAATAAGGCGGAAAAAAGACATTTGTCCATCCAGTTCGGCCTGTCGTTTTGCAAGTTGATCCAGAGGAAGGCAAAAAAAAAAAATGCAAGGTAGAAGCCAATTTTTCCCACTTAAATAAAAAATTCCTTCCCGACTCCAATCAGGCAATCAGAATAACTCCCTGGATCAACGATCTCTCTCTAGTAGCTATATCCTGTAATGTTATTACACTCCAGAAATACATCCAGGCCCCTCTTGAATTCCTTTATTGTACTCACCATCACCACCTCCTCAGGCAGAGAGTTCCATAGTCTCACTGCTCTTACCGTAAAGAATCCTCTTCTATGTTTGTGTACAAACCTTCTTTCCTCCAGGCGCAGAGGATGTCCCCTTGTCACAGTCACAGTCCTGGGGATAAATAGATGATGGGATAGATCTCTGTACTGACCCCTGTTATATTTATACATAGTAATTAGATCTCCCCTCAGTCGTCTTTTTTCTAAAGTGAATAACCCTAATTTTGATAATCTTTCAGGGTACTGTAGTTGCCCCATTCCAGTTATTACTTTAGTTGCCCTCCTCTGGACCCTCTCCAGCTCTGATATGTCTGCCTGGGTCACAGGAGCCCAGAACTGTACACAGTACTCCTTGTGTGGTCTGACTAGCGATTTGTAAAGTGGTAGGACTATGTTCTTATCACGGGCATCTATGCCCCTTTTGATGCAACCCATTATTTTATTAGCCTTGGCAGCAGCTGCCTGACACTGGTTTTGCAGCTTAGTTTGCTGTTTATTATAATTCCTAGGTCCTTTTCCATGTCAGTGTTACCCAGTGTTTTACCATTAAGTATGTACGGGTGACTTGCATTATTCCTTCCCATGTGCATAACTTTACATTTGTCAGTGTTAAACCTCATCTGCCACTTATCTGCCCAAGCCTCCAATCTATTCAGATCCATTTGTAGTAGTATACTGTCCTCTGTGTTAATTACTTTACACCGTTTAGTCTCATCTGCGAAAATTTATATTTTACTATGCAAGCCTTCTACAAGATCATTAATAAATATATTAAAGAGAATAGGGCCCAATACTGACCCCTGAGGTACCCCACTAGTGACAGTGACAAAATCTGAGTGTGTATCGTTAATAACCACCCTCTGTTTTCTATCACTCAGCCAGTTACTTACCCACATACAGACATTTTCTCCCAGTCCGAGCATTCTCATTTTATATACTAACCTGTTATGTGGTACAGTGTCAAATGTACCCAAAAATTGTACCAATAAAAACGTCAACTCTTCCTGCAAAAAACTAGCCCCTGCACAAGACGATCGGCAGAAAAATAAAAAAAAATATGGCGTTCAGAAAATGGAGACACAAAAACATATTTTTTCTTCAAAAATGCTTTATTATGTAAAACTGAAACAAATAAAGTAGACATATTTGATATCATTGTGTCTGAAACAAGCTGCTCTATAAAAAAAAGCCCATGAGATACCCTGTCAGATGAATGTTGCAAAATATAAAAAATAAAAACAGGCCAAAACAGCAATTTTTTTGTTACCTTGCCTCACAAAAAAAACGTAATATAGAGCTAATAAAAATCATATATACCCCAAAATAGTACCAATAAAACTGGCACCTTATCCTCTAGTTTCCAAAATGGGGTCACTTTTTGGTACTTTCTACTGTAAGGGTGCATCAGGGGGGCTTCAAATGGGACATGGCATCTAAAAACCAGTCCAGCAAAATCTGCCTTCCAAAAACCATATGGCACTCCTTTTCTTCTGCGCCCTGCCGTGTGCACTTACATCAGTTTACAACCACATGTGGGGTGTTTCTGTAAACCACAGTATCAGGGTATTAAATATTGAGTTTTGTTTGGCTGTTAACCCTCGATGTGTTAAAGAAAAAATGGATTAAAATGGAAAATCTGCCCAAAAAGTGAATTTTGACATTTTATCTCCATTTTCTTTTAATTCTTGTGAAGTACCTAAAGGGTTAACAAAGTTTGTAAAAATCAGTTTTGAGTAACTTGAGGGGTATAGGTTCTACAATGGGGTCATTTATGGGGGGTTTCTACTATGTAAGCCCCACAAAGTGACTTCAGACCTGAATTGGTCCTTAACCCCTTAACCCCTTAGCGCAGAACGCCGTACATGTACGGCGGGGGATGCATTGCCAGAATGCATTCCGCCTTACATGTACGGCAGGATGATCGGGCGGGCACCGGAGCGGTGCGCACCCGATCACTGCAGGGGTCCGGCAGTCCCTGGTAGCCGGGCCCCTGCTGTATCCGCCGGCATCGCTTTTTACAGCGATGCCGGCGGATTAACCCTTTCTATGCCGCGGTCCGCGCGGACCGCGACATAGAAGTTGTTTGCGGCAGGTGAGTGATCGCATCGAGTCCCCGCGCTGCTGTGGCGGGGACCCGATGCGTGACAAGGCAGCCCGATGCCGTGCAGAGGCTGCCCAATGCCCTGCACGGCATCGGGAACTGCCTTCTACGGGAGCCGAGGAGATCCAGCCTCAGGCTGGGTCTCCTAGGCAACCAGTTAGTGTATGACTCAATGTCATACACTAACAGGCAATGCATTACAATACAGATGTATTGTAATGCATTGCAGAGGGGATCAGAGTGGGATAGAAATAAAGTTTTAAAAAAAGTAAAAAAAAAAAGTGTTTGGAATAAAAAAATAAAGTTTCAAGTAAAAAAAAAAAAAAAAAAAGCCCCATTCCCCTGATTTTCTAATAAAAAATTGAAAAAAAAAGAAAAAACACACATATTAGGTATCGCTGCGTCCGTAACGAACGGCTCTATAAATATATTACATGATCCACCCCATCCGATAGGCACCATAAAAAATAAAAAATAAAAACTGTGTATAAAAAAGCCATTTTTGTCAACTTACATCACTAAAAGTGCAACACCAAGCGATCAAAACGGCGTATGCCCCCCAAAATAGTACCAATCTAACCGTCACCTCATCCCACAAAAAATGAGCCCCTACATAGTACAATCGCCCAAAAACTGAAAAAACTATGGCTCTCAGACTATGAAGACACTAAAACATTTTTTTTTTTTTTCAAAAATGAAATCATTGTGTAAAACTTAAATAAATAAAAAAAATATTTATATATTGGGTATTGACGCGTCCGTATTAACCTTCTCTATAAAAATATCACATGACCTAATCCCTCAGGTGAATACCGTAAAAAAATAATAAAAAAAACGGTGTAAAAAAAGCCATTTTTTGTCATCTTACATCACAAAAAGTGTAGTAGCAAGCGATCAAAAAGTCATACGCACCCCAAAATAGTGCCAATCAAACCGCCATCTCATCCCGCAAAAATCATACCCTACCCAAGATAATCGCCCAAAAACTGAAAAAACTATGGCTCTCAGACTATGGAGACACTAAAACATGATTTTTTTTGTTTCAAAAATGAAATCATTGTGTAAAACTGACAAATAAAAAAAAAGTATATATATTAGGTATCACTGCGTCCGTAATAACCTGCTCTATAACAATATCACATGATCTAACCCCTCAGGTGAATACCGTAAAAAATAAAAAATATAAACTGTGTAAAAAAAGCCATTTTTTGTCACCTTAGATCACAAAAAGTGTAATAGCAAGCGATCAAAAAGTCATACGCACCCCAAAATAGTGCCAATCAAACCGTAATCTTATCCCGCAAAAAATGAGACCCTACCTAAGATAATCGCCCAAAAACTGAAAAAACAATGGCTCTCAGTCTATGGAGACACTAAAACATGATTTTTTTTGTTTCAAAAATGAAATCATTGTGTAAAACTGACAAATAAAAAAAAAGTATATATATTAGGTATCACTGCGTCCGTAATAACCTGCTCTATAACAATATCACATGATCTAACCCCTCAGGTGAATACCGTAAAAAATAAAAAATATAAACTGTGTAAAAAAAGCCATTTTTTGTCACCTTAGATCACAAAAAGTGTAATAGCAAGCGATCAAAAAGTCATACGCACCCCAAAATAGTGCCAATCAAACCGTAATCTTATCCCGCAAAAAATGAGACCCTACCTAAGATAATCGCCCAAAAACTGAAAAAACAATGGCTCTCAGTCTATGGAGACACTAAAACATGATTTTTTTTGTTTCAAAAATGAAATCATTGTGTAAAACTGACATAAATAAAAAAAAAGTATATATATTAGGTATCACTGCGTCCGTAATAACCTGCTCTATAAAAATATCACATGATCTAACCCCTCAGGTGAATACCGTAAAATATAAAAAATAAAAACGGTGTAAAAAAAGCCATTTTTTTGTCACCTTAGATCACAAAAAGTGTAATAGCAAGCGATCAAAAAGTCATATGCACCCCAAAATAGTGCCAATCAAACAGTCATCTCATCCCGAAAAAAATGAGCCCCTACACAAGACAGTCGCCCAAAAAATAAATAAAACTATGGCTTTCAGAATGTGGAGACACTAAAGAATCAGTTTTTTTTTTCAAATGCTTTGTTATGTAAAACTGAAACAAACAACCAAAAAAAGTTGTCATATTTGGTATTGTCGCGTCCGTGACAACCTGCTCTATAAAAGTACCACATGATCCAACCTGTCAGATGAATGTTGTAAATAACAAAAAATAAAAATGGTGCCAACACAGCAATTTTTTGTTACTTTGCCTCACAAAAAGTGTAATATAGAGCAACCAAAAATCATATGTACCCTAAAATAGTACCAACAATACTGCCACCCTATCCCGTAGTTTCTAAAATGGGGTCACTTTTTTGGAGTTTCTACTCTAGGGGTGCATCAGGGGGGCTTCAAATGGGACATAGTGTAAATAAACCAGTCCAGCAAAATGTGCCTTCTAAAAGCCACACGCCGCACCTTTCCCTCTACGCCCTACTGTGTGCCCGTACAGTAGTTTACGGCCACATATGGGGTGTTTCTGCAAACGACAGAATCTGGGCAATAAATATAGACTTTTGTTTGGCTGTTAACCCTTGCTTTGTTACTGGAAAAAATGGAGTAAATAAAAAATTTGGCAAAAAATTTAAATTCTCGAATTTCATCTCCATTTGCCAATAACTCTTGTGGAACACCTAAAGGGTTAACAAAGTTTGGAAAACCAGTTTTGAATACCTGGAGGGGTGTAGTTTCTTAGATGGGGTCACTTTTATGGAGTTTCTACTCTACGGGGGCTTCAAATGGGACATGGTGTAAATAAACCAGTCCAGCAAAATCTGCCTTCTAAAAGCCACACGCCGCACCTTTCCCTCTACGCCCTACCGTGTGCCCGTACAGTAGTTTACGGCCACATATGGGGGTTTTTTCTGCAAACTACAGAATCTGGGCAATAAATATAGACTTTTGTTTGGCTGTTAACCCTTGCTTTGTTACTGGAAAAAATGGAGCAAATAATAAATTTGGCAAAAAATGTAAATTCTCGAATTTCATCTCCATTTGCCAATAACTCTTGTGGAACACCTAAAGGGTTAACAAAGTTTGTAAAACCAGTTTTGAATGCCTTGAGGGGTGTAGTTTCTTAGATGGGGTCACTTTTATGGAGTTTCTACTCTAGGGGTGCATCAGGGGGGCTTAAAATGGGACATGGTGTAAATAAATTAGTCCAGCAAAATCTGCTTTCCAAAAACCACACGCCGCACCTTTCCCTCTACGCCCTACCGTGTGTCCGTACAGTAGTTTACGGCCACATGTGGGGTGTTTCTGCAAACTACAGAATCAGGGCAACCCATATTGAGTTTTGTTTGGCTGTTAACCCTTACTTTATTGCTGTAAAAAATGGGTTAAAATTGAAAATTTTCCAAAAAATAGAAATTTCTAAATTGTTTCTCCATCTGCCATTAACTCTTGTGGAACACCTACAGGGTTAACAAAGTTTGTAAACCCAGTTTTGAATACCTTGAGGGGTGTACTTTCTTAGATGGAGTCACTTTTTTGCAATTTCTATTCTAGGGGTACAAGGGGGGGGCTTGAAATGGAACATGGTATAAACAAAACCAGTCCTGCAAAATCTGCCTTGCAAAACCCATATGGTATTCCCCTCCTTGTATGTCCTCCCGTTTGGCCAAACAGTAGTTTACGACCACATATGGGGTATTTCTGCAAACTACAGAAGCAGGGCAACCCATTTTGAGTTTTGTTTGGCTGTTAACCCTTACTTTATTGCTGTAAAAAATGGGTTAAAATTGAAAATTTTCCAAAAAATAGAAATTTCTAAATTGTTTCTCCATCTGCCATTAACTCTTGTGGAACACCTACAGGGTTAACAAAGTTTGTAAACCCAGTTTTGAATACCTTGAGGGGTGTACTTTCTTAGATGGAGTCACTTTTTTGCAATTTCTATTCTAGGGGTACAAGGGGGGGCTTGAAATGGAACATGGTATAAACAAAACCAGTCCTGCAAAATCTGCCTTGCAAAACCCATATGGTGTTCCCCTCCTTCTATGTCCTCCCGTTTGGCCAAACAGTAGTTTACGACCACATATGGGGTATTTCTGCAAACTACAGAAGCAGGGCAACCCATTTTGAGTTTTGTTTGGCTGTTAACCCTTACTTTATTGCTGTAAAAAATTGGTTAAAATTGAAAATTTTCCAAAAAATAGAAATTTCTAAATTGTTTCTCCATCTGCCATTAACTCTTGTGGAACACCTACAGGGTTAACAAAGTTTGTAAACCCAGTTTTGAATACCTTGAGGGGTGTACTTTCTTAGATGGAGTCACTTTTTTGCAATTTCTATTCTAGGGGTACAAGGGGGGGCTTGAAATGGGACATGGTATAAACAAAACCAGTCCTGCAAAATCTGCCTTGCAAAACCCATATGGTATTCCCCTCCTTCTATGTCCTCCCGTTCGGCCAAACAGTAGTTTACGACCACATATGGGGTATTTCTGCAAACTACAGAAGCAGGGCAACCCATTTTGAGTTTTGTTTGGCAGTTAACCCTTGTTTTTTTCCAGGAAAAAATTGATTATATTGGAAAATTTTCCCAAAAATCTAAATTCTTAAAATGTATGTCTTTTTGCCATGAAGTCTTGTGGAAGACCTAAAGGGTTAAAAAAGTTTGTAAAAACAGTTTTGAATACCTTGAGGGGTGTAGTTTCTAGAATGGGGTCATTTTTGGGAGGTTTCTATTATCTAAGCCTCACAAAGTGACTTCAAACCTGAACTGGTCCATAAAAAGTGGGATTTTGAAGATTTCTGAAAAATTTCAAAATTTGCTTCTAAACTTCTAACCCTTGTAACATCCCCAAAAAATAAAATATCATTCCCAAAATGCTATAAACATGAAGTAGACATATGGGGAATGTAAAGTCATCACAATTTTTGGGGGTATTACTATGTATTACAGAAGTAGAGAAACTGAAACTCTGATATTTGCTAATTTTTCCAAATTTTTGGTAAATTAGGTATTTTATTATGCAAAAAAATTAATTTTTTTGACTTTATTTTACCAGTGTCATGAAGTACAATATGTGACGAAAAAACAATCTCAGAATGGCCTGTATAAGTAAAAGCGTTTTAAAGTTATCAGCACTTAAAGTGACACTGGTCAGATTTGCAAAAAATGGCCTGGTCCTTAAGGTGAAAATGAGCCTGGTCCTTAAGGGGTTAAGGACCGAGGACGTATCGGTACGCCCTATTTCCCGAGTCCTTAAGGACCGAGGACGTACCGGTACGTCCTGACTTAAAATCTGAATTCCGGCGCCGCGGGGGTTAATCGAAACGGGATTTCGGCTGAAATCATTCAGCCGGCATCCCGTAACACCGCAGGGGGGGGTCATTGGACCCCCCCGTATCGGCGATCGCAGAAAACCGCAGGTCAATTCAGACCTGCGGTTTTCTGCGTTTCCGGTCCATTCGGGTGTCCTGTGACCCGATGAACCGGAAAAAGACTGCGATCGGTGGCGTAATTTTACACCACCAATCGCAGTCCGAGGATTTGCAGAGGCGGAGCTGGCCCTGGTGCTGAACGCCGCTGTCCAGGGTGCTGATTGGTGCAGGGGAGAGAGGCGCGAGATTCAAACTTCCTGCGCTCCTCTCTCCCCTCCTCTTCCTGTCCAGCACCCTGACCGTGCAGCATCGTCCAGCACCAGCTCCTGTGTCCCCCTAAATCGGCATCCATCACCCTCCTGCACCCATCGCCACCCAGGTAGGTTAGGGTCAGTGAGGGAGAGGCACCTTTAGGCAGGGATAGAAGGGAAAAGTTAGAAAAAAAAAAAAAAAAAAAAGCACATTTATTCCAAACTTTTTTTTTTCAACTTTCAGACCCCAGACCCCCCTGCCACTTGCCCCCCCCCGCATCCCCCCCACCACCAGCCCCCCCCCCCACCAATTTTTTTTCAGTAACCCACTGGTGAATTTGATGGTGGAGCAGACTAATCTGTACGCCCAACAGTTCGTCGCTCAAAACCCAGGCTCAGTTTTGGCTAGACCCGGTGGCTGGACGCCGGTCAGTGCAGCCGAGATGAGGACATTTTGGGGCCTCGTGCTGCATATGGGTCTAGTCCAAAAACCCAGTGTCAGGCAATACTGGAGTGGGGACGTCCTGTACCAGACCCCACTGTACAGTATGGTCATGACACGTCACCGGTTTGAGGCCATCCGGAAATGTCTGCATTATTCCGATAATGCAGCATGTCCACCCCGAGGTGATCCTGCCTATGACCGGCTGTATAAGATACGGCCGGTCATCGATCACTTTGGGGCCACATTTCAGCAGGCCTACGTACCTGGAAGGGAGGTCGCGGTTGATGAGTCTCTCGTTGCGTTCAAGGGGAGACTCAGTTTCCGCCAATACATTCCCACAAAGCGGGCGAGGTATGGCGTGAAGCTATACAAAATTTGTGAGAGTACCTCAGGGTACACTTACAAATTTCGTGTGTACGAGGGGCGAGATTCCCGTATTCAACCCCCAGAATGTCCCCCCACTCTGGGTGTTAGCGGGAAACTCGTGTGGGACCTTATGTACCCACTGCTGGATAAGGGTTACCACTTGTACGTGGATAACTTTTATACCAGCATTCCCTTGTTCAGGTCCCTTGCCGCCAGATCCACGTTCGCTTGTGGGACCGTGCGGAAAAATCAACGCGGCCTCCCTGCCTACCCCCTCCAGGTACCTATCCCCAGGGGTGAGACCCGTGCACTTACCAGTGGAAACCTGTTGCTGGTCAGGTATAAGGACAAGAGGGATGTCCTTATGCTGTCCACAATCCACGGTAACAGCACCACCCCAGTCCCTGTGCGAGGTACCGCGGCAACGGTCCTCAAGCCCGATTGTATCGTCGACTACAATCAGTATATGGGAGGAGTTGATCTCTCTGATCAAGTCCTCACGCCATATAACGCCATGCGCAAAACCCGGGCATGGTACAAAAAAGTTGCGGTCTACATGGTGCAGGTTGCCATGTACAACTCTTTTGTACTATCCCGAAGCGCTGGCAGCACAGGGACATTCCTCCAATTCTATAAGGCAGTCTTCAAGGACCTGATCTTTTCGGACCGGGAAAGAGCAGGCCGGAGTACCTCGGGAACTGGAGGCGCCCGGATCGTCCCTGGCCAACACTTTCCAGGTGTGGTCCCCCATACTGGAAAGAAGGGACGAACCCAAAAAAAGTGCAGAGTGTGTCACAAGAGGGGGATACGGAAGGACACCACAACTCAATGTGACACGTGCCCCGATCATCCGGGCCTCTGCATTATCGATTGCTTCAGGGAGTATCACACTTCCATGGAGTACTAAATTTTTATAATCCCCAACAGTTCACTAGAGAACATAAAACACTATGGCTCTCAGACTTTGGAGACACAAAAACAATTTTTCTTTCCCCAAAAAATATTAGTTTTAGTGCAGGCATCCTCAAACTGCGGCCCTCCAGATGTTGTAAAACTATAACTCCCAGCATGCCCAGACAACCTACAGCCATCATCAGGGCATGGTGGGAATTGTAGTTTTACAACATCTGGAGGGCCGCAGTTTTAGGATGCCTGCTTAGTGTCTCCAAAGTCTGAGAGCCATACATATTGGGCATCGTCGCGTGCGTAAAAGTCGTCGCTATAAAAATAACTTTTTACCAAACGCCTCGGATGAACGGTGTTAAAAATATAAAATAAAAACGGTGCCAAAACACCTATTTTTGGGCAAAATTTAAATTTAAATCCATTTTGCCGGTAATAAAGCAAGGGTTAACAGCCAAACAAGACTAAACATTTATTGCCCCAATTCTGTAGTTTGCGGAAACACCCCATATGTGGTCGTAAATGGCTATATAGCCGCACGGCAGGGCATAGAACGAAGGGAACTCCATACGGTTTCTGGAAGGCAGATTTTGATGGACAGTTTTTTTTTTTTACACCATGTCCCATTAGAAGCCCCCCCTGATGTAGCCTAGACTAGAAACTCCAAAAAAGTGACCCCATCTAAGAAACTACACCCCTCAAGGTATTCAAAAATTACTTTACAAACTATGTTAACCCTTTAGGTGTTCCACAAAACTAAATAGCGAATGTAGAAACAATTTTAGAATTAAATTTTTTTGTTACATTGCCTCAAAAAAGAGTAATATAGAGCAACCAAAAATCTAATTTACCCCAAAAATTGTCCCAAAACAACAACCACCTTATCCCGTAGTTTCCTAGATGGGGTCACTTTTATGGAGTTTCTACTCTAGGGGTGCATCAGGGGGCTTGAAAGGGTACATGGTGTAAATAAACCAGTCCAGCAAAATCTGCCTGCCAAAAACCGTATGGCGTTCCCCTTCTTCTATGTCCTGCCGTTTAGCCAAACAGTAGTTTACGACCACATTTGGGGTGTTTTTGCAAACTACAGAATCAGGGCAACCCATTTTGAGTGTTGTTTGGCAGTTAACCCTTGTTTTACTCCTGGAAAAAACTGATTATATTGGAAAATTTTCCAAAAAATAGAAATTTCTAAATTGTTTCTCCATCTGCCATTAACTCTTGTGGAACAGCTAAAGGGTTAACAAAGTTTGTAAACCCAGTTTTGAATACCTTGAGGGGTGTACTTTCTTAGATGGAGTCACTTTTTTGAAATTTCTATTCTAGGGGTGCAACAGGGGGCTTCAAATGGGACATGGTATAAACAAAACCAGTCCTGCAAAATCTGCCTTCCAAAACCCATATGGTGTTCCCCTCCTTCTATGTGCTACCGTTCGGCCAAACAGTAGTTTACGACCACATATGGGGTGTTTTTGCAAACTACAGAATCAGGGCAACCCATTTTGAGTGTTGTTTGGCAGTTAACCCTTGTTTTACTCCTGGAAAAAATTGATTATATTGGAAAATTTTCCAAAAAATAGAAATTTCTAAATTGTTTCTCCATCTGCCATTAACTCTTGTGGAACACCTAAAGGGTTAACAAAGTTTGTAAACCCAGTTTTGAATACCTTGAGGGGTGTACTTTCTTAGATGGAGTCACTTTTTTGAAATTTCTATTCTAGGGGTGCAACAGGGGGCTTCAAATGGGACATGGTATAAACAAAACCAGTCCTGCAAAATCTGCCTTCCAAAACCCATATGGTGTTCCCCTCCTTCTATGTGCTACCGTTCGGCCAAACAGTAGTTTACGACCACATATGGGGTGTTTTTGCAAACTACAGAATCAGCGCAACCCATTTTGAGTGTTGTTTGGCAGTTAACCCTTGTTTTACTCCTGGAAAAAATTGATTATATTGGAAAATTTTCCAAAAAATAGAAATTTCAAAATTGTTTCTCCATCTGCCATTAACTCTTGTGGAACACCTAAAGGGTTAACAAAGTTTGTAAACCCAGTTTTGAATACCTTGAGGGGTGTACTTTCTTAGATGGAGTCACTTTTTTGAAATTTCTATTCTAGGGGTGCAACAGGGGGCTTCAAATGGGACATGGTATAAACAAAACCAGTCCTGCAAAATCTGCCTTCCAAAACCCATATGGTGTTCCCCTCCTTCTATGTGCTACCATTCGGCCAAACAGTAGTTTACGACCACATATGGGGTGTTTCTGCAAACTACAGAATCAGGGCAACCCATTTTGAGTGTTGTTTGGCAGTTAACCCTTGTTTTACTCCTGGAAAAAATTGATTATATTGGAAAATTTTCCAAAAAATAGAAATTTCAAAATTGTTTCTCCATCTGCCATCAACTCTTGTGGAAGACCTAAAGGGTTAATAAAGTTTGAAAAAACAGTTTTGAATACCTTGAGGGGTGTAGTTTCTAGAATGGGGTCATTTTTGGGAGGTTTCTATTATCTAAGCCTCACAATATGACTTCAAACCTGAACTGGTCCATAAAAAGTGGGATTTTGAAGATTTCTCAAAAATTTCAAAATTTGCTTCTAAACTTCTAAGCCTTGTAACATCCCCAAAAAATAAAATATCATTCCCAAAATGCTACAAACATGAAGTAGACATATGGGGAATGTAAAGTCATCACAATTTTGGGGGGTATTACTATGTATTACAGAAGTAGAGAAACTGAAACTTTGAAATTTGCTAATTTTTCAAAATGTTTGGTAAAAAATGTATTTTTTTATGCAAAAAAATTAACTTTTTGGACCCAATTTTAGCAGTGTCATGAAGTACAATATGTGACGAAAAAACAATCTCAGAACAGCCTGGGTAAGTCGAAGCGTTTTAAAGTTATGAGCACTTAAAGTGACACTGGTCAGGTTTGCAAAAAATGGCCTGGTCCTGAAGGTGAAAATGAGCCTGGTCCTTAAGGGGTTAAAAAGTGGGTTTTGGAAATGAAAAAAAATAATTGGAATTCTAAAATTCTAAGCCTTCTGACGTCCTAAAAAAATAAAATTACATTTACAAAATAATGCCAACATAAAGTAGACATATGGGGAATGTTAAGTAATAAATATTTTATGAGGTATTACTTTCTGTTTTAAAGGCAGAGAAATAAAAATGTAGAAAATTGCGAATTTTTCAAAAATTTTCAAAATTTTGGATTCTTTCATAAATAAAGGTGAAATATATTGACTCAAATTTATGACTATCATGAAGTACAACGTTTCACAATGTCACAAGAAAACAATCTCAGAATGGCTTGGACAAATAAAAGTGTTCAAAATTCATTACCACATAAAGTGACACATGTTAGATTTGCAAAAACTGGCCTGGGCAGGAGGGTGAAAACTGGCCTGGGGTAGAAGGGGTTAATTTTATTTATATATGGACGTATGTATGTTGCACTTTTACAAGTGAAGGGATATAATAATAATAAATGTAATAAATGTCAAAATTTGGAAGGAAAAAGAAGAAGAAAAAATTAAGATAGAAATTTTGAAACAAAAAAAGAAAAAAGTAGTCTTTGCAACAGTAAAAAAAACTAAACCCTAATCCTAACCCTGAGCACAAATGCAAACAAACTATCCACTCTTAACTACAATTTCTGTTAAGAAAAACGTTCACATTAATTGGTATCCGCCAAAAGCAGACGGGAAGGGGGAAGGTGAATAGATAGGGATTGGGACTTAGACAGACGCCATCTTTGCCTAGTCACTGTGCAATTAGTTACAGTGACAGATTTTTCATAGTGCTGAGTGAGTTGGGAACTGCCGAATATATATGGTAAAGGTAGGGAAAGGGTTAATGGGGTTTGTTCTCATTTTCAAAAATGTTGTTAGGATATTCAGGTTTTGTTGAGGCAGGTTGCTTGTTCAGTACTCTCATCTATTATCCAGAGCAGAGTGGATACAAAGAGTATATTTTATTCTGGAGGACCCACATACAGTTGCAAGAAAAAGTATGTGAACCCTTTGGAATGATATAGATTTCTGCACAAATTGGTCATAAAATATGATCTGATCTTCATCTAAATCACAACAATAGACAATCACAGTCTGCTTAAACTAATAACACAAAAATAATTAAATGTTGCCATGTTTTTATTGAACACACCATGTAAACATTCACAGTGCAGGTGGAAAAAGTATGTGAACCCTTGGATTTAATAACTGATTGAACCTCCTTTGGCAGTATTAACTTCAACCAAACGTTTCCTGTAGTTGCAGATCAGACGTGCACAACGGTCAGGAGTAATTCTTGACCATTCCTCTTTACAGAATTGTTTCAGTTCAACATTTTTCTTGGGAAGTCTGGTGTGAATCGCTTTTTTGAGGTCATGCCACAGCATCTCAATCGGGTTGAGCTCAGGACTCTGACTGGGCCACTCCAGAAGGCGTATTTTCTTCTGTTTAAGCCATTCTGTTGTTGATTTACTTCTATGCTTTGGGTCATTGTCCTGTTGCAACACCCATCTTCTGTTGAGCTTCAGCTGGTGGATAGATGGCCTTAAGTTCTCCAGCAAAATGTCTTGATAAACTTGGGAATTCATTTTTCCTTCGATGATAGCAATCCGTCCAGGCCCTGATGCAGCAAAGCAGCCCCAAATCATGATGCCCCCAATACCATACTTCACAGTTGGGATGAGGTTTTGATGTTGGTGTGCTGTGCCTCTTTTTCTCCACACATAGTGTTGTGTGTTTCTTCCAAACAACTCAATTTTGGTTTCATCTGTCCACAGAATATTTTGCCAGTACTGCTGTGGAACATCCAGGTGCTCTTGTGCAAACTGTAAACGTGCAGCAATGTTTTTTTTTGGACAGCAGTGGCTTCCTCTGTGGTATCCTCCCATGAAATCAATTCTTGTTTAGTGTTTTACGTATCGTAGATTCGCTAACAGGGATGACTTTTGTAAGTCTTTAGCTGACACTCTAGGATTCTTCTTCACATCATTGAGCAGGGAGAGTAGCAGCAGTGCTGAACTTTCTCCATTTATAGACAATTTGTCTTACCATGGACTGATGAACAGCAAGGCTTTTGGAGATACTTTTATAACCCTTTCCAGCTTTATGCAAGTCAACAATTCTTAATCGTACGTCTTGTGAGAGCTTTTTTGTGTGAGGCATCATTCAGATCAGGCAATGCTTCTTGTGAAAAGCAAACCCTGAACTGGTGTGTGTTTTTTTATAGGGTAGGGCAGCTGTAACCAACACCTCACTCCAATTAGCTCTTGGAAATGTCATTAGTCTAGGGGTTCACATACTATTTCCACCGTGAATGTTTACATGGTGTGTTCAATAAAAATATGGTAACATTTAATTATTTTTGTATTATTAGTTTAAGCAGACTGTGATTGTCTATTATTTTGACTTAGATGAAGATCAGATCACATTTTATGACCAATTTGTGCAGAAATCCATATCATTCCAAATGGTTCACATACTTTTTCTTGCAACTGTATGCTTTCTTTGCATAGACTGTCCACTGATTTCAATGAGAATAGCGCAATGCTTCATTTCTCCTGTGGTGGTGCTGCTGGATAATTGAGTTCAGACAACCCCTTGAATATGACTCTTAGTTTACTACCAGGAATTCAAAATATAAATGGCTGTTACCCCCACAATGAGTGAGGGCTTTAGTGCTGGGAAGATGGATAGTACTAAATGAAGGGTTGAGGCACTGAGGAATAATTTAGAAGGAAAATAAATGGAAAATGATAGAAAATAGAAAAAAAATAGATATAGCTACCTAAAGAGATGTGGCTTGCTTAAAACTGCAGATGTTGGGAATGAATCTATCAGAGATAGCGCATTTCAGAAAACTGGTGCAGTTCAAACAAATACATGGAGACAGGGGTGGGGTGTCCAGATTATGAAAATGTTAGTCTTTGTTCATTGTCTGATGGTAAAGCATAGGAATGGTAGTAGACAGAGTTGAAAGAGGTGATATTGGTAGGTGCAGAACAGTGGAGAGCTTTGTGAGTGTGAGTAATGGGTTGTAAGGTTAATTGGCTAACAGTACCTTGACTCATCAAGGCAGAGGCTTTAATGTGACTGACACAGGGTGGAGGCATCAGAGTAGCAATTGGTCAGAAAGATAAGCCTGGCTGCTGAATTCAAGATTGATTGTAGAGGGGAGAGTTTTGTGAGGGGAAGACTGATTTGTAATGAGATACAGTAATCAAGTAGAGAATCAATCAAGGCAATAATGAGAGTTTTGACTGTAAAAAAAAAAAAGGCCAGATTCTGGAGATGTTACAAGATGTAGGTGAAATGAGTGTGTCAGTGTGATTCAATACAAGGACGCTAATGCTCTGGAATTATGGTGGAAGCACACACTGAAATGGAAAAATCAGGTTTAGCTAGATTAGTAGATAGCTTGTTAAATATTTAGCCCTACAATTTTGTGCTGATATCTTTTCTTTATTTTTTATGTTGTGTGGTGTCTACTGAATGCGTAAAAAATGCCCTGTGAAATCCTAAAGGTACTCATTGGAATTTGGGCCCCTTTGTGCACCTAGGCTGCAAAAAAGTGTCACACATGTGGTATCGCCCTACTCAGAAGAAGTAGGGCAATGTGTTTTGTGGTGTATTTTTACATATACCCATACTGTGTGTGAGAAATATCTCTGTAAATGACAACTTTTCCCTTTTTTTTTTTATACAAAGTTGTCAATTTACAGAGATATTGCTCTCACCCAGCATGGGTATATGTAAAAATACACCCCAAAACACATTGCCCTACTTCTCCTGAGTACGGCGATACCACATTTGTGACACTTTTTTGCAGCCTAGGTGCGCAAAGGGGCCCAAATTCCAATGAGTACCTTTTAGGAGGGCATTTTTAGACATTTGGATTCCAGACTTCTCACGCTTTAGGGCCCCTAAAATGCCAGGGCAGTATAAATACCCCACATGTGACCCCATTTTGGAAATAAGACACCCCAAGGTATTCCGTGAGGGGCATGGCGAGTTCATAGAAGATTTTTTTGGGGGCACAAGTTAGCGGAAATTGATTTATTTATTTTTTCTCACAAAGTCTCCATTTCCGCTAACTTGGAACAAAAAGTTAAATCTTTCATAGACTCAATATGCCCCTCAGCTAATACCTTGGGGTGTCTTCTTTCCAAAATGGGGTCATTTGTGGGGTGTTTGTACTGCCCTGGAATTTGAGGGTCTCTGCAATCATTACATGTATGGACAGCATTAGGAGTTTCTGCTATTCTCCTTATACTGAGCATACGGATATGAGATTTTTTTTTCCGATCAGCCTCTGGGCTGAAAGAACAAATGAACGGCACAGATTTCTTCATTCGCATCGATCAATGTGGATGAAAAAATCTCTGCTCAAAAATTAGCAAAAAAAAAAGAGGGGAAAGGCGTCTGCCAGGACATAGGAGCTCCGCCTAACATCCAAACCCACTGAGCTCGTATGCCCTGGCAAACCCGATTTCTCTATTCACATCAATCGATGTGGATGAATAAATCATTGCCGGAATTATTATTATTTTTTAATGCAAAGTGTTTGCCAAAGCATATGAACACCGCCCCCCTCAGCGCAATGCTTCTGTCAGAATGCGCATCAGTGCTGCAGCTGGTTGATCACTTGGTCCACCTAGAAGGTAAAAAAAAAAAAACAGGCAGCAACGCAATAAATTTATTAACATTAACTTTATATAACATTTGAAACAGAACATTAACTTTTATAAACTTCATAGAACTTTTGAAACAGAACATTAACTTTTTTGCTTACCTGTGATTTTTTTTTGTTTTTTTTACCTTTAAGGATAAGCCCCTCCTTCCCCAGGGGACAATGTGCAAAGCGCAAATCGCCCAGAGATGTGGCGAAGTACATTATGCACTTTGTCCCAGGTGAAAGGAAAGGTTTGTGGCAGCTCTGTGTGAAAGGGCCCTAAGACACCTGTGTGCCTGTCCTGTGTAATGCAATCCCTACACTAATAGTGTACCTGTGTGTGTTACTTGCGGAAACACTCCCCTATGCATAGGGCAGGCTGGTCAGTACAGTCAGGACAAAAAAAGGTGGTGTCACGCCTTATTCCAGCCCTGCTACAGACACAACATCTTTTTCTTAGGGAACGCTGAGTTGGGGTACCAGGATAGACACTCAGGAAGTGTCTGGCATGTAGCCGGCTCACTACATCAGGGACTTGGGGCACGGACCCTCCTGGATACAGGAGTTCCGAAATGATCTCTTCCTGGAATTTTAGGAAGGATCCTGTTCTCCCAGCCTTACTGTAGAGAGCAAAACTATTATAGACAGCCAATTGAATTAAATAAGCAGATACCTTCTTATACCAGCATCTGGTGCGGCGGGACACTAAATAGGGAGCCAACATCTGGTCATTGAAGTCCACCCCTCCCATGTGAAGGTTATAGTCATGGACAGAGAGGGGTTTCGTAATGACTCCAGTTGCCCTTTCAATTTCTACTGTTGTGTCTGTGTGAATGGTGGACAGAAGATAAACGTCCCTCTTGTCCCTCCACTTCACCGCGAGCAGTTCTTGGTCACACAAGGCAGCCCTCTCCCCCCGTGCAAGTCGGGTATTAGCGAGCCGTTAGGGGAAGCCCCGGTGACTAGGTCACGCGGTGCCACAGCATTGAATTCCGACTAGATGTAAGTGCCGAAAGAGGGCCACACTTGTGTAAAAATTGTCCACGTATAAGTGGTACCCCTTGTGGAGTAAGGGTGACACCAAGTCCCAGACAATCTTGCCACTGCTCCCCAGGTAGTCAGGGCATCCGACCAGCTCCAGTTTTGAGTATTTTCCCTCATAGACCCTAAAACTATATGAATAGCCTGTGGCCCTTTCACAGAGCTTATACAGTTTGACCCTATACCGGGCCTGCTTGCTATTTGATGCCAAGGCGCCCGGTAAAATGTACAAGGGACTCGTCTATGCAGATATTCTGATTGGGGGTATAAGCATCTGCAAATCTGGATGACAAATGGTCTATGAGGGGCCGAATTTTGTGGAGCCGGTCATAAGCAGGGTGGCCTCTTGGATGACAGGTTTTATTGTCAGCGAAATGCATAAAGCGCATGATGACCTCAAAAAGTGCCCTGGACATTGCAGCAGAGAACATGAGCATGTAATGTATTGGGTCTTTAGACCAATAGGGCCGCAAAAAAAAAGTTTTAGTTAGACCCATGCTGAGGATAAGGCCCAAAAATATTTTACATTCGGAAACTGTGACTGGTTTCCACCGGAAAGGCTGGGCATAGAAGCTTTCCGGATTGGCGGTGATATAGTCTGTGGCGTATCGGTTGGTTTCTGCCACAACTAAGTCATAGAAATCCGCGGTGAAGAACAGCTCAAAAAACTGAAGGGCCGATCCTAAATGAGCTGTCTCCATGCGAACTCCAGACTGGGCGGTGAAAGGGGGCAATACGGGTGCGGCAGAAGCAGGGGATTGCCAATTTGGGTTTGACAGCACCTCTGGGATACTAAGGGCTCTATGGGCAGGTGAACGTGGTGGCTGCGACGGGGGAGTTAATGCACGTGCCACCGTACCAACTTAAACTGGCCTTCTGGTGCTCGCCACTTCACCAGGGAATACGGCAGTGCTGGTAGAAGGTCTAGGATGTGCTGCGCTGCTGGTGTATGCCGCACCATAAAAAAGATCAGCGCTAGCACCACTCTGCTGCAAATGAGGCTCATCACACAGGGTATGCAGAACGCCTGACCATAGCAGGGACCTCAACCTCGTCATCTTCACTAGCGGTTAGAGTGTCACTGCTGTCTACAGGTTCATATTCTTAACCACTGGATTCAGCGGGTGAGGCGCCCCCATAGCTTTCATCCATCAAGGCCAGAATCCTGTAGGCCTCTTCAGCGGAATACCCCTTGTTTGACATTTTGGGCTTACAAAATTTAGGGGGTATTCCTCTGAGACTACCCAGGAAAAAGAGCAAACCTGCCTAGTAAAAAGGAGTGCTTGCGATGTAAAGCTGCGATCGCTTATAAAGATCCAAAAAGCTGTAGCGGTGCAGCGATTTTACGGTGTTTTTGCAGTGATCAGAAAAAAATCTGTCTTGATCACTTACAGATACTATATAGTACTAGTGCTGATTAGCGTCAGCGATGACGCTAATCAGTGACTAATCAGTGACTATGGTGCGGTGGGCCGGGGCGCTAACTACCTAACAAGTAGCTAACTACCTGGCGGTGATGAGTGACCCTTACAGGGGGGTGATCAATGACAGGGGGGTGATCAGGGAGTCTATATGGGGTGATCAGGGGTTAATAAGGGGTTAATAAGTGTTGGGGTGGGTGTGTAGTGTATGTGTGGTGATTGGTGCTACTTACAGAGCTGCCTGTGTCCTCTGGTGGTCGATCCAAGCAAAAGGGACCACCAGAGGACCAGGTAGCAGGTATAGCAGACGCTATTTACAAAATAGCATCTGACATACCCATTTTATTGGTTAATTTAAAAATCTACAGCCTGCCAGCCAATGATCGCAGCCGGCAGGCTGTAGTTGAACTTGTGAACTGCGCGATCCTGTGAACGCGCGCTCCTGTGAGCGCACGTTCACAGGAAATCTCAGGTCTCGCGAGATGACGCCAATAAGCGTTGCTGAGACCTCAGAGAGCCGCCGCCCGGACGCCTATCGGCATTACTTTTGCGGCAAGCGGTTAAAATAATTTGCAAAATACCACTAGGTTCACAGTAGGGAGGGATTGACATGGGATTATGGCCATCCTTATGGTGGATCCCTAAATTTTTTGGGCTTTGAGGAATATTTTCCGGCCATAATGATGTGTACCATCTCTGGTAACATCACAATAGTGATGTGAAATCTAGTTCATTTGGGGGATTAGTTCATTCTGAGCTAGTTTACCTGAAACATTAGTTCAAATGATTAGTTCCTTTAGTTTATTATGTCTGTGGCTCTGTGATGATAATAGAATGAATGCTGACAGTCTATTTCAATGAGAAAAGATAGGGCGCAGCAACGCCACCCATAGTAGTTCTGATCCACTGACTCAAGGGGAATGTATGAGACCTGAATAGCAGTGTAGCTGCACCTACAGTATCTTCAGCACAGAGTGTGGGAGGGACAGGAGCCAGCAGCAAGTCTAAACCTTTGGACTATGAAGATGGAGAGTTTATCACAAAAACAGTTTTTATAAGCCTACACACACACTGTACACTCACTCTTTCTTACTCACAGTGAGTATAAGCAGTTTAATTTCAGAGATATTTTGTATTATTTCATTTGTATTTGCTGGTCTATATTGTGTTTTCCTACTTTTCTAGCAGTAGGAACTATAAAGCAAGCGGTAGTGACATTGATCCTGCTGGAGCTCCTGGTGAACTAATCTTTTTCACGAAGGTGAACTAAATGAGATCAGTTCATTTTGAAATGTTCGTTCGCAAACTACCCATCACTACATCCCACAAGAAGCCGGGGGCTGCTTCATGCACGCTCCAGCATCATTGATCCCCACCGGGGGGGAGCCAGAGCACACCCTGGATGACCACGGCATCTGAAGAGTTAAGAGTTCACGATTGGCATTACCTCCGGTCACCGATATTAGTGCCGGATTTCTGCTTTTCAAAACAGCAAACACCTGGCACCCATGTCTCCTGCTGCACGCACCAACGGGTGCCATTTTTATGCCCGGCTGCCAGTGAAAATTTACTGTCAGCAGTCAGGAAAGGGTTAACTTCCAAGCCTTAACACTGAGATTTGGCCACCAAGTGGCAAGAATATGTTTAGGCAGAGTGGCCTGGGTATACATGATTTATAGTGATTCATGACAAATTAATTTGGAACAAATCAAATTTCTTGGCAAACTTATGCCTCATTCACACATCAGTGTTTGGTCAGTGATTTACATCAGTGATTTTGATCTAAAACCAGGTGTGTCTCTAAACACAGAACAGGTGCAGCTCTTCCCCTTATACCTTATGTCTGTGAAGACTTCAATCCTGGTTTTGGCTCACAATCACTGATGTAAATTACTGACCAAAACACTGATATGTGAATGAGGCTTTAGGCAGTTGTCAAATCAAAATTTTCAAAACTTCACTCATCTCTAATAATAACCCCTTCTTCCTTACAAATCATGCATAACTGTGCTGCCAAATAATATACTAAAAATATCCAGAAAGGTCGTACCACCTTTATTCCATGGTAAATACAGAGTCTTTTTCCATTCCGCAAAAAAATCTTAATCCCTATAATTGAGTAAATAATACAGGGAGTGCAGAATTATTAGGCAAGTTGTATTTTTGAGGAAAAATGTTATTATTGAACAACAACCATGTTCTCAATAAACCCAAAAAACTCATTAATATCAAAGCTGAATATTTTTGGAAGTAGTTTTTAGTTTGTTTTTAGTTTTAGCTATTTTAGGGGGATATCTGTGTGTGCAGGTGACTATTACTGTGCATAATTAGACTACTTTCACACTAGCGTTCGATCGGATCCGTTCTGAACGGATCCGATCATAATAATGCAGACGGAGGCTCCGTTCAGAACGGATCCGTCTGCATTATTTTAGCATATAACAGCTAAGTGTGAAAATAGCCTCGGACGGATCCGTCCAGACTTTCAATGTAAAGTCAATAGGGGACGGATCCGCCTGAAGATTGAGCCATATTGTGGCATCTTCAAACGGATCCGTCCCCATTGACTTACATTGTAAGTCTGGACGGATCCGCACGCCTCCGCACGGCCAGACGGACACCCGAACGCTGCAAGCAGCGTTCAGCTGTCCGCCTGTCCGTGCGGAGGCGAGCGGAGCGGAGGCTGAACGCCGCCAGACTGATGCAGTCTGAGCGGATCCGCTCCATTCAGACTGCATCAGGGCTGGACGGCTGCGTCCGGGTCCGCTCGTGAGCCCCTTCAAACGGAGCTCACGAGCGGACCGACGAACTTAACAAAAAACAACTTAACAAAAAACAAATATATACCCATTTCAATTATTTATTTTTACCAGTGAAACCAATATAACATCTCAACATTCACAAATATACATTTCTGACATTCAAAAACAAAACAAAAACAAATCAGTGACCAATATAGCCACCTTTCTTTGCAAGGACACTCAAAAGCCTGCCATCCATGGATTCTGTCAGTGTTTTGATCTGTTCACCATCAACATTGCGTGCAGCAGCAACCACAGCCTCCCAGACACTGTTCAGAGAGGTGTACTGTTTTCCCTCCTTGTAAATCTCACATTTGATGATGGACCACAGGTTCTCAATGGGGTTCAGATCAGGTGAACAAGGAGGCCATGTCATTAGATTTTCTTCTTTTATACCCTTTCTTGCCAGCCACGCTGTGAAGTACTTGGACGCGTGTGATGGAGCATTGTCCTGCATGAAAATCATGTTTTTCTTGAAGGATGCAGACTTCTTCCTGTACCACTGCTTGAAGAAGGTGTCTTCCAGAAACTGGCAGTAGGACTGGGAGTTGAGCTTGACTCCATCCTCAACCCAAAAAGGCCCCACAAGCTCATCTTTGATGATACCAGCCCAAACCAGTACTCCACCTCCACCTTGCTGGCGTCTGAGTCGGACTGGAGCTCTCTGCCCTTTACCAATCCAGCCACGGGCCCATCCATCTGGCCCATCAAGACTCACTCTCATTTCATCAGTCCATAAAACCTTAGAAAAATCAGTCTTGAGATATTTCTTGGCCCAGTCTTGATGTTTCAGCTTGTGTGTCTTGTTCAGTGGTGGTCGTCTTTCAGCCTTTCTTACCTTGGCCATGTCTCTGAGTATTGCACACCTTGTGCTTTTGGGCACTCCAGTGATGTTGCAGCTCTGAAATATGGCCAAACTGGTGGCAAGTGGCATCTTGGCAGCTGCACGCTTGACTTTTCTCAGTTCATGGGCAGTTATTTTGCGCCTTGGTTTTTCCACACGCTTCTTGCGACCCTGTTGACTATTTTGAATGAAACGCTTGATTGTTCGATGATCACGCTTCAGAAGCTTTGCAATTTTAAGAGTGCTGCATCCCTCTGCAAGATATCTCACTATTTTTGACTTTTCTGAGCCTGTCAAGTCCTTCTTTTGACCCATTTTGCCAAAGGAAAGGAAGTTGCCTAATAATTATGCACCCCTGATATAGGGTGTTGATGTCATTAGACCACACCCCTTCTCATTACAGAGATGCACATCACCTAATATGCTTAATTGGTAGTAGGCTTTCGAGCCTATACAGCTTGGAGTAAGACAACATGCATAAAGAGGATGATGTGGTCAAAATACTCATTTGCCTAATAATTCTGCACTCCCTGTAGTTCTATCTAACAATACTGGTGCACTTTGTAAAACAAAAAGTAGTATTATGATCTTAATTAAAGTGAGTCTAGCAGTCATAGAGATTTGAGACCTTACCCAAATGTTACATTTATCTTTGAGTTTTTGCAGTAATGGCAATATATTCAATTCCATGTACCTACCTAACTTACTAGGAATTCCCACAAATTTAATCTTCGAGAATCTGCTATGATTCTCAATTAAATGGGCCACTTTTGGGACTGAAACAAAGGGATCTCTTAGCAATAATACCATGTGATAATAATGCTCTATCTTTATAGAAACCATGTTCAAAACCCTCTATCTCAGAGTTAGTTCTAATCAATTCTGCTAAAGTTTTTCACCAAACAGGAATGTGGAGAGGGGGCAACCCTGCCTTGCCCCCGATAGAGCTCAAACATCCCTGACGCCTTTCCACCCACACTTGCACATGCCCTGTGCCCTTGCCTTCACCCCTGTCCTTTCCACTCTGAATATTCCAAAATAATCATGAAATGTTATCCATCAGTGATTTCCCTGATTAATTTCTAATTATTTCTTTATAGAATTCACATGATACAATTACAATTATGGCTACCTGCAGTCGTCACTAGGGGGAGCTAGCTGCATTATAAAACAGTACTGCATAATAAAGTGGTGGCTATTTGCAAATATAATTTTATAATTTAAAAGGGGTTATCCCATGATAAATGTAAAAAATTAAAAACAGACATAACATAGTAAATAATAATCTTTTTCTAACAAAACTACAACCAGCCCTGTTCCTCATATGTTTTCCGAGATCTTTCCATTCATTGCTCTGTGAGGTTTTTTTCAAACTAGCAACTCTCGAGGGGCGTGTCTTTTTGCTGCAGCTCTCTCTCTCTCTCTGTTACCATTCAGGGGTGTGCCCTTTCTGCTACAGCTCTCTCCCTATAACAGCCCAGTGGTTATGTCTTCTCTTGTAGCTCTCTCCCTTCTCTGCAGCTCAGGTATTGTATCCTTTCTGCTGTCTATGTGTATCTGTCACAGTTTGACATTCTGTAGTGTATCATTAGAAAATGTTTCACAAATGCCTCACAAGCTTTAAAATAGAATGTGTTATCAGAAAATTACCTATTGTTTAAATCATATTTTTCATTTTTGGTGAGTTTTATTTTTTTATTTTTCCATGCCACTAGACCTAAAATATTTTAAGACTTCCTGTCTTTTAACAGCAGCTATATAGACACAATGGACAGGTGCTGGCCCCACTGACTTATGTGGGAGAGATTTCTAGGCATGCTCTGTGGCCTGTGCAGAGATCAGGAGGGAGCTGATAAGCTGTGACGGTCACATCGGTGACAGGTCTCAGGAGGTCTAAAAGATTATCAACGCATTAGTGATCTGACAGCCTCTTTTGGTTTCACTTTGTCTGTGTGTTGCTGGTATGTCCACACCTCCTGTTCAGGTGTGGATCATGTGACCTTTACCTCACCCTATTTAGTCTGACTTTTCCCATCACTCCTTGCTTGGGATAGCTTCATTTGGTCTTAAAAGAGCTGGAATGTGGTTCGTGTTGAAGTCCTGTTCATCATTCATCCTCTGAAGTTAAGTGTTCCGCTTGTTGTGTTTTGTATCCCCCCCAGGTTGTTTACTAGGCCTCAGTGAGACTCTAGTTCTTTTACCAGGGAAGGAACGGGTGGTCTCAGCCCTGTCATTATCTTTAGGGCATCTGAGGGTCACCAGGGTTTTCTAGGTTCCCGTGTATGGGTATCTCTACCATCGAGAGGTGCCCATACAGATAGGAGTTAGGGCCAGGAGCAGGGTTTTATAGGTGGTGACCCTTTTCCTTCCCTAGCGGTGAGGCCTAGTGTCTTTCCGCTCCCTTCTTGATTGTCTTTTGGTGTTCTCCCATACTACATCCGTGACAGTGACTTCACCTGTTGTGAATGATGGATTCTGTTATCTATTTAGAGGTGTTACTTATTACTGTAATTCTTCCTGTGGTGATAATGAGAATAATTACTGAAAAGTTACCTGTATAGAACAGAAAATCATGACCTATTATAGACCAAGAGGCCAATATGAAAATTGGAGAATTATATACATGTAATACTGAAAAAAAATATATAAAACTTAAAACTTATTTTTTTCTTTTCATCACCATATTCTAACCTCTATAACTTTTTTTTATAGTTATAGTCTATGGAGCGAAATGAGGCCTTATTTTTTGAGGGATGATCTGTATTTTTTACTTATATCACTTTGGAGTGTGTAGGACTTTTTGATAACTTATTATTCCGTTTTTTTTGTGGGGGGTGATGAAAAATTGGTGAATTGGCCATTTTGATAATTTTTTTTTACCATGTGAGATAAATATTTGGATATATTAACAGTAGAGGTAATTTCAAGACGTGATAATGTTCCTGATGTTTAATTTTCTTATTGTTTATTTTTTTGTTTTTTTATCCTGGGGTAATTTCCTTTTTTTAATTCAACATAGGTGAATATAGCATGCAATCATTAGATTGCAACTTATATTCTGTAATTTATATCTATGTATTGCAGAATACACAATTTAGTATATTTCAAAGCTGTGCTGCCTCCTGCAGGCCAGCATTTGAATACACCAGTAATCAGCCTAGGAGCCTTATACCGGCTTAGGACTATTACTAGTATGGGCTGCCTTCCCCAATCTCAAAAACAGAAAAAAAGAAAACGATTAATCAAAGATATTTTTCGGGTGGTGACCCAAAATATATATGATGTAAACCAAACGCGCCAAGAAGGTGGAAAGGATGGACTAAAAAGAAAAAAGAAAAGTAGTAAGGAAAGGGTGCTCAAGTGGTCCAGGTGCAGGAATAAACTTGCATGTGAAATGCGGTAGATTATAAGTGGTAAAGATGTGCGACCCGGGATGCGGCTTTTCCTCTTGGACGTGAGTTTTTACTACGGGCAGCGATTTGACACGGGTGTGGTCTGGGTCCCGTCATTTGTCCCTTCTTAATGAACTGGAGTTGATGCCGGGCTCTGCTCTCTTAATGAGACAGTGCTGGCTGGCTATTTTTTTTTCTCTCCCCAAGTGCTGGAGATTGCTGAGCGACACTTTTATTTGTGTCCCCTCTCCATGAGACACCGTGGTGAACCCATGAGAGTTATGTTTAAACAAGCCATTAACATTTAATCCAACTATACGGGGATGAGGCAGGAAATCCTGGGAGTGGGTTTTATACCACTGGGATAGAAGACTGCTGGACCCCCCTCCCCTCTCCTTCGGTTCTACGGAAGGGTGCGATCAAAGATCGCTGTGAGCTTGCCCCATACGGGATAGGTGAGCACCAGAGATTCGCCCCACGGGTGTTGGTCCTGTCCGTGGTGCTTACTTGCGTCTGAGGGAGGCCGTGGGGGGTGCGTGTTCGCTGCTCGGTGGGCCGCCCGGGCCTCGGGCCTATGCTCCCTCCCAGTATGGAGATAATAATATTAAATAAGATCTCGTTTTCTATCTGTAATGCTAAACCCTTTGATGCCGGGTTGGTCCTGCTTCCCCCCCAGGCAGTGAGACCTCTATTTGATTTTAGTTAATATCTATATAATTATGGGTATTTGCATGAAATCATATTTAATTATGCTTTAAGGACTAGAACTGACGGACTTTTGGATTTTATAGCATTGTAAATGGTATATTGTTATGTATCTTTTTGTATGATAACTAAAAAATAAAAGTTTATAAAGGAAAAAAAAATAAGTGGTAAAGATGCAGGAACCAAAAAGTCATGGGACCCACATCTACCACAAGAAAGATTAATACTTGGACCACATCTAGGCTCCACTCCCAAAGAGAATATGCAAAGAATATGGATTGATCCTGTAGAGATGGTACTATAGGTGTAATATAAGCAGCAAAGGACTAAAGTAGGCGAGAAAAGACAAAAGGTACAGATCACCACTATTTAAAAGCAGGTATAAATCACCACTATTTTAAAGCAACAAGAGCACCCGTGGGTGTATAGGCCTCTAGTGAGGTAAAAAAAAAACTGGTGGCAAAGTGAAGATTTATAAAAATAAGATGTTACTGGGGAGGATGTCTGTAGGATAAAGCTCAAGACACCTGCAGACAGAGCCTCCCTGGCTGAGTCCACTGCAAGTATGACAGTAATGATGGCAGCAGATGATACTGCTTCTGATCTAATTCCTTTATTACATATAACAACCATCTCTCAACGTGTTTCAGGGTTATGAATATATAGACCCCCTTCTCCAAGAGTAGTACAATTGCAATAAAACAAAAACTTGTAAGACCAGGGTTAAAGGGGTATTCCCATCTCAGACAGTGGTGGCATATCACTAGAATATGCCCCCATTGTCTGATGAGTATGGGTCCCAGAGGTGGGATCGGCACCTATGTCGTAAACGCAGCTGGCAGAGTCCCGGAGGGCGAACCATGCACACTTGGTTGCCCTCTAATTATTTATATGGGGCTACCTTAACCACTTTAACCACCCTAGCTGAAACCCCCTTAATGACCAGGCTACTTTTTACACTTCTGCACTACACTACTTTCACCATTTATTGCTCGGTCATGCAATTTACCACCCAAATGAATTTTACCTCCTTTTCTTCTCACTAATAGAGCTTTCATTTGGTGGTATGTCATTGCTGCTGACATTTTTACTTTTTTGTTATTAATCGAAATTTAATGATTTTTTTGCAAAAAATGACATTTTTCACTTTCAGTTGTAAAATTTTGCAAAGAAAACGACATCCATATATTAATTTTTTGCTAAATTTTTTGTTCTACATGTCTTTGATAAAAAAAAAGTTTGGGTAAAAAAATGGTTTGGGTAAAAGTTATAGCATTTACAAACTATGGTACAAAAATGTGAATTTCCGCTTTTTGAAGCAGCTCTGACTTTCCAAGCACCTGTAATGTTTCCTGAGGTTCTACAATGCCCAGACAGTAGAAAAACCCCACAAATGACCCCATTTCAGAAAGTAGACACCCTAAGGTATTCGCTGATGGGCATAGTGAGTTCATAGAACTTTTTATTTTTTGTCATAAGTTAGCGGAAAATGATGTTTTGGTTTTTTTTTCTCTCAAAGTCTCATATTCCACTAACTTGTGACAAAAAATAAAAACTTCCATGAACTCACTATGCCCATCACAAAATACCTTGGGGTGTCTTCTTTGCAAAATGGGGTCAATTTTGGGGTAGTTATACTGCCCTGGCATTTTAGGGGCCCATATGCGTGAGAAGTAGTTTGCAATCAAAATCTTTTAAAAATGACCAGTGAGAATTCTGCTGGGTGAGAGAAATATCTTGGCATTTCCCATTTTTTTTATACAAAGTTGGCATTTGACCAAGATATTTATCTCACCCAGCATGGGTATATGTAAAATGACACCCCAAAACACATTCCCCAACTTCTCCTGAGTACGGCGATACCACATGTGTGACACTTTTTTTGCAGCCAAGGTGGGCAAAGGGGCACACATGCCAAAGAGCACCTTTCGGATTTCACAAGCCATTTTTTACAGATTTTGATTGCAAACTACTTCTCAAGCATATGGGCCCCTAAAATGCCAGGGCAGTATAACTACCCCACAAGTGACACCATTTTGGAAAGAAGACACCCCAAGGTATTCCGTGAGGGGCATGGTGAGTTCCTATAATTTTTTATTTTTTGTCACAAGTTAGCGGAAAATAATGATTTATTATTTTTTTTTTCCTTACAAAGTCTCATATTCCACTAACTTGCGACAAAAAATAAAAAATTATAGGAACTCGCCATGCCCCTCACGGAATACCTTAGGGTGTCTTCTTTCCAAAATGGGGTCACTTGTGGGGTAGTTATACTGCCCTGGCATTTTAGGGGCCCATATGCGTGAGAAGTAGTTTGTAGGGATGAGCGAACTCGAACTGTATAGTTCGGGTTCGTAACGAATTTTGGGGTGTCCGTGACACGGACCCGAACCCGGACATTTTCGTAAAAGTCCGGGTTCGGGTTCGGTGTTCGTCGCTTTCTTGGCGCTTTTGTGACGCTTTCTTGGCGCTTTTTGAAAGGCTGCAAAGCAGCCAATCAACAAGCGTCATACTACTTGACCCAATTGGCCAGAGCACCATGTGACCCAGCCTCTATTTAAGCTGGAGTCACATAGCGCCGCCCGTCACTCTGCTCTGATCAGCATAGAGAGAGGTTGCGGCTGCGACAGTAGGGCGAGATTAGGCAGATTAACTCCTCCAAAGGACTTGATTAATTGATCGATCTGCAGCTGTGGATCATTGAGCTGCTGATACTCAATTGCTCACTGTTTTTAGGCTGCCCAGACCGTTTGTCAGTCACTTTTTTCTGGGGTGATCGGCGGCCATTTTGTGTCTTGTGGTGCGCCAGCACAAGCTGCGACCAAGTGCATTTAACCCTCAATGGTGTGGTTGTTTTTTGGCTAAAGCCTACATCAGGGTGAAGCTGTCACACCAGGTGCATTTAACCAGCAATAGTCTGTTTATTTTTTGGCCATATACTACATCAGGGGCAAGCTGCGCCTGTCACCAAGTGCATTTAACCCTCAATGGTGTGGTTGTTTTTTGGCTAAAGCCTACATCAGGGTGAAGCTGTCACACCAAGTGCATTTAACCAGCAATAGTCTGTTTATTTTTTGGCCATATACTACATCAGGGGCAAACTGCGCCTGTCACCAAGTGCATTTAACCCTCAATGGTGTGGTTGTTTTTTGGCTAAAGCCTACATCAGGGTGAAGCTGTCACACCAAGTGCATTTAACCAGCAATAGTCTGTTTATTTTTTGGCCATATACTACATCAGGGGCAAGCTGCGCCTGTCACCAAGTGCATTTAACCCTCAATGGTGTGGTTGTTTTTTGGCTAAAGCCTACATCAGGGTGAAGCTGTCACACCAAGTGCATTTAACCAGCAATAGTCTGTTTATTTTTTGGCCATATACTACATCAGGGGCAAGCTGTGCCTGTCACCAAGTGCATTTAACCCTCAGTAGTGTGGTTGGTCAAGCTGTCACACCAAGTGCATTTAACCAGCAATAGTCTGTTCATTTTTTTGGCCATATACTACATCAGGGGCAAGCTGCGCCCGTCACCAAGTGCATTTAACCCTCAGTAGTGTGGTTGGTCAAGCTGTCACACCAAGTGCATTTAACCAGCAATAGTCTGTTCATTTTTTGGCCATATACTACATCAGGGGCAAGCTGCGCCCGTCACCAAGTACATTTAACCCTCAGTAGTGTGGTTGGTCAAGCTGTCACACCAAGTGCATTTAACCAGCAATAGTCTGTTCATTTTTTGGCCATATACTACATCAGGGGCAAGCTGCGCCCGTCACCAAGTGCATTTAACCCTCAGTAGTGTGGTTGGTCAAGCTGTCACACCAAGTGCATTTAACCAGCAATAGTCTGTTCATTTTTTGGCCATATACTACATCAGGGGCAAGCTGCGCCCGTCACCAAGTACATTTAACCCTCAGTAGTGTGGTTGGTCAAGCTGTCACACCAAGTGCATTTAACCAGCAATAGTCTGTTCATTTTTTGGCCATATACTACATCAGGGGCAAGCTGCGCCCGTCACCAAGTGCATTTAACCCTCAGTAGTGTGGTTGGTCAAGCTGTCACACCAAGTGCATTTAACCAGCAATAGTGTGGTTATTTTTTGGCCATATCCCAGTCTAATTCTGTCAGTAAATCCATACCGGTCACCCAGCGCCTAAATACTAGGCCTCAAATTTATATCCCGCTAAATCTGTCGTTACCGCTGTACTGTTCTGGCTGGGCAAGTTATTTAGTGTCCGTCAAAGCACATTTTTTGTTCTGGGTTGAAATACAATTCCCAATTTAGCAATTTCCTAATTTAGTGGTTTCTGCTGTATCAGAGCTATTTGAAATCTATCCCTAAAAGGGTATATAATATTCAAGGTGCACATAGGGTCATTCAGAATAACTTCACACACACGCTACTGTGCATTTCCAAGTCTAATTCTGTCAGTAAATCCATACCGGTCATCCAGCGCCTAAATACTAGGCCTCAAATTTATATCCCGCTAAATCTGTCGTTACCGCTGTACTGTTCTGGCTGGGCAAGTTATTTAGTGTCCGTCAAAGCACATTTTTTGTTCTGGGTTGAAATACAATTCCCAATTTAGCAATTTCATAATTTAGTGGTTTCTGCTATATCAGAGCTATTTGAAATGTATCCCTAAAAGGGTATATAATATTCAAGGTGCACATAGGGTCATTCAGAATAACTTCACACACACGCTACTGTGCATTTCCAAGTCTAATTCTGTCAGTTAATCCATACCGGTCACCAAGCGCCTAAATACTAGGCCTCAAATTTATATCCCGCTAAATCTGTCGTTACCGCTGTACTGTTCTGGCTGGGCAAGTTATTTAGTGTCCGTCAAAGCACATTTTTTGTTCTGGGTTGAAATACAATTCCCAAATTAGCAATTTCCTAATTTAGTGGTTTCTGCTGTATCAGAGCTATTTGAAATCTATCCCTAAAAGGGTATATAATATTCAAGGTGCACATAGGGTCATTCAGAATAACTTCACACAAACGCTACTGTGCATTTCCAAGTCTAATTCTGTCAGTAAATCCATACCGGTCACCCAGCGCCTAAATACTAGGTCTCAAATTTATATCCCGCTAAATCTGTCGTTACCGCTGTACTGTTCTGGCTGGGCAAGTTATTTAGTGTCCGTCAAAGCACATTTTTTGTTCTGGGTTGAAATACAATTCCCAATTTAGCAATTTCATAATTTAGTGGTTTCTGCTATATCAGAGCTATTTGAAATCTATCCCTAAAAGGGTATATAATATTCAAGGTGCACATAGGGTCATTCAGAATAACTTCACACACACGCTACTGTGCATTTCCAAGTCTAATTCTGTCAGTAAATCCATACCGGTCACCCAGCGCCTAAATACTAGGCCTCAAATTTATATCCCGCTAAATCTGTCGTTACCGCTGTACTGTTCTGGCTGGGCAAGTTATTTAGTGTCCGTCAAAGCACATTTTTTGTTCTGGGTTGAAATACAATTCCCAATTTAGCAATTTCATAATTTAGTGGTTTCTGCTATATCAGAGCTATTTGAAATCTATCCCTAAAAGGGTATATAATATTCAAGGTGCACATAGGGTCATTCAGAATAACTTCACACACACGCTACTGTGCATTTCCAAGTCTAATTCTGTCAGTAAATCCATACCGGTCACCCAGCGCCTAAATACTAGGCCTCAAATTTATATCCCGCTAAATCTGTCGTTACCGCTGTACTGTTCTGGCTGGGCAAGTTATTTAGTGTCCGTCAAAGCACATTTTTTGTTCTGGGTTGAAATACAATTCCCAATTTAGCAATTTCATAATTTAGTGGTTTCTGCTGTATCAGAGCTATTTGAAATCTATCCCTAAAAGGGTATATAATATTCAAGGTGCACATAGGGTCATTCAGAATAACTTCACACACACGCTACTGTGCATTTCCAAGTCTAATTCTGTCAGTAAATCCATACCGGTCACCCAGCGCCTAAATACTAGGCCTCAAATTTATATTCAGCTGAATTTGAATACAATACATTGGGCCAAATAATATTTTTGTTGTTGTGGTGAACGATAACAATGAGGAAAACATCTAGTAAGGGACGCGGACGTGGACATGGTCGTGGTGGTGTTAGTGGACCCTCTGGTGCTGGGAGAGGACGTGGCCGTTCTGCCACATCCACACGTCCTAGTGTACCAACTACCTCAGGTCCCAGTAGCCGCCAGAATTTACAGCGATATATGGTGGGGCCCAAAGCCGTTCTAAGGATGGTAAGGCCTGAGCAGGTACAGGCATTAGTCAATTGGGTGGCCGACAGTGGATCCAGCACGTTCACATTATCTCCCACCCAGTCTTCTGCAGAAAGCGCACAGATGGCGCCTGAAAACCAACCACATCAGTCTGTCACATCACCCCCATGCATACCAGGGAAACTGTCTGAGCCTCAAGTTATGCAGCAGTCTCTTATGCTGTTTGAAGACTCCGCTGGCAGGGTTTCCCAAGGGCATCCACCTAGCCCTTCCCCAGCGGTGAAAGACATAGAATGCACTGACGCACAACCACTTATGTTTCCTGATGATGAGGACATGGGAATACCACCTCAGCATGTCTCTGATGATGACGAAACACAGGTGCCAACTGCTGTGTCTTTCTGCAGTGTGCAGACTGAACAGGAGGTCAGGGATCAAGACTGGGTGGAAGACGATGCAGGGGACGATGAGGTCCTAGACCCCACATGGAATGAAGGTCGTGCCACTGACTTTCACAGTTCGGAGGAAGAGGCAGTGGTGAGACCGAGCCAACAGCAAAGCAAAAGAGGGAGCAGTGGGCAAAAGCAGAACACCCGCCGCCAAGAGACTCCGCCTGCTACTGACCGCCGCCATCTGGGACCGAGCACCCCAAAGGCAGCTTCAAGGAGTTCCCTGGCATGGCACTTCTTCAAACAATGTGCTGACGACAAGACCCGAGTGGTTTGCACGCTGTGCCATCAGAGCCTGAAGCGAGGCATTAACGTTCTGAACCTTAGCACAACCTGCATGACCAGGCACCTGCATGCAAAGCATGAACTGCAGTGGAGTAAACACCTTAAAAACAAGGAAGTCGCTCAGGCTCCCCCTGCTACCTCTTCTGCTGCTACCGCCTCGGCCTCTTCTGCTGCTGCCGCCTCGGCCTCTTCTGCTGCTGCCGCCTCGGCCTCTTCCTCCGCCTCTGGAGGAACGTTGGCACCTGCCACCCAGCAAACAGGGGATGTACCACCAACACCACCACCACCTCCGTCACCAAGCGTCTCAACCATGTCACACGGCAGCGTTCAGATCTCCATCTCACAAACATTTGAGAGAAAGCGTAAATTCCCACCTAGCCACCCTCGATCCCTGGCCCTGAATGCCAGCATTTCTAAACTACTGGCCTATGAAATGCTGTCATTTAGGCTGGTGGACACAGACAGCTTCAAACAGCTCATGTCGCTTGCTGTCCCACAGTATGTTGTTCCCAGCCGGCACTACTTCTCCAAGAGAGCCCTGCCTTCCCTGCACAACCAAGTATCCGATAAAATCAAGTGTGCACTGCGCAACGCCATCTGTGGCAAGGTCCACCTAACCACAGATACGTGGACCAGTAAGCGCGGCCAGGGACGCTATATCTCCCTAACTGCACACTGGGTAAATGTAGTGGCAGCTGGGCCCCAGGCGGAGAGCTGTTTGGCGCACGTCCTTCCGCCGCCAAGGATCGCAGGGCAACATTCTTTGCCTCCTGTTGCCACCTCCTCCTACTCGACTTCCTCCTCCTCTTCTTCCACCTGCTCATCTAGTCAGCCACACACCTTCACCACCAACTTCAGCACAGCCCGGGGTAAACGTCAGCAGGCCATTCTGAAACTCATATGTTTGGGGGACAGGCCCCACACCGCACAGGAGTTGTGGCAGGGTATAGAACAACAGACCGACGAGTGGTTGCTGCCGGTGAGCCTCAAGCCCGGCCTGGTGGTGTGTGATAATGGGCGAAATCTCGTTGCAGCTCTGGGACTAGCCAGTTTGACGCACATCCCTTGCTTGGTGCATGTGCTGAATTTGGTGGTGCAGAATTTCATTCACAACTACCCCGACATGTCAGAGCTGCTGCATAAAGTGCGGGCCGTCTGTTCGCGCTTCCGGCGTTCACATCCTGCTGCTGCTCGCCTGTCTGCGCTACAGCGTAACTTCGGCCTTCCCGCTCACCGCCTCATATGCGACGTGCCCACCAGGTGGAACTCCACCTTGCACATGCTGGACAGACTGTGCGAGCAGCAGCAGGCCATAGTGGAGTTTCAGCTGCAGCACGCACGGGTCAGTCGCACTGCGGAACAGCACCACTTCACCACCAATGACTGGGCCTCCATGCGAGACCTGTGTGCCCTGTTGCGCTGTTTCGAGTACTCCACCAACATGGCCAGTGGCGATGACGCCGTTATCAGCGTTACAATACCACTTCTATGTCTCCTTGAGAAAACACTTAGGGCGATGATGGAAGAGGAGGTGGCCCAGGAGGAGGAGGAGGAGGAAGAGGGGTCATTTTTAGCACTTTCAGGCCAGTCTCTTCGAAGTGACTCAGAGGGAGGTTTTTGGCAACAGCAGAGGCCAGGTACAAATGTGGCCAGCCAGGGCCCACTACTGGAGGACGAGGAGGACGAGGATGAGGAGGAGGTGGAGGAGGATGAGGATGAAGCATGGTCACAGCGGGGTGGCACCCAACGCAGCTCGGGTCCATCACTGGTGCGTGGCTGGGGGGAAAGGCAGGACGATGACGATACGCCTCCCACAGAGGACAGCTTGTCCTTACCCCTGGGCAGCCTGGCACACATGAGCGACTACATGCTGCAGTGCCTGCGCAACGACAGCAGAGTTGCCCACATTTTAACCGGTGCGGACTACTGGGTTGCCACCCTGCTGGATCCACTCTACAAAGACAATGTGCCCACCTTACTTCCTGCACTGGAGCGTGATAGGAAGATGCGCGAGTACAAGCGCACGTTGGTAGACGCGCTACTGAGAGAATTCCCAAATGTCACAGGGGAACAAGTGGAAGCCCAAGGCCAAGGCAGAGGAGGAGCAAGAGGTCGCCAAGGCAGCTGTGTCACGGCCAGCTCCTCTGAGGGCAGTGTTAGCATGGCAGAGATGTGGAAAACTTTTGTCAACACGCCACAGCTAACTGCACCACCACCTGATACGCAACGTGTTAGCAGGAGGCAACATTTCACTAACATGGTGGAACAGTACGTGTGCACACCCCTCCACGTACTGACTGATGGTTTGGCCCCATTCAACTACTGGGTCTCTAAATTGTCCACGTGGCCACAGCTAGCCTTTTATGCCTTGGAGGTGCTGGACTGCCCGGCGGCCAGCGTTTTGTCTGAACGTGTATTCAGCACGGCAGGGGGTGTCATTACAGACAAACGCAGCCGCCTGTCTACAGCCAATGTGGACAAGCTGACGTTCATAAAAATGAACCAGGCATGGATCCCACAGGACCTGTCCGTCCCTTGTCCAGATTAGACATTACCTACCTCCCCTTAACCATATATTATTGTACTCCAGGGCACTTCCTCATTCAATCCTATTTTTATTTTCATTTTACCATTATATTGCGAGGCTACCCAAATTTGAATGAACCTCTCCTCTGTCTGGGTGCCGGGGCCTAAATATATGCCAATGGACTGTTCCAATGTTGGGTGACGTGAAGCCTGATTCTCTGCTATGATATGAAGACTGATTCTCTGCTGACATGAAGCCAGATTGTCTGTTACGGGACCTCTCTCCTCTGCCTGGGTGCTTGGCCTAAATTTATGACAATGGACTGTTGCAGTGGTGGCTGACGTGAAGCCTGATTCTCTGCTATGACATGCAGACTGATTCTCTGCTGACATGAAGCCAGATTGTCTGTTACGGGACCTCTCTCCTCTGCCTGGGTGCTGGGCCTAAATTTATGAAAATGGACTATTGCAGTGGTGGCAGACGTGAAGCCTGATTCTCTGCTATGACATGCAAACTGATTCTCTGGTGACATGAAGCCATATTGTCTGTTACGGGACCTCTCTCCTCTGCCTGGGTGCTGGGCCTAAATTTATGACAATGGACTGTTGCAGTGGTGGCTGACGTGAAGCCTGATTCTCTGCTATGATATGAAGACTGATTCTCTGCTGACATGAAGCCAGATTCTCTGTTACGGGACCTCTCTCCTCTGCCTGGGTGCTGGGCCTAAATTTATGAAAATGGACTGTTGCAGTAGTGTCTGACGTGAAGCCTGATTCTCTGCTATGACATGCAGACTGATTCTCTGCTGACATGAAGCCAGATTCTCTGTTAAGGGACCTCTCTCCTCTGCCTGGGTGCTGGGCCTAAATATATGCCAATGGACTGTTGCACTGGTGGCTGACGTGAAGCCTGATTGTCTGTTACGGGACCTCTCTCCTCTGCCTGGGTGCTGGGCCTAAATATCTGACAATGGACTGTTGCATTGGTGGCTGACGTGAAGCCTGATTCTCTGCTATGATATGAAGACTGATTCTCTGCTGACATGAAGCCAGATTGTCTGTTACGGGACCTCTCTCCTCTGCCTGGGTGCTGGGCCTAAATTTATGACAATGGACTGTTGCAGTGGTGGCTGACGTGAAGCCTGATTCTCTGCTATGACATGCAGACTGATTCTCTGCTGACATGAAGCCAGACTGTCTGTTACGGGACCTCTCTCCTCTGCCTGGGTGCTTGGCCTAAATTTATGACAATGGACTGTTGCAGTGGTGGCTGACGTGAAGCCTGATTCTCTGCTATGACATGCAGACTGATTCTCTGCTGACATGAAGCCAGATTGTCTGTTACGGGACCTCTCTCCTCTGCCTGGGTGCTGGGCCTAAATTTATGACAATGGACTGTTGCAGTAGTGGCTGACGTGAAGCCTGATTCTCTGCTATGACATGAAGACTGATTCTCTGCTGACATGAAGCCAGATTCTCTGTTACGGGACCTCTCTCCTCTGCCTGGGTGCTGGGCCTAAATTTATGAAAATGGACTGTTGCAGTGGTGGCTGACGTGAAGCCTGATTCTCTGCTATGACATGCAGACTGATTCTCTGCTGACATGAAGCCAGATTCTCTGTTAAGGGACCTCTCTCCTCTGCCTGGGTGCTGGGCCTAAATATATGCCAATGGACTGTTGCACTGGTGGCTGACGTGAAGCCTGATGGTCTGTTACGGGACCTCTCTCCTCTGCCTGGGTGCTGGGCCTAAATATCTGACAATGGACTGTTGCATTGGTGGCTGACGTGAAGCCTGATTCTCTGCTATGATATGAAGACTGATTCTCTGCTGACATGAAGCCAGATTGTCTGTTACGAGACCTCTCTCCTCTGCCTGGGTGCTGGGCCTAAATTTATGACAATGGACTGTTGCAGTGGTGTCTGACGTGAAGCCTGATTCTCTGCTATGACATGAAGACTGATTCTCTGCTGACATGAAGCCAGATTCTCTGTTACGGGACCTCTCTCCTCTGCCTGGGTGCTGGGCCTAAATTTATGAAAATGGACTGTTGCAGTGGTGGCTGACGTGAAGCCTGATTCTCTGCTATGACATGCAGACTGATTCTCTGCTGACATGAAGCCAGATTCTCTGTTAAGGGACCTCTCTCCTCTGCCTGGGTGCTGGGCCTAAATATATGCCAATGGACTGTTGCACTGGTGGCTGACGTGAAGCCTGATTGTCTGTTACGGGACCTCTCTCCTCTGCCTGGGTGCTGGGCCTAAATATCTGACAATGGACTGTTGCATTGGTGGCTGACGTGAAGCCTGATTCTCTGCTATGATATGAAGACTGATTCTCTGCTGACATGAAGCCAGATTGTCTGTTACGGGACCTCTCTCCTCTGCCTGGGTGCTGGGCCTAAATTTATGACAATGGACTGTTGCAGTGGTGGCTGACGTGAAGCCTGATTCTCTGCTATGACATGAAGACTGATTCTCTGCTGACATGAAGCCAGATTCTCTGTTACGGGACCTCTCTCCTCTGCCTGGGTGCTGGGCCTAAATTTATGAAAATGGACTCTTACAGTGGTGGGTGACGTGAAGCCTGATTCTCTGCTATGATATGAAGACTGATTCTCTGCTGACATGAAGCCATATTGTCTGTTACGGGACCTCTCTCCTCTGCCTGGGTGCTTGGCCTAAATTTATGAAAATGGACTGTTACAGTGGTGGGTGACGTGAAGCCTGATTCTCTGCTATGACATGAAGACTAATTCTCTGCTGACATGAAGCCAGATTGTCTGTTACGGGACCTCTCTCCTCTGCCTGGGTGCTGGGCCTAAATTTATGACAATGGACTGTTGCAGTGGTGGCTGACGTGAAGCCTGATTCTCTGCTATGACATGCAGACTGATTCTCTGCTGACATGAAGACAGATTCTCTGTTACGGGACCTCTCTCCTCTGCCTGGGTGCCGGGCCTAAATATCTGAGAATGGACTGTTCCAGTGGTGGGTGACGTGAAGCCAGATTCTCTGCTATGGGACCTCTCTCCAATTGATTTTGGTTAATTTTTATTTATTTAATTTTTATTTTTATTCATTTCCCTATCCACATTTGTTTGCAGGGGATTTACCTACATGTTGCTGCCTTTTGCAGCCCTTTAGCCCTTTCCTGGGCTGTTTTACAGCCTTTTTAGTACTGAAAAGTTCGGGTCCCTATTGACTTCAATGTGGTTCGGGTTCGGGACGAAGTTCGGATCGGGTTCGGATCCCGAACCCGAACATTTCCGGGAAGTTCGGCCGAACCCAGGTGTTCGCTCAACTCTAGTAGTTTGCAATCAAAATCTGTAAAAAATGACCGGTGAAATCCGAAAGGTGCTCTTTGGAATGTGTGCCCCTTTGCCCACCTTGGCTGCAAAAATGTGTCACACGTGTGGTATCGCCGTACTCAGGAGAAGTTGGGGAATGTGTTTTGGGGTGTCATTTTACATATACCCATGCTGGGTGAGAGAAATATCTTTGCAAAAGAAAACATTTCCCATTTTTTTTATACAAAGTTGGCATTTGACCAAGATATTTATCTCACCCAACATGGGTATATGTAAAATGACACCCCAAAACACATTCCCCAACTTCTCCTGAGTACGGCGATACCAGATGTGTGACACTTTATTGCAGCCTAGGTGGGCAAAGGGGCACACATTCCAAAGAGCACCTTTCGGATTTCATAGGGCATTTTTTACAGATTTTGATTGCAAACTACTTCTCACGCATATGGGCCCCTAAAATGCCAGGGCAGTATAACTACCCCACAAGTGACCCCATTTTGAAAAGAAGACTCCCCAAGGTATTTCATGATAGGCATAGTGAGTTCATGGAAGTTTTTATTTTTTGTCACAAGTTAGTGGAATATGAGACTTTGTAAGGAAAAAAAAAAATATCAAAATTTTCCGCTAACTTGTGACAAAAAATAAAAAATTCTAGGAACTCGCCATGCCCCTCATGGAATACCTTGGGGTGTCTTCTTTCCAAAATGGGTTCACTTGTGGGGTAGTTATACTGCCCTGGCATTTTAAGGGCCCATATGCGTGAGAAGTAGTTTGCAATCAAAATCTGTAAAAAATGCCCTATGAAATCCGAAAGGTGCTCTTTGGAATGTGTGCCCCTTTGCCCACCTTGGCTGCAAAAATGTGTCACACGTGTGGTATCGCCGTACTCAGGAGAAGTTGGGGAATGTGTTTTGGGGTGTCATTTTACATATACCCATGCTGGGTGAGATAAATATCTCGGAAAAAGTCAACTGTTCCCTTTTTTTATACAAAGTTGGCATTTGACCAAGATATTTCTCTCACCCAGCATGGGTATATGTAAAATGACACCCCAAAACACATTCCCCAACTTCTCCTGAGTACGGCGATACCACATGTGTGACACTTTTTTGCAGCCTAGATGCGCAAAGGTGCCCAGATTCCTTTTAGGAGGGCATTTTTAGACATTTGGATCCCAGACTTCTTCTCACGCTTTAGGGCCCCTAAAAAGCCAGGGCAGTATAAATACCCCACATGTGACCCCATTTTGGAAAGAAGACACCCCAAGGTATTCAATGAGGGGCCTGGCGAGTTCATAGAATTTTTATTTTTTTTGCATAAGTTAGCGGAAATTTTTTTTTTTTTAGTTTTTTCTCACAAAGTCTCAATTTCCGCTAACTTGGGACAAAAATGTTAATCTTTCATGGACTCAATATGCCCCTCAGCGAATACATTGGGGTGTCTTCTTTCCAAAATGGGGTCATTTGTGGGGTGTTTGTACTGCAAGGCATTTGAGGGTTTCCACAATCATTACATGTATGGCCAGCATTAGGAGTTTCTGCTATTTCCTTATATTGAGCATACAGGTAATGAGATTTTTTTTTTTCCGTTCAGCCTCTGGGCTGAAAGAAAAAACTGAACGGCACAGATTTCTTCATTCGCATCGATTAATGTGGATGAAAAAATCTCTGCCAAAAAAAAATGGAGGGGAAATGCGTCTGCCAGGACATAGGAGCTCCGCCCAACATCCATACCCACTTAGCTCGTATGCCCTGGCAAACCCGATTTCTCCATTCATATCAATCGATGTGGATGAATAAATCATTGCCGGGATTTTTTTATTTTTTTTATATACAAAGTGTTTGTCAGAGCATATGAACACCGCCACCTCCTCAGCTCATATGCCTCGGCAAACGTATCTTTTACTGCAGAGGAGAAATCTCGTCTTGCAGCGCCGCATACACCGACTGACTTGTGTGTAATCTGACAGCAGCGCAATGCTTCTGTCAGAATGCACATCAGTGCTGCAGCTAGTCGATCGGTTGGTCCACCTGGAAGGTAAAATAAAACAAAACAAAAAAAAAAGCCCGCAACGCAATAAATTTTATTAACTTTATAATAACTTTAGAACAGAACATATAAACTTTATTTAACTTTTGAAACTGAACTTTAACTTTTTTGCTTACTGGTGTTTTTTTTTTTTTTTGTTTTCTTTACGTTTATAGGACAAACCTCTCCTTCCCCATGGAACAATGTGCAAAGCACAAATCGCCCAAAGATGTGGCGAAGTACATTATGCACTTTATCCCAGGTGAAAGGAGAGGTTTGCAGCAGCTGTGAGTGAAAGGGCCCTAATAGCCCTGTGTACCTGTCCTGGTGAGATGTGATCCCTATGCTAGGTGTACCTGTGTGTGGTACTTCCGAAAACACTCTCCAAAGCATAGGGCAGGGTGGTCAGGGCAGTTAGGACAGAAATAGCGGGTGTCACGCCTTATTCCACTCCTGCTACAGACACGACATTTTTTTCGCGGTGGCGGTCGGTTTGAGGTACCAGCAATGACACTGGGGAAATGTCGCTCGTGTAGACGGCTAACTACACTGGTGGATGGGGCCACGGAACCTCCTGGGTACAGGAGGTTCGCGATGATCTCTTCCTGAAATTTTAGGAAAGATCCAGTTCTCCCAGCCTTACTGTAGAGAACAAAACTATTATACAGAGCCAATTGAATTAAATATACAGACACCTTCTTATACCAGCGTCTGGTGCAGCGGGACACTAAATACGGAGCCAACATCTGGTCATTGAAGTCCACCCCTCCCATGTGAAGGTTATAGTCGTGGACTGAGAGGGGCTTTTCAATGACACGGGTTGCCCGTTCAATTTGGATTGTCGTGTCTGCGTGAATGGAGGAGAGCATGTAAACGTCACGCTTGTCTCTCCATTTAACCGCGAGCAGTTCTTCGTTACACAAGGCAGCCCTCTCCCCCCTTGCAAGACGGGTGGTAACGAGCCGTTGGGGGAAGCCCGCGCTACTAGTTCGCGCGGTGCCACAGCAGCCAATCTGTTCTAGAAACAAATGCCCGAAGAGGGCCACACTTGTGTAGAAATTGTCCACATAAAGATGGTACCCCTTGCCAAATAAGGGTGACACCAAGTCCCAGACTGTCTTCCCACTGCTCCCCAGGTAGTCAGGGCAACCGACCAGCTCCAGGGTCTGATCTTTTCCCTCATAGATCCGAAATTTGTGGGTATAGCCTGTGGCCCTTTCACAGAGCTTATACAATTTGACCCCATACCGGGCGCGCTTGCTTGGGATGTATTGTTTGAAGCCAAGGCGCCCGGTAAAATGTATCAGGGACTCGTCTACGCAGATGTTTTGCTCAGGGGTATACAAATCTGCAAATTTCTGGTTGAAGTGGTCTATGAGGGGCCGAATTTTGTGGAGCCGGTCAAAAGCTGGGTGGCCTCTGGGACGGGAGGTGGTGTTATCACTAAAGTGCAGAAACGCAGGATGGTCTCAAATCATGTCCTGGACATAGCAGCAGAGAACATGGGCATGTGATGAATTGGGTTCGTGGACCAATATGACCGCAATTCATGCTTTTTAGTTAGACCCATGTTGAGGAGAAGGCCAAGAAAATTTTTAAATTCGGAAACTTGGACTGGTTTCCACCGGAAAGACTGGGCATAAGAGCTTCCCGGGTTGGCGGATATAAATTGAGTGGCATACCGATTTGTTTCTGCCACGACTAAGTCCAAGAGCTCCGCAGTCAAGAACAGCTAAGAAAATCCCAGGGCCGAACCGATCTGAGCTGTCTCAACCCGAACTCCAGACTGGGCAGTGAAAGGGGGAACGACAGGTGCGGCTGAAGTTGGGGACTGCCAATCAGGGTTTGCCAGCACCTCGGGGATTCTAGGGGGTCTACGGGCCCGTCTTTGCGGTGGCTGCGACGGGGTAACTAATGCACGTGCCACCGTACCAGCTTCACCTGCCCTTCTGGTGCTCGCCACTTCACCATGTTGTACAGCAGTGCTGGTACTAGGTCCAGGATGGGCTGCGCTGCTGGTGTATGCCTCACCACGTAATCCGACAGTGCCAGCCCCACTCTGCTGCCCTTGAAACGGATCCTGCGCAACCTGTGGTCTAGCGACACGGGGCCGGGTACGCCTGGTGCTATCAGGGACCTCAACCTCCTCGTCCGAACTTTGGGTCAGACTGCCACTGCTTTCTACAGGTTCATATTCTGACCGGCTAGATTCATCAGATGAGGGTTCCCATTCCTCATCCGACTGGGTCAGAAGCCTGTAGGCCTCTTCAGAAGATTAACTCCTGTTTGACATTTGGGCAACTAAATTTAGGGGTATTCCCTGAGCCTGCCCAAGAAAAAAAGCAAGCCTGTCTTACAAATGGGAGGCTAGCGAAGTACCGGAGGCCGCTGCAGTTGATAAAAAATATCAAAACAGATTTTTTTATCGCCGCAGTGCGTGTAAAGTGAATGTGCAGTGATAAAAAAAAAATATATATTTTGTCACTGCAGTGGGGCGGGCGTGGGTGAACGCACGTGTGGGCGACCGATCAGGCCTGATCGGGCAAACACTGCGTTTTGGGTGGAGGGCGAACTAAGGTGACACTAATACTATTATAGATCTGACTGTGATCAGTTTTGATCACTTACAGATACTATAAAAGTACAAATGCTGATTAGCGATACACTAATCAGCGAATAAGTGACTGCGGTGCGGTGGGCTGGGCGCTAACCGATCGCTAAACTACCTAACCAAGGGGCCTAAACTATACTAAAACCTATCAGTCAATACCAGTGGGAAAAAAAAAGTGACAGTTTACACTGATCACTTTTTTCCTTTTCACTAGTGATTGACAGGGGCAAGAAGGGATGATCAAGGGGTCAATTTGGGTGCTGGGGGGTGATCTGGAGGCTAAGTGTGGTGTTAGTGGGTACTCACAGTGATGTGTGCTCCTCTGCTCCTCTGCTGGAACCAACCGACCAAAAGAAGGAGCAGAGGAGCACAGCAGCCATTTAACACATCATATTTACTAGATATGATTTGTTAGCTGGCTTCTGATTCGTTTTTTTGAAAATCATCAACCTGCCAGCCACGATCATTGGCTGGCAGGTTGATGACGAACTTGTTTTTTAAATTTTGCCGGCCCGCGATGCGCATGCGCAGGCCGGCTTTGCCTGAAATCTCGCGTCTCGCGAGAGGACGCACCGGCGCGTCCACCCAGAGAAACAGGACCGCCGCAAAGAAGCAATCCTGCGTACGCCGGTCCTGAGCAGGTTAATTGGCAAGGAGCTGGTCGGCTAGAAATGAGTGGGAGCTCACGGGTCCATTGGTTCTATTATGGCGCCCAGAGAAAAACTTTAGACCAAAAAAATCCTCGCTGGCTACTCATATGATCACAGCCGCAAAACTCCTTATTCCCATTAAATGGAGGGAGGTAGACCCACCAACCTTGACAATGTGGAACGAGAAAATGAATCTAATCTGTAGGAGTTGGCTGGGTGGGAAAATAATAACAGGGACTTGTTTCTTAAAACCTGGAAGCCTTGGCTTGTGCATATGGAGGAGAGGTATGCTCAGGGCAAGGGCTAGTATCGTCTTCATTATTGTGGTATAGTAGGTAATGCATGTTCCTTCCATTCACATCCTTTATATCTCAGAGGTATAAGTACTGTGGTGATAGCCATGGGATTGAATATTTGACATCCTGACTGACTTGTTCCCCCCCCCCCTTTTCTGTCCTTTTGTTCAATGGTTTGTATGTATTTCTCTTATACTGCCTCGAGCGAGTGGAGGCGATGACTGGGAAGGTGGTTGTCTCCCAGCTAATTCTATATCTCAGCCCTAGGATAAAGTAGCATGAATGGAAGAGTTAGTTGACTCTAGCCTTATAGGCGGTGTGAGACAGTGACAGGTCTCACGCAGCTTAGAGGAAAGGAAGAGGTGGATAGTGCGGTCCACACCCCTATTCCACCACAGGTGAGGCAAGCTGGAGATAATAAGGGCTGGCATAAAGCACCTCCCAGGGTGTCAGCAAGGGGGAAGTGTTGTCTTGGGACAGAGGCCTGGAGGCTCTGTGAGTGTGGTCTCAGCCCGGCAAGGCTGAGGGGCCACGAGGCTGGGTGGTAGCCTGGAGTTGGGGGACGTAGCGATGCCTGGGAGGGTCGCACGGCCATAGTCAGGCAGACTACTGAGCCCAAATCCCCCACAAGAAACAGTTAACTGGAGTTTGTCAGGATGGCCGAGTGGTCTAAGGCGCCAGACTCAAGTGGGACATTGGCTGACAAAGCCGCATGAGTTCACAAGGTGTGAACTCTGACCTAGGTGAGTCAGGAAACTTTGTGTTTAGGTAGAGCCTGGACGGGCGAGTGTTTATTGTTTTGTCATCTTGTTTTTGCCGGTGTTGCACAATAAATGCAATGTTTGGACATTATATACGTGTCTGGTGAAGTAACCTGTGAGAATGACCCCCGGAGAAGAGCTAAACCCCCACAATTGGTGTCGGATGCGGGCAGGTGTCCCTGCTGATAAGTTAAAGTGCTGGAAGCCTGCTAGTTTGCAGGAGCAGCGGCTGCTGGAGAACGGCTGGTGTTAATCTGGACATTTTTTTTCTGTGGTGCAAAGTTTGCAGGATTTAAAGGGCCAGAAGCCAGTGAGAGAGACTGACCTGTGGAAGTTTTTTTTGGGTCAAGATGGCGACCTGGTTGAAAGATGGTCCGGTGTGGTGGAAAGTTTGCATACCGGAGGTGATGTCCTCTGGGGTAAGTGGCCCGGTTTGGCGGAAAACCGAGGCCACAGAAAAAATAATACAGCAGCTGGTGCAGGAAACAAATGCCTTGTTGAGGAAGCCAAGTGCTGCACTTGGAGAGGCTGCTCTGAACGTGCTGGAGAATGGAGTGCGGGAAAAAAATAAGTATGCCGTTGCCAAGGGCAACCGACGGGAAGAAAGTGAGATGGAGAGCGGTGCAACTCTCAGGCGTTCCGGTATTCCCTGGCAGTGGGTACAGAGTCCTAAGGTGTGTGGCTGGAGTGACTGTCCGGAAGGAGACTGGAGTCAAGGTGTTTCCGATGGCAACGACTGCACTAAGGAGCCTGTGTGTGTTCAGGTGACCAGGAACCAAGGGTTGGAGGTTCCCAACATCCTGGATAAGGAAGATGACTGCTGTGGAGACGTGCGTACTGCAGTTGGGAGCGCCAAACCCGTGACTGCTGTGGGTAAGAGCGTTCCAGTTGTTTCTTATGCAGCAATTAAAGTGACAGGCAGCAGGGATCTGGAGGTTGGGCATGTTGCTGACCAGTGCCCTAACACCTCAGAAGCCCTGTGCTGTGGTATGAGCTGGCAGCAGTTGCTATCTGCCGAGCCAGTGGGTGTAAAAACACCAGGACTAGAGACTGCTACACAAATGTGTGACCTTGTGGAGAAGGGCAGTCCAGTCCAGGCGTTGTTGGATGCAGAGAGCCAGGTGATCCTGGTACCTGCCAGCCAGGCGGCTGAGAACTATGTGCGGGACTTTCATGGAGTTAGCATGAACTGTCCGGTGGTTCTCCCTGAGTGTGAGACTATGGTGACAGAAGGGACTAAAGTGACACCTAGAACAAATGGTGCCAAGTTATCTGCATTGCCTAATGAAAATGTGAAGTTATGCAAATTAAGTGATAATGATAGCACCCTTTTTCCCTTGCAGGCTGTGATCAGGAAAAGAGGTAACCCTGCTGGCTTAATTGTTTATGTGGCAGGGATGTTGGTTGAAAGTGAGGCAATGCTAGAAGGTGTTCCACATGTACTAGGTGCAGATAAGCCATCTCCACAGTGTTCTATGGTTAGTGAGCCTGAGCAAGTGCAGGTGGTTCTTACTGAGGGGGAGTCTCCAGTAAGAACTAGGTTTTGTGGACCAGGTGTTACAAATATGTTCATATATGATGCGATGTTGGGCTGGGACATTGTGTCGTTGTTATGGGGTAAGGTAGACACTTCTGCAGATAGTGGGGAAACTCCTGCAGAACCTGTACCTGTCCCTTTAAGTGAGGATCTAAGAGAGCTGCACTTTGACCTGCATGGGGAAAGAATATTGACCATTGGAAACAATGGTGCTGGTCAAGTGAAAAGTGATGGTGACAAAAGTGCGGAAATGCATAAGGAAAATATGTCATATGAAATATGTGGTGACAGTGATATACCTTTTCCGTTGCAGGTTGTGGTCAGGGGAGAAGCGCCCCCTGGTGGTAAAAATGTAAATGATGATGAAACTTTATTTTCTGCATCTGCTATGTTTCATGAAGCGCTATATGACGTAATCAAAAGGTTTGAAGACATGCATATAAGTAGTGTGGAGCAAAGCCCAGCTCCAGCTCAGTGTTTGAAAGTGCAGGAAAATATGATGGGGTTAGAGGGTGTACCGCATGTACCAGAGGTGGAAATGCCGTCTCCACAATGTTGGTTGGTTACTAAGGAAGTGTCCCAGGTGGGGATTAGCTCATCGGTGCCCCTAGAGGTCAGAATTAATAATGACACGAGCGGTATAGGTGACGTATGTGCTGTGACCGATAGCAAACCAGAGAGTGAAGCTACCATGTCAAGGTCCTGCGAAACAAAGGTGGTTACTAGTAGCAACCAGACAGTTATATCTGACGAGATGGGAATTAAGTCAGGTGACGTCAGCCTAGTGTCTGAGGCCCATGTCCAGGCAGTTATAGATGACCTGACACGACAGTACAGCTGCAAACAGGAGAAGTTTGACTGGCTCCTAGCTGAAGTGAAATACATCTCGGCTCGATATGGTGAAAAATGTGACCAAACAGAGACTGATGCTTGGGAAAAGGAGACCAAGGCCCTCTCCTTGGCTAGAGCCCTGGAAGAAGCGCTTGATGAGCGTGCTGAATTGGAGAGGCTGAACAAGCAACTCAGAGCAGAGACGGAAAATCTCATGAGCTTAAAAGATGAGTTGGAGAAATCGAAGGGTGCTCTCGAGCAGCAGGTGGAAGGTGAGAAACCTGAAGAGGAGAGTTCTCTGCAAGACATCATGAAGCCAGATCCTGTTAAAAATGGGACTGGAGATGGTGGCACTGTGGTGCTGGCTGTGGCAGAGAAGATGGAAGATGCTTCTGCTGAACCAGTTGATGGGGCTGATGTGGATGCCGAAGACCACAGACCCGTGGTAGCGTGTAGCCCAGGCCTGGAAGATGTCCCCTCTGCCTACAAGGCCTTCCAAATAGCCAGCAGCCTGCTGGGGAAGAAGTACGAGGAGGTGAACGATCAGTTTTTGGATCCGGGCTATTACGATGGGCTGTATCTCCTGACTCCTCCCCAAAAGGAGAACAGTGTCCTGGGTGAGCCTCTGGAGAAAATGACAGAAGATGAGGAGTCTGCTGAAGACCCTGGGGCCTCCTGCCTCGGTGAGAAAGAGGGGGAGGAATTAACAGGGCAAGTGTATGGTGCCATGTCCGAGAAGGGTGAGAAGGTGGTCAAAGAGACTGGAGACTTTGAGAAGACAAAGGCTGAAAAAGTTAAGGCCGATGTGTTGGTTGACGTGAAGTCCCCAGGTGCTGCAGAGACCAAAGTTAAACCAAAGGGAGCCGCTGCCAAAGTGGAAAAAGCCACTAAAGGAGCAAAGGTCTCTGAAACTGCCATCGTAGCTGGGGTAACTACTGCTGGAAAGAAGGAAGAAGTGACCCAGATGCACGTAAAAGAAGCGAGTAGGTGCAAGCATGCTCTGCTGAAGGAGCCCTGCAAAGCAAAGGAGAAAGTGTCGGGACATGACCATGACTGGGAACAGTTCAGTCAAGAGGTGCAGCAGTCCAAGAAAAGACATGAGGCGCATGTGCGGGAGCCAGAGGATCAAAAAAGAGAGAGGGATCAATGAGTGCATCATTATCACCCGGGAAAGAGGAAAAAAGAGTATCTGGCCATGAGATGGGCACTTGAGGCCGTTAGGCAGATTAGATTGGGCAAGAGGCTAGTTTGGGTGATAAACCAAGCTCTGCTGGCGTGGGTCTGGCAGAACAAGGGGAAGGTACGTGCTCGCTGACACTGGGTTACTTAGTGTGGCTGTAAAGCCAATCTGGGCCGGTTCTTATTGGGAGCAGCCAAAGAGCAGGGTGGGTGCCTGTTCCCCACGTCCAGGCCAGGTGGATGCCCTCTCACCAGCCTCCCTTGGTTATGCAGGTGTTCACCCTCACGGGCTTGAACAAAGGGAGGGGGTATGTGAGACAGTGACAGGTCTCACGCAGCTTAGAGGAAAGGAAGAGGTGGATAGTGCGGTCCACACCCCTATTCCACCACAGGTGAGGCAAGCTGGAGATAATAAGGGCTGGCATAAAGCACCTCCCAGGGTGTCAGCAAGGGGGAAGTGTTGTCTTGGGACAGAGGCCTGGAGGCTCTGTGAGTGTGGTCTCAGCCCGGCAAGGCTGAGGGGCCACGAGGCTGGGTGGTAGCCTAGAGTTGGGGGACGTAGCGACGCCTGGGAGGGTCGCACGGCCATAGTCAGGCAGACTACTGAGCCCAAATCCCCCACAAGAAACAGTTAACTGGAGTTTGTCAGGATGGCCGAGTGGTCTAAGGCGCCAGACTCAAGTGGGACATTGGCTGACAAAGCCGCATGAGTTCACAAGGTGTGAACTCTGACCTAGGTGAGTCAGGAAACTTTGTGTTTAGGTAGAGCCTGGACGGGCGAGTGTTTATTGTTTTGTCATCTTGTTTTTGCCGGTGATGCACAATAAATGCAATGTTTGGACATTATATACGTGTCTGGTGAAGTAACCTGTGAGAATGACCCACGGAGAAGAGCTAAACCCCCACAGCGGATACATGACATCTCTTAATTGTGGCTGGGAAGACTCGCCCAACTGGTTGACCCTCTCTCTGCATTGTATGAAGGTCGAATTGATGCAATAATGTTGACTGTGCCGTATTTAATATCCGATGTACTAATTTGAACACTGTATGTCTTTATGCGGAAAAAAGGTCATAAATAAAGATTTAAAAAAAAAAAAGAAATGAGAGGGAGCAGTAGCCGTGCAAGCGCGGTGGGCTTCAATTCACTTCTATGGGAAGAGAGCTTGATGGTGAGCGGACCGGGGGAAACCCGTGGTCCTCCAGCCACCACTCTCCCTGCTCCCTTCTCAATATAGGTGGGGGTCCCAGTAGAGGGACCCCCACCTATCAGACAATGGGGGCATATCATACCATTATGCCCCTATTGTCTCAGATGGGAATACCCCTTTAAGGAGCTGTAGCCACTCTGTCTGCTGCTATATGGTACCTACCATACTTTTTTTTTTTTTTATTCATTCACATGGCATTATGAGGGCTTATGTTTTGCTGGAAAAGTAATTTTCTAAAGGTTTTTTGTTTATTTTTTTACACTGTACACTGTGGTAAAATTGACCTGCTATCTTCATTCTCCAGGTCAGTACGGTTGCAACGATACCACACTTGTATAATTTTTCTTGCGTTTTAATACTGATTTTTTTTTTTTAACCTTTGAGAAAAAAAATAAAAAAAATTATAACCATATTCTGACCCCTATAACTTTTTTATAGTTATGTGTATAGGGCTGTGTGAGGGCATATTTTTTGCGGGACGATCTGTTCTTTTCAGTGATACCAATTTGAAGTGTGTGTGACTTTTTGATCACTTTTAAAAAAATAATTTTTGGGTAGTTGAAGTGACAAAAAATTGCAAATTGGCATTTTTTTTTTTTCCCGTTACACCATTTGCCGGATGCCATTAATAATGTTATATTTTAATTGTATGGGAATTTTCACACGCTGCGATGCCCATGATGTTTTTTTTATTGTTTAAGTATTTTTATTTTAAGGAAAGGGGGCTGATTTGAATATTTTATTTTATTTTTACATTCGTAAAAACATATTTTTAACTTTTTTTTGTATGCTGCGTTCACACTTCAGTTATTTGGTCAGCTATTGTCAAAACCAGTATTGAAGCCTACACAGAGATCAGGTGTACTTATTTGATTTGTACCTATTCTGTGTTTTTGACCCACACCTGGTTTTGGCTCAGAATAACTGATTGAAATAACTGACCAAATAACGTGTAAATGCAGCCTTACTTTTTTTTTTAAGTCCCCTAGGGTGACAATAATTAGCAATCATTAGATTGCCTATTGTGTTCATTGATGTCTATATAGACATCATTGAACAGTTCATTTGCACTATACCAATACAATGCAGACACCTAGTGGCCTGTATTGGTATAGTCATCTAATAGGCTCTGAAGCCTGCTTGAGGCTTCAGCCTATTAGCGCAAGGTAACAGTTTCTCCGATCTCTCTCTCTCACGGCTTCAGCTTCCGGACTGCGCAGATGCCGTGGTCACATTTGACCACGGCAACTGAAAGGGAAAATGTATGCGATCAGCTAAAATAGCAAAACTTCTGTGGCTATGGTGCCCTTAAAGGGTTAATATTCTTGGATACAGCAGTCTGTGAACAGTCAGCTTATTTAGCAATGACCTTTTGTGGCGTACCTTCCATGTGGTGGGTGTCAATGACTGTCTTCTGGACAACTGTCAAGTTGCAGTCTTCTTCATGATTGTGTAGCCCACTGTACCAGACTTGGGGACCAGTTAAAGGCTTAGGAAACCTTTGCAGGTATTTTGTGTTGATTAGCTGTCTAATATTGAACTTTTTCAAAATATTTTAATAATCTGAGATACTGACTTTTGGGTTCTCATCAGCTGTATGCCATAACCATCAACATTAAAAACAAATAAACACTTGAAATAAATTGAGCTTTTCATGATATTCTAATTTATTGAGATGCATTTGTATAAAACCATCACTAACAGATTGTCAGAAGTTCTTGGTCTCCAATTTATTGGGTTCGATAAAAGTAAATGATTATAGTATTAACCCATAGGTCTTTTAGTATCCTTTACAGGAGAAATGTGTAGGTTAAACAAATTGCCAATGCAAAATTGGTATCACTGCTCCCATATGCCATTTAGATTATTGGGCCTACTGAGACACCTGGGCCTGGTTGTGACTGCTGGTGGAGCATGAGACACAGATGTTGAAAGCAGCAACCCACTCTGGCTTGGTCAGGGTATTCAGATACAGGGATATGTCATCAGAAGGACCTTTTCCACCTTGAAGAAAGCCTAGCTACGGATCTGCATGCTATAATTTGACAAAAGAACAACAAAACTACCTACTGTATTATATTAGAAGCAAGACACTCTTCATGTGCTGGTTGTTATCCTGGACTTTTCCTGAAGGGCGAGCGAAAAGCAAATGTTTTTTTTTTTTTACTCTGAGCTGGGGGCTGTAAGCAGCAAGCAATGGGAGGGCTGAAATGAACAAGCTACCTCACAATAGATTTAACATGCATTCTAAGCAATGTAAACAGGCAGGGAACATGGAGCAGTGGAACCAGCGAGGAAACTTTAGAAACACAGTGAGTAGAACAGTGACCACTGATTAGGAGAACACTCATTTCACTGTTACCAACGCAACAGTTGAATAGTTTTCAGAAGTAATTCCACAAATCACGTATCGCATCATTACTAGACTAACTGAACTTGGCAAAGATGAGGCTGGGGTTACACTGCCTCATGTAGCAAAGCATCAAGGTAAAGGACCACTATCATGTTTTTCAAAGAGGTTGTCTCTAACGAGACGATCCCTTTAAAGGCCGCGGTCAATCAGACTTTGCTCACATGAATCCAACCCTTTACCTGTTTTAAAATTCCATGTCTCCGTTGTACCAATTTTTTACCTTTTTAAAATATGCAAATTATCTGTTCCTTGCACAGAGGATGTTCCCGCTGTCCTTAGTGCACAAAATATACTCTTCTTCAGCATCCCAGCTACCCTCTCTAAGGTTTAATTGACAGGGTCATGCATTATCTACCCTATCTTCACTGGCCTTGTCTTCTCTTGCAAACCACGTGCAATTAGACATTGGCCCATAAGCAGTAGATCTTTGCGGGGACAAAAACAAGTTTACTGCGCTACTGCGCATACATTGATATCTAATTGCATGGCACTTGTGCCAAAAGGCAGGGCCAGGCAAGATGACATAGCTAATGCCTGTCCTGTCAATCAAACCTCACCTTGTGGATGAAAGGTTGAAGAAGGGGATCTTTCATGCAGCAGGGTAGCAGGAATGTCCTCATTGTAAGGAACATCTAATTTGCATATTTTAGAAAAGCAAAAAATTGGCACAACAGAAGCATGGAATTTTAAAACAGATAAAGAGTTAAATCAGGTGAGTAAAACCTATTTGAACATGACGTTGGATTATTATAGCTGCTGGGCCATTGAAACAGGGTGGAATGATGCGGCCTCTTTTCTGAGTGGGTCAGCGGATTCCCTCAAGAACATGTTGGTGCACCACTCGCCGCCGCAAAGTCTGGAAACTGCCATGACCCTGGCTGTTTGTCTCGATAGAAGGCGATGTGAACGTCTACAAGATAAGTCCGCCTACAAGGGAGTCTCGCCTGTGGTAGGGTCAACAACTCCTCCAGATGAAGGACCTATGCAGTTGGGAAATACTGCCCTTTTACTTGATGTAAATCGACATAGCTGGGAACGGAGAAAGTGTCTGCTCTGTGGGTCACCTAAACATCTGGTGCAGGATTTTCCTCGTCTGGAGCCGTTGGGAAACAACCACGCCTAGTTGGAGCAGGGGCTCCCCAACTAGGTGCCAAAGTAACCCTATTTAAAAAAGTGTTTTTTCCTATTATGATTTCTTTTCAGGGGCGGGAGGTGAAGGGGTGTGCATTTTTTGACTGCTGGGATGAGGTTAATTTTTTGGACTCTGCCATAGCCAAGGATCTGGGGGTGCCCCTTAGAGGCTTGGAGTCAGGTATTAGACTCACCTCACTTGACAGTTTGTTACTTGCCCAAAGTGTAGAGGCGGTTACTGACAGACCAGTATCCCTTTTAGGTGGGGTGTCTTCACAAGGAAGAGATTACCTTCTGGGTTATTCATTCCTTCCCTGCCTCTGTGGTTTGGGGCCTGCCCTGGCTACATAATCCCTGGGTCAGTGGGGATGTTACTAGTTGTAACTTAAGCAGGGAGGAATCATGACTTCAGATGGAAAAAAATGACAAATATATCATCATCATTCTAAAACATGAATATATAGTATTATATTGAATATAGTGCTATATATTAGTTTTTTTAGAATATTCGTAATTTTTTTCCATCTGAAGTCATGATTCCTCCCTGCTACACTCAAAGTGCACTGCTTTAAGCTTGCCCCCAGGTTTATCGGACCCTTTCCTATTCTGGAGGTAATCTTTAGAATTAAACTCCCTGAAAATTTTAACATTACTAATGTGTCTCACAGATCCCTCCTTAAAAAAGTCTGGGGGCCAAGGTCCAAAATTCTGTTCAATACGTAATACATTGGAAAGGGTATGAGCCAGAGGAGAGGTCATGGGTCTCTAAAATGCGTATACATGCCGATAAGTTGATTGTTGAATTCCATTCTAGGTTCCCGGACAAACTGGGTGGTAAGAGCCTGGAGGTCTCTCCTCAAGTGGGGTACAGTCAGGCAGCCAGGGAGACAGATGCAGTCTCGCCAGAGCACGTGAAGATGTGTCTCACATTCTCCCAGTTAGCCACGAGGGGCAGGGGGTCTCCCCCGGAGGGCGGAGCTAGTAAAGGTTTGCGCTTTAGGAGCATGCGTCACTCTTTGGGATCTTGGTACTGCTGGTGCTGTCATTCCCAGTGCTGACGCTGGTCAGGGGTCCCGGGACGCCTAAACCCCTAGCATCAGCTGTTGCCAGGGAACCTCTGTTGTCATGTCTCCTGACTTAGACATGTGGTGGGAGGTTCCTTCCTCTGCACACTCTCAGCCCTCACCTGTGCTTCCCTGGTCTGAGGGAGCAGATTGGGTGTGACTTCAGCAGTGTCAGGTGATCTGTGGAGGGATATTTAAACCTGGTCTTTTCCCTCATTCACTGCTGATAATTCAGTTGTTTCCCTGGTTCTGGATCTGAAGCTAACTGGTGAGTGGTTTCTCTGGTTATTGACTCTGGCCTTGGCTTTGGTTGTCTTCTGGTTCTTGTGCCCTGGCTTACATTTATTTACCATTCTCGCGTTTCCCTATAGACTACTGCATAGTGTCACGGTATTTACTTTGGGGTTTTGCCCCACTGAGGCTGGTGTGCCCAGCCACCAGCCACCCTGCTACTGACACCTGGAAAGGGCTCTGCCAAAGTACCCTTTCCTGCTGGAGGTGGGTTAAAAGAACCCCAGCCCTCAAGGGTGTTCAGAGTGTGGCAGCTTGCGCAAAGTGTGTCTGGTACGCCACGTTTGCTGGCTGTCAGTTTGGCTTTATTATTACATTAGCATTACCCCAGGCTCCGGTAATCTAACATATCTCACCGCATCTCCTTGGACAGATGTTAAACGAGTTTTCTGGGGGAGTTATTTTGTTAGAGAAAGGGTTAAAATGACAACAGCAAAAAAACTCTCTTTATTCACCTCATTTATCCCCTTCTGCTGCTGCTCCAATACCACTCTGGTCACCAACCCTCTATACTTCTTGGTCTTCGACTCGTCAAACTCTGGAATAGGAGTGGACTGCCTATTCAGCCAATCACTGGCTGATACAAGGCATCACTGTGGTCAATGATTGGCTGAGAAGGCAGTCTAAACCATTGCTTTTGGCTTCCTGAAACTGTTCATATCAAAGATTTTAGCAATGTACACTACTCCGTCAGCAGCAGTGAGAGTAAATAACTCCATATCGAGAACGTTTTCAATCACCAACGGTACGAGACAATTCTTTTTATTTTATACCTTGAACCCCTTCTTGCTAAAATCAGAACTAATCCTTCAATTCAGGGAATCTACACCACGAATAGTCAACATAAAATTGCTGCACATGCAGAAGATACGTTATTTATGATCACCAATCCAAGACGAGGAGTTCCCACATTAAGTACGTGAATAGGAAGACTTTAGTTTTATTTCCAACTTTAAAATAAATTTGCAGAAATCTGAAATATATAATGTAACCGTCCCTAAAAGTACTTGGCAGGAAGTAATCTCATCCTCTCCCCTAAAACCCACCCCTATTTCTTTTAAATACCTAGGTATTAATATCAGTAGAAATATACCCAACCTATACCAATTAAACTTTCTACCCATTTTAACTAAGCTAGACACAGACTTGAAAGACTGGGAAAATCTTTTTTTATATCCTGGTTTGGATGATTAAATGCAATAAAAATGGTATTATTAACCTAAAATATTATATGTTCTTCAAGCGCTCTCAATTGAGATTCCTAACCTGTTTTATACCCTTCTTAAAAAGAAGATACTGAGATTTGTTTTGAGATCTAGATGTAGCTAGAATCTCTTATGATTTTCAGAAGTACCACATGTCAGTCCATATTGCCAAATTAATAGAATGGTCAGTTAAACCAAGCAGAAAATTATGGCTTGAATTAGAAAGAGAATCTCTCCCTTCTAATTCTCAAACACTTCTGTGGAAAACCAAGGAAGGCACCGCTGCACCTCCCTTGTCGGGAATTAGTGATTCTTTAACCTCACTGTCTTTGATAATCTGGCACAAGTTAAATAAACACATTAAATGTTTGCCGACATATTGTGCGAATACCCCGATAGGTACGCGGATCCCGCCTGAGCTTAAATCTGTTAAGGAAAAGATCTGTAATACAGCAGAACTGTTTCACTCTCCAGTACGCAATTTGTTTATCGGTAATATATCTATCTTAAAATATGACCTAAATATATACTTTCAAAACTAGAATTTCACTGGAAGAGAGTATTTGCAATTTAAAAGATGCATATTGAACTTGGAGGCTTTTAGATCTCTTCTTTCACCCATGACTACGATTCAAAAAATATAAACAATGACACTCCCTTAATGCTACAGAAATGAGATATTATTTTAAATGCTAGATCGAAGTCAGTGTGTCCTAAAATCCAGGAGACACACTTTAAACTAGTATCTCGGTGGTACAGGACCCCCATGCTTCTACCGTACATCGTATCTTCTCCAATGTATCCCCCCTGTGCTGGAGATGTGAGGAGGTACAAGGTACTCTGTCACATATTTGGCTAACTTATAAATGCATTAAGATATTTTGGAGGAACATATCTACAGGGTGGGCCATTTATATAGATACACCTTAATAAAATGGGAATGGTTGGTGATATTAACTTCCTGTTTGTGGCACATTAGTATATGTGAGGGGGGAAACTTTTCAAGATGGGTGGTGACCATGGCGGCCATTTTGAAGTTGGCCATTTTGAATCCAACTTTTGTTTTTTCAATAGGAAGAGGATCATGTGACACATCAAACTTATTGGGAATTTCACAAGAAAAACAATGGTGTGCTTGGTTTTAACGTAACTTCATTCTTTCATGAGTTATTTACAAGTTTCTGACCACTTATAAAATGTGTTCAATGTGCTGCCCATTGTGTTGGATTGTCAATGCAACCCTCTTCTCCCACTCTTCACACACTGATAGCAACACCGCAGGAGAAATGCTAGCACAGGCTTCCAGTATCCGTAGTTTCAGGTGCTGCACATCTCGTATCTTCACAGCATATGAGATGTGCAGCACCTGAAACTACGGATGCTGGAAGCCTGTGCTAGCATTTCTCCTGCAGTGTTGCTATAGTTCTTCCTATTGAAAAAACAAAAGTTGGATTCAAAATGGCCGACCTCAAAATGGCCGCCATGGTCACCACCCACCTTGAAAAGTTTTCCCCCCTCGCATATACTAATGTGCCACAAACAGGAAGTTAATATCACCAACCATTCCCATTTTATTAAGGTGTATCCATATAAATGGCCCACCCTGTACAATCATTAGTCATATATTTGATGTTCGAGTGGAAAGTCCTCCAAAACTACTTTTCTTCAGTGTTTTTGACCTTTACTCCTTGAACATCAGACACCCCCTCACCCTACATATTCTCAACGCTGCCAAATTACTAATCCCAAGATTGTGGAAAGAAAAAAACACCCCCCTTAATTTCAGAATGGTTACAGGAAATTAATACTCTACACAATTATGAGAAGTTAAGACTTCAGAGAGAAGATAAATTGCATCAATATAACAAGACATGGGATCTATGGAACTCATTTATTAAAAGTGATTTTATCTTAAGTCTTCTTTTATCAACTTCAGTTTTAAGCTAGACAATTTAGAGTCAAGCTCATGCTTTGAGCCCTAATACTCCCTTCCTCTAGTTTTACTAACCCTTCCCCAGTTTTTCTGTTACATCACAGTTGAACTTGGCATACATAAACATATACTATCCACATGAGCTAAGGTATAGAATGCTTATATGTTTTACCTCTAACATTTACTTTATAAAAGAGTTTGGATTTTGTCAATAAAGACTACGGTCCTTTTCAGTTATGTAATAAAGACCTTTTGATGACACATTACTTTTGCAATTTTACAACACAACTGTGTAATAGATTTGTTTTATGTACATTACGCATGATTATTAATGCTTTGTATATTCAACTTTTTATTTCATGTATATTGTAGAGAAAATCTATACTGCTACTGTATGTATACTTTTATATGACACTTTTTGACCCTTAAAAAACTTCAATAAAAACAAAAATATTACTCCATAAAAGCAGAGCAGTTGAAGCAATAAATGGGCAGACCTGGATCCATGTGAGGTACAGGGCTGGTTCTAGCTTTGTTAGAAAGAGGTTGTCTGATACTGTATGATGTCTGATTTTCATTTTTCCATTAATCATAGCATAACCCCTTTAAACCTGATGTACATAAACCTAAGCCAGTGATTGGCTGAGCAAGCATTTGGAGGCATTTCCTGCATGTTAAAACCAGACCTAGATGCAGAGACAAAGTATCAAAGGAGGAGTAGCAGTGGAACAGTGAAGGTGAGTATTGCTTCTTTTGTATTTTTGTCACAGTTTTAAGGCTGTCTATGCCACTATTATTTATCCCTGGACATCTCCTTTGATTGGTGGCTGATCCAAGTTTATTTTACAATTCAGTCCAGTTTATAATGTGAAGTGGTATCAGATGCACAAGTAGGAAATGGAAGCTCATTGTCGATTTTGAGATAGGGATTATTATTTTAGGTATTTCCAGCAGCATGTCATTATTATAGCAATTCACGTTAAAACACCTGTCAAAATATCTCTTCCTTAACTTTCACGCTATCCATGTTATTTTACTCAGTAAACGATTTCTAGTGATAAGCTAACAACACACACTAACAGGCACAAAGAAGAAATTTTCCAAATGTAACAATGTATACATTCCACATGTAAGGATGTACCACGTGGTGAGCGCAGTGACGTCAGCGCAGGTCCTGCTGAATGAAGATAAAAGATTTCTATCTTCATTCAGCAGGACCTGCGCTGACGTCACCACTTGGTGAATGCGATTACATCAACAAAGGTCCTTTTGCAGGTCCTGAAAGAAGAAGCAAGAAGACGATGCCGGCTGCGCGATCAATTGAATGAGGTGAGTAATTTTATTTATTTTTTTAACCCCTCAATCCACATTTTACTAAGCATTCTGTATTAAGAATGCTATTATTTTCCCTTATAACCATGTTATAAGGGAAAATAATACAGTGAATACACTTAATGGGGTCCGGGGTTGCTTTCATCCCTATCATCTCCTAGCAACCATGCGTGAAAATCGCACACCGCATCCGCACTTGCTTGCGGATGCTTGCGATTTTCATGCAGACCCATTCATTTCTATGGGGCCTGCGTTGCGTGAAAAACGTAGAATATAGAACATGCTGCGATTTTCACACAACGCACAAGCGATGCGTGACAATCACCGCTCATCTGCACAGCCCCATTGAAGTAAATGGGTCCGGATTCAGTGCGGGTGCAATGCGTTCACCTCACCCGTGTAAAAGGGGCCTAAGGGGTTAATGGAAAATTGATTTGAAGGAAAAAGTGTGGTAGAACACGGTGCACAGACAACAGGGATAACCACAGCCTTGAAAGGATTGTCAAGAAAAGGTTGTTCAAGAATTTTGGGGGAGATTCACAAGGACTGGACTGGAGCTGGAGTCAGTGCTTTAAGAGACACCACACACAGATGTATCCAGTACATGTACTACAACTGTCGCCTTCCTAGTGTTAAGCCAGGACAACGTCAGAAGTGCATTTGATATGGAAATCAAAGTCCCAGAATCTGGAGGAAGAGTGGAGAGGCATATAATCCAAGTTGCCTGAGGTCCAGTGTGAAGTTCCCACAGTCAGTGATGGTTTGGGGAGCCATGTCATCTGCTGGTATTGGTCCATTGTGTTATATAAAGTCCAAAGTCAGCGCAGCCATCTGCCAGGAAATTTTAGAGCACATCATGCTTCCCTCTGCTGACAAGCTGTATGGTGATGCTGATTTCCTTTTCCAGCAGGACTTGGCACCTGCCCACACTACCAAAAGTACCAATACCTGGTTTAATAACTATGGTATCACTGTGCTTGATTGGGCAGCAAGCATGCCTGACCTAAACCCTATAGAGAGTCTATGGAGTATTGTCAAGAGGAAGATGAAAGACACCAGACCCAACAATGCAGACAAACTGAAGACAGCTGTGAAAGCAACCTGGACTTCCATAAAACCTCAGTAGTGCTACAGGCTGATCGCCTCCATGCCAAGCCGCATTGATGCAGTAAATCATGCAAAAAAAAGCCCCGACCAATTGTTGACTGAATGTACTGTACATACTTTTAGTAGGACTACAAATCTAATTTATTGAGATGCAACCAACTGTACAGATACATGCCAAACATATATAGTAGGCGAACATCTACCAACTAACATAAAATGTTTTACAATTGTTTGTGTGCTATTTCAGTTCTTAGCTGTATATTGTTGGGCATGTTCACACAATGTTTTTATAGTCTGAAAAAAGCATCAAGAGAAATCAACAACATAAATCCACACATTTACTGGAAAAAAAGTTACTACAAGAAAATTTCGACTAGAACCTTCAGAATCACAGGTGCATATGCATCTGCAATGAGCCGGGTGTGGTACGGTTACGCGGATGCCAAATTATGCAGTGGGTCCGGATATGGGTATAGAAGTCTATAGTTTTGTTTGTGACGCTAATTGCAGCGTGCGCAGGGTATTAACACAGGGCCCTTTAAGATGTTGTAACTCACGTACCAGGTTAGGAATGCCAGAGTGGTGTAATGTCTCTGTGTGGTAATAGCAATGGGTCAACGGTGTCTCCTACCTTGGTACGGCTGGACTCCTGGATTCTGGCTCACTTGCAATAAAATGAGTGTGTTGCTAGTAGGAGTAATTTAGGGTTTTGCTAGCAGTAAATGAGATCCAGACTTGTAATAAAGTTCAAACTTGTCTTTACTTGATGCAGCAGAAATCCATTCTTTTTTATCAATCATGTTTGCTTGATGGATATGCACCTGTGATTCTGAATGTTCTAGTCTAAATTTTCTTATAGTATATATTGAGGGTAGCGCCTCTTTTAGACTGAACGACACCCATCTACCTGGGACTTCTGAGCAGAGTACGCATGTAGCTGGTTCCTACACTGCCCTGAAAACTGTAGGCTTAGGTAACTCCAAGAGAGGCAGTATATTAGTGTTAGGGACCCATCTACGGAAGCCACTTTGACACCTGGTAGATGGGCCCTATACATATTTGATCAAATATGTGCGCTAAGAACTATAGTGCATATTTCCAATTTAAATCAAGGGAATATGGTTGATTAGTAGAGTATTTTATATGTAAGAATATTGGCACTCTCAGAAACAACAGCCCCATATTGCGAGGCTCCAGCTTCTCTTTCTTCCAGATTCTCACTTGCTGAGCCCTACTACAGGTTAGTCTTCTACCACAGTCTCCATTATTTGCTGTGTAGGTCCACACCAGCAGTTATCACCACTCTGGGAAACCTCACCACCAAGAACCACAAAACACTGCAGCTTTCTCAGCTCTGCTGCACAGAAAAGTTTTGGCACTTCTTACCCAAGAGTAAGAAGGGTTAATATCAAGTCCCTATGAGCCCTGTCATGACACCATTGCAGATTCAGACATCACCACATGGGCTCCTCTGTTAACAATCATATACAATAACAGCAAAAACTGACATATTCATTAAAAGTTTTGCTAAAATATAAATGGTGTGAGATAGTGACAACGAAAGTGGAAGAAAATAGCAATATTACCCCTAGGTTTCTTCATACAGTATACAATCGACTAGGCTACAGGGAGTGGATAACCCATCTAGGAAAACTGGATGAGATATCAGAAATCAAGCAAAGATGAATTGCCTTAGCAAAGCATTGTTTGCTAGGGACTTTGGTCAATGGCGTTGTCAGGCCTGGATTTTTATGGAATATTGGGCAGGTTGGTAGTGGGGCTTATCATTCCCTTCCTGTCCAGTACAGGTTTTCCTCATAGTCCTCAGTCAGGTGATGGCGCTTAGCTCATAAGTTGGCTACAAAGGTCTGCACTGTGTGCGTTTCCGTGTGCGGACTTGCTGTACCGATTGTCTTGCACCATTACTGCTGAAGTCTGCTAAGACCTCAAAAGGACATTGTATGTTTGCTTTGTGTTGAATCGTGTGGCTGGTAGCGAGCTACCCGTATAGAAAGGGCATTTTCATGTTCAGTTACTGTTCAGCCGAGCAGGAATTAGTATTTTGCCTGAATGTAAAGGCTTTATATATTTTCTTGTCTATTTATACATGAAAATAAAGAAAACAGCCAAAGCCCTGTATGAACTGTACTTCTGTGTCACTGTCTCTGACTGCTGTGCCTATCAATATTGAGTTGACCCCACAATGGCAATTAAATGAAGTGATCCTTTTTAACCCCAAATTGGCCTGGTGAAGGGAAGGGGGTTCTCTATTCCTTACAAAATAAGATTCAATTGAGAATAAAGCAACAAAAAAAACACATCAAATACCTTTATCTTTGAATCTAATATAGAGTTCTAATGGAACAGACATTCATTTTGTGCTCTTTCATTCCACAGGAGCTTGGTGTAAAAATAATAAATAAGTCTGGATGTCATTGCTGCATCCATCATAAGATGAGGCATTGTTTGCAGAGTCAGCAAGTCAGCTCAATTGCAGTAGAATGGCCAGTGTGAGTTGTCTGGCTTCCCTCCATCTCAATCTGCTACTTATGATGTAATCCCTGGCGGAGGAAGCAAAGTCAGCATAACAATAATTCTGAATCCAAAAACACTATAGATGTGAAGTCTTAAAATAAATAACATGTTCATTAGAGATGAGCAAAGTTATGAAAAATTGTCTGCTTCGCTGACATTCACAAAGAAATTCAATTCATAATGAATTACTTCTTCACTAGTGTTGAAGAGCGCATGTGCTCGAGCGAAATGCTCAAGTCTTCTCCCCGCACGTCTGTTGGCTGCTACGCAGTCAATAAACGTAAAGGTAAGTACTGCCCTCACTGTAATGCCGTAGCCATGTTGGTTACTGGCATTACAGTGATTGGCTGGTCGGACAGTGACATTAGTTGCACTACATCTCCTGTGTAACGTGTGCACATCCAAAAAATATCAGTGATATCCAGTGTACCTTTTCCGTAGATGGTGTCCGCTGCAGACAGTGACATTACCTGGGGTACATCGCCTGTGTAACGTTTCCACATCCAAAATACCTGTGACATTCTCTGTAATGTTATATTAGCCGCTGCCAAAATCAGCAACCTTATATGCGCTACATCTCCTGTGTAGAGATGGCCTTGCGGTTTGCCTGGCGGTCGTTTTGTGGCGAACTTTGCTCGTTCACGATTCGCAGAACATGCAAACATATGGCGATATTCTCAAGAGCCATATATTTTGCATAGAGCCAAAATTTGACATATGAAACATCCATCAGGTGGGACAGGACAGCCAATTGAGATGTTTCAGCACATGGACACACCCCCAACCCTATAACAGAACCCGATCTGGCAGCCATTTTACATTATGTGTTTTACCAGTGTAGGGAGAGGTTCCATTTTGGAACAGGGACAGTTAGGGACACCAAACACTAGCTAATAGGGCCACAAAAGTCCTATTAAGGAATGGTAAAGGTGTGCTATCGATAGGTGTGATATAGAGGGGTGTGATATACTTATAATATAGTTTCTAACATAGAAATTATATTATAGTGTATTTGTATTGTGCAGCAGTTGTGTGCGGTTCTGCTGCTATACCGCAGCTAGATAGAGGAACAAATGCTATTGAAGTAACTAATTGTAACAGGTGTGATATACCTGTTGCCCCAAAAAACACTGCTTGAGGGCTGCGATATACCTGCTTCCGCCAAATACTGATTGAGGGGTGCTATATACCTGTTTCCGCCAAATACTGATTGAGGGATGCCATATACCTTCTTCCACTAAATACTGATTGATGGGTGCTATTGCTATATACCTTTTTCCACCAAATACTGATTGAGGGCTGAAAATACACCTGCTTTCACAAAATACTGATTGAGGGGTGCCATATACCTGTTTCTGCCAAATACTGATTGAGGGGTGCTATATACCTGCTTCCGACAAATACTGATTGAGGGATGCCATATACCTTCTTCCACTAAATACTGACTGAGGGGTGCTATTGCTATATACCTTCTTCCACCAAATACTGATTGAGGGCTGCGATACACCTGCTTCCACAAAATACTGATTAAGGGGTGCCATATACCTGTGTCAGCCAAATACTGATTGAGGGGTGCTATATACCTGTTTCCGCCAAATACTTATTGATGGGTGCCATATACCTTCTTCTACAAAATACTGATTGAGGGGTGCTTTTGCTTTATATCTTCTTCCATCAAATTCTCATTGAGGGCTGCGATACACCTGCTTCCACAAAATACTGATTGAGGGGTGCCATATACCTGTTTCCGCCAAATACTTATTGAGCGGTGCTAGATACCTGTTTCCTGTCAAATACTGATTGAGGGATGCCATATACCTTCTTCCACTAAATACTGATTGAGGGGTGCTATTGCTATATACCTTTTTTCACCAAATACTGATTGAGGGCTGAGATATACCTTCTTCCACAAATACTGCTCTTCTCTAAGGACTTAGGCAGAGGTTCATTTAGAAAATGACAGACAGGGGAAGAGGCAGACCACTTCACAGGGATGGTAGGGGTTGGGCAAGGCACGTGCGATAATTCAAAGGGTTGGTTGAGTGGCTCACTCAGCCTTCCGCTTCTGCACAACTCCTCATCCTCTGTATCTGCACCCTCCTCACTCTGCTGTGTGCACCCCCAAAGACAGCACCATCACCACTATAGCCCCTCCAAGCCCCTCAAGTCAGAGGAATTTTTTTCCCCTCCATTCCCAGACCTTACCGATGCGCAGCCATTCTTGACATCGGATGAGGAAGAGGAGGTAGCAACGGCCACCACCCAGCAGTCTGACGACTGTACCCAGATCAGCCCAAGGTTGGTGGTTCCTGCTGTTGCTGTCTACTCCGAGATCTCTAATGTCAGTGGTGGTGAAGGTAACGATGATGAAGTTGTTGATGGACGTCACGTGGGTGCCCACAAGAGATGAAGAGGAGGGGAGTTCAGAGGGAGAGACGGAGCAGCAGATAGGGAGGAGAAGGAGGAGAAGCAGTCAGAACTCGCAGTGAACAGGAGGCAAAAATCAAACTGCAAATGTATCTGGAGCGAGCCATCCACCATGCACGGTCACATCTTGCGCTCCCAGGACGTCGGCACATGGCTCCGCAGTGTGGGCTTTTTTTTTAAAGAGTCAGCTGCTGATAATAGTGTTGCCATCTACAGCCTGTGCTGTCAACGCATAAGTTGTGGTAAGCCCAACACTTACCTAGGGATGACCACCTTAAGAAGGCACCTGGCCTCCCATCACCGAGCCCAGTGGGAGCAACGCCATTAGAACCCACAAAGCCACACTCCCGGCACTCCATGTCCTGTCTCTTTTCCTTCTCATCTCTCCTCCCATTTGTCCTGCATTCCACCTTCCACTGTGCTGTCGTCGTGTTAGTCTGGCACAAGGAAGGCTTTCGTGGCCCAAATGTTCAAGCATAAAAAAATGATGACGCTGGATAATCCTTGTCAAACGGGTGACCGCTGGCTTGTCAGAACTGCCAACTACTGCCATATAATTTGGTGGACTCTGAGGTCTTTAGAAAATTTGTGGCCATTGGCACACCACAATGGAAAGTCCCTGGAAGGAAATATTTCTCCCAGAAAGGCATCCCTGAACTATATGGCCACGTTCAGCAGCAAGTTATTATATTTCTGGCACACAGTGTCGGTGACAAGATACATCTGACCACAGGCATGTGGTCTAGCAAACCCGGGCAGGGAAGGTACATAACTTTTACTGCCCATTGGGTGAACCTTCTGACAGCCGTCAAGCATGTAACCCGTGGCACTCATGTGGATTTGGTGTTACCGCCACGGATTGCCTGTAGGCCTGCCTCTTCTTCTACTCCTCCTACTCCCTCCTCTGTCTCCTCCTTGGCTGACTCCTCCTTTTCCTCTGCTACCGCCTCTTCCGCTGTACTCCCCAAGCTCCCCAGAACCTATTCGATGTGCCAGGTGAGATCTTGCCATTCTGTGCTGCGTCTGTTGAGTCTGGAAGCCAAGAGCCACACCGGTCCTGCACTTCTTTCAGCTCTGCGGTCACAGGCCAATCAGTGGCTAACCCCGCTCAATTTGACAGTTGGTAAAGTGGTGTGCGATAACGGTGCCAATCTGCTGAGCGCGCTGAAACAGGGCAAAAGGACACATGTGCCGTGCATGGCACATGTCCCGAACTTAGTCAGGTAGTGATTCGTTGCCAAATACCCCGGGTCCTGGAAGTCTTGTAGAAGGCCAGGAAAATGTCTCGCCATTTTAGAAGATCTTACACGGCCATGGCTCGCCTTGCTGACGTTCAGCAGCGACACCACTTGCCCGTCAGACGTCTGATTTGTGACTGCCCCACACACTGGAACTCCATCTTGTATATGTTTGATAGGCTGCTCCAACAGAAACATGCCGTTAACGACTACCTGTACCTACTCTACGGCAGGACAGGTTCTGGGGAGTTTTTTTTTTTTTTCACCGCGCCAGTGGCTGCTCACTTAGCCAGGGTGCTATAAGTTACATTGTACCGTACACCTTCTTTCTGGAGTGTGCATTGCATTGTGTGTCATTGATCAAGCCTTCGAGGAGCAGGAGCTGGAAAATGAGGAAGTCCAATGCTGAATGATTTCCAATGGGAAGCTACTCCATCTGAGACAAGTCAGCAGGAGTCTGAAGAGGAGTCAGAGGAGGATGGTGGCTGGGGGGGAGGAAGAGGAGGAGGAGGAGCAAGAAGAGCAGGCTTGAAACTTTTTGGGGATCCCTGGTGTTGTCCGTGGCTGGGGGAGGAGACCAAGGACGACATTCTCCTGGGTGATGAGCAGGAGCCAGGGTGCTCCACTGCTTCCAATAGAGGGCCTTCATGCTCCAGTGTTTGAAGAGGGACCCCCATATAAAAATCATAAAGGCCAAGGACCTGAACTGGGTGGCAATGTACTTAGACCCCCAGTACAAACACAAAATGGCAGACATGTTACCAGCATCACAGAGGGCTGCCAGAATGGAGCATTTCCAGCTTTGCTGTGAGAGATGCTACATTCTGCTGTTGCGGGCACTGGCAGAGGAATTTCCACCCACAGCAAAACAGGTGCGGGTACCAATACTACCGTGCCTGCAAAAAGAGGGCGGTTTGAAGATGTGTTGGTCACTTCGGATATGAGATCATTCTTGTAGCCAAGCCATTGACAGCAGCCCTCCGGATCCAGCATCAGGGAACGCCTAGAAGCAAGGAACCCCTTGACTACTGGGTGTGCAGGCTTGACCTGTGGCCAGAGCTGGCACAATTTGCCATGGAACTCTTGGCTTGCCTCTCGTCAAGTGTCCAGTTCGAAAGGACGTTCAGCGCAGCAGGGGGGATCGTGACCGATAAGCGCACTCGCCTAACTCATGACAGTGTGGACTGCCTCACATTTTTTTTAATGAAGGAGGCATGGATATCGGAGGAATTCGACACCTTTGATGACCACGTATAATTTAATTTCCTCATGCCAGCCCACACAAGAACCTTCTAATGTCACAGGGTCATGTGACTGTGCCCCTCACCCCATACTGTGGCCCCTTATACCCTGCATTGTGCCCACATTCTTACCACACCATGTGCAGTGCCCCTAGTCATTCCCTGTACTGTGCCCTGTTATACCCTTTTATCCGGCCACGGTATGGCGTTGTTATCCGGTCATTGTAGAGTGGTGTTATCCGGTCAATGTATAGTGGTGGTATCCAATAACTGGATGGCCATAACTATATCCTTTTTCCTGCCCACGTCATCCTTTTTTAGACCTGGCATAAGCGGAAAAAATATGCAGATTGCGGTGCTAAGGACCTTTGCGCCACAATCTGTGTCAGAAATACGCCTAACAGACGCATTTCTATATAATAAATGACCACCTAATTGTATTATTATTTGGGGGTAGGGCGAATATGTTTATAGTATGTAATTACAACCTATATTACAAGCTGGTCATACTTAATTATAATGACGCCCAAACTAAATAGAAACTAAATTGGATAATGGTACATCTTAAAAAGATATGTCTTTAATGATTACATTTAAAATAATTGGCTCAACAAATACATAGTATCAAGAAACCTCTCTCAGAGGACAAAAATTATTCCCTGCCAACCTCGATGAACTGGTCAGGTTTAGAAAAAATTGTGGAGCCAGGCGGTGTGAACACTGGCACACTCGGAGGATTGAGTTGTGAAAAAAAGTGATAGAGATAGGGAGAGGTGGACAGATACTGGGTCTCAACCCCTATATATATCCCTATACTCTATGTGTAAGCTCCCTCCGTCTGACCCTAAATGGCCCTCAGACCTATTTTTTGACTGCCCAGCTTCGTCGAAGTTAAAGGACCAGTCACCTCTAGGATCAGCTAATAAACGTAGAAAAAAGAAAAGAAAAAGAAAACAATCCCAACGCGTTTCACTGGTATGCACCAGATCATCAGGGGACTCAAGTATAAACTGGACCACAAGTAAGTAACGACAGGCAGTATGTGCCTATATCAGCATTTCATGTAAAGCTGAAGCAGCATGAGACACAATCCTATATGGTATACAATAGGCAGTACTTAGCTTGCTGGAACTTCAAATTGGGTCCATGGTCCGCACCTATCCTGCGTATGGCAGTGGCAGCGGGTTATTCGCGCTGGCGTCCTTTTTAAAGGCGCGCGCGTCAAGTAGACTCCTCCCCCCCCTTCCATGTGACCCGTCACGTGACCTGTGACGCATCAGGTCGCGTCACTCGCTGCCGTCACGTGATCAAAGGCGGTCCATGCAAATGCGGCCATAGCACTCTCAGTGATTGGTCGCATAATCGGAGGGGGCTGAGTCATCTGGGTAAACTATAGGTGGTGATACGGAGGTGAGCCACTCCTACTCCCCACCTTACACCCACGTTCCTGACAAGTCAGGTAAAGGTGCGTCACTCCTTAATGTCCTGGGATGCGCAACCCATGGTATTTAAAAAACAGGAAACATGTTGTGATTTGAATGGCCAATATGTAGGTGGTATACGGATGCTTGACCCAAACATACAGTGTGAACAGAAACATAGCGGTATATTTAGACAGCTCTACAGCTGTAATTATGAGTCGCAATAATGAAAGTCCCCATGTGTATTTGCAATATGTCGCACAGATGGGGAATTATGAGAACTGCAAATGTGTAAATGAGATTCCAGCATGAGCGGTAACGATGGATTAATACTACAAGCGCTCGACTAAACCTATTACCCAATTAAATATGTCTGTTCACTAAGTGGACTACAAGTATCATACTTATAGACATAGTGGGTATATAGTGAATTAAATGGGTATGTAAAAAGGGGTTCTGGAGATAGTTACAGATTAGTGCGTGGATCTAGATTCCTCAATGAACGAGCTAAATGAAAGCTGCTCATTGAGCCCTGTAGGATGGAAAGTCTTTAGCTCAAAGATCCACCACGTCTCCCGCTGTAGTATCCTCCTGTCCCAGTTGCCTCCTCTCTTTGGCCGAGGGACTGATTCAATACCCATAAAGGTGATACCTCGCGGGTTGCCATTGTGGTTGATTTCAACGTGTTTGGCGAGGGGGGTATCCCTTTTGTTCCTAATGTCTCCGAGGTGTTCCCCCACCCTCCTACGAAGTTCCCTTGTGGTTTTACCCACGTACTCTAATCCACAATGGCAGGTCGCCTTATAAATGACACCCTGAGATCTACAGTTCAAGAAATTCCTGATACTGTAGGTCTTATTGGTGGTATTGCTTTTGAAGGTGCCTCCTTTTTTAATGAACGGGCAAGCTACGCAACCACTACAGCGAAAGCAACCCACCGGCCGTTTTAGCCAGCCGTCTGTGTGGTCGTCGGTCTCGCTGAAGTGGCTGCGTATAATTCTGTCACGTATAGACCGACCCCTTCGATACGTAATGTTGGCACGGGGTGCAACCACATCCTTAACATCTGGATCAAGTAACAAGATGTTCCAATGTTTTGAAATAACATCTCGTACCTCTTTGGCTGCCCCATCAAAGGTTCCAATCAGACGTATCTGTTTGTCACCTTTGTCTGTCTTATTGGGATGCAGCAATTCACATCTACTCCTGGAGCATGCCTTTTGATATGCTGCCCTCAGGGTCGAGTCAGGATAACCCTTTTCCTTGAACCTTGTCCGTAGGTCGTCGGCTTGTATTTTAAAATCTCTCATACTGGAACAGTTCCTCCTCATTCTTAAATACTGTCCTGTGGGGATACCTTTTTTAAGGGGGAGAGGATGATGACTATTCCAATTGAGAAGAGCATTGGTGGAGGTAGGTTTTCTGTAGGTTTTCGTATGAATCTCCCCTCCTCTCCCTCTCATGATAACCACATCCAAAAAAGGTAAAGTGTCCTTTTGGACCTCTGACGTAAATCGTAATCCTACTTCATTAATGTTGAGGCTGTCAACAAAATGTTGTAGTTGACCAGCCTCCCCATTCCATAGTAGGAATATATCATCGATGAACCTGACCCACGTCCCCACCTGTGTGACGACGTGGGCCAGCGAATCACCGAAGACAACATTCTCCTCCCACCAGCCCAGGAACAAGTTGGCGTACGATGGGGCACACGGACTCCCCATCGCCGTGCCCCTGAGCTGGTGGTAGAATGTCCCATTAAACAGGAAGTAATTAGATGTCAATGTGAATTCCAAGAGTTTGATGACCAAATCATTATGAGCATAAAATTGTCGGCCCCTAGTCATAAGAAAGGTCTCAACTGCTCTCACACCCAGATGATGTGGGATTGAGGAGTACAACGCCTCCACGTCTATAGAGGCCAACCAAGTGTTGACATCAATGCACACACCTTCCAGGCGCCCAAGAAGGTCGCTAGTGTCCCTAATGTAAGACAGTAACGTCTTCACAAAAGGGGCCAGGATGAAATCGAGGTAGATACCCACATTTTGTCCCAAGCTATTCACTCCAGCTACTATAGGTCTCCCCTTGAGAGGTGTTGTTCCCTTGTGGACCTTGGGAAGACTATAGAAGGTCGGGATTGTGGGATATTTTTTGAATAAAAAATCAAACTCTTCTCCTGAGATCAAGCCAGCAGATTTGGCCTCCCCCAGGATCTTTTTAAGTGTTGTCTGATAGCCAGTTGTGGGATCACCTTTAAGTTTTTCGTATGTTTCTTTATCCTTGAGCAAATCAAGGCATAGATTTTTGTAGTCTGAAGTGTCCAGAACCACCACATTGCCCCCTTTGTCAGAGGATTTAATTGTGATGGTCTTGTCACTAGCCAGATTTTCTATCGCCTTGTATTCCTCTTTGGAGCAATTGAATCTGGGTTTCTCCAGAGTCATTTTCTCCAGATCTCGCGACACTTGGTTAAGAAATACATCAATGCAGGAAGGGTCCCCAGTTGGTGGTATTGTAGTACTTCTATTTTTTAAAGTAGTGAAGGGTCCTTTACCCTCCTGCACAGTGCAGTCACTCAGATTAAACAGTAATTTGACATCCTGTAGAATATCAGAGGGAATTCCCAATTCTTTACTCTCCCGTCTACTGATCAAGGAAAAGTGTTTATGCCATTTGAGTTTTCTGGTGAACAAACTCAAATCCTTGATCCAATTGAACAAATTAAAGAAAGAAGTGGGTACAAATGATAAACCTTTGCAGAGAATTGCCATCTCTGCTTGTTCAAGTTTACGTGATGATAAATTCAATATCTGCCCACACTGTTTTGACTTGATGTCATTGGGGTTACAGGTTCTTTGTGGTTTCGCAGGTAATAGGGAATTCCTTGGTCTAAAAAACGTGCCCCACTGTTGTCATATGAACCACGTGACCCACTATTTTCATAGGTACCCCGTGGTCCTCTACCCCTTCTGCGTCCGCGACCTCTCCCTCGATTTGGTTGACCACCCTCCTTTTCACCTTCAGAAATGTCAGTTTCACTGGAAGAGATATCAGAATCTGGTTTTCCTGTTCCTTTTTGGGGACCGCGTTCAATAGTGATATAGACCCTGTTTTCACGAAAGTCTTGCAAATCCCTATTGAACTGACGGTGCTTTCTTTCTTTTAGGTGAAACTGAAATTTCTCTAACGTGGTCTTCAGTTGTGCCTCCTTATTCGCAAACTCTGGTTCTTGTTTGAGTTTATTGGTCACTTCAATCTGTTCTTTAAGCTTATTATCTAGTTGGTTCAGATTGATACGCTCTTCCTCCAATAGGAGTGTCATAAACCTCAAGGAGCTCTTGGTGGCTTCCTCCTCCCATTTAGCCATCAGTGCCGAACTCCTGCATCTATTGGCTGGAGTGAGCGAGATTCTAAGCCCCCTGGGAACTATCTCATGTTTCAGGTAATTCTCCAGGGATTGAATCTCCCACCAGGAGCTTATCTGTTCCTTGAAGGTTTTTGTCAGTTCTTTGAAGGCTGTTTTAAAGGAGGGAGTATATCTTTTCAAAGTCAATGTTTTTTCGGAAAATACATCACTAGCCTCATTCAACCAAGAATTCCTATCCAAACCGGTCGCCAAGAATCCTGCCATACCATAAAAATTGTGAAAAGTATGTAATTACAACCTATATTACAAGCTGGTCATACTTAATTATAATGACGCCCAAACTAAATAGAAACTAAATTGGATAATGGTACATCTTAAAAAGATATGTCTTTAATGATTACATTTAAAATAATTGGCTCAACAAATACATAGTATCAAGAAACCTCTCTCAGAGGACAAAAATTATTCCCTGCCAACCTCGATGACCTGGTCAGGTTTAGAAAAAATTGTGGAGCCAGGCGGTGTGAACACTGGCGCACTCGGAGGATTGAGTTGTGAAAAAAAGTGATAGAGATAGGGAGAGGTGGACAGATACTGGGTCTCAACCCCTATATATATCCCTATACTCTATGTGTAAGCTCCCTCCGTCTGACCCTAAATGGCCCTCAGACCTATTTTTTGACTGCCCAGCTTCGTCGAAGTTAAAGGACCAGTCACCTCTAGGATCAGCTAATAAACGTAGAAAAAAGAAAAGAAAAAGAAAACAATCCCAACGCGTTTCACTGGTATGCACCAGATCATCAGGGGACTCAAGTATAAACTGGACCACAAGTAAGTAACGACAGGCAGTATGTGCCTATATCAGCATTTCATGTAAAGCTGAAGCAGCATGAGACACAATCCTATATGGTATACAATAGGCAGTACTTAGCTTGCTGGAACTTCAAATTGGGTCCATGGTCCGCACCTATCCTGCGTATGGCAGTGGCAGCGGGTTATTCGCGCTGGCGTCCTTTTTAAAGGAGGTATCACCTTTATGGGTATTGAATCAGTCCCTCGGCCAAAGAGAGGAGGCAACTGGGACAGGAGGATACTACAGCGGGAGACGTGGTGGATCTTTGAGCTAAAGACTTTCCATCCTACAGGGCTCAATGAGCAGCTTTCATTTAGCTCGTTCATTGAGGAATCTAGATCCACGCACTAATCTGTAACTATCTCCAGAACCCCTTTTTACATACCCATTTAATTCACTATATACCCACTATGTCTATAAGTATGATACTTGTAGTCCACTTAGTGAACAGACATATTTAATTGGGTAATAGGTTTAGTCGAGCGCTTGTAGTATTAATCCATCGTTACCGCTCATGCTGGAATCTCATTTACACATTTGCAGTTCTCATAATTCCCCATCTGTGCGACATATTGCAAATACACATGGGGACTTTCATTATTGCGACTCATAATTACAGCTGTAGAGCTGTCTAAATATACCGCTATGTTTCTGTTCACACTGTATGTTTGGGTCAAGCATCCGTATACCACCTACATATTGGCCATTCAAATCACAACATGTTTCCTGTTTTTTAAATACCATGGGTTGCGCCTCCCAGGACATTAAGGAGTGACGCACCTTTACCTGACTTGTCAGGAACGTGGGTGTAAGGTGGGGAGTAGGAGTGGCTCACCTCCGTATCACCACCTATAGTTTACCCAGATGACTCAGCCCCCTCCGATTATGCGACCAATCACTGAGAGTGCTATGGCCGCATTTGCATGGACCGCCTTTGATCACGTGACGGCAGCGAGTGACGCGACCTGATGCGTCACAGGTCACGTGATGGGTCACATGGAAGGGGGGGGAGGAGTCTACTTGACGCGCGCGCCTTTAAAAAGGACGCCAGCGCGAATAACCCGCTGCCACTGCCATACGCAGGATAGGTGCGGACCATGGACCCAATTTGAAGTTCCAGCAAGCTAAGTACTGCCTATTGTATACCATATAGGATTGTGTCTCATGCTGCTTCAGCTTTACATGAAATGCTGATATAGGCACATACTGCCTGTCGTTACTTACTTGTGGTCCAGTTTATACTTGAGTCCCCTGATGATCTGGTGCATACCAGTGAAACGCGTTGGGATTGTTTTCTTTTTCTTTTCTTTTTTCTACGTTTATTAGCTGATCCTAGAGGTGACTGGTCTTTTAACTTCGACGAAGCTGGGCAGTCAAAAAATAGGTCTGAGGGCCATTTAGGGTCAGACGGAGGGAGCTTACACATAGAGTATAGGGATATATATAGGGGTTGAGACCCAGTATCTGTCCACCTCTCCCTATCTCTATCACTTTTTTTCACAACTCAATCCTCCGAGTGCGCCAGTGTTCACACCGCCTGGCTCCACAATTTTTTCTAAACCTGACCAGTTCATCGAGGTTGGCAGGGAATAATTTTTGTCCTCTGAGAGAGGTTTCTTGATACTATGTATTTGTTGAGCCAATTATTTTAAATGTAATCATTAAAGACATATCTTTTTAAGATGTACCATTATCCAATTTAGTTTCGAATATGTTTATATTATATAGATTCTAGTGTATTATACTGTGCCCTGTATTTCCCAGTAGAAAATGATCCTTGGCAAACACAGTCCTAATCAGGACCAGGTAGTGCTCTGTCAGTACATGACGGCCTCCCCTCTCCACCATGATGCTCCGCTGTGTACATTAGTTTAATGCATACCAAAAATGTATGCGTTAACAGATACCTCAGACTGATGCCGTACAGTGGTGTCTGTTCACCATACAGTTCCATGGTAGAAAAAAAAATTACGTTAATGTATACATTTTTTTAATGGACTCTGCAGGATACAAAAAAGTAGAGTGCTGCACATTTGTATACATTAAACCGATAGGAAATACTTTTTTTTGTAGGCTCCAGCAGGGCACATTTTTGAGCGTGTCCCTTTAAGACGCATTAAAATGTCCCCTGATTAAAATGCATTTTTTGGGGAAATTTTTGCCAATGATCCCCTCTGGTATATCACTGTCCATGTTGTGGGACTATTTTTGTACTTCTAGTAAGTGTTTGCTGGCTGCAAATATGACCTGAAGGTTTTTCAGGTTCGCCTGCCATTAAAGTGAATGGGGCCCGCCGCAAACGCGCGGTTCGCGAACAATTGATCGCGAACGCGTGTTCGCGAATTGTCCCGGATGATGTTTGTCCATCACTACTCCTGTGTAATGTATGCGCACCCCAAAAATATCTGTGACATCCAGTGTACTTTTTCCATACACGGTGTCCGCTGCAGGCAGTGACATTACCTGGGGTACATCTCCTGTGTAACGTTTTCACACCCAAAATGCCTGTGACATTCCCTGTAATTTTATATTAGCCGCTGCTGACATGAGCGACATTATCTGCTCTATTTCTTGTTTAACTTTTCCACATCCAGAATACCTGTGACTTTCCCTATAATTTTATATTGGCTGCTGCTGACATCAGCAATAGTTAGGCCGCTGCAGGCAGCAGATAATGCTTCCAGTCTGTTAAGCACCACCCTGTCTTGCACCAGTCTCAGTAGCCAAGAATCTGGTTAACACAATCCTCACCCTGATCTTCCTTCCTCCCACCATGGAGAGTCTTGCCAGACAAGTGGTCCCACACTCGGACATTTAGAGGAGCTATTTTCAGCGCCATTCCTTCATTTGGGCCTCTCGACAAGCCGTGAGATTCCCAAACTCTTGAGCATCCACAGTCACAAGAAGATGACGGTGAGGAACGGCAATTTCACGAGGTGGATGATGATGATGAGACACAGTTGCCAATAGGTCAACGGCAATTAGTGTCTCAAGCAGTTGATGATAAGGATGAGATACATTTGTCAAAAACTGAGGTTGTTGTTAGGTCAACAAGTCAGGAGGATGAGCAGAGTGAGGAAGTAGAAGAGGAGGTGGAGGATGATGTAGTCACTGACCCAACCTGGGAAGGTGGCAAGCCGAGCGAGGACAGCAGTACAGAGGGTAAGGGATCCGCAGCACTGCAACAGGCTGGAATAGGCAAAGGGGTGGCAAAATGGAGAAGGCGGGCCACACCAAACAGGTTTGCAACTGTTCCCCGGAGCACACCCTTGCGGAAATCTCCCTTGCCAATGGGTAGGTGTTCCGCAGTCTGATGCTTTTTTGAGGAAAGTGCGGATAACAAGAATTGTAATTTGCAACATGTGCCATACAAAAATGAGCAGGGGCGTGAACACTTGCAACCTCACTACCATCAACATGATCCGCCACATGGCATCAAAGCACCATAATAGGTGAGCCGAACGCCTGGGTCCACAATCTGTGTCTGCGGGTCACACCACTGCCTCCTCTTCCCCGTGTTACTTGCTGGCCAATCCCCTGTTTAATGAGCAGGCCCGGATGCCTCCTGCCCTGCACCTGGACCTTCACAAGCACCATCAACGACCACATCCACTTCCCTGTCCCAGCGCAGCGTCCAAATGTCATTACCCCAGGCATTTCAACGCAAGCGAAAATACCCAGCGACCCACCCACAGGCCATAGCACTAAATGTGCAACTTTCCAAATTACTGGCCCTGGAAATGTTGACATTTAGGCTTGTGGACACTGAGGCCTTCTGCAGCCTGATGTCGGCGGCCGTCCCTCATTACGCAGTCCTCAGCTGCCACTATTTTTCACGGTGTGCCGTGCTCGCCTTACACCAGCATGTGTAATGTAACATCACCTGTGCCCTGACCAATGCAGTTACTGGGAAGGTCCACTTAACCACTGACACATAGACAAATGCTTTCGGTCAGGGACGCTACATTTCCCTGACGGCACACTGGGTGAACGTTGTGAAGGCCGGGAGCGAGTCGTACCCTGGGATGGCACAGGTGGCACTCCTTCCACCACAAAACAGGGTATATGGTTCAATTCCTTTTATCATCCTCCTACTCCTCCTCCATTATCATATCAATATGCTTATTAGTCTGCCCTCGCTCCTTATGTTATAGAGGGTCAGCTCACCTGCAGGCCATTGCATATAATGTTTTTGAGGGTCAGCTCACCAGCAGGCCCTCACTTACAATCTTTTAGAGGGCCAGCTCACCAGCAGGCCCTCACCTACAATCTTTTATAGGGTCAGCTCACCTGCACGCCCTTGCATATAATGTTTTAGAGGGTAAGCTCACCAGCAGGATCTCACCTACAATCTTTAAGAGGGTCAGCTCACCTGCAGGCCCTCTCATATAATGTTTTAGAGGGTCAGCTCACCAACAGGCTCTCACCTACAATATTTTAGAGGGTCAGCTCACCTGCAGGCCCTTGCATTTAATGTTTTAGAGGGTCATCTCACCACTAGGCCCTCACCTGCAATCTTATAGAGGGTTAACTCACATGCAGGCCCTCGCATATAATGTTTTAGAGGGTCAGCTCACCAGCAGGCCCTCACATACAATCTTTTAGAGGGACAGCTAACCTTCAGGCCCTCACATGTAATGTTTTAGAGGGTCAGTTCACCAGCAGGCTCTCTCCTACAATATTTTAGAGGGCCAGCTCACCTGCAGGCCCTCGCATGTAATGTTTTTAGAGGGTCAGATCACCAGCAGGCCCTCAACCATAATGTTTTAGAGGGTCAGTTCACCTGCAGGCTCTCGCATGTAATGTTTTAGAGGGTCAGTTCATCAGCAGGCCCTCACCTACAATCTTTAAGAGGGTCAGCTCAACTGCAGGCCCTCGCATATAATGTTTTAGAGGGTCAGCTCACCAGCAGGCCCTCACCTACAATCTTTTAGAGGGTCATCTCACCAGCAGGCCCTCAACCATAATGTTTTACAGGGTCAGCTCACCAACAGGCCCTCAACCATAATGTTTTACAGGGTGAGCTCACCAGCAGGCCCTCACGTTCAATCCTTTAGAGGGTGAGCTCACCTGCAGGCCCTTGCATATAATTTTTTGAGGGTCAGCTCACCAGCAGGCCCTCACCCATAATGTTTTACAGGGTCAGCTCACCAGCAGGCCCTCACCTTCAATCTTTTAGAGGGTCAGCTCACCTGCAGGCCCTCACATATAATGTTTTAGAGGGTCAGCTCACCAGAAGGCCCTCACCAACAATCTTTTAGAGGGTCAGCTCAACTGCAGGCCCTCGCATTTAATGTTTTTGAGGGTCAGTTCACCAGTAGGCCCTTAACCATAATGTTTTAGAGGGTTAGTTCACCTGCAGGCTCTCGCATGTAATGTTTTAGAGGGTCAGTTCACCAGCAGGCCCTCACCTACAATCTTTAAGAGGGTCAGCTCACCTGCAGGCCCTCGCATATAATGATTTAGAGGGTCAGCTCATCAGCAGGCCCTCACCTACAATCTTTTAGAGGGTCATCTAACCTGCAGGTCCTCACATATATAGAAATGAATGGGTCCTAATTCAGTGCGAGTGCAATGCGTTCACCTCACCGTGTGAAAGAGGCCTAAGGGTTACATAGCATCATAAATCAATATAATGCTATGCGACCCCAGCAGTGCTGGGAGGTCTTGACGGGTGCTTTCCCTGACACATGCTGTAAGTCCAATGCGTGGAACTCACTCATGTGAAAGGGGCCTAAGGGCTCATGCACATGGTCATTGGTCGGACATTCCGTGCATTGGGGACTGCAATTTTCACGGGCAACATCTGTGCGGATTCCGCAGATTGATCCAAACCCATTCAACTTTAATGGGTCCATGATCTGTCCGCACCACAAAAAAAATAGAAAATCTTTTTGCGATGTGGAGTCACGGAGAGAAACACCACAAAAGCACTCCATAGTGCTTTCATGGGGTTCCATGCCTCTGTTACGCACCTACCTTCCGGATTGTAAACCCATTCAAGTTAATGGGTCCACATCTGTGATACTGACTGCACACGACTGGTGCCCTCATTTTGTCAGCCCGCTATTTGCGGTCCACAATACGGGTTTGGCCGGGCAACAGACCCTTTTAAGTTGAATGGGTTTGGATCCATCTGCGGAATCAGCACAGATGTTGCCCGTGCATTGGGGACAGCAAATTGCAGTCTCCAATGCACGGAATGGCCAATCAACGACCATGTGCATGAGCCCTTAGACCCCTTTCACATGAGCGAGTTTCACCTATTGGACTTACAGCATGTGTCAGGGAAAGCACCCGTCAAGACCTCCCAGCACTGCTGGGGGGTCGCATAGCATTATATTGATTTATGATGCTATGTAACCCTTAGAGGTCTGGAATGTATGGGATAACACTGACAGCATTATGTCGACCAGCATGATCACATGGTGACGTCTTCAATTAAGACGGGGGAGGATGGCCTCTCTGCAATCAATTGGATGAGGTGAGTATATCGCGAGTGAGGCGCTGGTGCAATGCGTGACGTGAATGAATAGCACCCGCACTGAATCCTGACCCATTTATTTCCATGGGTCTGTGTACATGAGCGTTGTTTTCACGCATCAGTTCTGCATTGCGTGAAAAATGCAGCATGTTCTATATTCAGCGTTTTTCACGCAGCCCTGGCCCTATAGAAGTGAATGGGGCTTCAGTGAAAAACACATTGTATCCGCAAGCAAGTGCGGATGCAATGCGTTTTTCACTAATGGTTGCTAGGAGATGTTGTTTGTAAACCTTCCGTTTTTTATTACAAGCATGAAAAACGCATCAAAACGCATTGCACCCGCATAGGAGAAAACTGAACAACTGAACGCAATCGCAGACAAAATTGACTGAACTTGTTTGCAAAATGGCGTGAGTTTCACTGAATGCAGCCTGATCGCATCCGGACCTAATCCGTATCGATCATGTGCCGAGGCTGGTGTCCGAGGTGGTCACATAAATGTTCAATTGGCACTAAATATGGTGACTAGGTAGGCCAAGGGAGTGTTGCAATCTGGTGTAGACATTCCTGGGAAACCATTGCTGTGTGTGAGCGAACATTATCCTGCTGAAATATGCCAGTAGGACACCCTGCCTTGAGAGGCAACATACAGTTGCAAGAAAAAGTACGTGAACCCTTTGGAATTATATGGATTTCTGCACAAATTGGTCATAAAATGTGATCTGATCTTCATCTAAGTCACAACAATAGACAATCACAGTCTGCTTAAACTAATAACACGCAAATAATTAAATGTTACCATGTTTTTATTGAACACACCATGTAAACATTCACAGTGCAGGAGGAAAAAGTATGTGAACCCTTGGACTTAATAACTGGTTGAACCTCTTTTGGCAGCAATAACATCAACCAAACGTTTCCTGTAGTTGCAGATCAGAAGTGCACAACGGTCAGGAGTAGGGATGAGCGAACTCGAACTGTATAGTTCGGGTTCGTACCGAATTTTGGGGTGTCCGTGACACGGACCCGAACCCGGACATTTTCGTAAAAGTTCGGGTTCGGTGTTCGTCGCTTTCTTGGCGCTTTTGTGACGCTTTCTTGGCGCTTTTTGAAAGGCTGCAAAGCAGCCAATCAACAAGCGTCATACTACTTGCCCCAAGAGGCCGTCACAGCCATGCCTACTATTGGCATGGCTGTGATTGGCCAGAGCACCATGTGACCCAGCCTCTATTTAAGCTGGAGTCACATAGCGCCGCCCGTCACTCTGCTCTGATTAGCGTAGGGAGAGGTTGCGGATGCGACAGTAGGGCGAGATTAGGCAGATTAACTCCTCCAAAGGACTTCACTTGATTAATCGATCGATCTGCAGCTGTGCATCATTGAGCTGCTGAAATTCAAATGCTCACTCACTGTTTTTAGGCTGCCCAGACCGTTTGTCAGTCACTTTTTTCTGGGGTGATCGGCGGCCATTTTGTGTCTTGTGCGGTGCTGCGACCAAGTGCATCCAAGCTGCGACCAAGTGCATTTAACCCTCAATGGTGTGGTTGTTTTTTGGCTAAAGCCTACATCAGGGTGAAGCTGTCACACCAAGTGCATTTAACCAGCAATAGTCTGTTCATTTTTTGGCCATATACTAAATCAGGGGCAAGCTGCGCCTGTCACCAAGTGCATTTAACCCTCAATGGTGTGGTTGTTTTTGGCTAAAGCCTACATCAGGGTGAAGCTGTCACACCAAGTGCATTTAACCAGCAATAGTCTGTTTATTTTTTGGCCATATACTACATCAGGGGCAAGCTGCGCCCGTCACCAAGTGCATTTAACCCTCAGTAGTGTGGTTCGTCAAGCTGTGACACCAAGTGCATTTAACCAGCAATAGTCTGTTCATTTTTTGGCCATATACTACATCAGGGGCAAGCTGCGCCCGTCACCAAGTGCATTTAACCCTCAGTAGTGTGGTTGGTCAAGCTATCACACCAAGTGCATTTAACCAGCAATAGTCTGTTCATTTTTTGGCCATATACTAAATCAGGGGCAAGCTGCGCCCGTCACCAAGTGCATTTAACCAGCAATAGTCTGTTCATTTTTTGGCCATATACTACATCAGGGGCAAGCTGCGCCCGTCACCAAGTGCATTTAACCCTCAGTAGTGTGGTTGGTCAAGCTATCACACCAAGTGCATTTAACCAGCAATAGTCTGTTCATTTTTTGGCCATATACTAAATCAGGGGCAAGCTGCGCCCGTCACCAAGTGCATTTAACCAGCAATAGTCTGTTCATTTTTTGGCCATATACTACATCAGGGGCAAGCTGCGCCCGTCACCAAGTGCATTTAACCCTCAGTAGTGTGGTTGGTCAAGCTATCACACCAAGTGCATTTAACCAGCAATAGTCTGTTCATTTTTTGGCCATATACTAAATCAGGGGCAAGCTGCACCCGTCACCAAGTGCATTTAACCAGCAATAGTCTGTTCATTTTTTGGCCATATACTACATCAGGGGCAAGCTGCGCCCGTCACCAAGTGCATTTAACCCTCAGTAGTGTGGTTCGTCAAGCTGTGACACCAAGTGCATTTAACCAGCAATAGTCTGTTCATTTTTTGGCCATATACTACATCAGGGGCAAGCTGCGCCCGTCACCAAGTGCATTTAACCAGCAATAGTGTGGTTATTTTTTGGCCATATCCCAGTCTAATTCTGTCACTAAATCCATACCGGTCACCCAGCGCCTAAATACTAGGCCTCAAATTTATATCCCGCTAAATCTCTCGTTACCGCTGTCCTGTTGTGGCTGGGAAAGTTATTTAGTGTCCGTCAAAGCACATTTTTTGTTCTGGGTTGAAGTACAATTCCCAATTTAGCAATTTCATAATTTAGTGGTTCCTGCTATATCAGAGCTATTTGAAATCTATCCCTAAAAGGGTATATAATATTCAAGGTGCACATAGGGTCATTCAGAATAACTTCACACACACGCTACTGTGCATTTCCAAGTCTAATTCTGTCACTAAATCCATACCGGTCACCCAGCGCCTAAATACTAGGCCTCAAATTTATATCCCGCTAAATCTCTCGTTACCGCTGTCCTGTTGTGGCTGGGAAAGTTATTTAGTGTCCGTCAAAGCACATTTTTTGTTCTGGGTTGAAGTACAATTCCCAATTTAGCAATTTCATAATTTAGTGGTTCTGCTATATCAGAGCTATTTGAAATCTATCCCTAAAAGGGTATATAATATTCAAGGTGCACATAGGGTCATTCAGAATAACTTCACACACACGCTACTGTGCATTTCCAAGTCTAATTCTGTCGCTAAATCCATACCGGTCACCCAGCGCCTAAATACTAGGCCTCAAATTTATATCCCGCTAAATCTCTCGTTACCGCTGTCCTGTTGTGGCTGGGAAAGTTATTTAGTGTCCGTCAAAGCACATTTTTTGTTCTGGGTTGAAGTACAATTCCCAATTTAGCAATTTCATAATTTAGTGGTTCCTGCTATATCAGAGCTATTTGAAATCTATCCCTAAAAGGGTATATAATATTCAAGGTGCACATAGGGTCATTCAGAATAACTTCACACACACGCTACTGTGCATTTCCAAGTCTAATTCTGTCGCTAAATCCATACCGGTCACCCAGCGCCTAAATACTAGGCCTCAAATTTATATCCCGCTAAATCTCTCGTTACCGCTGTCCTGTTGTGGCTGGGAAAGTTATTTAGTGTCCGTCAAAGCACATTTTTTGTTCTGGGTTGAAGTACAATTCCCAATTTAGCAATTTCATAATTTAGTGGTTTCTGCTATATCAGAGCTATTTGAAATCTATCCCTAAAAGGGTATATAATATTCAAGGTGCACATAGGGTCATTCAGAATAACTTCACACACACTGCTACTGTGCATTTCCAAGTCTAATTCTGTCACTAAATCCATACCGGTCACCCAGCGCCTAAATACTAGGCCTCAAATTTATATCCCGCTAAATCTCTCGTTACCGCTGTCCTGTTGTGGCTGGGAAAGTTATTTAGTGTCCGTCAAAGCACATTTTTTGTTCTGGGTTGAAGTACAATTCCCAATTTAGCAATTTCATAATTTAGTGGTTCCTGCTATATCAGAGCTATTTGAAATCTATCCCTAAAAGGGTATATAATATTCAAGGTGCACATAGGGTCATTCAGAATAACTTCACACACACGCTACTGTGCATTTCCAAGTCTAATTCTGTCGCTAAATCCATACCGGTCACCCAGCGCCTAAATACTAGGCCTCAAATTTATATCCCGCTAAATCTCTCGTTACCGCTGTCCTGTTGTGGCTGGGAAAGTTATTTAGTGTCCGTCAAAGCACATTTTTTGTTCTGGGTTGAAGTACAATTCCCAATTTAGCAATTTCATAATTTAGTGGTTCCTGCTATATCAGAGCTATTTGAAATCTATCCCTAAAAGGGTATATAATATTCAAGGTGCACATAGGGTCATTCAGAATAACTTCACACACACGCTACTGTGCATTTCCAAGTCTAATTCTGTTAGTAAATCCATACCGGTCACCCAGCGCCTAAATACTAGGCCTCAAATTTATATCCCGCTGAATTTGAATACAATACATTGGGCCAAATAATATTTTTGTTGTTGTGGTGAACCATAACAATGAGGAAAACATCTAGTAAGGGACGCGACGTGGACATGGTCGTGGTGGTGTTAGTGGACCCTCTGGTGCTGGGAGAGGACGTGGCCGTTCTGCCACATCCACACGTCCTAGTGTACCAACTACCTCAGGTCCCAGTAGCCGCCAGAATTTACAGCGATATATGGTGGGGCCCAATGCCGTTCTAAGGATGGTAAGGCCTGAGCAGGTACAGGCATTAGTCAATTGGGTGGCCGACAGTGGATCCAGCACGTTCACATTATCTCCCACCCAGTCTTCTGCAGAAAGCGCACAGATGGCGCCTGAAAACCAACCCCATCAGTCTGTCACATCACCCCCATGCATACCAGGGAAACTGTCTCAGCCTCAAGTTATGCAGCAGTCTCTTATGCTGTTTGAAGACTCCGCTGGCAGGGTTTCCCAAGGGCATCCACCTAGCCCTTCCCCAGCGGTGAAAGATATAGAATGCACTGACGCACAACCACTTATGTTTCCTGATGATGAGGACATGGGAATACCACCTCAGCATGTCTCTGATGATGACGAAACACAGGTGCCAACTGCTGCGTCTTTCTGCAGTGTGCAGACTGAACAGGAGGTCAGGGATCAAGACTGGGTGGAAGACGATGCAGGGGATGATGAGGTCCTAGACCCCACATGGAATGAAGGTCGTGCCACTGACTTTCACAGTTCGGAGGAAGAGGCAGTGGTGAGACCGAGCCAACAGCGTAGCAAAAGAGGGAGCAGTGGGCAAAAGCAGAACACCCGCCGCCAAGAGACTCCGCCTGCTACTGCCCGCCGCTATCTGGGACCGAGCACCCCAAAGGCAGCTTCAAGGAGTTCCCTGGCATGGCACTTCTTCAAACAATGTGCTGACGACAAGACCCGAGTGGTTTGCACGCTGTGCCATCAGAGCCTTAAGCGAGGCATTAACGTTCTGAACCTGAGCACAACCTGCATGACCAGGCACCTGCATGCAAAGCATGAACTGCAGTGGAGTAAACACCTTAAAACCAAGGAAGTCACTCAGGCTCCCCCTGCTACCTCTTCTGCTGCTGCCGCCTCGGCCTCTTCTGCTGCTGCCGCCTCGGCCTCTTCCTCCGCCTCTGGAGGAACGTTGGCACCTGCCGCCCAGCAAACAGGGGATGTACCACCAACACCACCACCACCACCTCCGTCACCAAGCGTCTCAACCATGTCACACGGCAGCGTTCAGCTCTCCATCTCACAAACATTTGAGAGAAAGCGTAAATTCCCACCTAGCCACCCTCGATCCCTGGCCCTGAATGCCAGCATTTCTAAACTACTGGCCTATGAAATGCTGTCATTTAGGCTGGTGGACACAGACAGCTTCAAACAGCTCATGTCGCTTGCTGTCCCACAGTATGTTGTTCCCAGCCGCCACTACTTCTCCAAGAGAGCCGTGCCTTCCCTGCACAACCAAGTATCCGATAAAATCAAGTGTGCACTGCGCAACGCCATCTGTGGCAAGGTCCACCTAACCACAGATACGTGGACCAGTAAGCACGGCCAGGGACGCTATATCTCCCTAACTGCACACTGGGTAAATGTAGTGGCAGCTGGGCCCCAGGCGGAGAGCTGTTTGGCGCACGTCCTTCCGCCGCCAAGGATCGCAGGGCAACATTCTTTGCCTCCTGTTGCCACCTCCTCCTTCTCGGCTTCCTCCTCCTCTTCTTCCACCTGCTCATCCAGTCAGCCACACACCTTCACCACCAACTTCAGCACAGCCCGGGGTAAACGTCAGCAGGCCATTCTGAAACTCATATGTTTGGGGGACAGGCCCCACACCGCACAGGAGTTGTGGCGGGGTATAGAACAACAGACCGACGAGTGGTTGCTGCCGGTGAGCCTCAAGCCCGGCCTGGTGGTGTGCGATAATGGGCGAAATCTCGTTGCAGCTCTGGGACTAGCCAATTTGACGCACATCCCTTGCTTGGCGCATGTGCTGAATTTGGTGGTGCAGAAGTTCATTCACAACTACCCCGACATGTCAGAGCTGCTGCATAAAGTGCGGGCCGTCTGTTCGCGCTTCCGGCGTTCACATCCTGCTGCTGCTCGCCTGTCTGCGCTACAGCGTAACTTCGGCCTTCCCGCTCACCGCCTCATATGCGACGTGCCCACCAGGTGGAACTCCACCTTGCACATGCTGGACAGACTGTGCGAGCAGCAGCAGGCCATAGTGGAGTTTCAGCTGCAGCACGCACGGGTCAGTCGCACTACAGAACAGCACCACTTCACCACCAATGACTGGGCCTCCATGCGAGACCTGTGTGCCCTGTTGCGCTGTTTCGAGTACTCCACCAACATGGCCAGTGGCGATGACGCCGTTATCAGCGTTACAATACCACTTCTATGTCTCCTTGAGAAAACACTTAGGGCGATGATGCAAGAGGAGGTGGCCCAGGAGGAGGAGGAGGAGGAGGAGGAAGAGGGGTCATTTTTAGCACTTTCAGGCCAGTCTCTTCGAAGTGACTCAGAGGGAGGTTTTTGGCAACAGCAGAGGCCAGGTACAAATGTGGCCAGACAGGGCCCACTACTGGAGGACGAGGAGGACGAGGATGAGGAGGAGGTGGAGGAGGATGAGGATGAAGCATGGTCACAGCGGGGTGGCACCCAACGCAGCTCGGGTCCATCACTGGTGCGTGGCTGGGGGGAAAGGCAGGACGATGACGATACGCCTCCCACAGAGGACAGCTTGTCCTTACCCCTGGGCAGCCTGGCACACATGAGCGACTACATGCTGCAGTGCCTGCGCAACGACAGCAGAGTTGCCCACATTTTAACCTGTGCGGACTACTGGGTTGCCACCCTGCTGGATCCACGCTACAAAGACAATGTGCCCACCTTACTTCCTGCACTGGAGCGTGATAGGAAGATGCGCGAGTACAAGCGCACGTTGGTAGACGCGCTACTGAGAGCATTCCCAAATGTCACAGGGGAACAAGTGGAAGCCCAAGGCCAAGGCAGAGGAGGAGCAAGAGGTCGCCAAGGCAGCTGTGTCAATGCCAGCTCCTTTGAGGGCAGGGTTAGCATGGCAGAGATGTGGAAAACTTTTGTCAACACGCCACAGCTAACTGCACCACCACCTGATACGCAACGTGTTAGCAGGAGGCAACATTTCACTAACATGGTGGAACAGTACGTGTGCACACCCCTCCACGTACTGACTGATGGTTCGGCCCCATTCAACTTCTGGGTCTCTAAATTGTCCACGTGGCCAGAGCTAGCCTTTTATGCCTTGGAGGTGCTGGCCTGCCCGGCGGCCAGCGTTTTGTCTGAACGTGTATTCAGCACGGCAGGGGGCGTCATTACAGACAAACGCAGCCGCCTGTCTACAGCCAATGTGGACAAGCTGACGTTCATAAAAATGAACCAGGCATGGATCCCACAGGATCTGTCCGTCCCTTGTCCAGATTAGACATTAACTACCTCCCCTTAACCATATATTATTGGACTCCAGGGCACTTCCTCATTCAATCCTATTTTTATTTTCATTTTACCATTATATTGCGAGGCTACCCAAAGTTGAATGAACCTCTCCTGTGTCTGGGTGCCGGGGCCTAAATATATGCCAATGGACTGTTCCAATGTTGGGTGACGTGAAGCCTGATTCTCTGCTATGACATGCAGAATGATTCTCTGCTGACATGAAGCCAGATTGTCTGTTACGGGACCTCTCTCCTCTGCCTGTGTGCTGGGCCTAAATATATGCCAATGGACTGTTGCAGTGGTGGCTGACGTGAAGCCTCATTCTCTGCTATGACATGCAGACTAATTCTCTGCTGACATGAAGACAGATTCTCTGTTACGGGACCTCTCTCCTCTGCCTGGGTGCTGGGCCTAAATATATGCCAATGGACTGTTGCAGTGGTGGCTGACGTGAAGCCTCATTCTCTGCTATGACATGCAGACTGATTCTCTGCTGACATGAAGCCAGATTCTCTGTTACGGGACCTCCCTCCTCTGCCTGGGTGCTGGGCCTAAATATATGCCAATGGACTGTTCCAATGTTGGGTGACGTGAAGCCTGATTCTCTGCTATGACATGCAGAATGATTCTCTGCTGACATGAAGCCAGATTGTCTGTTACGGGACCTCTCTCCTCTGCCTGTGTGCTGGGCCTAAATATATGCCAATGGACTGTTGCAGTGGTGGCTGACGTGAAGCCTCATTCTCTGCTATGACATGCAGACTAATTCTCTGCTGACATGAAGCCAGATTGTCTGTTACGGGACCTCTCTCCTCTGCCTGTGTGCTGGGCCTAAATATATGCCAATGGACTGTTGCAGTGGTGGCTGACGTGAAGCCTTATTCTCTGCTATGACATGCAGACTGATTCTCTGCTGACATGAAGCCAGATTCTCTGTTACGGGACCTCTCTCCTCTGCCTGTGTGTGTGCTGGGCCTAAATATATGCCAATGGACTGTTGCAGTGGTGGCTGACGTGAAGCCTCATTCTCTGCTATGACATGCAGACTAATTCTCTGCTGACATGAAGACAGATTCTCTGTTACGGGACCTCTCTCCTCTGCCTGTGTGTGTGCTGGGCCTAAATATATGCCAATGGACTGTTGCAGTGGTGGCTGACGTGAAGCCTCATTCTCTGCTATGACATGCAGACTGATTCTCTGCTGACATGAAGCCAGATTCTCTGTTACGGGACCTCCCTCCTCTGCCTGGGTGCTGGGCCTAAATATATGCCAATGGACTGTTGCAGTGGTGGCTGACGTGAAGCCTCATTCTCTGCTATGACATGCAGACTAATTCTCTGCTGACATGAAGACAGATTCTCTGTTACGGGACCTCTCTCCTCTGCCTGTGTGTGTGCTGGGCCTAAATATATGCCAATGGACTGTTGCAGTGGTGGCTGACGTGAAGCCTCATTCTCTGCTATGACATGCAGACTGATTCTCTGCTGACATGAAGCCAGATTCTCTGTTACGGGACCTCTCTCCTCTGCCTGTGTGTGTGCTGGGCCTAAATATATGCCAATGGACTGTTGCAGTGGTGGCTGACGTGAAGCCTCATTCTCTGCTATGACATGCAGACTGATTCTCTGCTGACATGAAGCCAGATTCTCTGTTACGGGACCTCCCTCCTCTGCCTGGGTGCTGGGCCTAAATATATGCCAATGGACTGTTGCAGTGGTGGCTGACGTGAAGCCTCATTCTCTGCTATGACATGCAGACTGATTCTCTGCTGACATGAAGCCAGATTCTCTGTTACGGGACCTCCCTCCTCTGCCTGGGTGCTGGGCCTAAATATATGCCAATGGACTGTTCCAATGTTGGGTGACGTGAAGCCTGATTCTCTGCTATGACATGCAGAATGATTCTCTGCTGACATGAAGCCAGATTGTCTGTTACGGGACCTCTCTCCTCTGCCTGTGTGCTGGGCCTAAATATATGCCAATGGACTGTTGCAGTGGTGGCTGACGTGAAGCCTCATTCTCTGCTATGACATGCAGACTAATTCTCTGCTGACATGAAGCCAGATTGTCTGTTACGGGACCTCTCTCCTCTGCCTGTGTGCTGGGCCTAAATATATGCCAATGGACTGTTGCAGTGGTGGCTGACGTGAAGCCTCATTCTCTGCTATGACATGCAGACTGATTCTCTGCTGACATGAAGCCAGATTCTCTGTTACGGGACCTCTCTCCTCTGCCTGTGTGTGTGCTGGGCCTAAATATATGCCAATGGACTGTTGCAGTGGTGGCTGACGTGAAGCCTCATTCTCTGCTATGACATGCAGACTAATTCTCTGCTGACATGAAGACAGATTCTCTGTTACGGGACCTCTCTCCTCTGCCTGTGTGTGTGCTGGGCCTAAATATATGCCAATGGACTGTTGCAGTGGTGGCTGACGTGAAGCCTCATTCTCTGCTATGACATGCAGACTGATTCTCTGCTGACATGAAGACAGATTCTCTGTTACGGGACCTCTCTCCTCTGCCTGTGTGTGTGCTGGGCCTAAATATATGCCAATGGACTGTTGCAGTGGTGGCTGACGTGAAGCCTCATTCTCTGCTATGACATGCAGACTGATTCTCTGCTGACATGAAGACAGATTCTCTGTTACGGGACCTCCCTCCTCTGCCTGGGTGCTGGGCCTAAATATATGCCAATGGACTGTTGCAGTGGTGGCTGACGTGAAGCCTCATTCTCTGCTATGACATGCAGACTGATTCTCTGCTGACATGAAGACAGATTCTCTGTTACGGGACCTCCCTCCTCTGCCTGGGTGCTGGGCCTAAATATATGCCAATGGACTGTTGCAGTGGTGGCTGACGTGAAGCCTCATTCTCTGCTATGGGACCTCTCTCCAATTGATTTTGGTTAATTTTTATTTATTTAATTTTTATTTTAATTCATTTCCCTATCCACATTTGTTTGCAGGGGATTTACCTACATGTTGCTGCCTTTTGCAGCCCTCTAGCTCTTTATGAAAATTGACTCTTACAGTGGTGGGTGACGTGAAGCCAGATTCTCTGCTATGGGACCTCTCTCCAATTGATTTTGGTTAATTTTTATTTATTTAATTTTTATTTTAATTCATTTCCCTATCCACATTTGTTTGCAGGGGATTTACCTACATGTTGCTGCCTTTTGCAGCCCTCTAGCTCTTTCCTGGGCTGTTTTACAGCCTTTTTAGTGCCGAAAAGTTCGGGTCCCCATTGACTTCAATGGGGTTCGGGTTCGGGACGAAGTTCGGATCGGGTTCGGATCCCGAACCCGAACATTTCCGGGATGTTCGGCCGAACTTCTCGAACCCGAACATCCAGGTGTTCACTCAACTCTAGTCAGGAGTCATTCTTGACCATTCCTCTTTACAGAACTGTTTCAGTTCAGCAATATTCTTGGGATGTCTGGTGTGAATCTCTTTTTTGAGGTTATGCCACAGCATCTCAATTGGGCTGAGGTCAGGACTCTGACTGGGCCACTCAAGAAGGCGTATTTTCTTCTGTTTAACCCATTCTGTTGATTTACTTCTATGCTTTGGATCATTGTCCTGTTGCAACACCCATCTTCTGTTGAACTTCAGCTGGTGGACAGATGGCCTTAAGTTCTCCTGCAAAATGTCTTGATAAACTAGGGAATTCATTTTTCCTTCAATGATAGCAATCCGTCCAGGCCCTGATGCAGCAAAGCAGCCCCAAACCATGATGCCCCCACCACCATACTTCACAGTTGGGATGAGGTTTTGATGTTGGTGTGTTGTGCCTCTTTTTCTCCACACATAGTGTTGTGTGTTTCTTCCAAACAACTCAACTTTGGTTTTCATCTGTTCACAGAATATTTTGCCAGTACTGCTGTGGAACATCCAGGTGTTCTTGTGCAAACCAGGTGTTCTTGTGCAAAGTGCAGCAATGTTTTTTTTGGACAGCAGTGGCTTCCTCTGTGGTATCCTATCATGAAATCCATTCTTGTTCAGTGTTTTACATATCGTAGGTTCGCTAACAGGGATGTTAGCATATGCCAGAGACTTTTGTAAGTCTTTAACTGACACTCTAGGATTCTTCTTCATCTCATTGAGCAGTCTGCGCTGTGCTCTTGCAGTCATCTCTACAGGACAGCCACCCCTAAGGGAAAGTAGCAGCAGTGCTGAACTTTCTCCATTTATAGACAATGTCTTACCGTGTACTGATGAACAGCAAGGCTTTTGGAGATACTTTCATAACCCTTTCCAGCTTTATGCAAGTCAACAATTCTTAATCGTAGGTCTTCTGAGAGCTCTTTTGTGCGAGGCATCATTCACATCAGGCAATGCTTCTTGTGAAAAGCAAACCCAGAACTGGTGTGTGTTTTTAATGGGGCAGGGCAGCTGTAACCAACACCTCCAATCTTATCTCATTGATTGGACTCCAGTTGGCTGACACCTCACTCCAATTAGCACTTGGAGATGTCATTAGTCTAGGGGTTCACATACTTTTTCCACCTGCACTGTGAATATTTACATGGTGCGTTCAATAAAAACATGGTAACATTTAATTCTTTGTGTGTTATTAGTTTAAGCAGACTGTGATTGTCTATTGTTGTGACTTAGATAAAGATCAGATCACATATTATGACCAATTTGTGCAAAAATCCATATAATTCCAAAGGGTTCACATACTTTTTCTTGCAACTGTATGTGTCCGCAGGAGAGACTAGGGGGGAGCTTTATCAAAACTGCTGCAAAAGAAAACATAGCAACCAATCAGATCCCATCTTTTATGTTCCAAAGGAACTCTGAAAAATGAAAGGTGGAATCTGATTGGTTGCTATGGACAACTGAGCCAGTTTTCCCTTGCACCAGTTTTGATCAATCTCCCCCAATGTCTGGTAATGAAATTGCTATTAGAGTAAATATGGTTGAGCTGCAATACCAGACACATCCTATTGATAAGAGTGGCACTGTTTCTTTAAAAAGGTATGCTTTTTAATCTCACCATACAGTGCAAACTTTTAGTTACTTTTATATCTTATTCTTCAGTTCCTGTAGATTTCCTCATAACCTAATTGTGTCAGGTTGTTTAACTATAATTATCTTTTTCTGCTATAAATGTTTAAACAGATGGACTAAGATGGCGGGAACAGATGGATTTGTTACTGTCCATGTATGAAAAGGAATCCAGAAAAAAAACACTTAACAGCATTTTATATGTACAGAAAGTGAGACTCAACACAAAGCTGCCTTGTTCTCATTAGTTTCCTGTGTACAAACTGCACTCGCTGCATCCAGTCTAATTACCATGAGCTAACACCAGGACTGGGCTAATTGAACCTTTATATGAATATACATATAGTAGTAGTAGAAGTGGATAGTAAAGAGAAGGAAATCACTTGTCCACAGGAAGGATTCTTCTCTTCTTTTAAGGGCTCATGCACACGACCGTATGTATTTTGCGATCCGCAGAAAATACTGATAATGTCCGTATGACATCTGTGTTGCATCTGTTCTTTTGTGGACCCATTGTTACAATGCCTATTCTTATCTTCAAAATGGACAAGAATAGGACATGTTCTATCTTTTTGTTGCAGGAATGCGGAACGGACATACAGATGCAGACAGCACGCAGTGCGGCCCTATTTGTAACATAATGTGAATTTAAAAGATATGAGAATGAATAAGCTTATGCAGGCTAAGTGAATAAATATATTTACTAAGTGATTAAATATACAATGACACAAATAAATCACATACTGAATAATAAAAAGTAAATAGACATCACTAGCCTAAATATGCAGCATGCAATATGGGGTGGCACTTCAGTCGCCATGTAGTAGCACATGGACAACACCCCAAGGTGTACAGAAATAGGGCAAATCAATACTTACATCCAACCTAGAATGAAGTCTTCAATAGAGTCCCAATTAATTTTTTTTTGTTGTTTCTTTGTTTTTTTCGTCTTTATTCAGAGAAAACTATTTCTGCAACCCCCAATTAATTGTTAGTACAGACCACAGTTGTTCTCATCATCCCCTCCTCCAGTGTGAATCATGCATGTCTCTGAGATCACTCAGGAATGTGTTCTTATCAGCACAATGGGGGATGGGTACTATCTCTGACCAGTAGCGTAGGCCAGGGGGGCTGGGGGGGCTGCTGCCCCGGGCGCCAAATTTCAGGGGGTGCCAGGCAGCAGACAATAAATTGAGGGCGATTGAGGCCTATGGCTTCCATCCCCTCTGTTCTGCCTCATAAGCTTTAGGCCAGGCCTGAAGTCTATGAGGCAGTAGAGCAGCGCAGGAGGTCGCGATTACATCACCGTGACCTACTGCACCGAGTCGACATGAAGTGGTGAAGAAGGGCACAGTGATGTGTTCCTGACCGCCTGCACCGGGACGCCTGGGCAAAGGCTACAAGAGGCAATGAAGAGAGGTGAGTATCTATTTTTATAACATTTTATATTATACAGAGGGACCACATTATATATTATACAGAGGGGCAATTATATATTATACAGAGGAGCTATTATATATTATAATTATACAGGGAGCCCATTATTAATGTCCCCTCTGTATAATTATAATATATAATGGCCCCTCTGTATAATATACTGACATATATAATGTCTCCCTCTGTATTATTAGTATATAATGGCCCCCCTGTATAATTATTATATATAATGGCCCCTCTGCAATATTAGGATATATAATGGACCCACTCTGTATTATTATTAGTATATATAAAGGCCCCCTCTTTATTATTATATATATAATGGCCCCTTCTGTTACTGCTGGGGTCAATATTGGAGGCCTTATTTCTACTAGGGGCCCTATGGGGGAATTATTATTGAGCACATGTTAATGGGGTTGCTATTGGAGATACTGTAGGATAGTGTGTCTTAACTCCAGTCCTCCAACCAGTCATGATTTCAGAATATCCCACAGAATGAATACCTGTGGTAAGTCCTGACGCACTGACAATAATTATATTACCTACACAGTACTAAGGAAATCCTGAAAACATGACCGTCAGGTGGGCCCTGAGGACTGAAGTTGAGGAACCCTGCTATAGGGAACGCTATTACCATGGAGTACAGTTTGGGAGCATGTTATTATGGGGGACTATCTGTCTGGCTCTACCACAGTATTTGGGGTAGCCACAGGAGGACAGTGTTGAGGCACCAGAAGGGGGAGGATGATAGTTAAGTGAGGAATCTAAGCATTTTTTGTGTGAAATTCTGCAGAGACGAGACACGGCTGAAAGAAGGTTTCATGGTGGTCCTTCCTCAACGTCTTCATTCGGAGATAAGTCTACATCACAGGAGATGTCACTGGATGTAAGAGGTACAGTATGTGGTTCTGTATTCTCCTGTATATTTTTTAGTGATGTATGTAATGTCCAGACACATATCTGTTTCACGGTAGGGATGGGGGAGGGTGGATATAGAATTTGGCCCACATTGCCGCAGCCTAGCCCCAGACTTCAGGTCACACTGTGTGTGTTCTGAATTCTGGGGTCTCACACCCATCTACTACAATATCTGTACTCAGAGAGATATCACTGTGTTTGTTATCTGTGGTGTTACTTTCACGAGGGTGTCAAGAGCCACGCCTGACTCCGTTGTACCCGGGGTCAGGAGGTCGCAGCGGTTGGCTGCACGCTCTATGTCAGATAGGGAAGTTTCCTTATTGTAGCTTTCTGGGTTTGCTTTACAAACCCTTTTGGCTCACTCAGGGATCCGTAGCTCCTTCTCTCAGCTGTTCCTTGTCCAGCACTCCCAATCCTCCTTATATTCCCCTCTCACACTTCTCTGGTTGCCAGATATAGAGCTTCCTGCCTGGACATCTATTCTGACCCACTGGAGCTGTGTTGCTGCGTTCTCTGAGTGTTGCCTTAGAACGCTACCCTCTGGATCCCTGCTGGACCTTTGTGGACAATTGTTGCCGTCCACCTGGGTGTTTGTGTTTGTCTGTGTTTGTCTGTCCTCTCCCTGGTGTTTCCCTCTTAGTGCAGTGGTGAGGACTAGCGATCCCACCGGCCCGTTCATTATCTAGGGCTCATTTCAGGGAAAGCCAGGGTTTAGGCACGTGATCGCCGCACGGGTGAGGAACCCGTCTAGGGACGTCAGGGCAGTCAGGTGCCAGCTGCAAGGTGAGTTAGGGGTCACCACCTTTCCCTCTCCCTTGGGCAGGGCTTTCCCTGTTTTCCTCCCTGTGCGTGTTGCCGGTCATTACAGTTACATAGGACTACTACATTATCTGTAAAAAGGAGTGTGTCCACAGGTTTGGGGGGGCGCAATACATGGCTTGCCCCAGGTGCTGACAACCCACGCTACTCCACTGCGTGCCAGGATACAGCATATAGCTGCTGCAGCCAATCACTGTTCTCAGTTACATGCTGTATCCAGGTACTTCCCCACTACTGTTTACAAACAAACAGCACAAAAAGGACTGGACTAACACAGTTTGATATGGTAGAAGGACCCAAAGGTGCTGTGGCTGTCAATGAACAGGCCCTAGTGGGGTACCAGCACGGGGAAGCCGATTTGCACTTAACAGATGTAAGTTCATAGACAGGGCCGGTTCTAGGTGAAATGGGGCCCTGGGGATAAAAACAATAAGGGTCCCCCCCTACACGACACATGCTGACTTTAATGCCCCCCCATCACTACAGAAATACAGCGCCCCATACCTCTTACATCCAGTGACGTCTCCTTTGATGTAGATGTTGTCTGTCCTCGTCTTCTCCTTTTAGATCTTCAGACCAGACCACCATTTTGTCGCCATTTTCCGTCTCTGCAGTTTGACAACAAAAAAAAATCTTAGTTTACTACTTTTGCATCATCCTCCCATCTTCTGGACAAATCATCCTACTACCCCCAATACTGTGCCGCTGTGCTCCCCAATACTATACTGCAGAAACAGATACTACCCCTAATAATACTAGTACCACACAGAGCCCCCCATATAAAATACCCCTTCTTTGTGGCCTCAGTAGAAGCCCCCATACTGCCCCATAATAATGTGCCAGTATCAAGTGCCTCTCTTCCACCCCCTCATGTGCCAGTAAGAAGTGCCTCTCCATGCCTCCCATGTGCCAGTAACAAGTGCAAAACCCCCCCATGTGCCAGTAACAAGTGCCAAACCCCCCCCATGTGCCAGTAACAAGTGCCAAACCCCCCATGTGCCAGTAACAAGTGTCTCTCTTTCCCCCATGTGCCAGTATCAAGTGTCAACCCTCCCCATGTGCCAGTATCAAGTGCCAACCCCTCCCCCATGTGCCAGTATCAAGTGCCAACCCCTCCCCCATGTGCCAGTATCAAGTGCCAACCCCCATGTGCCAGTATCAAGTGCCAACCCCCCCATCTGCCAGTATCAAGTGCCAAACCCTCCCCCATGTGCCAGTATCAAGTGCCAACCCCCCAAGTGCCAGTATCAAGTGCCAACCCCCCAAGTGCATGTATCAAGTGCCAACCCCCCATGTGCCAGTATCTAGTGCAAAACCCCCCCATGTGCCAGGATCAAGTGCCAACACCCCTCCCATGTGCCAGTATCAATTGCGAACACCTCATGTGCCAGTATCAAGTGCCAACCCCCATGTGCCAGTATCAAGTGCCAAACCCCCCCATGTGCCAGTATCAAGTGCCAAACCCCCCTATGTGCCAGTATCAAGTGCCAACCCCCCCCCCCCCACCCCCATGTGCCAGTATCAAGTGCTCCGCTCCCCCATGTGGCAGTAAAAGTCCGGTATTAAGAAAAAAAAAACATTTATACTTACCTCCATCACACAGCGATGCGATGCAGGCCTCTTCTGGCCTGTGTCCCACGGTCTACTACTCAGGCGGCACGATGATGTCACCGCGCCGCCTGCACCAGCCTCTGATAGGCTGCGGGCCTTGTGCCGGCAGCCTATCAGAGGAACAGGGAAGGGAGACCCCTCTCCCTTGCCCTGCCGCAGCACAGGGATCTGTATCGCTGTCCTGAGGACGGCGATACAGATGACTATGGAGAGGAACGCCTCCACAATGGAAGCGCTCATCTCCCTGTGACCTGCCGCTGTCGCGGGCCCCCTTCCTAGGGCCAGAGCGAGGCCCCCACCAGCGCGAGGCCTTACAAAAAAAAAAGTCTTGGGACCGTCTGTAACATCCCGAAGTATGTTACCAAACTCTTTATCCCCGCTACAACATGTTAAGTGTAATTTTATTGTCCATCTGTATAATTATATTGTCATTAATGTCATTTTATGTATTTCTAGGCCTGTTTCATATATTATGCTGTCATTTCCACGTGCACCAGCAGGTGGCAGCAGTGTGTTCAGCAGAACCATAGTCAGTTTAGTATTGCTAGACTGGAATAGTTCATTCCAGTTTTAGCCCCCCCCCCCTCTGTGAGCAGAAGTGGGCTGGTCCCATGTACTGTCTCATGGGGAGGAGAAGGAAGTTTAGTTAGTGTACCAGCCACCCCGGCTAGGGGTAAGCTGTGTTAGTAGGAGCTCCCAGAAAATAGGGATCCCAAATCAGGACCCCGTCTCGGTTGAGACCGGAGAACCTTCCCAGACTGAGCCATCAGCCTCAGCTGGTTGACAAGAAAAGCAGCCACCTCCAGCCTCCAGGAAGAAGCATCCCCTGAGAATGAGTGGTGTAAGTGTACATGCTGTGGAAGCATTCCCGTCAGAGCTGTCCACTCAAAATGAGTGCTGTTTTCATGCCATGTATAAGCCCTAAAGTGAGGGACGATGTGGGCCACCCAATCTGCAGAACCATGCTTTGGAAAATACAATCATGCAAATTAACACAGGTGCTGGGATTTGAACGTGCTCAATTGTTGAATACCTGTGGTAAATCCTAATGCATTTTGAAACTAATTATATCACCTGTAGTGATGAGCGGCAGGGGCAATATTCGAATTCGCAATATTTCACTAATATTTTGTAGAATATTCGTCATATATTCACGAATTCAAGAATTCCCTATTATTTTCTTGATTGCGAAAATCGGCAATGTAATATTTGCGTAAAGCACGCACTATACAGGCTTGGCTCACTTTTGCTGAGACTGTGGTTGGCACGGAAAAATATAAAAAATGGCTTTATATGCAGATGGATGCTCCAATATATTCGTGATTGCGCTAATAGGCAATTGATGATGCTCCTATTTTGGCGAAATACGTGAAACTTCACATTTTGGCAGGTCTGACTACATATTACTGATTGGTGCACTAAGTATTGTTGTGACATCACAGCACTATGTCTGTAGCATGTATGAATGGACAGCAGAGCCTATCAGCTACACTATATCAGGACACAACCTACACTGACTATCTCCCACTAACTATCTGTATTATATATATATATATATATATAAGCTCTCTAACTATCTATCTAATGTAGTGTGGAAAGCACAGAGCACAGCAATGACACTGCCCTCTCTCTCTCTCTCTCTCTCTCTGAACTTTAAAAAACTGTAGAAAATGGCTGCTGGGGAGGTTCTTATATAGTAAGGGGTCGGCAGCTTTCCTATTGGTTGCTAGGGATGTTGCTAAACTCAAAGACTGCAGCCTTCTCATTGGCCCACAAGCAAGAAGCAGGGAGGGATCATGGGTTCAGATAAAAAAAAAATCTAGAATATTCGAAAATACGAATACTGTATATATCACTATATTCTAAATATTTGCGAATTCTTGAAGTGCCAATATTCATGATTCGAATATTCGCGCCAAACACTAATTACCTGCTCAAAACTAAGGAAATCTTGAAAACCTGACTGTTAGGTGGGCCCTGAGGACTGGAGTAGAGGAACACTGGTCTAGACCAAATTTATAGCTTTTCTCTGCCTTTTAATTAAGCTAAGGCAATGTAGTAGGTGTTCGTACAGTCTTTTAAAGATTTCAGATAATGCACTGTGATATTACAGTGAGTTGCACCAAATGATTTACTGAGCTTTGCTACATCTGAATTCTGGAACAATGATCAAAATGGAAGAATTGTAAGAAGATATGTATTTCTGCTGTTTTGGGTAAAGAAAGGAGGAATAACCGTCAATCCCGGTTTGTATAAAAATTCTGAAAACTAATCACCCATTTTTCCCCTATCCCTTGGTTGAACTTGATGGACTTACAGTGGGGAAATATGTGATACACTGACGATTTTGCAATTTTTCCCACCTACAAAGAATGGAGAGATCTGTAATTTTTATTGTAGGTACACTTCAATTGTGAGAGAGAGAATCTAAAAATCCAGAATATAACATTGTATGGATTTGAAATTTTTATTTTTTATTTTATTGCATGAATAAGTATGTGATACAATAGAAAAACAGAACTTAATATTTGGTACAGAAAACTTTGTTTGCAATTACAGAGGTCAGGTGTTTTCTGTAGTTCTTGACCGCTTTTGCACACACTACAGCAGGGATTTTGGCCCACTTCTCCATACAGATCTTCAGATCTTTCAGGTTTCTGGGCTATCGCTTGGCTACATTGAGTTTCAGCTCCCTCCAAAGAATTTCGATTGGGTTCAGGTTCAGTGGCTAGGCTACTCTAGGACCTTGAAATGCTTCTTACGGAGCCACTTTATTGCCCTGGCTGTGTGTTTCTGGTCATTGTCATGCTGTAAGATCCAGCCACAACCTATCTTCAATGCTCTTACTGAAGGAAGGAGGTTGTTGTCCAAAATCTTGCGATACATGGCCCCATCCATCCTCCCTTGAATACGGTGCAGTCCTGTCCCCTTTTCAGAAAAGCACCCCCAAAGTATGATGTTTCCAAGTTATATTTTGGTCTCATCTGACCACATGACATTCTCCCTCTTCTGGATCATCTAGATGGTCATTAGTGAACTTCAAATGGGCATGGACATGTGCTGGCGTGAGCAGGGGGACCTTGCGTACCGAGCAGGATTTTAATCCATGACGATGTAGTGAATTACTAACGGTAATCTTTGAGACTGTGGTCCCAGAACTCCTCAGGTCCTTGACCAGGTCCTCCCATGTAGTTTTGGGCTGATTGCTGACCTTTCTCAGAATCATCCTTACCCACGAGGCGAGATTTTGCATGGAGCCCCAGACCGAGGAAGATTGACAGTCATCTTGTGTTTCTTCTATCTTCTAATAATTGTGCCAACCTTCTTACCAAGCTGCTTGCCTATTGTCCTGTAGCCCATCCCAGCCTTGTGCAGGTCTACAATTTTGTTCCTGGTATCCTTAGACAGCTCTTTGGTCTTGGCCATGGTGGAGAGGTTGGAGTGTGATTGATTAAGTGTCTTTTATACATGTAACAAGTTCAAACAGGTGCAATTAATACAGGTAATGAGTGCAGAGTAGGAGGGATTCTTAAGGAAACATTAACCAGTCTGTGAGAGCCAGAATGCTAGTTGGTAGGTGATCAAATTAATTAATTTATTTTACATACATATATAGCGCTACTATATCCTGCATGCCTTTACAGACATTAGTATCACACTGTCTCAAATGGGGCGCACAATCTAAGTTCCCTATCAATATGTCTTTGGAGTTTGGGAGGAAACCGGAGTACCCGTAGGAAACCCATGCAAACACAGGGAGAACATACAAACTCCATGCAGATGTTGTCCTTGGTAGATTCAAACCTAGGACCCCAGCGCTGCAAGGCACCAGTGCTAACCACTGAGCCACCGTGCTGCCCATCAAATACTTATTTCATGCAAATAAAATGCAAATTACTAATAAAAAAATCATATAATGTGATTTCTGGATTTTTTTTTAATTCTGTCTCTCACAGTTGAAGTGTACCTACAATTCAAATTACAGACCTCTCCATTCTTTGTACGAAGGAAAACTTGCAAAATGGCCAGTGTATCAAATACCGTACTTATTTTCCCCACTGTATGTCTTTTTTCAATTGTATTAACTACTGTATGCAACTATTGTGACATAGCAAGGGGTTTTGTTTGGGAAGGCAGGCATTTTCCTCCCAACATGGGCGGCCGGGCTGATTTCTAGTTCAGTTTTTTGCGGTAGAAATGACAAATCAGAATAGGACATGCTATATTATTTTTGCAGGGCCACGGAACGGAGCAAAGGATGCGCACGGAGTGCTGTCTGCATCTTTTGCGGCCCCATTGAAGTGAATGGGTCCGCACCCATGCCGCAAAAATTGCGGCTCGGATGCGGACCCAAACTACAGTCGTGTGCATGAGGCCTATGTATGAAGGTAGCTATAATTTTGTAATATATTTATTTTACCAGTGCCTTTACCCTTTCTTATTAGTCTTGTCTTCTATCCTGGGCTGTGCTTACATAACATGCTATGTGTGAACATAACCTTAAAGGGGTTTTCTTGGAATTATGAAAATACTTAAATATTACTTTACTATAAATATATTCCCAAATAGCTTTTCATTAGTTATAATGGCTCATTTTGTATAGTGAACAATCATTAGCAAAAATAAAATGGCCGCCATCCTTGGCTGTGAAAATAAGAAATTACCTTTTTTTTCCAGAAAAAGTTGCTTTACACCCACATTTTTTACTTTCACAAGGGGTAACAGGACAAAATGCACCCCATATTTTGTTAGCCTTTGCCTAAATGCTGGCATTTCAATGAATTTTTCTGACTGATCAGGTATTTTTAAGACTGATCAGGATCCTGATCAGTCTTACAAATGCCATCAGTTGGCATACGTTCCATACGACTACGGAACTGCCTGCTGGATCACTCTGCCGCAAGTGTCAAAGTAGCCTAAGCTCTGTGGACAAAATCAGATATAAGGTGGTAAAATTACAGGGTACATCAAGGATAAAATTATTCTATGAATGAGTAATAGATTCTAAAACAATGCTTGATGCATAGGCCAGGTTTTTCAGAGCAGGTTTGGCAATGGTGAATGGTGTCTTTCCTTATCCAGCCCATTATTTGCGCACAGGGGAGTGCTTTGATTGAATATAAGTCTTTCCTTATCCCCCTTTTGGAACACACCCTGCATCTTTTGTGGGTCCTTCTGTTCTCGCTGTTTGGGGGACTTCACCAGGGAAATGTTGCCCTGGTACAACTCGGGCAGGGTAACTTACAGAAGTACTTGGACCCTCCATTGCTTGGTTTGAAAAAATTAGTGCCTTTATCACCACCTCTTGAAATTGTAGGAATATTTTTGAATGGCCTCTAGATCTAAATAGCAGAAACGCATTGTACAGCGCCATCTGTACAATGTGTAAGGCCAGCTTTTTGTACCACACTTTTGTTTTTGGTGTGGCATTGTAGGGCTTCATAACTTGATCCCCCCCCCCCCCATATGTGTTTATTGTAGTCCAGGATGCAGTCTGGCTTGGGGACAGCGGTTGTGGTACCTTGTACAGCGGCAGGGGAGCTGGTGCTACTGTGAATGGTGGTCGGTAAAAGGACATCCCTCTTGTGCTTTTACTTAACTGCCAACATGTTCTAATTGAGGAGAGCACGGCTTTCTCCTTTTCTTAGTGGTTGCCCTACCAGGGATCTAGGTAGGCCTCTCAGATTTTTGCGCACTGTGCCGCACGCCGTAGTACCTCTAGAAGCTAGGGACTGGAACAGTGGTAGACCGGTGTAGTAATTATCCACATAGAGATGGTAACCCTTATCCAGCACTGGGTGCAGTAAGTCCCACACTATCTTACCACTAGGAGGGGGGGGCATTCTGGGGATTCAATCCGGGTGTCCCTCCCTTTGTAAACCTAGAACTTGTGAGTGTACTCTCACAGACTTTATAAATTTTTATGCCATACCTTTCCCAATTGCTGGGCACGTACTGGCGGAATCTTACCCTCCCTTTTGAGAACACTTCTGAGAAATTTGCGTTGAAGTGGTCAAGGATGGGCCGAATTTTTAACAGACGGTCAAATGTGGGGTCATTCTGGGGTGGGCACTGTGCATTATCGTTGTAATGCAAACATTTCAGAATTGCTTTGAATCAATTACAGGCCATGGCATTACTGTAAATTGCAGTGTGGTACAAGACATCCGCACTCCAATACTGAATATTATGTTTTTTTGTTTTTTACTAGGCCCATATGCAGCAAGAGCCCCCAAAAGGTCATCATCTCTGCTTCATTTACTGGGGTCTAACCTTGGGGTCTAGCGTATGGTGTTGTAGAGTTCTTGGAAATAAATTGCTGGGCGTATCCAGCCAATAGCAGCGCTGGCAGGGGACGCCAAACACTGGTGTCCCCTGCCTGACCCAGGGGGGACAGGTGCTGACAGGCTCAGCACCAGTCACCCCTGTACAAACCCTGTTCCACCCCCCTGCAGCTTCCTGGATGAATGAAAAATCATCCGGAGCTGCGATTGTCCGGTCTGCCAATCGCAGCGATCGATGCTGCGGGGGTGCGAAAAAACCTCCTCTGCCCATTGGGAAGATGGCTGCCTGCTTTCCTGAGCAGCCATCACCCGGTCACCGAGTGGACAGTGGGACCACAGAGCACAGGGATGTTACAAAACACTGCACCAAGTATTCAGCCCCATCTCCTGGTGCTCCAACCCTCTCATTTGCAGATAAATAAAAACGCAGATATCTCTGCAGCTGTTTAACATACAGACAGGTATCATTTTAATCTGTATGATGAGCCCTCCGAGGTAGTATGCCTGGTTTAATAGAATTGATCATGCTGACAGAGGCTCTTTAAGCTCTTTACCCAGAATCTAGACCAGTGCCTACCACTTACTATGTGCCATTTATAATACTAGTGCATTGTTGTGTCAATGAGGGGCCAGTAGCCAGTAGTACTCTTGTATCCTGTATAGAATGGATCAGCAACCTTTGGCAGTCCAGCTGTTGTGAAGCTATAATTCTCAGCAAGCTTCATTCATTTCAATGAGAGTTCTTAGAAGAGCAGAGCAAGTGTGCATGATAGGAGTTAAAGTTTTCCAACAACTTGAGTGCCAGAGTTTGCTGACCCCTGCTGTATAGCTACTTCCCTGGATGATTAAGAAGACATGAATCTTTTTTTTTTTTTTATCACAGTTGTCAGGATTGTTGGATGATAATATACGGTATAATGGACAATAAAACAATATACTAGGGACCTGCGGGTTATACAATCCCCTAATGTACGTAGGTTCAGTGTAAATGACTTGTGATGTCCCTCATATAATTTTATGGACGTTACAGATCAAATACCTCAATTACATTACATGTCAGCACGGCAATATGATGTGAATGTTTCAGAGCATTTCTGGAGTCCCAGGCAATGTCTTCTAAGTTGGAAAGTTTTTACAGAAAAAAGAAGTTGTCCATCTCAAGGACAGTTCACATGAATCTAAAATGTGAGTCTAGATTTCTTCTTCCTTTTCTTTTCCTTTGTGTAGCACCTATGGCTGTTTTCTATAAATTCTCATACAAGGGGTAAGAGGGCTGGGGGAGTAAGGAGTATTTTCACAATGACCCCATGACAATCACACTTTCCAGTAAAAGTTAAACCAACCTTCATCACCCCTCAAGGTCAGGCAAAGGACCACAGGTGAAGGGAGGACCCACTGTTGTTCTCTGCTCTTGCTCTACATTTACATCCTGTTTAGGCCAGGTTAACATCACCATTTATTTTTCCATTTTTGTGATCCGTCAGATGCTCATTGATGCAATTTTGTCATCTTCCATGCACGCAGGACTTTTTTTTCTGTCTAAAATAACGCGCTAGTGTGGAAATAGGTAATGTTGAGCTAATCGAAGTTAAAGTGGAATTTGATCTGAATTTCAGGAAAATTTTTATTTACAATTAATCCGAATTTCCTTGCGATTCGTGGTAACAAATCAGATTTGTTTTCTAAAACGGCTGCTGCACATGTTACAAAGTGAAAGTAAAATACCCGGGAACAATGGATCACCCACAATGCTGTGCAGCCAGCCAATCCGCAGATAGCAAGCCCCTGTGATGTCAAAGCCCTATAAAAAGCCTCATCCTGCCTGGTATTCTCAATTTCACAGTGAACTGCACATAGGGACAGATGTGAAAAAGTGGTTTCACCGAGCTTTTAATAGTATAATCTGGGATAGGGACAATGTAGGGAGATCGTAGGGAGAATTTTCAGACACTGTAAAGAGGGCATAGGGAGAGCATAGGGAAACTTCAAGGGCAGCACAGGCTCTGTAAGCTGAAGGGATCCTTAGCTTGCATCAATCCACTGTGTAGGGCACAGCTTTAATTGAATGGTGCCCACCTTGTTTAATAGATAAGCAATTACACCTTTATTGTCAAATTGGTTAGAAAAAGCTTTGTAATCTAACCGTTATTGTGGTGCCCACCATATTCAATAGATAAGCAATTCTATTACACCTTTATTCTCAAATTGAGGTGAATAAGCTGTGTAATTTAATCGTTATTTGGATGCCCATCTTGTTTAACCCCTTAGTGACCACCCATACATGTTTTTACAGCGGTCCTTAGGGGGCCTTAGGCTGGGCCGCTTGTCCAACTTGTCCCACAAAATAAAAGCCCTCACACAACTTGGGTCTTGGGAAGTGGCAATGCAAAAAAAAATGTTTTCTTTAAAATAAAAAAGGGGGTTTTATTGCAAAAAAGTATCAAAACGTCAAAAAATATATATGTATTTGGTATAAGTGTAATCGTACTGACCCAGAGAATAAAGATATTATGTTATTTATACCGAAAAATGAACGCTGTGAAATTTATAACGTAAAAACGCTGTGGCAGTATTGCTGTTTTTCCCATCTCCCTCCGAGAAAGAGTTAATAAAAGTTAATCAAAAAGTTTTGTGTACCCCAAAATAGCGCCATTAAAAACTACAACTTGTCCCGCAAAAAACAAACCATCATAAAACTATATAGATGAAAAAATAAAAAAGTTATAGCTCTTGGAACGCGACAATGAAAAAAGGCCCAAAACAGGCTGGTCACTATGGGGTTGAAGGGGTTCTCTGCGCTCTCCTATATTTATGACCTTTCCTCAGGGTAGGTCATCAATATCAGTTCGGCGGGAGTATGACACCCGACTCCCCCGCCGATCTGCTGTATGACAGCAGCAGAGCAGAAAGAGAGAAGGGAGATGGCACGTGCACACTGTGTGTGCAGTCTCCTCATACAGCTGATTGGCAGGGTGCTGGGTGTCGTACCACCGCCGATCTGATATTGATGACCTATTCTGAGGATAGGTCATTGATATAAGAGAGCCTAGAGAACCGCTTTAATAGATAAGCAATTCTATTACACCTTGATTCTAAAATGGGGTGAATAACTTTTGTAATAGAACTGTTATTGGGGTGTCTACCTAATTTCATAGACGAGCAATTCCATTAGGTCTCGATTAACATGTTGGGGTGAATAACCTGTGTAATAAAACTGTTAGTGGGGCGTCCACATTGACATTGAATAACTTATTTTACATATTCAGTTACTGTTACAATCAAGTATGTCCAACAAAGAAGGGCCCTGAAAAGGAATGGGCAGTGGCAAAAATGTTGCAGCAGCCAACAGAAGCAGCAGACGAAGGGGTGGTGGTAGCAGCTGATACAACAAACAGGCAAGAGCTACCACTGTCATCCAGCAGTCATGTTTTTAAGATGAATCCTGCTTTCCTGGAATGATTGGAAGACTTGAACATTATCTCAACTGACATCAGACACCCACAGCCAGGCTTGCTCTGCTCCATTTCCAGCGAGAAAAATACTACTGAGGACGGTCAGCTGCTGCTTCCTCCAGTAGGCGTGCAAGTAGTGTAGTGTCCCACTAGGTAGGGGTGGGCACTACACAAGGGTCAATTGGTGTGCGCGTTACTCCTACTCACAAGGAACAGAAGTGTTATATTTAATTGTGCATTTTATGTATGGTCTAATGTGTTTTTACATGCAATGTACCCCTGTATGATGCAAGAGCAGGCCTAGTTGGGTGTAGTTAGACATCCCAGACACTAGAGGAAGATAGGGAGCCCCTAGTATAAATGTCCAGGCCCAGACAGAGAGTGCAGGACTGTGCAGTGCAGTGTGTGCAGAGTCAGGAGTCTGAGAAGACAGAGGCCAGAAAGCCTGCTCCTGCCATGCAGCTTGATAGCCCTGGCTGCTAGTGATGTCCAGGAGGCTAGTGAGAAGCTCCAGCCTGCCTGAGAACAAGAGAGCCTTAGTTAGCTCTGAAGATACCCCAGTTGCAGGACCCAACCTCCTGGGAGAAACCCACAGTCATCCACTTTACAAGAGAGGCCGATCCAGGGTAAGCTAAGTAACCCTGATGGGCAGATGCAAATAGAAAGTGCAGCAAGAATCTAATACCTGAGGAAGATAGTAACCAAGGATTTAAGCCACCCTTTAGGCATCCGGGCCTTGGGATATAAAGCCAGAGCAGGAGTTCTAGAAAGGACAGTGTACATTGGTTCTGAGGAAAGGTACAACCTGCTGCTGAGTGCTTGTGAATTTACCCTCTGCGTATCTTGCATAAATATTACCTGCCATTGTGTGAATAAGCCTACTTGTGGAACTGTGACCGAAAGACTGTACTACTACCTGCTGTACAAAGTTGGATTGTTCAGTAAAATTACGTTTGGTTCACTATTCTACTTGTGTACCTCCATCATTCCAACTACCAACCGGCGTGCCACCGTCCAAAGGCACTGGCGTCACGAATCCAACAGGGACCTTGCCCCAGGCACTCAAAATACCTGTAACATCCAGGGCACCTCATCCACCATCAGGCCTGGTCCCTATATACAGAGTGTGCCCCAGAGGAACCGTGTCTACCTCTCCTTCACTGCCACGCGCCTGCCCAGGGTTCTCCAATACAGTGAGTAACCCTCGATTGCCCATAACCGTGACCTCACTTCGCTATACCCTGCAGGTCTGGCGTGTTGCAGTAGCAATGATGAGTCGCCTGGTAGCAGGTGTTGAGAGTAGTCAGGGAGAACTTGTGAGTTGACGTAAAGGACGAGCAGACAGTAGTGGATGATGATATATCCCACGTGGGAGCCAAGTGAAGAGGGGGCTTCATCATCATCAGGGAGATGAGGTGGCAGCAGGCCATTGAGACAGCAGCAGGGTGGCAGCATGACCATAAGCCAGAAGGGTGGAAGCAGTGGGAGATCTGGAGCCAAACGGACCTGGGGTAGACCGTCTGGTACTCAGGAGCCTATCTTTCCATAAACAACTAGCAGTGCACGGGTTCATAGAGGCAGCGGCAGGCAATCAGCACGGAGTCGTGGGGGTAAATGGCCATACTCACTGGTGTGGGAATTTTTCATAAAGTTGCTTGAGGATATCATTGTGGCCGTATGTAGGATCTGTGGGCAGAAGGTGAAATGTGGCCAGGGTGCCAATGATGGTACCACGGCCCTCCATCAACACATGGAGCGTCACCATAAAGTGGCCTGGGAAAACCGTAGTGCTAATGTAGTGGTACAGTCTGACACATCTCCCAGCGGCCCCCACTCTTTCTCCAGCAGTCAGGACTCCACCAGCTCAGCAGAAGGGAGCTGTGTTTCTATTCCCATTGCCTGCTGGTCCTCCTCCACCTACTCTTCATCACATGTTTCACCAGCGATCGATCACTAAGGCAATTGCAAAGAGACAACAGTATGCGTGCAGTCATCCAACAGTGCAGAAACTGAACTTCCTTCTGGTCAAGTTGCTGGTACTACAGTCCCTCCCTTTCCATGTGGTTGACTCTGCCCATTTCAGAGAACGGATGGCTTGTGCCAAGCCAAGGCCTCTATCATATGGTTAGTATTTTGCATCAGGATTTGATCATGATTTGGAAGCCGAAAGCAGAAGTGGGTTCAAAATGCAGAAGACATGCTAATATTCACATCAGATGTCATCTCTGTTTTGGATCCACTCCTGTTTTTTTTTTACGGCCTTACCAATACTGATCAAATACTGACTAAATGCTGGCCGTGTGAAGGCGGATGCTTAAAAGACAGGATCCATTTGTTGTGACTGGTGGCTGTGGCTGGTGGTTCTGACTGATGTCTGAGACTGCTGGCAGTGACTGGCACTGGTGTGGGCAGCACGGTTGTTTACTTGTCAGGTTGTTTTCGTCGGGCTGTAGCGCCAGTGGCGTGCTTAGGGTGTTTGGCAGCCGGGGCGAGTCCTTTCTATGGCACCCCCCTACTTTAAAAAAATTGTACCCCCTCACAGTAGTTTTGTACAGATGTGTGCCCCCTCACAGTAGTTATGCCCTCTCTGTGCTCCTTTCACAGTTGTAATGCCCGCTTTGTGACCCCTTCACAGTAATAATCCTCATTGTGCCCCCTTAATAGTAGTAATGCCCACTGTGCTAGTAATGCCCTCTGTGCCCCCTCCATAGTAGAAATCTCCATAGTGCCCCTTCACAGAAATAATGCCCACTTCATTGTGGTAATGCCCTCTGGCTGGCTCTGTGCCCCCTCCATAGTATTAAAGTCCTCTGTGCCCCCTCCATAGTATTAAAGTCCTCTGTGCTCCCCTCCATAGTGATAAAGACCTCTGTGCCCCTTAATAGTGATAAAGTTCTCTGTGCCTCCTCCATAGTGATAAAGTCCTCTGTACCCTCTCTATAATGATAAAGACCTCTGTGCCCCCTCCATAGTAATAAACTCCACTGTACCCCCTCCATAGAGATAAAGTCCTCTGTGCCTCTTCCATAGAGATAAAGTCCACGGTACCCCCTCCATAGAGATAAAGTCCTCTGTGCCTTTTCCATAGAGATAAAGTCCACTGTACCCCCTCCATAGAGATAAAGTCCTCTGTACCCCCTCCATAGAAATAAAGTCCTCTGTGCCACCTCCATAGAGATAAAGTCCTCTGTGCCTCCTCCATAGTGATAAAGTCCTCTGTGCCTCCTCCATAGAGATAAAGTCCTCTGTGCCTCCTCCATAGTGATAAAGTCCTCTGTGCCCCCTCCATAGAGATAAAGTCCTCTGTGCCTCCTCCATAGTAATAAAGTCATCTGTGCCCCCTCCATACTGATAAAGCCCTCTGTGCCCCCCCCCCATACTGATAAATTCATCTGTGCCCCCTCCATACTGATAAAGTCCTCTGTGCCCCCTCCATAGAGATAAAGTCCTCTGTGCCTCCTCCATAGTAATAAAGTCCTCTGTGCCCCCTTCATACTGATAAAGTCCTCTGTGCCCCCTCCATAGAGATAAAGTCCTCTGTGCCTCCTCCATAGTAATAAAGTCATCTGTGCCCCCTCCATACTGATAAAGCCCTCTGTGCCCCCTCCATACTGATAAAGTCATCTGTGCCCCCTCCATACTGATAAAGTCATCTGTGCCCCCTCCATACTGATAAAGTCCTCTGTGCCCCCTCCATAGAGATAAAGTCCTCTGCGCCTCCTCCATAGTAATAAAGTCCTCTGTGCCCCCTCCATCCTGATAAAGTCCTCTGTGCCCCTTCTGTATAAAAAACACACTAACTCACCTTCTCACTTTCCTGTAGCTCACAGTCCTTTCTTCTCTGCAGATACAGATCGCTCTGAAGCACGGTGTGGGGGCGGAGCTTATGCAGATTTACCGGCTGCAGGCTCCACCCACACACTTGCTGGCAGCCCGATCTATGCCTGCAGGCTGCATAGTGGAGCAGGGAGAAGTCTTCCTGCTTCACCATTCAGAGCGGCGCAGGCTTGAAGGAGGGGAGGAGCTCGAGGAGCTGAGCGGTGAGTGACGGGATATCAGCTCCCTGCGCCCCCCCCTTCTTCCCCTTAGTACGCCACTGTGTAGCTTGGTCTTGGCTCCCTTCCTTTAGAATTTTACCTGCCTTTTGGTGCGGGCGGTGTGTGGTGCGCCGTGTGTTGATTGAGCGGTGCGCCGCACATGCACACTTCAATAATGGGCACACACGCATGGACACCAGCCCTGAGCACGCACACAGGGCTTTTATTAGTATAGATGATCTGTTATCATTGTTTTTTTTGTGCTGGGCCCTACTACTGAACATATATGAATAAGGTAAGCATAGAAACAGACGTAGGACCCTAAAACAGTAATAGCCACAAGGTACAGTAAGGTTAGCATAGAGACATAGGACCCCCATAACAATGATAGCAACAAGGTACCTATAGAGACAAACATATGACCCTGCGATAGTGCCATTTAATAGTGCTAGGAACAATGCTGTGATAAAAGTGCCAACCTTGGCAATAACTAGTATCCTGGGACAATAAGTATGTTATTATGTTTCTTAGCCTTAAAAAAAGTAGTTGGTGCAGGGTGGGACTATTACCATGTATCCAGGCAATATACTGTACTTTTTGACCCAATTGTTCAGTTGATAAATGATTGGCATTTCTTAAACTAGTAGGTCCCTGGCATATTACTCCAATTTATTAGATGTTCCTACCTCCTTCTGGAAATATTAATTAACTTTATGGAGATTTACATAAAATATAATCATCAGTGCGCTATTTCAGAAGGAAATATTTGAGTAATTCATTAACTGACATGCCTGTATAATAGTAGTGTTGGGCGCAAATATTCGAATCACGAATATTAATCGCAAATATCGGCACTTCGAGAATTTGCAAATATTTATAATATAGTGATATATATTCGTAATTTAGAATATTCTAGATTTTTTTTTTTCCATCAGTAACCTCCCTTCTTGCTTGTGGGCCAATGAGAAGGCAGCAATGTCTTTGTCTGAGCTTAGCAACATCCCTAGCAACCAACAGGAAAGCTGCCGACCCCTTACTATATAAGAACCTCCCCAGCAGCCATTTTCTACAGTTTTGAGAGAGAGAAAGAGAGACATCAGTGTCATTGCTGTGCTCTGTGCTTTCCACACTATATTATTAGATAGATAGATTAGATAGTTAGATAGCTTATATATATAATACAGATAGTTAGTGGGAGATTGTATCCTGATATAGTGTAGCTAATAGGTTCTGCTGTCCATACATACAGTACATGCAGACCTGCTAAAATGTGACGTTTCACGTACTGCGCCAAAATATTTGCATCATTAGTGCCGATTAGCGCAATCGCGAATATATTGGAGCACTCTAACTGCATATAAAGCTATTGTAATGTTCTGCTGTGCCAACCATTTTCTCCAGTCTCAGGAAACTTCTTGCAGCTTGGAAAATGTAGCAAAAGTGACCCACGCCTATATTTTGAGCGCATTACGCGAATATTACATTGCCGATTTTTCACAATCAAGAAAATAATCTTGAATTCACGAATATATGACGAATATTTGCCCAAATATTTGTGAAATATTGTGAATTTGAATATAGCCGCTGCCGCTCATCACTATATAATAGATCAGATGGATGAACACATCCTGGTCCCTTAGAAGTAAAGAAAGGAATCAAGGAAACAGAGGCTAAGATGTTTGAGATGATGAGAATATTGTATGACAGACAATATGGAATCAGAAGACCTCTAGTCATTAGAATTCCTTGTTTGTGTCCAAAATGGGCAATTCTCAATCAATGCAGCTATTACTCAGCAGTTTACATGTTGCATAGAATATTAAGCATTATGTAAAATAGGATGATGAGCGATTGAGAGCTGGAGAGAAGACTGCCGAGGTTTGAGAATAAATATAACTAAGAAAAACATTTTATGTGACAGCTATTTTGATGGTCTGACATTGGACCATGCACCAGTCCATTGCTGTTTTTTCAGTCCACAAATTGTCGATCTGCAAAACACGGATACCAGCCGTGTGCATTCCGCATTTTGCAGAATGGAACATCCTTCCCCCTGTAGAACTGCCCTATGTGTCATTTTCTTTACCAGCTGACGCCAGCTGTTTAACATCAGTGGAGTTTTTTTTTCACGCCCTGGGTACCCTGTATGATGAACCAGACAGGGCACTGGTAGCCAAGAATACTCTAAAGCCAAGACTGCTCTAAAGGCACTGGTTCAGGGCGATCTACCTGCGGAGGAGTATTTCACCCAATTCAGAAGGTGGTGTGTTCCCTCAGGATGGAATGAACCAGCCCTTAAGAGTCAGTTAGGGTCAGGTCTGTCTGATAACTTAAAGGATCTTCTAGTGAGTTATCAGCTTCCAGAGACTTTAGAGGAGATGATGACCCTTATAGTCAAACTTGACCGACGGGTTAGAGAGAGACGACAGGACCGACAGTTCTCTCCTCAGGTGGTGGTCCAGTCTGAGGTCTATCCCAGAAACAACACTGAGGTCTCTACCGAAGAACCTATGCAGGTCGGGATGACCCAAGGGAATCTGTGCTGCAGGCGTGGAGTGGGTTTTTACTGCAGACATCCTGACCATTGGATCAACCAGTGTCCTAAGAAGGCCCTCTCCGTCAATTCTCCCAAGGCAACCTAAAGACCAGGTACACCCTGATATTACGAAATATAAGCTTTTGGTACCTATAACGATATCTCTGGGGGTTAATAAATGGTCAGGTAAGGCCTTTATTGACTCTGGCTCAGCGGACAGCTTTATTGATTCTGGGTACGCCATTAGACTGGGTATTCCTATTTTCCCATGTCTATTGACACCACTCCCCTGGTAGTCATGTACCTCAGAGATTTCTTTAACCGTGGGTGTGTGCCACTCTGAGAAATGTTCCCTCTTAGTCCAGGAGAACTTACCGGTCGAGGTGGTACTAGGGTTGCCTTGGCTCCGATTATACAACCCCACTATAGATTGGTCCAGGGGGGAGTTGGTGAAATGGGGGCCTAAGTGTGACTCGTGCTTGTCTGTGGTACAAGCAGGGGTCTCAGTAGAATCTGATATATTACCCACGGTCATTAGGGAATATTCGGATGTGTTCTCATCACCTACCTCGGAAGGTTCTACCACACCATAGGCCTTATGATTGCGCCATAGAATTAGTAGAAGGCGCCAGGTTTCCTAAGGGGCGTACTTATAATCTTTCTAAGCCCAAACGCAAGGCCATGGAGGATTATATTAAGGAAAGACTCAGGTAAGGGGCACATTAGACCTTCTGTCTCTCCTATGGGAACGAGGTTTTTCTTCGTTAAGAAGAAGGATGGTGGTCTTAGGTCTTGTATCGATTACCGGAAATTAAATAAGATCACTATCCAGAATAGATACTCTCTCCCATTGATTCCGGATTTATTTAACCAGGTTCTGGGGCACCCTGGTTTTCTAAGATTGACCTGAAAGGGGCATATAATCTAATCCGAATCAAGGAGAGAGACGAATGGAAGACGGCGTTCAATACTCCGGCAGGACACTTTGAATGTCAGGTTATGCCTTTTGGACTCAGCAATGCCCCAGCTGTGTTCCAAAACTTTATGAACGACATTCTTAGAGAGTTTTTAGGTAAATTTGTCATTGTCTATCTTGACGACATTCCAATAGGAGAAGTTCCAAGGGGGTAAACTTTCCTGTTGAAAATAAGGTGTGGTTGTCCTCCAAGAATCTCTCTCTCAAGGTAGTTTCGAGAAAATTTGCTCCTCGTTTTATTGGACCGTAAGATCACGGGGGTGATTAATCCAGTATTGTTTAGATTGGAGCCGTCCGAATCGTTCCAAATTCATAATGTGTTTCAGAAATCTCTACTTAAAAAATATTTTGAACCTCTTGTACCATCGAAAGCCTCGCCTCCGCCGATTCTTATTAATAATTCTGTCGAGTATGTGGTGTCTAAGATAGTGGATGTCAGGAGAGTACCTGATTCTCTGGAAGGGGTATGGACCCGAAGAGAGATCTTGGATACCTGCTAGGGAGGTTCATTTAGAACATCCTGAAAGGCCATCGCCTGAAGTCTTGGGTCCGCTGGCCCCGCATAAGAGGAGGGGTACTGTCACGGGACGCCGAGGCGCTCGCTCTCCTCAGCGCCATTGGCGTCCCGTTGCTGTGCAGGAGAGAGGACGTGCACAGCGTCCTCGTCTCCTAGGTGACAGGGGGTGGGACGAACCGGCCGCTCATGTCTCCTCCGCGCGGCTGGCGTCCTCAGTTCCCCCAGAAACCAGGGGAGGTCTGAGCACCGAGCTGGACACTCGGTGCTCGGCTGTTCTCCCTGGTGTGGGTCATGTGGCGCTGGCCACGTCACATGACCTCAGCCTGCCAGTATTTAACAGGCAGCCTGCTGGCCACAGGTTGCCTGTTAATTAAGTATCTGGCGTTTGTTTGGTTTCCTGCATACTTACCTGATCCTGTGTTCCCTGAAGATTCTCTGCCTGCTCCTCCTGTACTGCGCTACTCTCCTTGTATTCTGACCCCGGCTTCCACCTGACGATTCTTTGCAGACTCCTGTTGTACTTCGTTTCTCTCCTTGTATTTGACCTCGGCTTCTACTGACTATTCTCTGCTTATTCCTTGGTACTGCGTAGCTCCCTAGGTATTGACCCGGTCCGTTCACAATCCGTTATTTGTCTTGTCCGTCTTTCCAGCATGTATCCTAAGTTAGGGACTGTCGTCCAGTTGTCCCCTGTCATCAGGACTTGCCAGGCAAGTAGGCAGGGCCAGGGGTGAGGGTGGAGCGCAGTGGTCACTATCCTCCCCCCTGTGTGTTGTGTACATGAATTGTCATACTATGCTTACTATGCTTATGGGAGAGGCTTAACTGTGATGAGTGGGTGAAGCGCTTCCCCTGACCTAACTGGCTGTGTTGTGCCGGAAGCCAGGAGCGAGGGTAAGCCTAGTAGTGGTCGTACCCTAAGGGGAGTGTTTGAGAACAGGGGGGGTGGGTGGGTGTGAACAGAAGCGCCCTGAGGAGCTGGGGGCTGGAGCTTAAAAAGGTAAGATGCCCCTCCCACAAATTCAGGCTGACTTTTCAGCCTTCCACTTATGGGAGAGGCTTAACTGTGATGAGTGGGTGAAGCGCTTCCCCTGACCTAGCTGGCTGTGTTGTGCCGGAAGCCAGGAGCGAGGGTAAGCCTAGTAGTGGGCAAAATAAACGAGGAGAGCAGAGTAGTGACGAAAGCCTTTAATGCCACTCAGAGAGCAAGGTTACAAAATGCCTGGGAAATCTCAACATGCGGGTTTGGGATTAGAGTTGAGCGAACACCTGGATGTTCGGGTTCGAGAAGTTCGGCCGAACATCCCGGAAATGTTCGGGTTCGGGATCCGAACCCGATCCGAACTTCGTCCCGAACCCGAACCCCATTGAAGTCAATGGGGACCCGAACTTTTCGGCACTAAAAAGGCTGTAAAACAGCCCAGGAAAGAGCTAGAGGGCTGCAAAAGGCAGCAACATGTAGGTAAATCCCCTGCAAACAAATGTGGATAGGGAAATGAATTAAAATAAAAATTAAATAAATAAAAATTAACCAAAATCAATTGGAGAGAGGTTCCATAGCAGAGAATCTGGCTTCCCGTCACCCACCACTGGAACAGTCCATTCTCAGATATTTAGGCCCCGGCACCCAGGCAGAGGAGAGAGGTCCCGTAACAGAGAATCTGTCTTCATGTCAGCAGAGAATTAGTCTGCATGTCATAGCAGAGAATGAGGCTTCACGTCAGCCACCACTGCAACAGTCTATTGGCATATATTTAGGCCCAGCACCCAGGCAGAGGAGGGAGGTCCCGTAACAGAGAATCTGTCTTCATGTCAGCAGAGAATTAGTCTGCATGTCATAGCAGAGAATGAGGCTTCACGTCAGCCACCACTGCAACAGTCCATTGGCATATATTTAGGCCCAGCACACACACAGGCAGAGGAGAGAGGTCCCGTAACAGAGAATCTGGCTTCATGTCAGCAGAGAATCAGTCTGCATGTCATAGCAGAGAATGAGGCTTCACGTCAGCCACCACTGCAACAGTCCATTGGCATATATTTAGGCCCAGCACACACACAGGCAGAGGAGAGAGGTCCCGTAACAGAGGATCTGGCTTCATGTCAGCAGAGAATCAGTCTGCATGTCATAGCAGAGAATCAGGCTTCACGTCAGCCACCACTGCAACAGTCCATTGTCATAAATTTAGGCCCAGCACCCAGGCAGAGGAGAGAGGTCCCGTAACAGACAATCTGGCTTCATGTCAGCAGAGAATTAGTCTGCATGTCATAGCAGAGAATGAGGCTTCACGTCAGCCACCACTGCAACAGTCCATTGGCATATATTTAGGCCTAGCACACAGGCAGAGGAGAGAGGTCCCGTAACAGACAATCTGGCTTCATGTCAGCAGAGAATTAGTCTGCATGTCATAGCAGAGAATGAGGCTTCACGTCAGCCACCACTGCAACAGTCCATTGGCATATATTTAGGCCTAGCACACAGGCAGAGGAGAGAGGTCCCGTAACAGACAATCTGGCTTCATGTCAGCAGAGAATCAGTCTGCATGTCATAGCAGAGAATGAGGCTTCACGTCAGCCACCACTGCAACAGTCCATTGGCATATATTTAGGCCCAGCACACACACAGGCAGAGGAGAGAGGTCCCGTAACAGAGGATCTGGCTTCATGTCAGCAGAGAATCAGTCTGCATGTCATAGCAGAGAATCAGGCTTCACGTCAGCCACCACTGCAACAGTCCATTGTCATAAATTTAGGCCCAGCACCCAGGCAGAGGAGAGAGGTCCCGTAACAGACAATCTGGCTTCATGTCAGCAGAGAATTAGTCTGCATGTCATAGCAGAGAATGAGGCTTCACGTCAGCCACCACTGCAACAGTCCATTGGCATATATTTAGGCCTAGCACACAGGCAGAGGAGAGAGGTCCCGTAACAGACAATCTGGCTTCATGTCAGCAGAGAATCAGTCTGCATGTCATAGCAGAGAATGAGGCTTCACGTCACCCACCACTGCAACAGTCCATTGGCATATATTTAGGCCTAGCACACAGGCAGAGCAGAGAGGTCCCGTAACAGACAATCTGGCTTCATGACAGCAGAGAATCAGTCTGCATGTCATAGCAGAGAATGAGGCTTCACGTCACCCACCACTGCAACAGTCCATTGGCATATATTTAGGCCTAGCACACAGGCAGAGCAGAGAGGTCCCGTAACAGACGATCTGGCTTCATGTCAGCAGAGAATCAGTCTGCATGTCATAGCAGAGAATGAGGCTTCACGTCAGCCACCACTGCAACAGTCCATTGGCATATATTTAGGCCCAGCACCCAGGCAGAGGAGGGAGGTCCCGTAACAGAGAATCTGTCTTCATGTCAGCAGAGAATTAGTCTGCATGTCATAGCAGAGAATGAGGCTTCATGTCAGCCACCACTGCAACAGTCCATTGGCATATATTTAGGCCTAGCACACAGGCAGAGCAGAGAGGTCCCGTAACAGACAATCTGGCTTCATGACAGCAGAGAATCAGTCTGCATGTCATAGCAGAGAATGAGGCTTCACGTCACCCACCATGTCCGACCATGTCCACGACCATGTCCACGTCCGCGTCCCTTACTAGATGTTTTTCTCATTGTTATGGTTCACCACAACAACAAATATATTATTTGGCCCAATGTATTGTATTCAAATTCAGCGGGATATAAATTTGAGGCCTAGTATTTAGGCGCTGGGTGACCGGTATGGATTTAGTGACAGAATTAGACTTGGAAATGCACAGAAGCGTGTGTGTGTGAAGTTATTCTGAATGACCCAATGTGCACCTTGAATATGATATACCCTTTTAGGGATAGATTTCAAATAGCTCTGATATAGCAGAAACCACTAAATTATGAAATTGCTAAATTGGGAATTGTATTTCAACCCAGAACAAAAAATGTGCTTTGACGGACACTAAATAACTTTCCCAGCCACAACAGGACAGCGGTAACGAGAGATTTAGCAGGATATAAATTTGAGGCCTAGTATTTAGGCGCTGGGTGACAGGTATGGGTTTAGTGCCAGAATTAGACTTGGAAATACACAGTAGCGGGTGTGTGTGAAGTTATTCTGAATGACCCAATGTGCACCTTGAATATTATATACCCTTTTAGGGATAGATTTCAAATAGCTCTGATATAGCAGAAACCACTAAATTATGAAATTGCTAAATTGGGAATTGTATTTCAACCCAGAACAAGAAGTGTGCTTGAACGGACACTAAATAACTCGCCCAGCTACAGCACTAAGGACAGATTTAGCGGGATATAAATTTGAGGCCTAGTATTTAGGCGCTGGGTGACAGGTATGGGTTTAGTGCCAGAATTAGACTTGGAAATACACAGTAGCGGGTGTGTGTGAAGTTATTCTGAATGACCCAATGTGCACCTTGAATATTATATACCCTTTTAGGGATAGATTTCAAATAGCTCTGATATAGCAGAAACCACTAAATTATGAAATTGCTAAATTGGGAATTGTATTTCAACCCAGAACAAGAAATGTGCTTGAACGGACACTAAATAACTCGCCCAGCTACAGCACTAGGGACAGATTTAGCGGGATATAAATTTGAGGCCTAGTATTTAGGCGCTGGGTGACAGGTATGGGTTTAGTGCCAGAATTAGACTTGGAAATACACAGTAGCGGGTGTGTGTGAAGTTATTCTGAATGACCCAATGTGCACCTTGAATATTATATACCCTTTTAGGGATAGATTTCAAATAGCTCTGATATAGCAGAAACCACTAAATTATGAAATTGCTAAATTGGGAATTGTATTTCAACCCAGAACAAGAAATGTGCTTGAACGGACACTAAATAACTCGCCCAGCTACAGCACTAAGGACAGATTTAGCGGGATATAAATTTGAGGCCTAGTATTTAGGCGCTGGGTGACAGGTATGGGTTTAGTGCCAGAATTAGACTTGGAAATACACAGTAGCGGGTGTGTGTGAAGTTATTCTGAATGACCCAATGTGCACCTTGAATATTATATACCCTTTTAGGGATAGATTTCAAATAGCTCTGATATAGCAGAAACCACTAAATTATGAAATTGCTAAATTGGGAATTGTATTTCAACCCAGAACAAGAAATGTGCTTGAACGGACACTAAATAACTCGCCCAGCTACAGCACTAGGGACAGATTTAGCGGGATATAAATTTGAGGCCTAGTATTTAGGCGCTGGGTGACAGGTATGGGTTTAGTGCCAGAATTAGACTTGGAAATACACAGTAGCAGGTGTGTGTGAAGTTAAGTTATTCTGAATGACCCAATGTGCACCTTGAATATTATATACCCTTTTAGGGATAGATTTCAAATAGCTCTGATATAGCAGAAACCACTAAATTATGAAATTGCTAAATTGTGAATTGTATTTCAACCCAGAACAAGAAATGTGCTTGAACGGACACTAAATAACTCGCCCAGCTACAGCACTAGGGACAGATTTAGCGGGATATAAATTTGAGGCCTAGTATTTAGGCGCTGGGTGACAGGTATGGGTTTAGTGCCAGAATTAGACTTGGAAATACACAGTAGCGGGTGTGTGTGAAGTTATTCTGAATGACCCAATGTGCACCTTGAATATTATATACCCTTTTAGGGATAGATTTCAAATAGCTCTGATATAGCAGAAACCACTAAATTATGAAATTGCTAAATTGGGAATTGTATTTCAACCCAGAACAAGAAATGTGCTTGAACGGACACTAAATAACTCGCCCAGCTACAGCACTAAGGACAGATTTAGCGGGATATAAATTTGAGGCCTAGTATTTAGGCGCTGGGTGACCGGTATGGATTTAGTGACAGAATTAGACTGGGATATGGCCAAAAAATAAACAGACTATTGCTGGTTAAATGCACTTGGTGTGACAGCTTCACCCTGATGTAGGCTTTAGCCAAAAAACAACCACACCATTGAGGGTTAAATGCACTTGGTGACAGGCGCAGCTTGCCCCTGATTTAGTATATGGCCAAAAAATGAACAGACTATTGCTGGTTAAATGCACTTGGTGTGACAGCTTCACCCTGATGTAGGCTTTAGCCAAAAAACAACCACACCATTGAGGGTTAAATGCACTTGGTGACAGGCGCAGCTTGCCCCTGATTTTGTATATGGCCAAAAAATGAACAGACTATTGCTGGTTAAATGCACTTGGTGTGACAGCTTCACCCTGATGTAGGCTTTAGCCAAAAAACAACCACACCATTGAGGGTTAAATGCACTTGGTCGCAGCTTGTGCTGGCGCACCACAAGACACAAAATGGCCGCCGATCACCCCAGAAAAATGTGACTGACAAACGGTCTGTGCAGCCTAAAAACAGTGAGCAATTGAGGATCAGCAGCTCAATGATCCACAGCTGCAGATCGATCAGTTAATCAAGTCCTTTGGAGGAGTTAATCTGCCTAATCTCGCCCTACTGTCGCAGCCGCAACCTCTCCCTACGCTAATCAGAGCAGAGTGACGGGCGGCGCTATGTGACTCCAGCTTAAATAGAGGCTGGGTCACATGGTGCTCTGGCCAATCACAGCCATGCCAATAGTAGGCATGGCTGTGATGGCCTCTTGGGGCAAGTAGTATGACGCTTGTTGATTGGCTGCTTTGCAGCCTTTCAAAAAGCGCCAAGAAAGCGTCACAAAAGCGCGAAGAAAGCGACGAACACCGAACCCGAACCCGGACTTTTACGAAAATGTCCGGGTTCGGGTCCGTGTCACGGACACCCCAAAATTCGGTACGAACCCGAACTATACAGTTCGAGTTCGCTCATCCCTATTTGGGATGTATCTCGTGAAGCAAGAAGAGCGCCACCTACCCATGCATTTAATCACGTGCGCCGGGACCCCGTTTTTCGATGCTGAGGACGCGGCTCCGATGCGGAGCGAGTGTCCTGTGAAGGCCAGCGGGTTATAACCGAGACCTGAGGCCAGTGTTCTAATGTGGGACACAAACTGGATTGACGTCAGGGGCCCCCCACGCCAAGGAAGCAGCGGGGCCTCTGGGGAGGCATCTTGCAACAGGGCTAGCAGTTGACGGAGGACCATGACTGGGCACCAATCGTTGGAGGTTTTAAAGAACCTGACCTCCGAGGGTGGTCCATGCTGATTGGTCTTCGTGGAAGGGAGCCAGAGGACAAAATGGTCATGGGCCCAGGACAACTGTCGCACCTGCAACCCCTGACGTTTAGGGGAGGTGCTGGTGAACCCACCTGGCCTGAGGAAACCCGTAAAACCCGAGATACATGGCTGCCTTAATGATCAAACTAGGAGAGTGGCCAAAAGTAAGTCCATCCAGCGCGGACAAGAGTCGCCTAAACATCTCGCCGGAGACAGGCTGCCTACGGGCGGGAGGGACGACCTCGCACTTCTGGATCCCCCTAAGGGCAGATTTTACTGCTTGCACTGAAAAGATGGAACCTCCATTTGGGTGCTGTATCCCTGCTAGGTATAGCTTGATGGTGTTGAATGACAGCCTGAGATTGCGGTGACAGTGGGCTATGAACGCCAGGGTGTAGGAGACATCGTCCAAGCCACCTTGCGGGTGGGACCTGGCGAAACCTTCGTAAACTTTGACACCGGCTCGGTAGTTCCTGATGGTATTGGAGGAGAGGGAGTGCTGAACCAGGTTCCTGGCGTGGGCAAGGAGGGACTCTAGTCCATCACTAGAGACTGGAAGACCGGAAGGGGGAACCCCGAGGGGTCCGCTCCTGGCAGCACCTGAAAAAAGAGGGGGAAATTAAATCGGGACAGGGCATCTGCCGCCACGTTCTCGACCCCCGGGATATGACTGCAGAACACATGGAAATTATAAGTGAGGGAGAGCCAAACTAGTCTGCGCAGGAGGGACATGATCCTGGGGGATTTAGCCCGACCTTTTGTGATGATGTCCACCAAAGCTTGGTTATCAGTGATGAACATCACCGGTGTGTTCCCCCAGCGGTGACCCCACACCTGGGCTGCCGCCACGATGGGGTAGAGCTCCAGGAGGGAAGATGAATTCAGATTTTCGGCGACTGACCAGATTTCTACGGGCCACTGGCCAGCCATCCAATGGGACCCAAAAATAGCAGCATACCCCCGGGACGCAGCGGCGTCCGAGAAAACGGTGGGGTATGACGGTGCCCATGATGGTACAAAAAGGGAGATCCCGTTCCAGGAGGATAGAAACAGGGACCACATGGCCAAGTCCGCCCTGGCATGGCTGTCCGAGTGGACGATGCTGCTCTGGTCAGGAGCCGAAGGCAGCAGCTGGAGCAACCTGGAGGTGAAAGCCCTGCCCTGGGGCATAATTCTGGAGGCGAAGTTGAAACGCCCCAGCAGGGACTGGAGCTCCACCCTAGACAGATAGCCCACGGACATGGCGTGGGAAATTGCCGCACGGCAACTCGCCAGTTTTTCCTCCGGGAGGCTGGCCTCCATCCGGATGGAATCCAGGGTGATGCCGAGGAACGTCACCCTATGGGTGGGGCCCTCAGTCTTTGCATGGGCTATCGGGACCTGCAGGCAGGAAAAAATCTGGAGAAGAGTAGCCAGGTTGCCCGACCCGCCTTGTGGACCCTCGATGATCAGGAAGTCATCAAGGTAGTGGATGACCGTTGGTAATCCACCATGGTGAACGAGGATCCAGTGCAGGGCCTTGGCAAATTGGTCGAACAACCAAGGGCTACTCTTCGACCCAAACGTGAGCCTGTTTGCAAAATAATAGCGATTGGCCCATTGAAGCCCGTAGTAACCCCATAAGTACGGTTTGACCGGGAGGAGCTTGAAAGTGTCTGAGATGTCCGCTTTAGCCAACCAGGAGCCCCTGCCGGAGTTTACTATATCTTTGATCACTTTGTCTAAGGAGGAATATTTGATGGAGAACTCCTCGGATGGGATGAGCGAGTTGAGACTGGGGACGGCAGAGGCATGAGGCGCGGACAGGTCATATATTAACCTTTTTTTATTTGTATTTTTTTTGGACACCAGACCAATGGGGTTGATGCGCCAGGAAGGAAACGGTATCGACTCAAGCGGACCAATTAGGAACCCTTTGTCGACTTCTGCTTGGAGCAACTCCTCAACCGCTGCCGGGTCTTCAGAAGCCGACCTCAGGTTGCTGCCCTCCCAAGACGTCTGCGGCAGGGCGATGGGGCCCGTGTGAAATCCCTCTGTGAAACCGGACAGCAAGAACTGCACAAACCCCCTGTCGGGGTGGTCCTGCAGAAGGATTCCAAGGAGGTCGAGGTCAATGTCGGCTAGTCATAGCTGCTTCGCCGACCTCTTGGGACAGGCGGAACGCGGGTGAGCCCTGAAACACTGGGAGCAGATATGGAGGGCCCTGCAACTGTTGAAACCGCAACCGTTCATGTTGTAATTATTGCAGACCTGGCTCTTGCCCAGGTACACGATGGGCCTGCCCAGTTTGTCCACTCCGGGGGTGCCCAGTTGGAGGCCTGAGGGACCAGGCAGGGACCTATCCTGGACAGGGTTGACCGCGTTCGGACACCAGTCCATGGAATGGAAGATGGACTGGCACCCTGAGCAAGACGGTGCCCTGAGACCCGCGAAGTGGCGACAGAACAATTCCATGTCTATATTCGCCCAATTGGTGACGAACTGGAATTGAGCCAGGGCAGCCGCAGCCTTCGCAGAGAAGGAGCGGTGATAGTCATAGAATGACGCGCCACCATACTTATGCCCCAGATCGGTGACCAGATAGAGGTAGGAATCTAGTTCCTCCCTTCTTGTGGGCTGGGCCGAGCACACAATATCCCTGAACAGGCTGAACGCCAAAACAAATTCCGGGATGGTGAGCTTTCGGTTCAGCCTTGCGTCCTTGGCCCTCAGGACAAGGGAGACGTCACCACAGTTGATGACCCTGTTCTCAGGGAGGTCCTGTGAGGCGATAAGGATGGACGCCAAGTTCACGTCCTTTCCCCGCCAGAATATCCTTCTTAATGCCGTCCGGGATGAAATGAGCTGGGGCCACCCTGGGAGTGAAAATGGCCGTACCTACGGAGGCCGTCTGAGGAACCACGGATTCGGCCGGAGGGTGGGGAGCCTGGGGGGGAGGGGTCGGGGCCCGGGACTCCAGTACCGAAACCCTGGACTGGGCATCAGTCACCATGCCGACCAAGGAGTCAATGGTGGCTTGCAGATGCCTCAAAGACTGTTGGGTGTCCGTGGTGCCCGGCTGGACGCCCGACGGACCCAGGGTGGTCATCAACCGCTTGTATAACTCTGCTTTGCGGGCAGAGGCTGGGTGAGGGATGCCCCGTCTATTGAGTTCCGCGATGAGCCTGGGAACCGTCCAGCTTCTCAGGGACGTGTTGCCCGGCTGGCCTGAGACGGACGTTCCAGGGAGAGACATGGTGTCCTCCATGTCAGAAGCATGTGACATGCTTAAACCTGTAAAGAAAGAAATGGTCCCGAATAACTATATGTGATCAGAACGTAGAACGACTGGTGCCTACGAGAAGGCTTGAGTCGGTCTGGGCAACGTACCTGGCTTAGAGGCTACTACCTGTACCGATGTGTTGGGTCACCTGACCTTGATCCAAATGTCGAACAAGTGAACGATCAGGACACGTTCCTGAGAGGCAAATCGTAAGGTTCGGAAGGAAAAAAGAGAACATAACTGAGGAGGGTGACGGGACTGGGTGACCAGGAGATAGAGGTAGGTATGAGCCTGGGCGATCCAGGAGACAGCAGTAGGTGTGAGCCTGGGCAAGCCAGGAGACAGAAGTAGGTGCGAGCCTGGTCGATCCAGGAAGCAGAGGTAGGTATGAGCCTGGGCGATCCAGGAGACAGATGCAGGTGCATGCCTGGGCGATCCAGGAGGCAGAGGTAGGTATGAGCCTGGTGATCCAGGAGGTAGAGGTAGGTGTGAGCCTGGACGAACCAGGAGACAGAGGTAGGTGCGTACCTGGGCGATCCAGGAAGCAGAGGTAGGTGCGTGCCTGGGCGATCCAGGAGGCAGAGGTAGGTGCGTGCCTGGGCGATCCAGGAGGCAGAGGTAGGTATGAGCCTGGGCGATCCAGGAGATAGAAGTAGGTGCGTGCCTGGGCGATCCAGGAGGCAGAGATAGGTGTGAGCCTGGGTGATCCGCCAGCCAAAAAGCCCAACAGACAGCATCCAGTGGTGGGGATCAGGTGAGCATCACCCCCACCATGGGTCGAGCAGGTCTGAGACATTCTTTTTGTGTTGGATAACGCTTTTCACTGATATAGATTTGAATTTCCGGCATATGGACACCAGAAGATGCACCATATTTATTAAGAGATGTGTGCCTCTGAATACATTTTGCATATTTTGTGCCAACAGACTTTATACTAAGACTTGCATATGTAATGCCAATCTTGGCATTCTTGCCACAATAATAAGGTAGGCAGATAAAAAATTAATTTCTGCCTTTAAGATTAGACTATGTAGTCTGTAACCATGGAGACATATATGTCTGCATTAAAGGAGTTGTGCGTGCAATATGTATTGATGAACTATCCTCAGGATAGGTCATCGATATATGAACGGCAGAAGTCTGACACCCGGTATCCCACTGATCAGCTGTTTCAAGAGGAGGCGAGCACTGCTCGTCTTCATTACACTGCCGATCACTGGAATGGAGGAAGTACTGTACTTGTCATTACACTATTTAACCGCTGCCAGGGAGACAACGAATAGTGTAATGAAGAGGAAGCAACACTCGTATGCAGCACTGCCTCCGCTTCAAACAGCTGAAGGGGGTGCCGGGTGTCTAACTTCCTCCGATCAGATATTGATATGTCATCAACATATACCACTTGCTTTTATATGTAGGGTTACAGTTAAGAGCCTACCTCCACAACGTACAAGTTTGGCAAGAGCACTAGGCAAGAGGTTAATCAAAGTTATATGTAAAATTGCTTCACTTTTATTTCAAATACAATAGAGCAGGGATCAGCACCCTTCAGCACTCCAGCGGTGGGGAAACTACAGCATGCACACTTGCTTGACTTTTCTAGGAACTCCTACAGAAGTAAATGGAGCATGCTAGGAGTTGTAGTTTCACCAAAGCTGGTGTGCCAGAGGTTGCTAACCCATGCATTAGAGCAAGATAAAAAGTTATAAATGGTTGGCACTTCCCTCTCCTGCATGACACCAAGAGGGTAGATAGTTCTTTGGTCCACAAAAGATCACAATTACAGTCAGAAAAATACACAAACAAGGATGAACATTCTCTTTCATCCTCACAGTTCTGGCTCATGTTATATTATCCCTACCTATCCTCAGAAAGGTGGGCCCACCCCCCAGTTGTCCTCTACCTTGCCTTCGGTGGCACTTGGGATGATTTCTCCTTTGTTTAACCCCTTAATATAGTGTCCCACTACATAAAGGTGGGCACTACTAAGGGTCAATTAGGTCATGTTGTCCCCCACCTCCTGTGGGAGATTGCTATTATGTTTTGTATTGTATGACTGCATAATTCCATGTTAATTCCTGTGTACCAGGCCTGCTAAGGGTGTAGTTTCTCCTCCTAAGCTGTAGAGGGAGCTAGGGAACCCCCTAGTATATAAAGTTAAGCCCGGACAGGAAAGAGTTAGTTCAGTCTAGTCCAGGAGGCTAAGTAGTTCAGTCTAGCCTGCCTGAAGTGCTGAGCAAGTGAAGCTCAGAGGTTAGTCCAGGAGAAGAAGATCCTCCTGAAGTTATCCTGCACTTTGCAAAATTCAGAGCAGTCCTAATCCTATCCAGCCAAGTGGAAAGCTGAGGGGCAGACGTTTATTGTCAGCAAGAGGATTTATACCAGAGGAGGTTTCCCTACCCAAGGATAAAGCCAGCTATTAGGCATACAGGAGTTATCTTGCTAGGATTCCACCTACCTATGTAAAGCCTGCCTGTTACCAAATATTCTTCTTATGGAACTGTCTGGAGTTTGTACATAGTTGAACTGTTCAGTAAAGAAGAACTCTAGTTCACTACAATCGTGTGTACCTCCATTATTCCTCCTAACAATCGGTGTGCCACCGTTACTGGCACTGGCATCACGAACTGTAAGGGATCTTGCCACAGGCACGCTAAACCTTCAACACCCAGGGCACCTCACCTATCACCCGGCCTGGTCCCTATATCTAGAGAGTGCCCCAGAGGATCTACGTGCCAGCCTCTTCATCACTGCTGTACGCCTGCCCAGGGTATACTACAAACTGTGAGTACTAAGAGCAACCCTCGGTCTGTTAACTGACCCCCGTGACCTCACATTCGCTCACCCTGAAGGACTGGCGTACTGCATTAAGGACCCATGACGTACATGTACGTCATATCTGGCCGTGACTTAAGCACCAGTGACGTAGATGTACATCATGCTGACTGCTGCGGGATCAGTGGCATGGACCCGGCAGTCACTGACAGCCTGATGCTTTCCTTAGGTACCGTGGCTGCCTTCTGTGACAGCCTGTGAGATTCAGCCCCCTGGCAGGCAGGAAGCTGTAAGTGTATTAGAGCAGCGGTCCCCAACCGCCGGGCCGCGGCCCAGGACCGGGCCCTGGGAGATATGTTGCCGGGCCGCAGAGGAGAGAGGAGCGCAGGCGCATGCGCGGCCGACGCGTACATGTTGCCAACATCAGTGGAGACGGAGGGAGGGACGGAGAGAGGGAATCCCTCCCTCCCATGACGCGGCCGCTGCAGAGCCCAATACAATGAGCGGGCTCTGAGGCGCCGCACCACTGCCACCAATGAATATGTCTCTAATATTAAAGTAGGAGGAGGGACAGGGGAGGGTTTACCGCTGCACCGTCTCAGCTAGTGTGCTCGGCGAACGGCAGAAGCGGCACCCTCCTCCTCCTCCTGAGTCTTGTGTTCTCAGACCAGTCCTCAGCCATTAGTGATCTGGAAAGCGCAGGTAACCACACACTGTCCCACAGATGGGGTCACCTATTATTAATCTGAGGTACATGGTGCTATTACATTAGTACCCCATGTACCTCAGATTAAAAGTATGTGGCCCCCAAGCACATCATCAAATAATGGGCAACATTGGGTTAACCATTAATATGAGGCACATGCAGGTCCAAATTGATAAAACAATGTGCCTCATATTAACAGCATGTACCTGATGCCATTAACCCCATGTTGTCCATTATGTTAAGCGGGGTACTTGACGAGGTTGCTATTAATATGTGGCACATGGTTTCATCAATTTAGACTCCATGTGCCTCACATTAATAGCCAGTAACCTTATCATACTGTAGTACCTAACACCAGCCTACACATTAACCCCATGCTGCTCAATGTCCATTATGTCAGGAAGCACTTGCTGGTGTTACTATTAATATGAGGCACAAGGCTTTATCAATTTAGACTTCTATTTGCTTCACATTAATAGCAAGTGACCCCATCAAGTACCTCCTCACATAATGGGCAATTGATACTTTGCAAAAAGTAAAAATTAAAAAATACTCACACGTTAACCCCATGCAACATCTTAATATGCACCTTGTGTTTTGTCGTGCGCGTGGATCAGTCAGCGCCGACCAGCACCCCCATAAACCCCCCCTAAGCCCCGCCCCAGACACCCCCCCCCCCCCCCCCCCGCCACCCGGTCCCTGAAAAATTGTCTTACATGAAACTGGTCCTTGGTGCAAAAAAGGTTGGGGACCACGGTATTAGAGTGTGTAATACACTTACAGCCAATGCATTACAATACAGAAGTATTCTAATGCATTGTTAAGGGGGTCACACCCCCAAAAGTTAAAGTCCCAGAGTGGGAAAAATAAAAATAAATAGAATAATGTTTTACAAAGTGTTACAAAAAATTTTTAAGTTTCAAGTAAAAAAAACATCCTTTTACCAAAATAAAGTTGTTTTTTTTAAATAGGAAAAAAATAAAAGTAGACATATTAGGTATTGTCGCGTCCGTATCGACTGCCTCTATAAAAATATCATATGACCTAACCCCTCAGGTGAACACCATCAAAAAATTTGTGCTAAAACTGTGCTAAAAAATCATTTTTGGGTCACCTTAGATCACTAAAACTGCAACACCAAGTGATCAAGAAAGGCGTATGCCCCCCAAAATAGTACCAATCTAACCATCACCTCATCCCACAAAAAAATTAGCCTCTACTTAAGACAATCGCCCAAAAAAAAAAAAAAACTATGGATCTCAGAATATGGAGACACTAAAACATGATTTTTTTGGTATAAAACATGCTGTTATTGTGTAAAACTAAAATAAATTTTAAAAAAATTATACATATTAGGTATCGCCGCATCTATAAGAACCTTCTGAATAAAAATATAAAATGACCTAACCCCTCAGGTGAACTCTGTAAAAAAATTCAAATAAATAGTGTGTCCAAAAAAACATTCTTTGTCTCCTTACATCACAAAAAGTGTAATACCAAGCGATCAAAAAGTCATATGCACCTTAAAATAGTACTAATCAAACGGTCATGTCATACCGAAAAAAATTTGGCTTTCAAAATATGGATACACAAAATATATATTTTTTTTAAATGCTTTATTATGTAAAACTGAAACAAACAACCAAAAACAGTAGTCATATTTGGTTAACCCTTGCTTTGTTACTGTAAAAAATGGATTAAAATGGAAAATCTGCCAAAAATCTGAAATGTAATCTTTTCCTAATTTTTGTGGAACACCTAAAGGGGTTAACAAAGTTTGTAAAATCAGTTTTGAATACCTTGGGTGTAGTTTTTAAAATGGGGCCATTTATGGGAGGTTTCTGTTATGTAAGCCACGCAAAATGACTTCAGACCTAAACTGGTCCTTTAAAAAGTGGGTTTTGAAAAATGTCTGAAAAATTTCAAGATTTGCTTCGAAAATTCGAAGCCTTCTAATGTTCCCAAAAAATAAAATGTCATTTACAAAATGATCCAAACATGAAGTAGACATATGGTAAATGTAAAGTAATAACTAGATCAGGAGGTGTCACTATCTGTTTTAGGCCTCATGCACACGACCGTGCTGTTTTTTGCGGACCGCAAACTGCGGACCCACAAAAAACGGAAGCCGCCCGTGTGCCTTCTGCAATTTGCGGAACGGACCATTGTAGACATGCCTATTCTTGTCCGCAAAACAGACAAGAATAGGACATGGTATATTTTTTTTGCGGGGCCTCGGAACGGAGCAACGGATGCGCACAGCACACGGAGTGCTGTCCGCATCTTTTGCAGCCCCATTGAAGTGAATGGGTCTGCACCCGAGCCGCAAAAAATGCGCCTCGGATGCGGACCCGAACAATGGTCGTGTGCATGAGGCCTTAAAAGCAGAGAAATAGAAATTTTGAAAATTGCAAATTTTTCCAAATTTTTGGTAAATTTGGTATTTTTTTTATAAATAAAAACTAAATCTTTTGACTCAAATTTGCCACTGTCATGAAGAACAATATGTGACGAGAAAACAATCTTAGAATGGCTTGGATAAGTAAAAGGGTTTTAAAGTTATCGCCACATAAAGTGACATATGTCAGATTTGCAAAATATGGCCTGGTCCTTATTTAATGCAACGCACAGGACAATGCTGCCCGCTGAGAAGGTAATGTGATAGGAGTGAGGCGGTCTCCCCACTCGAGGGGTCACATTGTGGTCACTAAGGCTCTCTCTACAGTATTCACAGCCATATGCTACACAGGTCTTTATCTTTATTGGATGAAGATGCATCTTATTTATAATGAATCCTAGAGCCACCCTTCATCCTGGTAATAGCTGTACCATCACTGTTTCCGATCACAGTTGGCTGTGTCTGTCATGACCCTTCCTTCGCCTTGCCTTACGCTTTATCTCCATCCTGTGGACTTCATCTGTGTTGCAGCTCTTACATGAAATAGATTTCTTTCAAATGCTAAATGCCTGGTGGTATTAAGAGCTCAGACAGTTTGACAGTGCACTGGGAAATAAAGTGCAAGCGTTTAAGACGTATCATCACTGATACAGAGCCTCTACCAATATTAACTCATAGACAACTGGAGAGATGAATGAAAGCACATGAAAGTATAGATGTGTAAACCAGGACGTTCCAGGCAAGAGATGCAGAGGTTGCAGTCACGCTTGAGTCTTATGGTCTGAGTGGCCCCAGTGGTTAAGCTATCACATAAGATAATACGTAATTCTCTGTACCATGACATCACTATGTTAGTTATCACTGTGTGCGGACATCACTGTATATTGTCACTATACTATGACATTACTGTATATCATCACTGTTTATGATATCTGTAATTACTCAGTTGCACTTGTTTTGTGACATCACTCTAATTATTATCCCTTTTATTGTGGTGTCACTGTTCATTGTCTCTGTTCAGTAAGGCCGGACTAGAGGTTTACCCTAAGGGTAGGCCATCATGAGAAAATGTTGGTGCAAGATCCCGGGAAGGATAGGGTTAATGGGCAGTAAGGGTCTGGAGTAGACAGGCAGAGTTTTCCTGGCCTGGGACAGCAGGAGGAAGAAGAGGCATCTGAAGAAGGGGAGAGTACACCCAGCATGGACGTGGTTGGGGTGCAGGGGCTGCCATCGTCTCGTTTGCAGCAGGAGGATTCGAAGAATCGCCTACGAGGGTCATCCATCAGGAGCCAGGACCATCGGCTGTGGGGTTCACAGCGCCCGGGCAGCCAGGTGAGAACATGTGGAGAGTTTTCCAGACATTAGTTAGCAGCCCGGGCAGTTCTTACTAGGTTTGTTAGGGGCACATTTAAAGCAGGAAGTACGGGAGTGCATATAGAAGGGAGAGTATGTTAATATTTTTTTCATTTCTCCCCCTGGAGCGTTTTAACTTAGATAGGTCAAGGAGTCAAGGATAGTTGAGGGAAAAAAAGGAAGAAAATGAGAAGCGCAGATATAGACTTATCCCGGGCACTTTCGCCAACTGATTGCAGACGTTTGCTATATTGGCGAGTGTCATTCGGGAAAAGACACCTGAGTGTTGCTTGGAGTCTGTTACCTAGACTCGATTGGGGAAGCGTACAGGGTTTACAGGGATTCAGGTTGGCTCAGTTATGATGAGTAGGGTTGAGCGAACCCGAACGAACTGTAAAGTACTGGTTTGTACCAAACTTTAGTATTTTTGGACTTTCGGTGCTCAGCGAGTTAATGGTGCTTTTTGAAAGGCTGCAGCCAATCAACAAGCGTTTAACTTGTGTGCCCTTAGAAGCCATCACAGCCATGCCTACTAATGGCATGGCTGTGATTGGCCAGTGCAGCATGTGACCTAGCCTCTATATAAGCTGGAGTCACGTAGCACTGCACTTCACTCTGCTCTGATTAGTGTAGGGATAGGATGCTGCTGCTGTGAGGGAGAGAATAGGAGAGAATCTTTAATCAGAAGTGCTTGTTAACTCAGCGATCTACAGAGATTTTGTTTTGTGGGTGCAGTGCCCAATCTTTTTACCCTGCCCTGAGCCCTGTGACATAGAAAAATAACTTTTATCCGTCTGTTAGTCAGGTGGGCGTCGGCGGCCATTTTATGCAAGTTCAGTGCACCAGCACAGCATATGTGCATTTGTGACAGTGAAATACTGCAATTATATTCTGGGTTCTAAAAAAGTGGCAATTTATTTGCAAGACCCTACATCTGGGGCCTATGCAGCATTTGTCACAGTGAAATACAAGCTGGGAATACTGCAATTATATTCTGGGTTTTAAAAAAACACCAATTTTTTGCAATACTCTAGATCTGGTGTCTTTGCTGCATTTGTCACAGTGAAATACAAGCTTGAAATACTGCAATTGCGGTATGCCAGACCTTGCAGGGCAATTATGTGTGAGGTCACGGTGTGAGCAATAGGTGGGCCGAGGTAAATACAGTTCTGGTTACTCACGGTTAGGTCGTCCCTGGGCAGGCTCGCATAAGTGAAAAGGAGAACGGCACAAGGATTCTCTGGGGCACTCTCTGGTGTAAGGGACACTGGCCAGATGTGGGTTTGAGGTGCCCTTGGTGGTCTGTATTAATGTGCCAGTGGCAATGTCTCTTGTAATTGTGACGCCAGTACCTTTTGTATGGAGGTACTACCATTTACTATAGTGTTAATAGAGGAACGGAGTCTGAAGCAAATGGCCCTTTACTGATAATGACTCTTGATTACAATGCATCCATAGGCATTAAACAGTCTCTAGATACAATCCGGCATTAAGCACAATCTGCCATGCATATGGGGAAAGGGAAATGCAAATCCTCAATGAAGTACAGGCTCTTGTAATACATAAGAAACTGCTGCTCAGACTAGGCTGGTAATAATAAAAGTCTTACACTGGTCACAACTCCGGCCTGATCCTAATCCTTGAATAAAAATGTGCTTTTCTGAATCCTGAAACTTCTATTCCAATGCTGTTCTGACAGTTGGCCTGACTGTCCTCAGGATTTAAACTGGAGATGTAGATGCTTCCAGCTATCTCCTACACCTAATACAAAGGTGCCTAATAAGTCCTCAGGTAATGACTATCTTGCTAATCCTTTGTCTTGCATAAACGTGATAATTCCCTAAATACTCGGCTGTATACAGTTTAGACATTGGTCACCCTGGAAGAGCGATCTATAGGAGTGGATTGCTCACCTCTAGGAAGAATACTTGCAGGCCTTAACCCTTGGCTATAGAGCCGACAGGGACAGAGTAGAGAGGCTAGGAAGGGGCCTCCCTCCAGATATTCAGCTGCATCGCTGTTGCTTTCTTGAAGGCTCATGAGAGAACTGCACTCAACTGAACTCTCACTTGGATTTACCTGAGCTCACCTGCGCTGGTTTGGATTTACCTCAACCAGGAACTGAACTGCTCTGCACAGCACACAACTGCACAGGACTGCACACACGGCACATGACTACACAGCCTAACTTAGGTCTGAGCTAAGCTATATATACACACTGACACTGCTCCATCTAGTGGAGAAACAAGTGTAGTGCACCCTGACTAGGCCTGTGTAAAGGATATTTGCATGTGAAATCACATTGTGACATGGAGAATATGACAGGAGATAAAATACAAAATACAGGCATATCACATCAGCATGTTTGCGGGGCCCACGGTTACTTGAGTGGGACACTGCACAATTATATTCTGGGTTTTAAAAAAACACCCATTTTTTACAATACCCTACATCTGGTGCCTTTGCTGCATTTGTCACAGTGAAATACAAGCGTTAGATAGTGCCGTTATAGTCTGGTATAAAAAATAAAAAAACACCCATTTTGGGCAAGATAATACATTTGCAGCCTTTACTGCATTTCTGACAGTCCAATACAAGCGTGATATACCGCTGTTATATTGTGGTATTAAAAAAACACCCATTTTGGGCAAGATAGTACATTTGTGGCCTTTGTCGCATTTGTGACAGTCAAATACAAAGTGTAAATACTGCCGTTATATTCTTGGTTTAAAAAAACACCCTTTTTTTTGCAAGACCCTACATCTGGTGCCTATGCTGCATTTGTCACAGTGAAATACAAGCTTGAAATACTGCAATTATATTCTGGTTTTAAAAAAACACCCTACATCTGGGGCCTTTGCTCCATTTGTCACAGTCAAATTACTAGAGTTAGATACTGCTGTTATATTCTGGTTTAAAAAAAAACACCAATTTTTTGCAATACTCTACATCTGGGGCATTTGCTGCATGTGTCACAGTTAAATACAACCAGTCAATACTGCAGTTACATTGTTGGTTGGCAAATGAAAAAAAATTGTGACCGTGAAGTAATTGTATAAAATTGTGTGACCTCAAGAAATGTTTCCTCTTTATGACACTGGCACTGCCTTACTCTCAGTGAACTTAATTGTTGACTATTGTCGGTTACATTGTCGCCCGACATAAACCATCTGTTAGTTTGGTGGGTATACACAAAGAATGAGGAGAGCGTCAAATAAGGGACATGGCCCCGGTCGTGGGGCTTCTAGTGGAGCTCCTGTTGCAGGGAGAGGACGTGGTCGATCTGTGCCAGCTACACACACAAGTGAAACACCTTCCTCAGGTGTGAGTAGGCGACAGAACCTTCAGCGTTATTTGGTAGGGTCGAATACGGCTCTACGAATGGTGAGGCCAAAACAAGTACAGGTGATAGTAGATTTGGTGGCTGACAGTGCCTCCAGTTCCTTCACATTGTCTCCCACCCAATCTCCTGCTGAAAGTTCAGAGTTGGCACCTGCAGCCCATGGCCATCAGTCTTTCACCTCACCCCCTTGCAAATCAGCCAAGCAGTCTGAGTCCCAAGTAATGGAGCAGAGCAGTCTCTTCTGATTTTTGATGACTCTGCTAGCAGGGTTTCCCAGGGCCATCCACATAACCCTGCACCAGAAGTGGAAGAGATTGAGTGCACTGATGCCCAACCACTTATGTTTCAGGATGAGGGCATTGGAAGACCACCGCAGCACGTCTTTGATGATGACAAAACACAGGTGCCAACTGCTGCGGCTTTCTGCAATCTGCAGACCGACAAGGAGGGCAGGGGTAAAGAGTGCGTGGAAGATGATGTGGAGGATGATGAGATACTAGACCCCACATGGAATCAAGGTCATGCGAGTGACCTGTCTAGTTCAGAGGAAGAGGTGGTGGTCGCACAGAGGCACCAGCACAGCAAAAGAGGGAGCAGGGTGCAAAAGCGTCTGTTACATTCTTTTTACCATTTTGCAGTGAATAAACCCCTGCTCTGCATAGGTGACAGGGACATAAATAAAAAAAAAATCATCTGTTACATTGCCAGGTGATATTTTACAATTTTTGCCGTATACAAACCCCTGCTCTACATAGGTAAGAGGGACCTAATTTTTGAAAAATCATCTGTTCAATTGGTGGGTGACATGAACACAGATTTTCCATGAATAAACCCCTGCTCTGCATAGGTGACAGGAACTTAAATTTCTAAAATTTGTCTTTAATTGACGCGCGCCCCCTCCTTTCATTCGATCCTTCCACTTTAATAACTTGTCCCACATTTCAGCTCGATCACATTGCAGCCATTGACCTCCCTTTGATGTGGTATCCCTTTCTCATGCTCCCTCTCCGGCGTGGAACCCTGATTCGCCGCTAACCGTGATCAACATGGTAGGCGCAGAAAAGAACATCGAAAGTTGATAGAGATTTCCATTTGGATCGTGGATGCGATCAGGCAGAAGTTATCTAGAGTCAACAAAGCGGCAGCAGGGCTTCTCCTGTCTAACGTTTCCAAATCCAAAATATCCCGGTGACATTTCCTGTAATTTTTTTTATTAATCATTCAAATAACAGGGCATTTTAAGAGTCCTGTATTGTTATTTATCGTCACTACCTCCTCGAGTCGGGAGTGGGTAATTACGGCGCGCCCCCTCCTTTACTTAGAAGCTTATGCTTCAATAATTTGTCCCACATTTCCGCTCGATCATATTTCATTTCATCCATTGACCTCCCTTGGATGTGGTAACCCTTTCTCAGGCTAACTCTCCGGCCTGGAACCCTGATTCCCCACTACCCCTGATCACCATGGTAGGCGCAGAAAAGAACATCGAAAGATGAAGATATCCAACTGGATCGTGGACGTCACAGGGACGTGCGACATGGTTGAGCAGTATGTTTGCACACGCCTACACGTACTGACTGATGGGTCTGCCCCCTTCAACTTCTTGGTCTCCAAAATGGGCACATGGCCTGAGCTTGCCCTTTACGCCTTGGAGGTGCTGGTTTGCCCTGCAGCCAGTGTATTGTCTGAATGTTTGTTTAGCACGGCTGGAAGGGTTTATCACAGGTTATATTTCCCAATGTTTTGAGGTCTACTCAAATTTGAACAAAAAAATTAAATAATAAAATATGAAACAAAACCAAAAACCACCAGTGTTGGCTACCTCCTCCACCGCTGCTTCCACCTACACCGCCACATCAACCACCTCCTCAACCTCCTACTCCATATGGACCTCCTCCTAGATCAAGATTATTTTTCATTTTTACATATTTTATGTTATTTTAAGTCATTTTCCTATCCACATTTGTTTGCAGAGCACTTGCCATGCTCTTAACCACATTTTGCTGCCATTTGCAGTCCTCTAGCCCTTTCCATGACTGTTTTACAGCCATTTTAGTGCTCCAAAGTTCGGGTCCCCATTGACAGCAATGGGGTTCGGGGTCAAGTTCGGCTCAAGTTCGGGTCCCGAACTCAAACTTTTTTGTGAAGTTCGGCCGAACCCGTCGAACCCGAACATCCAGGTGTCCGCTCAACTCTAATGATGAGCAAGTTCGGCAGAGAAAGGAGGTTCACCCTAACATTAGTTGGGACCATAAAGATATAAATTTATGGGTGACGGTGCCGGGACGGTAGAGGCAGTCCTTTTGGGGGGGTTCAGGGGGGTCAAGTCAGTCCAGTCTTGCAGTGGCATCCGCCAGAGGTTTGTGCTTCTTCTTTAACGAAGGAAGCTGTAGGTTCTGGGGCGAAATGCAAGTTTAAGCATGAGTGCTCGTCTTGCAGGGTAAATCACGGAGCCAATAGATGCTTCAAAGATAACAGACAGAGAGGGTCGGAAGCCACTGCAAAAGGGTCTGACTCCAGTACGGGTGGAAAGGGTGGAATAGTACTTAAATAGGTATCCCAATCATGAGGCGGCAAAATTGTTAAGGAAGGGTTTTTCGTCAAACCCCTCGCCGGTGGTTTTATCGCGTAAAAATTTGCGCTCACATTCGAGTATCCGGATGCAGTGTCGGAGAAGTTTCAAAAGAGGTTTTTTTGGGCAAGATGGATGGGCCTTTTGAGGAACCACCGCTGGTCAACTTGAGGGTTTCACCGTTGGGACTAGAGCCCAAAAAAGAGCCGAACAAGTTTCTGCTGATACATTATCTGTCTTTTCCAAAAGGGGCATCGGTCAATGATGGGATCGATCCTGTTGGCTAAGACGGACATTGAGGCGGCTTTTCGGTTACTCCCGATAGTTTGCACCTGTTGGGCTGTTTTTGGGATGAAGGGTATTTTGTGGATAGGTGTTTACTAGTGTTGATCAAGCACCAAAGTGCCCGTGTGCTCTGGCCGAACACATCGATATACTTGAGTGCACTACCGAGCACTCGAGCATAATAGAAGTCAATGGGAGAATGACTATGAATCCAATAGATGGCGCTATTCATGAATAGTGTAGATCGCAAATTTTCCATGCAAATGGTTTTTCAGCTGAAAAACAAGGCAGATTCTGCTCATTTGCATGTCATTCCAATAAGCCTATGTTTATGCAAATTTGTTTTTACATGACAAAACTGTATAGAAAGGTTATTGAATATTATGTTAGGACAATCAGAAAACTTTTTGTCACCCTAATGATATTGATCTAGGTTCACAGGTCCACCCAAGCCATCCAACAGATGTGAAACAACTTTAAGGCTTACTGGCTATCAGTCACATGAGAGCTGGTTTGGAATGTCTCATAGTGCACAAGGCTTCCATTGTAAGGTATGCTGTTATCTGTCTCCTGGATAGATTGTTGGCCTGCACATGCCTGGCTTTTGGCATATAGCTTTTGTGTAGTTGTCTATTGTATGTGTAGTGTCCCACTAGGTAAATGTGGGCACTACACAAGGGTCAATTGGGCCACGTGGTTATCCTACTCCTGAGGGACAGTGGCATTGTATTTTACAGTCCATTTTAATGTATATTGCTATGTTTTTGATGTGTATTTTTCCCTGTTATGTGTGTATCAGGCCTATCAGGGTGTAGTTTCTCCTCCTAGACAGTAGAGGGAGCTAGGGAACCCCTAATATAAATAGTCAGGTCCTGTTCAGGGAAAGAGAGTCTGTGTAGTCAGGAGTCTGGGTAGAGACAGAAGCGAGTGTGCACTTCAGCAGAGAGGAGCGGAGGGCCACCTCCTGACATGCAGCTAGACAGCCCAGGCTTCTAGCTGACCACCAGGAGAAGAAGTTACTTCCTGAGAGAAACCTGCAGTTCCCACAACCAAAGTGCAGAGCAGAGCAGAAGTGTAACCAGCCAACTGAGGGCTGAAGGGTCTTAATCTTACTTAATGCAAGGATATATATATACCTGAGGAAGTTTTGGTGACCAAGGATAAAGCCATCAATAGGGCGTATGGGCCTTGGGATTAAGACAGACAGGAGTTCTGAGGAATAGTGCACAGGATTTCTGAGGAATAGTGCAGCCTGATCTGTAAGTGTTTTAACCCTCTGAGTATCTTGCAAGAACATTGTGCCTGCCATTTGTAAAAGTCTGCTTATAATTTCTACTGCCATGTGGAACTGAACCTAGACTGTACAAAGTTGACTGTTTCCAGTAAAAAGAAGTTTTGGTTCACCACAACATTGTGTTCCTCAATTTATTCCTATCATAAATCGGTGTGCCACCGTTACCGGCACTGGCATCACGAATCTTAAAGGGATCTTGCCCCGGCACATTAAACACCTGCAACATCCAGGGCACCTCATCTACCATCAGGCCTGGTCCCTATACACTGAGAGTGCCCCAGAGGACCTCTGTGCCAGCCTCTCCATCTGCCCAGGTTCTTTCAAGAAAACTGTGAGTAACCCAGAGCAACCCTCATTTGCCTAAGTAACGGTGACCTCACCATCGCAATACCCTGCAGGGCGGCGTACTGCAGATGTCATAGATAATAGGAGTCCAAGATGCATCCAGCCATCCTCTTAATGCTGTTTCCAAACTATTTTGATGGGGTTTCCATCAATTTCTAACCTTTTTTTGTGAACCAGACACCCTCTCTTCTTCATCGCGGGGGGTGCCTGGTTTGATGCTCGGGTCTCCCATTGACTTTCATTGTTTTAAATTTGTGATTTGCGGGAGTTAGTTGATGGGGCGAGGTGGTCGTCAAAAATTAATCTGCGGGATCTACAGTCTCTTTTAGGGAAGTTAAACGTTGCTTGCAGAATTATGCCAATGGGTCAGATATTTTGTCGGCGGTTGGCGGTGGCTACTGCTGGGGTTGTTGTGCCACATCACAGGTTGGGTTGGGAATTGAAAAAAAGATTTGGAGGTTTGGGTCGAGTTTTTGAAAGATTTTAATGCTAGAGCGTTGGTGATAGGGATGTGGTTGAAAGTTTTTATTTCAAGTTATTTACGGATACAGCTAGGTGGGATGGTTTTGGGGTCTATTGTAATGGCGTGGTGTGCAGATCGGTGACCAGAATCCTGGGCTTTACGGGGGTGGGTCAGGAATTTGGCTCTCTTGGAGCTCTTTCCCATAGTTCTCAAAATGGTGTTGTGGTGCGATAGATTTAGGAACAGGAAGGTACATTTTCATTGCGATAATCTGAGGGGTGCAGGGGATCAATGGTCTGACTGCCTCATCTCCACCAGTGGTTCATTTATTTCAGCACCTAGTGTTACTTTGCCTATCGTTTAATGCATGGGTGGTGGCGGTTCATGTGCCTGGTGTTTCTAAATGAATTGTGGATGCCCTTTTTAGTTCGCAGGGAGAGTGGTTTTGACAGTTGGCTCTGGAAGCGGAATCCGAAAGGTTGGAATGTCCGGGGTTTATTTTGGGAGCTCTTGGAGGTACCGTAGAAGGGCTTTTGCAGGCTTCTTTGAGTGCAGGTACTTGGGCCGCGTATCGGAGAGCTTGGAGGGAGTGGGAGCAGTGGTGTAAAACAGTAGGGGTGCAAGTAGACGAGGCGGAAGTACCATTGCTGTTATTTCTAGGGCACGTCAAGGAGCAGGGTTGGACAGTGGCACAATTAAACAGATGTGTGGCAGGCTTGGCATTCGGTTTTAAGTTAAGGGGCGTGGCTGATGATACTAAAGCCTTTCTGGTGAGGCACGTTTTTGTTTTTGTTTATTTAATTATTTTTTTTGTATAACGTAACAAGGTACATTAATATGTGTATACACAACTTGCAAGGCGTGCAACACGTGCATATATAAGCCATTACATAGGGTTCACATCAGATATAGTAGAGAGGATGAAGGTCACAGGTATATAAGTTGACATTCTCAGTATATTGAGTTTACAGTTACTTTAACATCAATGTTTAGCCATGAATGATATAACTCCTATAACCGCAATAACAGGGTACATCAGAGGAAGGTAATATATAAAGGTTGATATGTGGTTTGGTTTCCCTCCGTACTAGACTCAGGTCAATAGAATTCACCCCAATCTGACGGGGTGTAGAGCCGGACCTTATGAGTAGCTCGGGTGCCTAAACTTTTGCCATAAATGCCGATGGCGTTGAAATTTTGGATGATTTCTAGCTTCCCATGAGGATAATTCTTCAAAGCAAAAAATTTGATCCACTTTGAGTTTCCATTGCTCTATGGAAGGAGGGGTAGATGACAGCCAACATTTTGGAATTAAAAGTCGAGCTGCCATTAGAAGCTGTTTGAAGAGGAAAGGCATAGGGTGAGTTGCCTTGTCCATATCAAGGTTAAGTAGAGCTTTACTCGCAGACATCTGCACCTTGGTCTTGCATATTGAATTGCTAACTTGGAATATTTCTTCCCACCACGCCTTAATAATTGGGCAATCCCACCATATGTGGAAAAAAGTTCCTCTATCAGTACAACACCTCCAGCATATGTCAGAAGCTGTTGCTGAATACAACAAGGTGATATCAGGGGTTTTGTACCACCTGGTTAGGATCTTATACCCATTTTCCTGTATACGGACACATCTGGATGAGTAGTGTGGGGAAGACAAAACGTCCGGCATTATGGAGCATGAGAGCTCCTGCCCCAAATCCCTTTCCCAATGGCGAACAAACGCTGGCTTAGTGGAGGTCGATGGAATGTTTGTCCTTTTGAAAAGTTGTGAGATTAATCTCTTTGGGGGGATAGGGTTTGAGATTAAGGCCTCAGACCAAAGTAAAGGTCGATAAATGTTATTTATTGTTATGTGTTGAGAGATGAATGCATGTATATAAGATGTGGAGGGGATATGTCGGCGATCAGAAGTAAAAATCGCTTGGAACTCCTTAAGATTGACTAAGGAACCATTGGGATCGAAAAGTGGTAGAATTGGGAGTGTTGATTCCCTCAAGTCCCTTGGGGTACATTCTATTACCTCGGGCATTGCTGTTCCCAGGATATCCCTAATGGAAAGAAGAGGGGAGGGAAAGGGTATTGAACCGTGAGATGACTGAAACCATTTCCACACATTCAGAGTGGCTTGAATGATTGGATACGGTGAGGAGGGTAAGTTACATGTGCTCCTGTTGCCTAGTAATAGGGATCTAAAGGACTTATTTACTAAATCCTGCTCCATTGCAACCCAGGGTTTTGTGCTATTAGGTCTGAGCCATTCAGTGGCGACGCTAGGAACAATATATAGGGGGGGCACAAAGATACCACAGTCAAAAATGGGGGGGCACAAACAAAATAAGTATATATCAATAAGATTACAAAATACGAGAGAATTGCGATATGCAGGGATACAGTTATAATAAAGCAATTTACTTACCAAAGAAGCTACTCAGTCGTCTGCTGTGCTGTCCCCTGCTTGCTTCCACGGATTCTTTCCCCTTCTTTCTGTCTCTCGTCAGTGCACAGGCGCACTGTTATGGTGGAGCCCCCATATCAGCCCTTATGCCTCATTAGCCCCATTATGCCTCTTATTAGCCCCCATATGCCTCCAATTAGCCCCCATATGCCTCCAATTAGCCCCCATATGCCTCCTATTAGCCCCCATATGCCTCCTATTAGCCCCCATATGCCTCCTATTAGCCCCATATGCCTCCAATTAGCCCCCATATGCCTCCAATTAGCCCCCATATGCCTCCTATTAGCCCCATATGCCTCCTATTAGCCCCATATGCCTCCAATTAGCCCCCATATGCCTCCAATTAGCCCCCATATGCCTCCTATTAGCCCTATATGCCTCCAATTAGCCCCATATGCCTCCAATTAGCCCCCATATGCCTCCAATTAGCCCCCATATGCCTCCAATTAGCCCCATATGCCTCCTATTAGCCCCATATGCCTCCAATTAGCCCCCATATGCCTCCTATTAGCCCCATATGCCTCCAATTAGCCCCCATATGCCTCCAATTAGCCCCCATATGCCTCCTATTAGCCCCCATATGCCTCCTATTAGCCCCCATATGCCTCCTATTAGCCCCCATATGCCTCCTATTAGCCCCATATGCCTCCTATTAGCCCCAAATATGCCTCCAATTAGCCCCAAATATGCCTCCAATTAGCCCCCAAATATGCCTCCATATGCCCCCATATACCTCCAATTAGCCCCCAAATATGCCTCCAATTAGCCCCCATATGCCTCCAAATGCCCCCATATGCCTCCTATTAGCCCCCATATGCCTCCAATTAGCCCCCATATGCCTCCAATTAGCCCCCATAATGCCCCCAGCAGCCACATTTTTTATAAAATAAAAAATAAAAACACTTACCTCTCCTGCTCCTGGATGGACGCCGCCTGCCATTTTCTCCTCAGTCGACTGTGCTCTAAACTGGCGCGCACAGCGTGAGGTCACAGAGCGACCTTACGCTGTGCGCAGCCCTGCACAGCCGACAGCCGAGGACCAGGAAGTGGTGAGTACAGAGCGTTCACCACTTCCTGGTTCTTCGGTACTAATGAGCGCTTCCATAATGGAAGCGCTCATTAGTATTCACTCTGGGGAATCAGCGGGGGGGGCACCCGGGGGGGCAAGGGACAACATAGGGGGGGCAATTGCCCCCCCTCGCCCCCCTCTAGCGACGCCACTAGAGCCATTCTATTAATCTAGACAACAGAACTGCCTTCCCATACACCTCTGGGTCTGGTAGGGCAATACCCCCGAAACACTTAGGGCGCGATAGAAGTTCGTAAGACAGTCTTGGTTTTTTCCCTCTCCATATAAATGAGCGAAATAATTTCCTTAAGGAGTTATAATAGGTTTTGGGGACTGGAATGGGCAGGACTTGTAAGTATGTAAGGCGAGGGAGTATCAAAGACATAAGTAAATTCTTTCGACCAAACCAAGAGATGGTTGGAATATCCAATTTATCTATACTAGAGGAGATATCATTTAGTAGTGGGGTATAGTTCAGTGAAAACAGGTCCTTGGTGTTTGAGCTAATTTTAATCCCTAGATATGTTATATAGGGGGAGAACCAGTTGAAAGGGGAATCTCTTTTTAAGCTATTTTGGGTCAGTTGGGGAATCCCCACACAAATTACTAATGATTTTTGCTTATTAATTTTAAAGTTGGAAAAAGAGCTGTAGCGATCTATATGTTTTTGTATAATATGCAATGAGTCTTTAGGGTTAGATGTCATGATCATGATATCGTCCGCGAATGCGGCAATTTTATGGTCCCTGCCTCCCAGAACCACTCCTCGGATATCGTTGTCCGCTCTCATTCTCAGGAGAAGCGGCTCCAAAGCCAGTACGAAAAGCAAAGGGGAAAGGGGGCCGCCCTGCCTAGTACCATTTTGGATAAAAAAGGGGTCAGACAGATCGCCATTGATCAAAACCGAACAGAGGCCTGTGCATACATTGCAAAGGTAGCTTGTACAAAGGGATCAGGTAGGCCAAACCGGATAAGGACGTGTTTCAGAAAAAGCCAATTAATCCTGTCGAATGCTTTTTCTGCGTCTGTGCTCAGCAGGAGGAGAGGTCTAGAGCGATTAGCATAAAATTGCACTATGTTCAATACTCTGGCCGTATTGTCTCTACCCTCTCTACCTTTGATAAAGCTCACCTGATCCCCGTGTACTATTGAAGGAAGGAAAACCGACAGACGATTAGCTAATAACTTCGTAAGCAGCTTAAAATCAATATTGAGGAGGGAAATTGGTCTATAATTGGCACATTGTTTAGGGTCTTTTCCCTCTTTAGGGATCAAGGTAATATGGGCTTGTGTCATATCCCTGGATAATTTTTCCCCTTTAAGGGTTAAATTACAAACCTCAAGTAGGTGAGGGAGTAAACATTGCTGGTATGTTCTGTAGTATTGTACCGGTAGGCCGTCAGGGCCTGGACTTTTGCCAGAAGGTGTCTGTTTTAAGGCAATTTTGAGTTCCTCAAGAGTGAACGGGGAGGCCAGTTTCTGGTCTTCAGGGATAGTCGGAATTGAGAGTGAGTCCAGGAAGGATGAGAGGATAGATGTATGAGCTTCAGGGGAAAGTGTTTGGGGCAGATTATATAGAGCTTCATAAAACTCTCTAAATTGAGCACCTATTTCTTTAGAGGAATATAAGGGAGAACCCTGAGGGGATGATAATTGGTGGATGTAGTTTGCTGCTCTTCTATTTCTTATTCTGCTCATCATGAATTTGGATGTTTTGTCTCCATGGGCAAAAAACTTGTGTTGCGAATTTAAGAAAAGCTTAGTTGTGGACTGCTGTAACATGAATTTCATTTCAGCTCTGTACCCAGACAACTCCTGGAGTTGTAGTGCTGAGAATGTACGTTTGTGCGAGGATTCTAAGGATTGTATTTTCTGGCATAAAAAATTTAATTTTTTGGTTCTCTTTTTATGAGCTCCCATGCTTATGAAATGTCCCCTAACAAAAGGTTTGTGGGCATCCCATAGGGTTAGGGCAGAAATATCGGGACTTTTATTTAAGGTGAAGTATTCCTCAAGGAGTTCAGCAATCTTATCTCTAGTGTACTGATTCCCTAATAGGGATTCATTTAGGCGCCATTTAAATTTGTACTGTTTGGGGACCAGGGCGGAGAGTGACAGGAAAATAGGGGCATGGTCAGAGAGGTGTATAGATCCTATTTGAGGGTTACGACAGTATTGAAGGTGTTCTTTAGATACAAACAGGTAGTCCAGGCGTTGGTATGAGCCATGGACGTTTGAGTAAAAAGTATAGTCTGCTGTAGTGGGATGCAGCGTGCGCCAGACGTCTATGAGGTGAAGGTTCCAAAAACCCTCTCTAATGTACCGTAGAGTTTTAAGAGCTAGGGCCGATTTTGAAGTTGAGGAGTCTAGTTGAGGGTTTAAGGTAGCGTTAAGATCCCCTCCTGCTATAGTCAAACCTTCTGCGAAGGAATTAATAGCAGGAAAAACTTTAGAAAACCAACCGTGATGGCCAGTGTTTGGTGCGTAAAGGTTGATGAATGTATATATCTGAGGGCCAATTTTGCCCTTAACCAATAGGTAGCGACCCTCAGGATCCTGTAGATGAGAAATATATTGAAAAGGGACTCTCCTCTGAAACCCAATACTCACCCCCCCTGAAGCAGAGGAGTTGCCGCCACAGTGAAACTACTGTGAATAATGGCCATAAGAGAGATTGGGGTATTGATTAAATTTGAAGTGCGTCTCCTGGAGGAGAAGGACAGTGGCTCCCAGTTTGCGTAACAATGAGAAAACCTGACTCCACTTTGAGGGAGAATTAAAGCCTTTGACATTGTAGGACGCAAAAGATAGGTCAGCCATTGTGTTTAGTGTGTTGTGCATTACCTCGCTGACTGTCCTTCCTCCTCCAGGAGAGCGCGGCTTTGTAGAAAATGCCAGGTGAGAACTGGGTGAGCATAGTGGGATCCAGAGGGAGCTCTTGCATCTGACGGGCCCTTAGAGCACAGAATACATGTACCTTCATAACAGAGTAAACAAAACAGCAATTAACGGAACAAAAAACAGAAAGAAAAACTATCTGTGAGAAAGACCTTAGAGGGCAGTTCATCACAGAATGGGGTAGAGGTCGTAGGGGGGAGAAGGTTAAATAACCCATTTGTGATCCCCAATGCACCGTTTGATGCCTCACAAGTGAGGTTCTCAGACATGCACATGAGAAGTGTCGTGGATGGCCTCTCATTAGACACGCACTCTATAAATGAGTAGGAGAGATAGGGTAATGGAAGATGCAAGGAAGTAAGCAGGATAGGGCTAGGAATATGAGGACAGAGGAGTCACATATAACGAGAGTATATAAAATAGAACTCAGACCAGACACGTGAATAGACATACAATGCGGAGTCAAGATGTCACGTTGTAGAGTCCTTATGGGGTAAACTGTATGTTTCTTTGTTTGGACTTCTGCGATTTTGGAGTGCGAGGATGCTCAAAGGGGGTGATCACAGGAAGCTCCGGCAACTCCAGGATATCTTGATATAGTTCCCAGTTCTCAATGTCCATGCTTGGGATCTGAAGTTGGTCAAAAACTCCAGCTAAATCGGCGAACGCTGAGATCGTGAGACGGCGACCCTCATGTGTGAAGGTAAGTCCAAATGGAAAATTCAACCGGTACAAGATCTTGTTGGACCGGAGCCAGTCGGTTAGGGGCTTCAAGGATCGACGTTTTCTTAAAGTTGAGGGAGCTAGGTCCTGGAAAACCGTAACAGGCGATCCCTCGCACGATATTATATCCTGGTTTCTGGCTGCCTCCAGTACTGCAGTTTTGACTTGAAAGTTCAGAAAGCGGCATATGATATCCCTGGGGGGTTCGGCTGGTTTCGGTTTAGGCCTCAGCGTTGGGGAAGACCAAATCTGGAAAATATGTGGTTAATGAGTAGAGATGCGTGCGCACTTAAACTGCATGTTCTGCAAGGCAAACATTCCACCCATTTTGTGAATAGACAAGTCACGGTTAACATATATCTGTTGCCTTTTGATGAAGTTGTTACTGGTCCAATAAAGTCAATCTGGATGTCTGACCATGGCATGGACATCCCCTTTTCATCAGCGGTGCTAAATGAGTGGGTGCTTGTGGCTGGAATTGAGAACAGATTAAACATCCTTGACAATATGTGCGAAAGTATTGCAACATATGAGGCCAATAAGTGTAATCCTGTAATAATTCATATGTTAACTTCTCACCTCGACGACCAGCCATTGGGGCGTCATGGGCGTTCTGTAACATCAAACCTCGGAATGCCGCGGGTACCACCTATTGTGTGATACCATTCTTCGAGGTTCTTACCAACAATCCACCCTGTAATGAGAATTGGAACTTACCTTTCATCAAAATCTGTAACTCTTCTTTGCTTCCACAGTCTTCCACAGTTATGGGACAATTAACATAGTAACATAGTAACATAGTATATAAGGCCGAAAAAAGACATTTGTCCATCCAGTTCGGCCTGTCATCCTGCAAGTTGATCCAGAGGAAGGCAAAAAAAACCTGTGAGGTAGAAGCCAATTTTCCTCACTTTAGGGGAATAAAAATTCCTTCCCGACTCCAATCAGGCAATCAGAATAAATCCCTGGATCAACGATATCTCTCTAGTAGCTATATCCTGTAATATTATTACGCTCCAGAAATACATCCAGGCCCCTCTTGAATTCCTTTATTGTACTCACCATCACCACCTCCTCAGGCAGAGAGTTCCATAGTCTCACTGCTCTTACCGTAAAGAATCCTCTTCTATGTTTGTGTACAAACCTTCTTTCCTCCAGACGCATAGGATGTCCCCTCGTCACAGTCACCGTCCTGGGAATAAATAGATGACGGGATAGATCTCTGTACTGACCCCTGATATATTTATACATATTAATTAGATCTCCTCTCAGTCGTCTTTTTTCTAAAGTGAATAACCCTAATTTTGATAATCTTTCAGGGTACTGTAGTTGCCCCATTCCAGTTATTACTTTAGTTGCCCTCCTCTGGACCCTCTCCAGCTCTGCTATGTCTGCTTTGTTCACTGGAGCTCAGAACTGTACACAGTACTCCATGTGTGGTCTGACTAATGATTTGTAAAGTGGTAGGACTATGTTCTCATCACGGGCATCTATGCCCCTTTTGATGCAACCCATTATCTTATTTGCCTTGGCAGCAGCTGCCTGACACTGTTTTTTGCAGCTTAGTTTGCTGTTTATTAAAATTCCTAGATCTTTTTCCATGTCAGTGTTACCGAGTGTTTTACCATTTAATAAGTACGGGTGACTTGCATTATTCCTTCCCATGTGCATAACTTTACATTTGTCAGTGTTAAACCTCATCTGCCACTTATCTGCCCAAGCCTCCAATCTATCCAGATCCCTCTGTAGTAGTATACTGTCCTCTTCAGTGTTAATTACTTTACACAGTTTAGTGTCATCTGCAAAAATTGATATTTTACTATGAAGCCTTCTACAAGATCATTAATAAATATATTGAAGAGAATAGGGCCCAATACTGACCCCTGAGGTACTCCACTAGTGACAGTGACCCAATCTGAGTATTTACCATTAATAACCACCCTCTGTTTTCTATCATTGAGCCAGTTACTTACCCACTTACAGACGTTTTCTCCCAGTCCGAGCATTCTCATTTTATATACTAACCTTTTATGTGGTACAGTGTCAAATGCTTTGGAGAAGTCCAGATACACGACATCCATTGATTCGCCGCTGTCAAGTCTAGAACTTACCTCCTCATAGAAACTGATTAAATTTTTTGACATGATCGATCCCTCACGAAGCCATGCTGATATGGCGTTATTTGCTTATTTCCGTTAAGATGCTCTAACATAGCATCTCTCAGAAAACCTTCAAACAGTTTACTCACAACAGATGTTAAACTTACCGGCCTATAGTTTCCAGGCTCTGTTTTTGGGCCCTTTTTGAATATTGGCACCACATTTGCCATGCGCCAATCCTGTGGGACATTCCCTGTCAATATATGTGGATCAATGTGTTTGTAAAAGATACCAATCACTGGATCCCCCTTTTAACTCGCGATGAGATCTTCACTAGGGGAATCTTGGCTCCATTGCACCACATTGACTTCGGCCTTCTTTTGGGCCTGTCTTCTTGTCGTTGCCTCCACTTGAACAGTTCCCATAAGGTCATCAACGGACCTTCAGTAATTCTCCATTAATGGCTCCTTGTTTGGCAAAGGGAATCTGCCAAATCATTCCCTTCCTTTTCTAGACCTAGATATTTTGAGTGGCCTTTTAACTTTTTCCAGTAAATCGTGATACCGTGGGCGATAACCATCTCGTCGATCCTACAAAACATTTTACAATGCTTGAAAGGCTTGTTGTTGCTTCTTACCACGTTAGAGCTTTTCCATCCAGGGAAGTACTCCACAAAGCTTTTGCGAACATAATTAGAATCTGTGATTATAACAAACTCTTTAATACGAGATTCGATAGCCATTTGTACGGCTTTATACACAGCGATAAGCTCTGCGACCTGGCTATTTTTAGGACCTATTTTGTACCCCACGGACACATCTGGGAATATATTATTCCACACGACTCGCAACCAATGTATGTTCAGTTCCTATATTGGTATAGAAAGAACAGCCGTCTACATATACACATGGTAATGGAATTCTTCTTCATAAGACTTGTATGGAGATAAAGATTGTTCTTCCAGGAAATCATTTCCTGTTGATGCATCTTTATGTCCTGCATTGGTACAATAGTGAAGTTCCGCTAACCCTTGAGCAACTGGATTCTTATTATTTTGTTTGTATCTGACTTCCAACGGCCATCCCATTAAGGACATCGTCCAGGCGGTTATCCTGCTGTTTGACAGATTTCCATCCTTGATTCTATCACTTTGCAAATATTGCAGTGGTTGGTGTACAGTTTCCACAATGATCTTTTCACCTTGGATAAAACTCCTGAAATATTGCAAAGCCTACACTGTTGACAGTAATACTTTTTCACAGTCATTGAATTTTACTTCAACCGGTGATATTCAGGTTTCCCTGTTTCTAGAAGAGGACTACACTCACGCTTTTCTCGGTGAAGCCTGTTTCGATGAAGAAAGGTTTCCCACCTTCTGGGTAAGCAAGGCATGGAGCTTGGGTGAGTCTGGCTTTGAGATCATTCATAGCTTGCTCGTGGTGTTCACTCCATTCCCATTTCACTCCTTTCTTCAGCAATTGCAAAAGAGGTTTTGTAATTCTTAGCATAGTTGTCTATGAACTTACGTGAATAGTTCATCAGACCCAGAAAGGATCTCAACTCCTTGAGATTTGTGGGTGACTTCCATCTTCTTTTTCTGTGGGTTGATTCCATCAGCAGTGATTTTGTGACCTAGGAAATTGACTTTGGTACAACACCATTGAGCCTTCTGCAAAGAAAGTTTCACACCAGCTTTACTCAGTTAGGTTAGTACATGCCTCAGTTCCACAATGTGTTCTTTAAAAGTCATGCTTTTGATCAGGACGTCATCCACATAAGATAAGGTACCTCATTCAGTGGCATCAGGCATTGCCTTATGCATGAACACAGCAAACTCATGGCCTGCATTAATGTATCCGAAAGGCAATCAGGTCCAGGCATATTGCTGCTTCCCAAATGTGAAGGCCAATTTGTATTGATCCTTCTCGTCCACCATAATCGTCCAATATCCTTGCGCACAGTGAAGAGCAGTGAAACTTTTGGACCCCTGTATTTGCGCCAAGCACTGGTCAATATATGGCACGGGCCACCTGGACATATACAGTATAGCCGTTTATTTAACTGCCTTAGGGTCAAACAGAGGTGAAATTGACCATTTGGTTTAATGGTTTAAAGTATAGGATGGTTGAACCGGACAGATGATTCCCAGCCTCTCCAAGTTCTTGACGATTTCCGATAGCGACTCGTAAGCTGCCAGCAGAAGTTGGTACTGTTTGACATATACAGGGGGTGCATTGGGATCCGTCTGGATTCTTGCAACGTGCAGGTCAGTTTCCCACCTTCTGGGTAGCAAACATGTCCTGGAATTCTGCGAAGAGCCCCTTTAGCTGTTGATGCTCTGACTCATCGAAACATGCGTCAGCTATTGAGATTTGATCTTCCGCCTGTTCCTGAAATTCTGGAACGATTTCAGATTGACTTAACTCGTAAGCTTCTTCAAGCTCACTAGTTTTGAGTATAGTGTACCTTCTCTTTTCCCTGTTGGCATGACTCTTACTCCTTATCATCGATCTCTTCGTTGAAAACCAAAGATGAGTCTTCAATGTGGCATGTACCTTCTTCAGGACTGAAAGGATAAACAGAGTGGATATTGATTAAGGGCAATTTCACATTAGCATTATTATTTTCAGGCATTGAGTTCCGTCCTAGGGGCTCAATACCGGAAAATAACTGGTCAGTTTTATCCCCATGCATTCTGAATGGAGAGCAATCCATTCAGGATGCATGAGGATGTCTTCAGTTCTGTGTTTTTGACTTTTCTGGACGGAGATAATACCGCAGCATGCTGCGGTTTCAACTCCGTCCAAAATTCCGGAATGCTTGCCGGAATGCCGGATCTGGCATTAATTTACATTGAAATGTATTAGTGCTGGATCCGGCAATAAAAATATCGCAATGCCGGATATGCATGCGCAGACTGGTAGAAATGTGAAAAAAATAGAAACTGATCCGTTTGTCCGTATGACAAACGGAGAGACGGATCCATTCTTGTAATGCATTTGTGAGACAGATCCGCATCCAGATCAGTCTACAAATGTTGTCAGTTTGCATGCAGATTTCCTGATCCGGCAGGCAGTTCCGGCGACGGAACTGCTTGCTGGATCACTCTGCCACAAGTGCGAAAGTAGCCTAACCCCTCAGATGTTGAGGAAAAATCTTGTTCCACTATTTACTCTTCTGTCAAGTATTCATCTGGAATAAGTCCAATGACATCAATGTGGAATCCAAAAGTGTAATACTCCAAATCCTTTTTGTAAGGATATGCTATGAGGAATCATATTATGAATTACCATATGCAATGGATTCTGATGGATGTTTACCATAGGAGTGGGATTTACCTTCAGGCCGAGTTGCTGTATCTGGTTAGACAAACAGATCAAAGCATCTACATTCTTCCATTTTTGCCCCTTGTTTACATGAATGGGAAGACAAAATGGCTTGCACCCTTCTGGGATTTTAAACTCATCAGCTACCATGATACTTACGGCCTAGGGCATCTGTTGTCCCCATCTCAAGGCTTGCTCTTCATCCTGGAACCCCTCTGGGTTTCCAGGTAATCTGGATCATAGAGTATTGTTGACCAGATCAATTTGCACTGTAGAAGGTCATTACCTATGTACATCTGGTACCATGGTTCATTCAATACGATGAATAAATGTTCTGTAGTCTTATCTCCTATGGAAATAGACAATAGACATCTTTCAATCACATTATGACTGAGAATCTCCATCCAGATCATAAATCCATTGGTCCATTGGTCCTGTGGAGAGGAACCTTTATTTACTTTAAGGTTGGCGACCTGTTTTAAGAGACCTAGGCGTATATAACTGGCTTCGGATTTGAGATCCAACTTGGGGTATTTCACCTGGGCTATATTGTTCACCTGTACAGGAATCAATAAGTTATCACTGAACTTCTCAATCCGTACCATGGATTGAGTATGCTTAGTAGTGAAGGCATTGCGGTTCGCCCGGCTGTCGTTTTGCGGCGAACATATTTTTTTACATTGTGAAGAACTTTGACCCATGACACATCTATCAGCTGGTACAGGACAGCCAATTAAGACGTTTCAGCACATGGACATACCCCCTACCTTATAAATAAACCCAATCTGGCTGCCATTTTACATTCAGTCTATTGCCAGTGTAGGGAGAAGTTGCTGTGTGGAGCAGGGACAGACTGTTAGAGACACCAAATGCTAGCTAATAGGGCCACAAAAGTCGTTTTAAGGATTGGTATAGGTGTGCTATCGATAGGTGTGACTGAGGGGTGTAATATACTTATAATATACTTTCTAACATAGAAAGTGTATTATAGTGCATTTGTATTGTGCAGCAGTTATGTGCGTTTCTGCTGCGATACTTACAGAGGGGCAAACGCTCTTGGAACAAATAATTTCAACTTGTTGCCCCCCCCCTAAAAAAAAACCTGATTGAGGCAGGGGTGTGATATACGTATAATATACTTTCTATATAGTGCATTTGGGTAGTGCAGCATTTGTGTGCGGTTCTGCTGTGTTACCGTAGCTACACAGAGTGATAAACGCTATTGTAACAAATAATATCAACTGGTGTGATATACAAGTTGCCCCCCAAAAAAAATGATTGAGGCAGGGGTGTGATATACCAATAATATACTTTCTATATAGTGCATTTGGATAGTGCAGCATTTGTTTGCGGTTCTGCTGCGTTACTGCAGCTACACAAAGTGACAAACGCTATTGAAACAAATAATTTCCACTGGTGTGATATACCAGTTGCCCCCCCAAAAAACTGATTGAGGCAGGGGAGTAATATACCTTCTTCCACAAATGCTGCTCTTCTATAGTCACAGGGTCACTTTGAAAATGACAGGCAGAGGAAGAAGCACGCCATTCTTCAAGGGTGGTAGGGGTCGGGCAGGTGCACCAGGCCGGAGCCTATGTGGGAAGTTGCAGAAGGTGCGTGCGATTACGTCAAAGGATGCACCAGAGTTGGTTGAGTGGCTCACTCAGCCTTCCGCTTCTGCACTCTCCTCATCCTCTCTATCTGCACCCTCTTCACTCTCTGCTGTGTGCACCCCCAAAGACACCACCACCACCATATCCCCTCCGCTCGAGCCAGAGGAATTATTTTCCCATCCATTCCAAGACCTTACGATGCGCAGCCATTCTTGGCATCGGATCAGGAAGAGGAGGTATCAACGGTTGCCACCCAGCAGTCTGATGACAGTACCCAGCCCAAGGAGGGTGGTCCCCGCTGTTGCTGCCTACTCTAAGATCTCTAATGACAGTGGTGGTGAAGGTGACGATGATGACGTGTCGATGGATGTTATGTGCGTGCCCACAAGAGAGGAAGAGGAGGGGAGTTCAGAGGGAGATACGAAGCAGAAAATAGGAAGGAGAAGCAGGCAGAACTCGCAGTGCACCGGAGGCAAAAAGCAGACTGCAAATGTATCTGGAGCAAGCCATCCACCATCCACGGTCACATCTTGCACTCCCAGGACGCAAGCACATGGCTCCACAGTGTGGGCTTTTTTTAACGTTTCAGCTGCTGACAATAGTTTTGCCATCTGCAGCCTGTGCTGTCAACGCATAAGTCGTGGTATACCCAACACTCACCTAGGGATGACCTGGCCTCCTATCACCGAGCTCAGTGTGAGCAATGCCATCAGAACCCACAAAGTCACACTCCCAGCACTCCACGTCCTGCCTCTTCTCCTTCTCCTTTCTCCTCCCATTTGTCTTCCACTCCACTAACCACCGTGCCGTCGTCGCGTTCATCTGGCAAAAGGCAGGCTTCCATGACCCAAATCTTCGAGCAAAAAAATATGATGATGCCGGATAACCCTTTTGCCCAGCGGCTGACTGCCGGCTTGTCGGAACTACTAGCCCGCCAACTACTGCCATATAAACTGGTGGTATGATACAAGGGAAGCAGTTGCCACAGTGAAGATTGCTGACAGCCTTTTCTCTAAACACACTCAAGAGGCCAGGGAGTTTGTCAGCAGGGAAACGGATGTGTTATTGGACCTCCCTGGACTCCCTTCCAAAGGCTGGACTATCAGTTAACCCGCAAAAATTTTGCAATAGAGGAGACGAAATACCTGGGGTATGTCATTGGGCGTGGAGTCATCAAACCCCAAGTGAACTAAATAGAGGCAATACGGAATTGGCCTTGCGCTGTCACTACTAGCCAAGTAAAGTTGTTCCTGGGAATGTTGGGATATTATATGAGGTTTGTCCCCCCACTTTGCGACAGTGGCTGCACCATTGACAGGGCTCTTGATGGAACGCAAGTCAGTGATGGTCTACTGGGATGATCAGGCGGAAGAGGCTTTCTCCACTTTAAAGTTGTCCCTGTGTGGGTCCCCGGTTTTGGTGACGCCTTACTTCAAAAGGGATTTTATAGTACAGACCGATGCCTCCAAAGTAGGCCTCGGTGCTGTACTGTTTCAGGAAGTCAACGGGGAGGAGCATCCCATTGTGTTCCTCAGCCGTAAGCTCACTCCAGCCGAGACAAGGTACAGTATATTAGGAGAGAGAGTGTCTGGCTATCAAGTGGGCACTAGAGTCTCTCCTTTATTATTTGTTGGGGAGAAAATTCCACCTCGTGACTGACCACTCCCCTCTTAAATGGATGAGCCAGGCCAAGGACATAAATGCCCGGTTACCCGATGGTTTCTCTCCCTACAAAATTTAATATTTTTGGTGGAACACAGGGCAGGCCAGTTGCAAGTAAACGCGGATGCCCTGACCCGGGTACACTGTTTGATGTGTGTTCACCCCCTCAGGGTTGAACAAAGAGGGGAGGTATGTAGGAGGGTTCAAGGGATGATCGTTGATGATAGATATGTGCAGGGCCAGTGCAAGGAGATTTTTGCCAACACAAGCAAAGCTACATTTTGGCACCCCCCCCCTCGCAGCTCACCTGGCCCTGGTCCCGTCTGCAGCAGCTGGTTTGAGGACCGTATTTTTCGCCCTATAAGATGCACCTAGGTTTTAGAGGAGGATAATAGGAAAAAAATATTTTCCATTACACCTCAGGTCAGACCAGCAATCAGACCCCAAATGTTAATCAGAGGAACGGGCAAGGGAGATGCCTCTCCCCTGCCACCTACCATTCATCTGAGGTACCTGCTTTCACCTTAAGGTTTTCAAATGGATCCAGAGAGAGTCTGTACTGTATTGGACTGGGATCGACCTGAAAATATGAAGGCTCTTATCCGGTTTTTGGGGTTCACCAACTATTACCGAAAATGTATTCTGAACTATTAAACAGTGGTGAAACCCTTAAAGGACATGACTAACAAATGGAAAGGAAAGACTTAACTTCAAGTGGCTATGGCAGCACCAGGAACTCAGCCAAGATCCACACACCAGCTATCCACAACTCCAACAGAAGCTATAAACAGCATAGCATAGTGGGAGAAACAACAATAAATAGAGAAGGTAAAATGACCATAATAGCCACACCTGGAGGAAAGGGGTGTGGCCATTATCAGAAATAACACAGACACATATTGATCCACAAGTAAAACCTGCCAGATCAAACCACGTGTTGCCAGTCTCACAGATCTCCTGCCACTCACTGTCGCCGGAACGTCCGTATGTCTCGGTAGGTCTGTGACAGAAGGATGACACACTCTGTAGGCTTTCTCTTCACTTTAGCTCATAGGTGAGGGACCTAATTTTGTGAACTCAGAATTAACTTTTAGGGCATTGGCAAAAGGGGGTTTTAAACAAAATAAAACTACTTTAACTTGTGTAGTCAATTTGAGAATTTACTGATTTATTTCCATTCATATATCCATACCAGTCTTACAACTTATTTCTGTTTATTTCAGTTTTTGTTTACTTCACCTCCTTGTCATGACACAGCCATTGCAGCTACATCCAGGCCCCTCGTGGTGGAGTTTACTGCTTGCAGCTTCCTTCAGTTTAATCGTATAAATGCATATGAGGTTAGTGCCCCCTAGAGGCAACCAGAATGATACAATCATTTAAGTTAGGAAACATAGCTTTCCTATCCAGTATCAGCACATAATCCTGAACCTTAAAATGTTTTGGTGAACATTAAATTTAATAACATTAGCTTAAAATGTTTTGGTGAACATTACATTTTATAACATTAACTTAAAGAGATAAGATATTAACTAATCTTCTGTCTTCAGGATAGTGGAAAAGGATCTGATTGGTGTAGGTCTGGCTACTGGGACCCCCAGTAATCATGAGGATAGGTGATACATTCCTAACTCCATTAAAAAACACTTGATGAGTTCTGAGTAGGGAATGTGGCCCATTCTCATTTTTGCTATGGGGTTTTATTTCTGTGCTATATTGTCAGGAACTTATCCAGCCATGTAAAGTGCATGCGCATATTTGTACTTATAAAACAGCCTGACCTGTTGCATGTGCATTTGGCAGTTGAAGGCATCTCTGTTGGTCCAATGTTCATATGTGGCCGCATTGCTGAGAAAAATGATGTTTTAATATATGCAAATAAGCCTCTAGGAGCCATTACACCTCGAGGCTCAGCTCTCTCTGCAACTGCCGCATCCTCTGCACCTAGATTGACAATGTCAGACAGTGAAAACTTCATTACACCCTGTCCTATTAATCAAAGTGGAGAGGGCACTGCAGTTTCAGAGAGAGAGCTGAGCCTCTAGGTGCAATGGCAACACCCCTGTTGCTCCTAGAGACTCATTTGCATATACTGTATGAAAACTTTATTTTTCTCAGCAATGCAGCCACATATGAACATTGGATCAACATAGATTGTCTTCAACTGCCAAGTGCACATGCAACAGGTCAGCCAGTTTCATAGGTACAAATCTGCTGACAGATGCCCTTTAAAGCACTGGTTAATTCTACAACAAAAGCAGTTGCTGCTCCCATCAGAGTAGCGGTGCAGGAGAAGATCTGGAAGAGCACATGCATCTTGCTCACAGCTGTTCCAGGAGGGTTGACATAGAGACCAGCCAAGCTCTAGTTGATGCCCTATCAGTGAGTCTGTACAACAGGCCAATGGTCCCTGACTCAATGTCCAATCCCACAGCTAAGCAGGGCATTTACTCCAGGCACTTAGTGCTCGTCAGTGCCTGTGATTCTTTGATTCCTGGATTCAGTTGGTTCTTTGTGGTCAGAACAGTGCTACAATTCAATTGGATCTTCCAGTGTATTGACCTCAGCTTGGTTCATATTTTACTCCTACTGATTACATTTCTATTGATTCTCGTGGCTATGACTCCTCGGCATGTTTCTGGATTAACCCCTTGTCTACTGTTTCTAATAGCTCTTCTGGCTTTGGCTTATTCTACTCTCCTGCTACTAGTTGGCATCTTATAGGTCTGCTACTTGTGAGCTTGCATCTGTTTTCTCTCGCCTTACTCCACAGACATAAACAGAATCCCTAGAAGCCACGTCTAGCTGGTCTTCTAGTTGGCTCCACTGAACATCTAGGGGTACCGTTCTACTAACCAGAGTGATGAAGGAAGATAGGTAGAGTGTTAAGTGTTTGCTGATGGTTATCCAGGAGGGTGATCTTGTATTTTTTTTTTTGCCTCTGTATTCATAACAGGTATTTCTGCTCTGTTGACACACACATGATTGAAGTCTATCAAGAATAATGTTAATCCGTCTCAATCCCTATAAATGCAAATCCGAGCTGCAAAACCATCATATCAGTCTTAGATACAATACCATTTGTACGTTTTTCGCTCATATCATCTGAACCTCACTATATTAGATGTAAAATGTTTACTAAGCTAGCAACATTGAAACCAATGAATTTTGATAAATAGCAAATCAGTTTACAACCTAATGGAAAAAGCAGTGCCATGCAAAAATGATCTGAATAATTGTGTTATTGGATTCTGACTGGGTCTTTATGGCAAGTAGCCAAGAGAAGTGAATTATAGATATTAAAAGCCTGCATTTACCAATGTCATAGAGATATGGCAGGATAGCAGGGAATCTTAAGAAGGTCTTTGTAAACATTAACCTATTAGTGGAATTGGTGAAGCAGTGCAGTTATTCCTTTGTATAATTGGCTGTTAAAGCTCAGAATACAGGACAGCTGAATTTATCTGAGTGCGGTGGAGCAGACCACACATTTTTCATATTTATGTTTGATCCATTTTTCAAAATGGATCTGAGGCAGCTGCAGGCTCCCTGAAGCCTTAATGTCATTGAGTTTAATTACACTAAATTGTAAAAGTCCTGACACTTGTATGATAGTTTGAGAAATTCAAAGCATTAACACAACTGCCTCGAACACAACATTTGAAGTGTTTTGAGCAAGGAAAAAGTGACTCATCGTTTTGCAAAACAGATCCTTGTGTTTTCTCCATTTACCGTTTCCCAATGTAACCTTTATTCCTTTTATAATTTTTGTTTTTCTCCTTGTATTCCAAAAGCCATACCATTTTTATGTTCAATAAGATTCACACGGTGATATATTAGACCGCCCTTTAATACTGAGGCACAGTAATTCTATATATAAAATAAAAGATTAACTGCAGTTCAACAAGATTATTAATGTATTGGGAGACCCCCCCCCCCTGCCCTATAACAGAACCCGATCTGGCAGCCATTTTACATTCTGTGTTTTGCCAGGGTAGGGAGAGGTTGCTTTGTGGAGCAGGGACAGACTGTTAGGGACACCAAATGCTAGCTAATAGGGCCACAAAAGTTCTTTTAAGTAGTGGTATAGATGTGCTATCAATAGGTGTGATATACTGAGGGGTGTGATATACTTATAATATACTTTCTAACATAGAAAGTATATTATAGTGCATTTGTATTGTGCAGCAGTTGTGTGCGGTTCTGCTGCGATACCGCAGAGACAAACGCTATTGGAATAACTAATTGCAACAGTTGCCCCCCAAAAAAACTGATTGAGGGGTGTGATATACTTATAATATACTTTCTAAGGTGTTTTATATACCTACTTCCACAAAATACTGATTGAAGGGTGCGATATACCTGCTTCCACCAAATATTGATTCAGGTGTTCTATATACCTGTTTCCAGAAAATACTGATTGAGGCGTGGGATATACCTGCTTCTACAAAATACTGATTAATGGGTTCTTTAAACCTGCTTCCAAAAAATACTGATTGAGGGGTTTGATATACCTGTTTCCACAAAATTCAGATTGAGGGGTGCGATATACCAGCCTCCACAAAATACTGATTAAGGGGTGCAATATAACTGCTTCCACCAAATATTGATTCAGGGGTTCTAAATACCTGTTTCCTCAAAATACTGATTGAGAGGTGCGATATACCTGCTTCCATAAAATACCGATTAAGGGGTTTGATATACCTGCTTCCACAAAATACAGATTGAGGGATGCGATATACCTGCTTCCACCAAATATTGATTCAGTTGTTCTATATACCTGTTTACACAAAATACTGATTAAGGGGTTCTATATACCTTCTTCCACAAAATACTGATTGAGGGGTTTGAAATACCTGCTTCCAAAAATTACTGATTAAGGGGTGCGATATACCTGCTTCCACCAAATAATAATTCAGGTGTTCTTTATACCTGTTTCCACAAAATACTGATTGGGGGATGGGATATACCTGCTTCAATAATATAACAAAAACAAAAACAGGTGCACACCGTGGTCTTACTAACTCTCGTACTGGTGAAAATTGAGAGATTAGCCTCCTGCTTGGAGGACATGTCTGAGCCCGAGCACCGCGCCAAGGTTTCTCAAGTAACTTGGGACCTAATGCTAAATCTACCTGGGCCATATGGGCAATATCAGGAGCCAGTGGGCAAATTACAGGAGCGCAAGGTCCGACTCACAGTCAATCTCCCAGTAACCTCCAGCATGAGACCATGCATACAGTGGGACGAGGGAGAGAGCTCTGAGCCCCACCCAAGACTGGCTTATATAGGCCGGGCCTCACATGTGCACCAGAATGCTGCCTGTTGATGGAAATAAAGGCGCATTTAGACTAGGACTTTATACACCTCCAAAAAATACAATAAAAAAAGTACAGATTGGCGTGGTATTAGAAAGCAGGAAGTGCTCAACCCCATATGCAGTGGTGCATCTATACAGGGGGAGCAGATCCTGCACTTGTGGTCCGCTACTAATGGCAAGCCCCAACAAAAATGCATACAATGGAGGATATACCTGCGTCCACAAAATACTGATTAAGGGAGTCTATATACCTGCTTCCACAAAATATTGATTGAGGGGTGTGATATATCTGGTTCTACCAAATATTTATTGAGGCCTGCGATACACCAGCTTCCACAAAATACTGATTGAGGGTTACGATATACTTGCTTCTACCAAATATTTATTGAGGCCTGCGATACACCAGCTTCCACAAAATACTGATTGAGGGTTACGATATACTTGCTTCTACCAAATATTGATTGAGGCCTGCGATACATTGTCTTCCACAAAATACTGATTGAGGGGTGCGATATACCTTCTTCCATCAAATATTGATTCAGGGTTTTTATATACCTGTTTTCACAAAATACTGATTGAGGGGTGCGATATACCTGCTTCTACAAAATACAAATTAAGGGGTTCTATATACCTGCTTCCACAAAATAATGATTGAGGGGTGCGATATACCTGCTTCCACAAAATACTGATTAAGGGGTTTGATATACCTGCTTCCGCAATATACTGATTGAGGGGTGCGATATACCTGCTTCCACCAAATATTGACTCAGGTGTTCTATGTACCTGTTTCCACAAAATGCTGATTGAGGGGTGTGATATAACTACTTCCACCAAATATTGATTCAGGTGTTCTATATACCTGTTTCCACAAAATACATATTGAGGGGTTTGATATACCTGCTTCCACAAAATACTGATTGAGGGGTGAAAATACCGGCTTCCACCAAATACTGATTGAGGCCTGCGATATACCTGCTTCCACAAATACTGCTCTTCTCTAGGGAGTTTGGCACAGGGTCATTTGGAAAATGACAGGCAGAGGAAGAGGCAGGCCGTTCCACAGGGGTGGTAGGGGTTGGGCAGGTGCACGAGGCCAGAGCCTAAGTGGGAAGTTGGAGAAGGTGCATGCAATTATGTCAAAGGAAACACCAGAGTTGGTTGAGTGGCTTACTCAGCCTTCAGCTTCTGCACCCACCTCATCCTCTGTATCTGCATCCTCCTCACTCTCTGCTGTGTGCACCCCCAAAGACACCACCACCACCACCATAGCCTCTCCACTCGAGTCAGAGGAATTATTTTCCCATCCCTTATCAGACCTTACCGATGTTTAGCCATTCTTGGCATCGGATGAAAAAGAGGAGGTAGAAACGGCCGCCACCCAGCGGTCTGACAACAGTACCCAGAGAGCCCAAAGAGGTTGGTCCCCACTGTTGCTGCCTACTCCAAGATCTCTAATGTCAGTGGTGGTGAAGGTGACTATGATGACGTGTTGATGGATGTCACGGGGGTGCCCACAAGAGAGGAAGAGGAGGAGGTTCAGAGGGAGAGACGGAGCAGCAGATAGAGAGGAGAAGGAGGAGAAGCAGGCAGAACCTGCAGTGCACCAGAGGCAAAAAGCAGACTGCAAATGTATCTGGAGCGAGCCATCCACCATGCATGGTCACATCTTGCACTCCCAGGATGCAGGCACATGGCTCTGCAGTGTGGGCTTTTTTAACATTTCAGCTGCTGACAAAGTTTTTACCGTTTCAGCTGCTGACAATAGTGTTGCCATCTGCAGCCTGTGCTGTCAGCGCATAAGTCGCGGTAAGCCCAACACTCACCTAGGGCCGACCGCCTCAAGAAGACACCTGGCCTACCATCACCGAGCCCAGTGGGAGCAACGCTGTCAGAACCCACAAAGCCACACTCCTGGCGCTCCACGCCCTGCCTCTTCTCCTTCTCTTCTCTCCTCCCATTTGTCCTCCACTCCACCTTCCACTGTGCATTCATCACATTCATCTGTCAGAAGGCAGGGTTCTGTTGCCCAAATGTTCGAGCATAAAAAGTTGATGACGCCGGATAACCCTCTTGCCCAACGGCTGACCGCTGACTTGTCAGAACTGCTAGCCCGCCAACTACTGTCATATAAACTGGTGGACTCAGAGGCCTTTAGAAAATTTGTGGCCATTGGCACACCACAATGAAAGGTCCCCGGAAATATTTTTCCCAGAAGGGCATACCAGAGCTATATGGTCATGTTCAGCGGCAATTTAATATATCTCTAGCACACAGTGTCAGTGCCAAGATACATCTGACCACAGATACGTGGTCTGGCAAACACGGGCAGGGAAGGTACATAACTTTTACTGCCCACTGGGTAAACCTTCTGACGGCCGTCAAGCATGTACTGTAACCCGTGGCACCCGTGTGGATTTAGTGTTACCGCCACGGATTGCATGCAGGCCTGCCTCTTCTTCTCCTCCTCCTACTCCATCCTCCGTCTCCTCCTCGACTGACTCCTCCTTTTCCACTGCTCCCTAAAACCTATTCGATGTGCCAGGTGAGACGTTGCCATGCTGTGGTGCGGCTGTTGTGCCTAGAAGCCAAGAGCCACACCGGTCCTGCACTACTTTTAGCTCTGAGGTCACAGGCCAGTGGCTAACCCCGCTCAATTTGACAGTTGGTAAAGTGGTGTGTGACAATGGTGCCAATCTGCTGAGCACGCTGAGACAGCGCAAAATGACACAGGTGCCATTTTGTGGCAGGCCAGTAAAATCTCTGGCCATTTTTGAAGATCTTACACGGCCATGGCTCGCCTTGCTGAAGTTCAGCGGCGACACGACCTGCCCGTTGGACGTCTGATTTGTGACAGCCTAACGCGCTGGAACTCCACCTTGTATATGCTTGATAGGCTGCTCCAGCAGCAATGTGCCATTAACGACTACCTGTACAAACTCTGCAGCAGGACAGGTTCTGGGGAGCTTGGTTTCTTTTCACCGCACCAGTGGCTGCTCATGCGCGTCGCATGCAGACTTCTGCGGCTATTTGATATCACCAAACTGCTCAGTCGTAGCCTGGGCACCATCAGTGACATCGTACCTTACGCCTTCTTTCTGGAGCAAGCATTGCGTTGTGTCATTGATCAAGCCGTCGAGGAACAGGAGCTGGAAGAGGAGGAAGTCGCAATGCTGAATTAATTCCCAGGGGGGCAACTCCATCTGAGACAAGTCAGCAGGAGTCTGAAGAGGAGTCAGAGGAGGATGGTGGCTGGGGGGAGGAGGAGCAAGAAGAGTAGGCTTTGAGGGGGACTTTTCAGGGATCCCTGGTGTTGACCGAGGACGACATTCTCCTGGGCGATGAGCAGGAGCCAGGGCACTCTACCGCTTCCAATTTAGTGCAAATGGGGGCTTCATGCTCCAGTGTTTGAAGACGGACCCCCGTATAAAAAGCATAAAGTGCAAGGACCAGTACTGGGTGGCAACATACTTACACCCCCGGTACAAGCACAAAATGGCGGACATGTTACCAGCATCACAGAGGGCCTTCAGAATGCAGCATTTTGAGGCCTTGCTGTGAGAGATGCTGCATTCTGCTGTAGCGGGCGCTGGCAGAGGAATTTCCACCCACAGCGAAACAGAAGCGGGTACCAATCCTACCGGGCCTGCAAGAAATGGGCGGTTTGAAGATGTGTTGGCAACTTCGGATATGAGATCATTCTTGCAACCAACCCTTCAAGGGCCGCCTTCCAGCCTCAGGGAAAGCCTAGACCGACAGGTGTCCGACTACATCAGGTTAACAGCCGATGTGAATGCTATGAGAAGCAAGGAACCCCTGGACTACTGGGTTCAGGTGAATGCGTATTTTTGGGGGCCTGTACTGGCCTGCAGTAAAATTGTTATCCACTGACCGTCTAATATACCTTCAGCTACATAATCACTTGTTCTTTTCTGTCAGGTGAATGCCTAATTTTTTGGGCCTATACTCCACTGGCCTACAGTAAAATTGTTATTCAGTAACCACCTAATGTACCTCCAGCCACATAATCACTTGTTTTTTTTCTGTCAGGTGAATTCCTAATTTTTGGGGCCTGTACTGACCTACAGTAAAATTACAAACATTAACAGGGCTTAGAATTTCTGCAGACTGCTGTGGCTGGGATGATCCAACTGTTAAAAGGTAAAAAAATCGGTATTGAAGAAACTTGTCTGTAATTCTAACAATGCAAAGTAAACTACACGGGAAGAACAGATCTCACTTAACACTGAGATGGCCAACATCCCTGTTTACCCTGTAAAAATATCTTAGACATACACACATGCTCCAGTACCTTGTGTAATGAGTCTCCATTCCCTGTATACAGTGTATACAGCTTATTGGACTGCACTTAGTTTCTGTGGCTGTCACATGTAAAGAAATAGGTCTAACAAATAGGTCCAACATTGAGAAAACTAGCTAAAAAGTGTTGTAATGGTAAAGACAGAAGGGAAGGGAGAATATGTTGGGAAAAAGTACAGAGAAAAAGTAAGTACCGAACTAGTTATCTGCCTGGAGACCCTCCAAAATATTGCTTTAGCTACTCAGCACAGTCTTCTGGTAATCAGAAGTCAAGATATATTGATCAATTCCTTTCTGTAAGTGGTTTCTTTCCATCAAGAGTAATCCTTTTTCCAGAGGTCAAACAGACTTGCAAGATTGGTTTGAAGAAGGTACTTGTTCCTTCTAGGTCTGGGTGAATCATCAATGACATATCCATAAGTAGGGTAAAGGGGGTTTTACATAATAAATATATTGATGACCTATCCATAGGGGAGGTCATAAATATGAGATTGGATGAGGTCTGACACCCAGTGCACCCACTGAACAGCTGGTAGCAGCAGCCACGGGTTCCTGGAAGTCATGATGTAAAGAAAAAGGAGTGTGACAGCACCACACAGTGTGTGTAGTTCTCAACAATCCCAAATTTGCAAGGACTGTCCCTAATTTTCCAAGACAGTCCCAGCAAATTCGGTCAGTGAAAATGAGTGAGACTTATGTGAACCCAGCCATAAGTAAATGGTCCCAGTGGGCATAGGGCATGCCCTGAATTTACCAACTACATAAAATGTTGGTTAGTATGACTTCAATGGCCCAGTTCAGCGTCTGGGGTATCCTTCGCCCCTTTAGGAGGCAAGTAAACGTGACGCCAGTTGCGGTTAAGCAGCGGAAGCACAAGGCTCCCTTTGTAGATGGTAATGTTGGAGTGGTGTAGGGTGGCCTACAGTCTCTGTAGATATTATGTACATGTGTCATAGTGTTCCTACCTGGATAACCGTGGATCCCAGACATGATGTGGTCCGAAGCAGTGAAAAAGGGGGTAGTTGAACTTGGATGATGAACAAGCGGAACAAATGGAGTCCAGACTTGTAGTAACGTTGAACAGTTGCTTTTACTTGACATAAATTGGTAATCCAAACCGCTTCTAAACGTTATCTTGGTTTTCAGCAGGTATTGGCTTAACTTTGGCAGGCAAATACTTCTCTGCAACAATCCCAGCACTACTATGCGGTAGCTCTCTCAGCTCTGCTATGCTTGGCTGGATAAATAGGAAACTCTTCCTCTTCTGCTGGAACTTAAGTTAGCTGTAACCTGTAGTCTGTCTCTTACTTATAGTCCTAGGAACTTCTTGTCCTGCATTTAGGGTACTTTTACACTAGCATTTTTCTTTTCCGGCACTGAGTTCCATTATAGGGGCTCAATATCGGAAAAGAACTGATCAGTTTCATCCCCATGCATTCTGAATGGACAGAAATCTGTGCATAAGGATGTTGTCAGTTCAGTCACTGAACAGCGTTTTGGACGGAGGAAATACCGCAGCATGCTGCGGTATTATCTCCGACCAAAACTCCGGATCAGTTTTCGGAATGTCGGATCCAGCATTAATTTACATTGAAATGTATTAGTGCCGGATCCATCCTTCTGGTCTGCGCAGGCTGTTAAAAATGTAAAAAAATAAATAAATAATGGATCCGTTCCTCCAGATGACATCGGAGAGATGGATCCATTCTTGCAATGCATTTGTAAGATGGATCCGCATCCATATCCATCTACAAATGCTGTCCGTTTGCATGCAGATTGCCGGATCACTCTGCCGGAAGTGTGAAAGTAGCCTTAGAATACCTCAAGCTTCGGATCAGCTTGGGTTTAGGCAATGCAAGCCCAGGAGGGGTCAAGCAACCATGTAGATATCGCAGGCAGGGCCTGCAGGCCTAGCAGAGCAGGGGGTGCTCTGCTAGCCACAGTGCTCCAGACAAAAAAAAATACCTAGTAGCCATTGGCTCCTAAACTGAAAAATTTAGGAGCCAAATCAAATTTTTAGTCGCCAAATCGAAACCGAATCAAAATTTTGGTATTGTGACAACGCTACGCCAATCAGATCGGCATCGGTTTGTTTTGATACCAAAATTTTGATCCGCTTTCGTCACCATAAAAAAGTATTGCGATACTCAATACCACGCAAAAAAAAAAAAAAAAAAAACAACACCAAAAAAAGCTGCGTGCATTTCGCATTTTATGAAACATTCGGCCCATAATAGAACAGTCCTATCCTATTTTTTGGGGTGACAAGGTGACCAAAAAATGGCGAATGCTTACCGCATAGGAGATGTTTTTTAATAATTTAATAGTTTGGACAGCGCTATTTAATATGTCTATTTATTTATTGTTTATATATTTTATATGTAAAATTGGGAAAGGGGGGATTTAAACTTAATATTTTAGGGTACTTTCACATTAGCATTTTTCTTTTCCGGCATAGAGTTCCGTCCTAGGGGCTCTATACCAGAAAAGAACTGATCAGGCATATCCCCATGCATTCTGAATGGAGAGTAATCTGTTCAGGATGCATCAGGATGTCTTCAGTTCAGTCATTTTGACTGATCAGGCAAAAGATAAAACCGCAGCATGCTACGGTTTTATATCCGGCGAAAAAAAAATGAAGATTTGCCTGAATGCCGGATCCAGCATTTTTTCCCATAGGAATGTATTAGTGCCAGATCTGGCATTCAAAATACCGGAATGCACCTGCACTAAATCCGGACCCATTCACTTCTATGGGTCTGTGCACATGAGCGGTGATTTTCACACATCACTTGTGCGTTGCGTGAAAATCGCAGCATGCTCTATGTTGTGCGTTTTTCACGCAACACAGGCACCATAGAAGCTAATGGGGCTGCGTGAAAATCGCAAGCATCCGCAAGCAAGTGCGGATGCGGTGCGATTTTCACTCATGGTTGCTAGGATGAAAGTCTATTCGCTGTATTATTTTCCCTTATAACATGGTTATAAGGGAAAATAATAGCATTCTTTAATACAGAATGCATAGTAGAAGGTCAGTATAATAAACATTGGTGGCGCAGTGCGCCCCCCCATCACCCCAGTATAATAAACATTGGTGGCACAGTGTGCCCCCAATATGATAAACATTGGTGGCGTAGTGCGCCCCCCCCCAACACCCCAGTATGATAAACATTGGTGGCACAGTGTGCCCCCCCAATATAAGAAACATTGGTGGCGCAGTGCGCCCCCAACACCCCAGTATAATAAACATTGGTGGCGCAGTGTGCCCCCACTCAATATAATAAACATTGGTGGCGCAGTGCGCCCCCCCCCCTCAATATAATGAACATTGGTGGCGCAGTGGGTTAAAAAATAAATAAAAAATTAACTCACCTCCTCCAATTGATCGTCTCCTGTTCTTTCTTCAGGACCTGTCAAAGGACCTGTGGTGACATCACTGTGCTCATCACATGATACATCACATGATTCTTCACCATGGTAATGGACCATGTGATGAGCTCAGTGACGTCACCACAGGAAGAAAGAACAGGAGACCGGCAGCTACACGATCAACTGGAGGAGGTGAGTTAATTTTTTTTAATTATTTTTTAACCCTTATTGGCACTTCCCACTGAGCCACCAATGTTTCTTATACTGGGGAGTTGGGGTGGGGGCGCACTGGGCCACCAATGTTTCTTATACAGGGGTGTTGGGGGGGGCACACTGTGCCACCAGTGTTTCTTATACTGGGGTGTTGGGGGGGAGGGCACTGTGCCACCAATGTTTCTTATACTGCGGTGTTGGGGGGGCACACTGTGCCACCAATATTTCTTATACTGGGGTGTTGGGGGGGCACACTGTGCCACCAATGTTTCTTATACTGGGGTGTTGGGGGGGGCACACTGTACAGGGAGTCTAAGGGCTCTTTCACACCTGCGTTCTTTTCTTCCGGCATAGAGTTCCGTCGTCGGGGCTCTATGCCGGAAGAATCCTGATCAGTTTTATCCTAATGCATTCTGAATGGAGTGAAATCCGTTCAGGATGCATCAGGATGTCTTCAGTTCCGGACCGGAACGTTTTTTGGCCGGAGAAAATACCGCAGCATGCTGCACTTTTTGCTCCGGCCAAAAATCCTGAAGACTTGCCGCAAGGCCGGATCCGGAATTAATGCCCATTGAAAGGCATTGATCCGGATCCGGCCTTAAGCTAAACGTCGTTTCGGCGCATTGCCGGATCCGACGTTTAGCTTTTTCTGAATGGTTACCATGGCTGCCGGGACGCTAAAGTCCTGGCAGCCATGGTAAAGTGTAGTGGGGAGCGGGGGAGCAGCATACTTACCGTCCGTGCGGCTCCCGGGGCGCTCCAAAGTGACGTCAGGGCGCCCCAGTGTGTGACTCAGACTCAGAGCTGCTAGTGCTTGCATTGCCTCAGCTCTGATTGGTTGGTGGGAGGGGAGGGGCTGGCAGAAGCAACTTCCACTCTAGGATCAGATTACACTCCTCCCAGCCCCTCCCCTCCCTGCTGACAGCGTCTCTGCTATTGTGTGCTGTGACCGAGCTGACTCAGACTGAGAAGAACATCGGCAGCGGGGCAGAGAACTATCAGCTCCTGTGCCCGTCGCTGTTCAACTGCAGAGCTGCCGCGGAGGGTCTAGTCGCAAATGGCGACAAGACTAAAAAGTCTTGCTGCCATTTGTAAATTCTAAGTCGCATTAGCGACCATTTTGGTCGTCATCTGGAGCCCTGTAGACAGCACACAACCTCTCACTAAGGAGGGTAGACTAGACACGACCTGTCCCCAAGTAGGGGAAGGCTGAACTGCCACTAACATCTCCCTAACAGAGATTTCCTCCTTCTAGCTACAGAGGGCTGGAAGGAAGCAGAAGGTTCCTCTCCAGAGAAACTAATACTGCCAATGTTGCCGCCATCTGCTGGTAAACCAGTTTATTACACTTGAACACAACAGTTTCAGGAATAAATATGCACATTATCAGGCAATGACATAAAATACATTAGATATTATACGTTAGCACATAGGAAATGGTAGCAAGGAGTCAAAATAAGTGGTAATGGCACTCTGGTTCATTACATGACCATGCTGTGGTCGTTCTATTGCTAATTGCTGATGTGCCTATTATAATGACCCGATAACCTGCAGGATTGGGGTCCGAATTTCTGATTAACTTCTTTCTGCAATTCTCCGTGGGTTCCAACAACCCCATACAGCAGCACACGGAGTCACACTGCGAGATCTCGTTGGTTATCATGAGATCATGAGATGTGGATCATGGAAAGGTCATCAGTATTTGATCAGTGGGGGTCTAACAC